>NC_070635.1:25474549-26074549 GCF_947347685.1 Pleuronectes platessa | reverse complement strand
CAGTGGACTTCAGGAGGAGCCCCCCAGCACTGCACCCCCGTAGGGCGGATTTGGAGGGAGATCCACCTACGAACGTTTCCAGGTGGACTGTGATTTATAAAGCGAACATTGCGTTCAGCTTTTTGTACATACGCACACTTTTAAGGGCAATGTATGCTTCTCTGAGTCCGTTACGGACGGACACTTTTTGATTTATAGTTCTCCGTTGCTGAAAACAATTGGGTGCCAGAACAGTAGGTGGCACAACGGAAGACGAGCTTAGAGAAGCCTACCTCATGAGTTCTCAGAAGAAGTCCACGTTCATTATTTACCTGCTCCCGGCTTTTCACACACACAGTGTACGATGGCAACTCAATAAAATAAAGTGACACCCAGCGGGTCATAATGCCGATGTTATCGTTTCTTAGCGCAGCGGTTCCCCGGTCTTGTTTCCGAACTGCGTTGCTAATTCAACAGCTTGAAGCTACACGGAGGCAGCTAGCTTCCCCCCTAGCTTCCACACACGCAGGGACTCCCGATACTAACTACTACCAAGTATTTGCTTCTAACCTGTCAGTGTTTGAGAAACAGTCTAATGATAGCCGTTGAATTAAAGTCGTGACAGTATGTTTTTCACAGTTACACCTAGCATGGTGGCTAGGACACTAGCGCCGTTATGAAAGTTCATGTTAACCGTATGTGACCGTATACACATACCGTCTGGGCTCTAACCAGCCACCGCCAGCCGGACAACTCCGCTGGCTTAACACACTTGTCACATTAATCGTACAATCGTAGTTGTGTTTGGGTTTATTGTGATATAGGAAATGAAACCGGAAATGATGTCGTTCCGAAATACTGTCGTTAGCGGACCAATCACACCCAATGGCTATCCGTAGGCTGCCATGCCGACGTGTAGTTAGAAAAATCAGAGCTGCACGAAAAGCGCTCCGCGGAGCCCGGAGAGGACGTTCCACGGCAAAGAAGGCGGTCCTATCTGTCCGTGTCCGTCAAAACGGAGAAGCATACATTGGCCTTTAAGGCTGAATTATAGTCCTTGGCTGTTTTACAACTGTTGAATAAGTTTAAATTCTGGATGTGATCCTCACCTTCATCAGTGTTCATTATGATGATAATACCGGTGGAGGTCACTAAAAAAGGTTCAGATTTTATCATTTGGGCAACTTGCTTTTTGGCATATATCACTGTGGACCAAGGATTTTGCATGGACAGATGAAGACCTGTCCATAAACACTTAATACCTATAAATGCAGAATATAGCTATGGTCTATATTTATATAGCGCTCTTCTAGTCTTGATGACCACTCAAAGCGCTTTACAGTTTATTACCATTCACCCCAGTCACTCACTGATCCAGGATATGCAAAGGTACTCACACACAACTGTACAAAGCAGTACTAAACTACTCTGTCAAACAATGGAACAATTAATCTATCATATTGTATTCGTAAATTGTATTTTTTTTTTCATCAAAATCTATCAAAAATGTCAAAATGCACACAAAAGGTTAAGGAATAGGGGGAAAGAAATCCTCTTACATTCCCTTAATGAAAATTCTCTCCAAAAGTTGTCTTTGTTCATAACCCACCCATCCTCTAAGTTCAATAAAGTCAGTTCAGTCGTTTTTGTGTTATCCTGCTATCAGACAGACAAACAGTTGTTTATTGTTGTATTGTTGTTTTTATATTGTTGTTTGTACAGTGCACCAACCACACCAAGGCAATTTCCTGTATGTGCAAATATACATGGCAATAAAAATAATTCTGATTCTGGTGATCTATTGTAATTGTAGAATAGCTCCAACAAAATTCAACCTCAGAGAGAAAGTGAGACTATCTACAAGTGTTCAGTACGTTTTGTATTTATACAGTGCTTTTCTAGTCTTGATGACCACTCAAAGCGCTTTACAGTACACTTCGGCATGCAGATGGGTCAGACTGGGGATCGAACTGCCGACCTTCAGGTTGGAGGACGACCACTCTACCCCTCAGCCACAGCCACGTACAAAGGTAGTGATCAGGGTCTGTGTCCATAAAGCCAAACAAGAGAAATGTCTCCTACGTAGCAAAAATAGGGTCCACGCGCCTCTACTTCATGCAGGTTATCGGGACTGGACTGACCCCCCAGTGGCAAAGTCTAGACGGTACAATTCAGGAGATGAAGCTGTACTTGTGGAGTCATGTGATGGTGGAATTATGATCATGACAAGTTTAAGATTAGGAAGGATGGTCAAAGTCAAGATAACACAAAAACTAGCAAAGATTCTGCATCGACAACAAGCTCATATCTTTCATATACTGAAAGGTTTAATATTGTTTCCCAGTTTGAATTAAAAAAGTCTGATTCATCTCTTAGAAGTATCTTTTGCCATCTAACTTATATGGTTATCCAACACAGGGCTCCTGACTAACGTTTTCCACTAGAAGCTCCTTTCTGAAAATTTCAGGAGCACCAGCAGAACATGTAGGTTCAACACTTACAACAATATATAACGCATTCATATCCATCTTAACTGCTTTACTGATAGATGTTTGGTAATAAAGAGACAATTTACAAAAAACAGAAATGTGCTGTTTTATTTTGTGCAGAGAAAAAACTAATTTAAAATATTCACACAATTTTAAAAATTATACATGTAAACAAAAAGTATGTGGTCGGGTCATTACTGTCCTTACAGCACAACCACAGCAAAATAAGTTAACAAGGAACTTCCTCTTAAAGCATGCAACACCTTCCTCCCCCCTTTAGAGCTCGTCCCCCTGAGGACCACTAGGAGCTGGCTTGTCTGAAGGCCAACCTTTGTAGTTGGATCTTTAGCTCTGACTGAACCCCATCTGTTCAGCCTCCTTGGCATCAAACTCCTCCAAGCTAGCTCCTTCAAGACTTATTCTAATCAGGTCCTCCACTGTGTCCACATGCAGGGACCCTCTGACATCAGATGTAATCCTCTTCATTGCTGAGAATCCTGTCATATATTATATTGTTATTGGCTATTCGGCACTTTCATACAGAGGGGTTCACATCGGTGGGCTGAATATGAGTCTGAAACACTCTCAGAATCAAGGAACCCCTCACTTCCTCCATGATTACCCAGACTGTCCTGCAGGCCTTCGTTTTCAGGAAGAGCAAGAGACCGAGCTCCTTGACAAGTTCAAGAGGTCAGATGAGATGGTTATACGGCTGCACACTGCCAGTCTTCTATTACCCGCTGCTCAGCAGTCCTGATTTGATAGATAAATTGGCACTGGTGCCCCAACAGTTTGTCAAGGGTCTGACCTTCCGACCCCTAACAAAAGGGATAGGTTGCAAATATGAACCTGTCTCAATGTAGTTTTTATCTGAAATCATAACCAACATGAAACCAACTACATGCAGCCTTGATATCATTCCCACCAAAGAGGTTATCAACACAGGTGGTTCCAGTATTTGTAATGATTCTTAATAGATCCCTAACAGAGGGAATCTTTCCTTCCAGTTGTAAACATGCTGTGGTCCAATCTCTAAGAAACCTAACCTGGATCCCTCTGTTCTCAACAATTTTAGGTCGATCTCTCAACTTCCATTTTTATCAAAAGTGTTTGAAAAAGTGGTGTCAACCCAACTTCAAGCTTTTATGTGTCATAATAACTTCTTTGAGAAATTTAGATCAGGTTTTAGAGGATTATACAGTACAGAAACTTCCCTCCTCCAAGTAACAAATTATCTTCTTTTAGCAGCTAAGTGCAGCCTTGACACTGTAGATCAGGCCATTTTAATTGACCATTGTAAAACCTGGCTTGGCATCAAGGATACTGCACTTGGGTGGTTTGATTCTTACCTTTTAGAAAGAACCTGCCTGGTTCCCATAGGTAATTACACATCCTCTATAATGAATGTTACCTCTGGTGTACAACAAGGTTCAATTTGAGGCCCAATTTTATTTTCTATTTATGTGCTTCCTCTTGACCAAATCCACCTCTCCTTCCACTGCTATGCAGATGAAAAACACATTTACCTTTGTAATGGAACATTTAATTACATTTCACAGCAAAGACAATTATCAATTCTGGTTCATACAATTCTACCTAGCTGCGGCTAGGGGCCAGAGCACCCTGTCACTTAGTCAGACTTGGGTCAATGGCACAGAACAATGAAATCACATTTTATTTATACTAAATAAGCCCCTCCTTTCACAGAGGTAGAATGTTTATCCAATCAGCTCTCTGCGTGTTGTCTTCAGGCTTAGATTTGGTCACCTCCAATCTGAATGAGGACCCCTTCGAAAGTCTCACTACACATTGACATCAGGCTCTGCTTAGACTCTGTGAACCCCCGTCTCTGCTGGATGACCGATAAAAGACTATAGGTGTGAATACCTTTTGTCTCAGCAGAGGCACAGAGGAATCTCCAATGAATACACATCTGAGTCTGCCAAGCTGACCCCCACATGTCTTAAACACACAGAAACACATCTCAGAATAATATTATCCATCTATACTTATCATTCCTTCATTCAACTTAACTAAATAGAAAATCTGCCATCACACCTTCAAATGAGACTTGATGACCCTGAAAGTCTTAATGATATCAACAGTTGGATGGCACAAAACTATTTGAAACTCAACAACTCAGTCAGAAATAATATTGTTCAATCCACCTAACCCCATCACTCAGATTGAACGCAGCCTTGGTACCTGGTCAATCAATATAAAGCCCGTTGCCAGAAACCTAGGAGTTCTGATTGAATAATCATTCACTTTCGTACCACAAGTTAAAAAAGTAGTCCAGTCCTGCTTCCTACAAATCATAATCATCTCCAAAATCCAACCAGTACTTTCACACCAAGACTTGGAAAAAGTAATTCATGCACTAGTCTTCTCTGGACTGGCCTCCTGTAACTCGCTCCTCTATGGCATCAGCCAAAGGTAACTCAACTGGTTCAGAACGCAGCTGCCCGGCTTCTCACTGTTCTTAAAAGGCATTATCATCATTGATTTTAAGATTTTACTGATAATACATTTTTATTTGGAGGCGCCTCTCAAGTCACCCAAGGTCACCTTACAATACAATAGTACAGGATAAAAGATAAAAACATTAAACATAAAAACAGCATTAAAACAGAACATCAACATAAAAACAACTAAAGTGCACAGGGTCCAGTTATAAAGAGTACTATTTCACTATCACTATCACTGATCACTATTTAAGTATGCCAGGGTCTGGCCCCAAGCTACATCACAGAATTACTGACCCCTTATGGGCCTTCGCGCAGCCTTAGATCCTCAGGTGGAGCCCTGCTCGCTGTTCCAAAGTCGAGGTTGAAAAACCAAAGGTGGCCGTGCTTTACCATCAGGGACCCTCGGCTTTGGAACGGCCTATCTGAGGAGATAAGGCTCGCAGAGTCAGTGACTTCTTTTAAATCACTTCTTAAAACCCACTTTTATAGAGTTGCTTTCATCTGATACTGTAATTTTATTGCTTTCTATTCACCTTTATTTGACTTGTTCCCTTATTTTTATTGTCATTTTACTGCTTTAACGTGTTCAAGTTTGTATTTACTTTTGTTGTCAAAGCACTTTGTAAACTCTGTTTTTAAGAAGTCCTCCTCATCCTCATCCTCATCGTCATCCGCTTATCCGGGGTCGGGTCGCGGGGGGAGCAGCTCAAGCAGGGGGCCCCAGACTTCCCTTTCCTGGGCCACATTGACCAGCTCTGACGGGGGGATCCCGAGGCGTTCCCAGGCCAGTGTTGAGATATAATCTCTCCACCTAGTCCTGGGTCTTCCCCGAGGTCTCCTCCCCACTGGACGTGCCTGAAAACCCTCCCAAGGGAGGCGCCCAGAGGGCATCCTTACCAGATGCCCGAACCACCTCAGCTGACTCCTTTCTAAGTAAAGGAGCAGCGGCTCTAATCCGAGTTCCTCACGGATGACTGAGCTTCTCACCCTATCCCTAAGGGAGACGCCAGCCACCCTTCTGAGAAAACTCATCTCGGCCGCTTGTACCCGCGATCTCGTCCTTTCGGTCATCACCCAACCCTCATGACCATAGGTGAGGATAGGAACAAAGATCGACCGGTAGATCGAGATCTTTGCCTTGCGGCTCAGCTCTCTTTTCGCTTTTCGTAACGGTGCGGTAAAGCGAACGCAATACCGCCCCCGCTGCTCCGATTCTCCGGCCAATCTCACGCTCCATAGTACCCTCACTCGCGAACAAGACCCCGAGGTACTTAAACTCCTTCACTTGGGCTAAGGACTCATTTCCTACCCGGAGTAAGCAATCCATCGGTTTCCTGCTAAGAGTCATGGCCTCAGATTTAGCGGTGCTGATCCTCATCCCAGCCGCTTCACACTCGGCCGCCAGCCGATCCAGTGAGTGCTGAAGGTCACAAGCCGATGATCCAATGAGGACCACATCATCCGCAAAAAGCAGTGACGAGATCCTCAGACCACCGAACTGCAACCCCTCCCCACCACGACTACGCCTCGATATCCTGTCCATGTATATCACAAACAGGATTGGTGACAAGGCGCAGCCCTGGCGGAGACCAGCACCCACTGAGAACGAAACTGACTGGCTGCCGAGGACCCGAACACAGCTCTCGCTTTGGGAGTACAGAGATTGGATGGCCCTGAGGAGAGACCCCCTTACCCCATACTCCCGCAGCACCTCCCACAGTTTCTCCCGGGGGACCCGGTCATACGCCTTCTCCAGATCCACAAAACACAAGTGGACCGGATGGGCATACTCCCAGGCCCCCTCCAGGATCCTTGCGAGAGTGAAGAGCTGGTCCGTAGTTCCACGTCCGGGGCGAAAACCGCATTGTTCCTCTTCAATCTGAGGTTCGACGATCGGCCGAACCCTCCTTTCCAGCACCTTGGAGTAGACTTTACCAGGGAGGCTGAGAAGTGTGATACCCCGATACTTGGTACACACTCTCTGGTCCCCCTTTTTGAACAGGGGAACCACCACCCCGGTTTGCCACTCCTTTGGCATTGTACCCGACTCCCACGCGATGTTGAATAGGCGTGTCAACCATGACAGCCCCTCAACACCCAGAGCCTTTAGCATTTCTGGCTGGATCTCATCAATCCCTGGGGCTTTGCCACTGCGGAGATGTTTGACTACCTCAGTGACCTCCACCAGGGAAATTGACGACGAAACACCATCAACCTCGAGCTCTGCCTCCAACATAGAGGGCGTGTTATTCGGATTCAGGAGTTCCTCAAAGTGTTCCTTCCAACGTCCGACGACCTCCTCAGTTGAGGTCAACAGAGTCCCATCCTTACTGTACACAGCTTGGATGGTTCCCCGTTTCCCCCTCCTGAGGTGCCGGATAGTCTTCCAGAAACACTTTGGTGCCGACCGAAAGTCCTTCTCCATGGCCTCTCCGAACTTCTCCCACACCCGCTGCTTAGCCTCCGACACGGCAGCAGCTGCAGCCCTTCGGGCCTGTCGGTACCCTGCAACCGAGTCCGGAGTCCTCCAGGATATCATATCCCGGAAGGCCTCCTTCTTCAATCGGACGGCTTCCCTGACCACCGGTGTCCACCACGGTGTCCGAGGGTTACCGCCCCTTGAGGAGCCTAAGACCCTGAGGCCACAGCTAGCCACCGCAGGACGGGGGCCTCCTCCTGACGTTCCCAGTTCACCCGCACTACTCGTTTGGGCTTACCAGGTCTATCCGGAAATTTCCCCCATTCCCTGATCCAACTCACAACCAGATGGTGGTCGGTTGACAGTTCCGCCCCTCTCTTTACCCGAGTGTCCAAAACATGCGGCCTCAGATCAGATGACACAATCACAAAATCGATCATTGATCTTCGGCCTAGGGTACTCTGGTACCAGGTACACTTATGAGCACCCTTATGTTCGAACATGGTGTTTGTTATGGATAATCCATGACTAGCACAGAAGTCCAATAACAAACGACCGCTCGGGTTTAGATCAGGGAGGCCGTTCCTCCCCACCACGCCTCTCCAGGTGTCTCCATCGTTGCCCATGTGGGCGTTGAAGTCACCCAGCAGAACTACGGAGTCCCCTACTGGAGCCCCATACAGGACTCCATTCAGGGTCTCCAAGAAGGCCGAGTACTCTGAGCTGCTGTTTGGTGCATACGCACAAACAACAGTCAGAGTTTTCCCCCCTACAACCCTTAGGCGCAGGGAGGCGACCCTCTCGTCTACCGGGGTAAACTCCAACACCGCGGCGCTCAGCCGGGGATTTATGAGTATCCCCACACCCGCCCAGCGCCTCACGCCCTCGGCAACTCCGGAGAAGAATAGAGTCCAACCCTTATCCAGGAGTACGGTACCAGAGCTGAGACTGTGCGTGGAGGTAAGCCCCACCAGATCTAACTGATAGCGCTCCACCTCCCTCACAAGCTCCGGTTCCTTTCCCCACAGCGAGGTGACGTTCCACGTCCCCAGAGCCAGCTTCTGCCTCCCGGGTCTGGTCCGTCGAGACCCCTGACCTTCGCTGCCACCCATGTGGCTGCGCACCCGACCCCAACGGGTCTTCCCACAGGTGGTGGGCCCATGGGATGAAGAGAGGGGGGGTGCCACGTAGTTTGTTCGGGCTATGCCCGACCGGGCTCCGTGGCAAACCCGGCCACCAGGCGCTCGCCATCGAGCCCTCCGTCTGGGCCTAGCTCCAGACGGGGGCCCCGGGCTTCCTCCGGGCCGGGTCACATCTCCTCTTTTTCCGTTATTCATTGAGGTTTTTTTTAACCATTCTTAGTCTGGCCCCTCACCTGAGACCACTCTGCCATGATAGACCCTACCAGGAGCACAAGGCTCCAGAAAACACAGCCCTCAGGTTCATAGGGACACGCAAACCTCTCCACCACGATAAGGTGACGGTTCCAGGAGAGGCTGTTTTTAAGAAGTGCTAAATAAATTAAGTTTGTTATTATATTATTATTATTCTGTAGCCGTCCACCCACCAAAAGGACCAATGACATTAAACACGGATGACTGGTTCGGTTCAGTTGCCCGTGGCAACAGCTGGCCGAGGAGTGGGAGCTTATCACAAAGGAAGGAAGAGTGGAGGAGAAAAGAGTCGAGACAAACACCGACACAGTTATGGAGGAAGAGATGACATCACATCTCACTGTGACAAAGACCCAGAGCTGCATAACTGTACTGAGGTGAATGTTTTCTTTTACTTCTTTTATACTGAAGATTTATTCTTTTTCTATCTTCCTATTTTGTTTCATGTGAACTTAGTGTTGAATCAAACACACACCCACAGCAGGTTTACACTGGGATCCCTTTAGATATTTAGATATTTTGGCCTCTAGTCATCAGTTCTTTCCTCTTTTTATTAGAGCCCAGTGCAGCTTTTGACAAGCTTGATATATGGCACTTTGCTAGTCTACCTCCTTTTCATCATAATGTCCCTGATGAGAATCCCCAGAGTACATCCATCCTTAAATTGCTGCAATACATCACAGAGATTAGTGGAGGGGGAAAGTTGCATCTGTTCCGATAAAACCATCACACAAGCTTTGAGTAATGACTGACTTTATGAGAAAGAAATTGGAGTGATTTTCCCTGCTCATCAGCTGCCTTTTAGTTTGTGCATTAGAAATAAAGAATATATTACTAAATTGAACGTCTCCCAGGGCGCCTAATGGGGCCAATGAAAAATTATACAATTCCTTTCTATACCAATCACTTGTTATAAATGGATATTTATTTCTTTGCCTCCCAGGAACAGAAAGTCTTTGAAGCTGCTCTCTGGTTGGTGCAGGCCCACAACATCTAAAGGTCAGAGGTCGTGCCGTGTCGGCCAGGTGCAATTAAGTTGCATGATGCTTCAGTAAAGAAGTGATCTCACAGAATTTTAGAACTGTGTCAATTTCAATTAACATCATACAACACTGAAAAGGCTTTGTTTGAACATAAGTAAATAAAGTTGTGCACCTTAAAGAATATGTCATAACTGTCACTTCTACCTGGTGAAACCACACATGCATTACAGCACACTTAGTAATTTTACCACCAACCCTCATACACAACTGCCTGAAATAACTGGTAATAGTATATTTTATATATTTAGTCTGACTTGAACAGTGCTTTTCCTCATATCCCATAATGTGTAGGTGGCGGATAAGAACTTTGTTGCCTGGCTACACTAAAGTATAATGGCTCAGTTGAGTGTGTTGTATGAGGTTTATTCAAGGTAAAGATGGGTGGTGCATTCGTTTCTATTCGTCTGTCTGTGTGAGGATTCTGTTAGTGTTTTGTTTGTTGTCTCTCCTCCTCCCTTTCTCTGTCTCCCTGTGCAGGTTTTGTGTGTGGCAGGGGGCGTGGCTGGTTCCTAGCTGCAGCGGACGAGGCACACCTGTTCTCAATCCACCTCATCATCCCCTCTATAAAGACCTGGTCTGCTCAACACTCCGGCGCCAGATTATTCCGTCTACTCCGGTAGCTGGTGCGCTGTTGTTACGCTTGACCCTCGTGTCTTCTCATAGTTCTACTAACTCCTGTGTTTCATTATTCTACTCAGAACCTCTGTGTGCCTTAGCGCTCGGCTTCTCATCCTTGCCTCATCCTGGATCTCCCAGCCAGCCAGCACCCTGCCACTCCAGCCTGCACCTGCTTCGCCTGCCAATAAACTCTGTTACTTCTTTTCCATTTCCGGATCAGAATTTGTCAAAGGTCACAGTGGCCTCACAAAACACTTAATCAAGGCCATTCTTCTTGTTCTTCTTCTTCTTCTTGAAGTTGCGAAAGGTTGTTACATTTCAAATTAAACTGAGAAAAGTGATTTATAAATTATCTTTTACCTGTATTAAAATAAAACACTACAGAAGCACATTATTTGATGTTGACCTCATAAATGTTACTGTTTTTTTCCAAAGAAACACTTATTTCAATTTGGATTCTTGCAACAATATAAGTATTTACCACTTTGTAATTTTGCCTTTCCTTTTCAAAATAATTCAAAAGACATTTTTGGACTCAAGACGCCAAGTGATGAGGTGTTTCAGGTGTCATTTTGTCCCATTCTTCCTGCCAACAAGTCTTAAGGTGTACAACAATACGGGGTCTGCGTTTCAAAAGGCGCCACATATTATCTATTGTGGCCAAGTGGGGACTGCACGCAAGCCGGTCCAGCTCCTCCACCCTTTTCTTCTACAGCCATGCCTTTGTAATATATGTGGTTATAATATGTGGTTTTGCATGGTCTTGTTGAAACATGCATGGATGTCTCTGGAAAAGATGTCGTCTTGAAGGCAGTATATGCTGCTCCATAATCTCTATGTATGTTTCAGCATTAATGGTGCCATCACAGAAGTGTAAGTTAACTTTGCCAAGGGCACTGTCAAAACCCCATGTTGAATTGAAATACAAGTCAAATTAAATGAGGAATCACTGATGTCTCGCATTTTCCATACCATTATAACTTTTTCTGAGTTGGGGTTGTATACACATGTTATTCCAATCTAATGTACAAGACCCTTGGGATCACCGGGGAGGGGTCTGCTAGTGGTACCCATATAAATGCAGATTAAAAGCACTTTATATTTGTATTTAGTTCTGATGATTATATTGTGATCTATAAGTTCAATATGCTTGTTGTTCCCTGGACAGGAGCTCAAAACAAAGTGCTGCTTATAGATGGACTGTTTGTGAATGGGTGAATGTAAAACTGTACTGAAAAGAGCTTTGAGTGGTCATCAAGACTAGAAAAGTGAATACAAAACCATTTACATCAGCTCTGGAACGACTCATTGGAATAAAACGACTGTTCTGTTTATTTTATATTAGCGTGGGTGTGTCGCTTTAAATGTTACTGCCACAAAGAATTGTGGAAAGGCATTTTTCCTTTCCTTTCATAAAGACTGGTCTGATGTTTGCCAGGCTAAAAGAGATAAGCTAGGAAACATTGAAGCTCTTCTACTTATCATTTAAAGAATTCAAACAGGTCTTATTATGGTAGCCGCTGAATACCCAGGTCATTTCACTCAAGTTAGGAACGTCCCTGAGCAAAATTGACTTTTGCCTCTGTGCGGTGACAGCCAGTGGACAGATGCATTATGTTTTCGGATAGTGGGTACGTCCGATCACTGATAACACTTTAATCTTAAGAATACATTTTCAAATCCCTTGTGACATCAGGTCTTTAAAGTAAAATGGCTTCTTCTTTATCAGCATGATACCAATGCTGTTTAAGTGTAACATTCATGGGATCAAGTCAATAGCATTCAAGTCGATAGCATTCTTTCAGCAGTTGACCATATCTCACTTTCTGATGTGGTGATGTGTACTTTTCTAAATAAAACTAAAGATATTCTAGTTGATTGTTTTAATCATATAATCAGTGATATCTATAGAGTAGGCAGGCTAAATAAGCCTTGATAAGGCTTCCTTGAATCCTAAAAATTAAGTAATAAAGAAAGATCCCTTTGTAACCATATATTCAAAATCATTCAACTCTTCTTCAAAATACTTTCATTGTTGGCTTTTACTCTAGTTTAAATCCTTTGAAATAGTGATACCCAGATATTTGACTTCATTCTTAATTGGCATGAATAGGAATTAAGATGTGATCATGAATTACCATTAACCCACATTATTCTCATTAAAATACAGCCCTGATGCTTTTGAGAAATGGAAGATAACCTCTAAAGTTCAGGTATTTAGGTAACCCGCCCCCCCCCCCCGGAGAGTGTTCGCTGGGGGATGCGCCCCCCACTTTGAGAACCACTGTTCTAGACCTATAGCAGCATAACTAAGAGCAGGTCCAAGACAAGCCTGGACCGGCTTTAACTATAAGCTTTATCATAAAGGAAGGTTAGGGTTAAAAATGTAAAGATAAACCCTCCTGTCTCAGATATTTTCCTAATGCTATTCCTTTGACGACATTATCTAATTCCCACATTTCAATCTCAGACTCAAACA
This sequence comes from Pleuronectes platessa, assembly GCF_947347685.1. Lineage (NCBI taxonomy): Eukaryota > Metazoa > Chordata > Actinopteri > Pleuronectiformes > Pleuronectidae > Pleuronectes > Pleuronectes platessa. The sequence continues at coordinate 26,061,660 of NC_070635.1, read as the reverse complement.
TCTCGTTAAAATCGGACGTGACAGTGGTAATGTGGGCTTTTACCTTATCAAGTAGGACAACAAAATCCTCTCTGAAGTAAGGGGAGATGTACAGCTCTGCATCAAATCTATAGACTTTCTCTGAATAGGATCGGTGCAATGATTAATCACAAGAGCATTAACTCCATTCCTCTCCTGTCTTCGTTTTTCCAAACTACACAAGTAACTAACATACCCTTAATCATGTTAATTGTGTCAAGTATGATTAACAATGTCCTGTTAAGGGAGCCCTTGATATACAGTTAGGTCCATAAATATTTGGACATTGACACAATTTCATCATTTTGGCTCTGTACACCACCACATTGGATTTGAAATGAAACAATCAAGATGTGCTTTAAGTGCAGACTTTCAGCTTTAATTTGAGGATATTTACATCCAAATCAGGTGAACGGTGTAGGAATTACAACACATTTTATATGTGTCCCTCCCTTTTTAAGGGACCAAAAGTAATTGGACAAACTAACATAATCATAAATGTAATTGTCACTTTTAATATTTGGTTGCAAATCCTTTGCAGTCAATGACAGCCTGAAGTCTGGAACCCATAGACATCACCAGACAATGGGTTTCGTCCCTGGTGATGCTCTGCCAGGCCTCTAATGCAACTGTCTTCAGTTCCTGCTTGTTCTTGGGGCGTTTTCCCTTCAGTTTTGTCTTCAGCAAGTGAAATGCATGCTCAATTGGATTCAGGTCAGGTGATTGACTTGGCCATTGCAGAACATTCCACTTCTTTGCCTTAAAAACTCTTTGGTTGCTTTCGCAGTATGCTTCGGGTCATTGTCCATCTGCACTGTGAAGCGCAGTCCAATGAGTTCTGAAGCATTTGGCTTAATATGAGCAGATAATATTTCCCGAAACACTTCAGAATTCATCCTACTGCTTTTGTCAGCAGTCACATCATCAATAAATACAAGGGAACCAGCTCCATTGGCAGCCATACATGCCCACGCCATAACACTACCTCTACCATGATTCACTGATGAGATGGTATGCTTTTGATCCTGAGCAGTTCCTTCCCTTCTCCATACTCTTCTCTTCCCATCATTCTGGTACAAGTTGATTTTTGTCTCATCTGTCCATAGGATGTTGTTCCAGAACTGTACAGGCTTTTAAATGTCGTTTGGCAAACTCTAATCTGGTCTTCCTGTTTTTGAGGCTCACCAATGGTTTACATCTTGTGGTGAACCCTCTGTATTTGCTCTGGTGAAGTCTTCTCTTGATTGTTGACTTTGACACAGAAACACCTACCTCCTGGAGAGTGTTCTTGATCTGGCCAACTGTTGTGAAGGGGTTTTTCTTCACCAGGGAAATAATTATTCTGTCACTCACCACAGATGTTTTCCGTGGTCTTCCTGGTCTTTTGGTGTTGCTGAGCTCACCAGTGCGTTCTTTCTTTTTAAGAATGTACCATACAGTTGATTTTGGCCACACCTAAAGTTTTTGCTATCTCTCTGATAGGTTTGTTTTGATTTTTCAGCCTAATTATGGCTTGCTTCATTGATAGTGACAGCTCTTTGGACTTCATATTTAGAGTTGACAGCAACAGATTCCAAACACAAATACTTCACTTGAAATGAACTCTAGACCTTTTATCTGCTCCTTGTCAATGAAATAACGAGAGAATAACACACACCTGGCCATGGAACAGCTGAGCAGCCAATTGTCCAATTACTTTTGGTCCAAAAAAAAGGGGGGTGCCACATATGAAATGTGTTGTAATTCCTACACCGTGCACCTGATTTGGATGTAAATATCCTCAAATTAAAGCTGAAAGTCTGCACTTAAAGCACATCTTGAGTGTTTCATTTAAAATCCATTATCAATCAATCAATCAAATTTTATTTGTATAGCCCATATTCACAAATTACAATTTGGGCTTTAACAGGGTGTGGCATCCTCTGTCCTTAACCCTCAGCAAGAGTAAGGAAAAACTACTAAAAACCCTTTTAACAGGGTAAAAATATGTAGAAACCTCAGAGAGAGCCACATGTGAGGGATCCCTCTCCCAGGACGGACAGAAGTGCAATAGATGCCACGTGCAGGAAAACATCATCAATAATCAAAGTCTCTAGCAGCATTTGATGAGGGTAGACATCCCGAAGGACAACCCCAACATGACATGCCAAGCAGTCCCGCTGCAAGCAGTCCATGCTCAGCAACCATCTAGACCACGATCCACCATCCAGACCAGACGCCACTCCAGTCCTCAGTCACCGTCCACCGCCGCCCACCAGGACCCATCACGAGCCACCACCACGGTCCTGGTCCACCGCCCGTGCCCAATGCCAACGCGACACAGGGTCCGCCACCAGCACCACGATCAGCCCACATGACTCAGAATCCGCCACACTGGATCCAACGCCGCGACCCCCGGTGCACGATCCACAAACCGCAATCCATGGTGCGGCCACAGAGGCCCTGGATCTGCGGGTGATAAAGCAAAGGGATTCCGGGGAAGGGGGATAGGGATGGAGAAGAGGAAGGAGAAGCTGGAAAGAGAAGCTCCGTGTGTCATGTGTCATAAAATAGAACAAGTAGCGTTCTGCCGCACTAATTAGCTCTAACTATAAGCTTTATCAAAAAGGAAGGTTTTGAGTCTACTCTTAAATGAACAGATGGTGACTGCCTCCCGAACTGAAAGTGGTAAATTATTCCACAGCCGAGGGGCTTGATGGCTAAAAGCTCTGGCTCCTACTCTACTTTTAGAGAATTTAGGGACGACAAGTAGGCTTGAATTCTGGGAGCGGAGTGCTCTAGTGGGTTTATAAGGTACTAACAGCTCTTTAAGGTAAAAAGGCGCCATATTATTAAGGGCCTTTAAGGTGAGGAGGAGAATTTTAAATTCTATTCTAGATTTAACTGGAAGCCAGTGTAGCGACGCTAATACTGGAGAAATGTGCTCTCTTCTCTTTGTTCTCGTCAGGACAAGTGCTGCGGCATTTTGGACAAGCTGTAGAGTCTTTAACGACTTACTGCTGGAGCCAGATAATAATGAATTACAATAGTCCAGTCTCGATGTAACAAAGGCGCGGACTAGTTTTTCTGCATCTTTTTGGGAAAGGACATGTCTAATTTTGGAAATATTACGCAAGTGGAAAAAAGCGGTCCTAGAAATTTGTTTTAAGTGACTATTAAAGGATAAATCAGGATCGAAGATCACTCCCAAGTTCCTGACTGTTTCATTGGAAGCAAGGGCAATGTCGTCTAGCGCAGCTATATCATTAGATAATGCATCTCTAAGGTGTTTGGGGCCAAGTATTATAACCTCTGTTTTGTCTGAGTTTAATAAGAGAAAATTGCGGGTCATCCAGGTTTTTATGTCCTTGAGACATGTTCGAAGTTTAGTTAATTGATTACTTTGTTCAGGTTTTATTGACAAATTATTGACCGAGTGTGTCCTGATAATGTTTCCAAGTGGAAGCATATATAATGAGAATAAAATTGGGCCGAGCACAGAGCCCTGTGGAACACCATGGTTAACTTTGGTGCGCACAGATGACTCATCATTAATTTGCACAAATTGGGAGCGATCAGAAAAATACGATTTAAACCAGTTATGGTGGTGTACAGAGCCAAAAGGATGAAGATTTTGTCAATGTCCAAATATTTATGGACCTAACTGTAGATACCTCTGATACATATGTTGCAGCTTAAAGATTTGATACCCATAGGTCAATTCTAGATTTGCAGCTCCCATCATGTTTAACCCATGAAAACTGTCTTGAACTCAGGTTTTGGTTCCTCCAAATACCTACAAGTGAGTGGGAATAACGGAATCAGACAGCATTGTATTATTAAATCTAAAAAAGAACCTTCCATATTTAAAACAGCTGCCAGATAAAGAGCAGTTTCATCTGGCTTGGGTGAAACCACTTTGCCAGAACATCTGTTAATACAAATAGCAATTCCTGCAGATCTATTCACATGACTGTTGACTGTTCAGTGTCTCATTTTACAGTCCTTTAGATCCCTGGTATACAGTGACATAAAGATAAATAGCTTTTTAAACAGTCCTTTATGAGGCCATTATTGTAGCAAAACTGAGAAATTTGAGTCTCAATCTGTCTGTGTACTCAGTTTTCTGTGTGTAGAATAATCTCCAAATGTGTACTAACATTTGTGAATGTGTACATGTATTTGTATTGAGAATGTGTGTAGTATTATCTGAAAATGTGTAAAGAAAATATCTTTAAATATGTATTCAGAATTGAGTGTATTTATATCTGTAAATAAACACATACTTGGAGATTAATGGTATGGTATTTTGCTTCAAGACCTGAAAATACAGAGTTATCAGTTTCTGCTCAGGCGATCTCTCAGTTAGTTTTTTTTCTACTTTGGCTATACTTCCCAATAATAGCAGCAAAAGCGTGCAGGAATCTGCAAATATGTGAAGAGATTTGTCTGTTTTCAGGAGCCTCAGTCTTGATACCACTCTGTGCAGTGAGTACTTCTATTTGTATTGGGATGGCTCATTTTCGTTGAATTGGTCTGTGTAATACTGGCGTCCCTTCAGCACAAAGATCACAGTTGTTTAGATACTATATCAGCTGATGACTTGTTTCCTACCAGTAATTCTCAGTACCAGTGCATCCATCACGCAGCATAACACATGAGTGTCACCGCAGTATTTATGTTTAAAGGAATCGGACTGATTACTTTAAACAAGTGGTTTCCTACCCTCCACTCTGGGAAATTTGGAAATTGAAGTTTGAGCTGAATAGCTTATTTAGTTTTTACAAGTGATCTCCAGTGCGCTCTTTGCCCCTGACAACACAGACATGTTCAGTAGCAATTTTAAACGTGCGCGCACCCTTGAAAAGGACTCTTCAACCACCAGTGCATGTGTAAGCAGTGCACAGGCAAGTTGACAGCAAGTATAAAGAAGTTACAGTACCAGTTTTGTTATGACATATTTTGTCAAGTGCACTATTTAATTATGTTCAAACAAACTTTTTCAGTGCTGTGGCACTGTTAAAAAGAAACTGACACAGTTCTGAAATCCAAACCCAATAATATGACTTCTTTTAAACAATTGAAAACCACAACATAAATACTCTGTGCATGATTAAGCCTGGATATAAAAAGGATGAACAAAAGCCATAAGCTAATACCTTTTGGAAAACCAGTTGATAAAAGGCTGAACTAATATTTTTAACCAAAACCAAGTTCCATTAATTAACTGATTCGCTGTGAAACATTCCCCTGACAAATGAATTAGTAAGAAAAACAGCATTCAAAAACAATGAGGATGTCTCTCAAAGTAAAATACACACAAATAAAAAGTGTCTTCAGCACTGACACCTGGAAGCTGGTAGTCATTCCTTGGGCATATTATAAAGTCTTCAGGCATGAAGAAGATGATGGCACAATTGAAGAGCGCAACTACAGAAGAGAGAGATTCTGTGAGATCAGATCTTAACTGAAGCATCATGCAACCTATTTGCATAGAACTGTCTCTTCTCAAGCAGAATCCAATGCTTCTTTGGGAATTGGGTTCTCCATAGCATCACATGCTTCCATCAGACCTCTATGTTGATTTTTGCGAAGCGGTAATGCAGAGAGGCAGGGTTGCGCAGCAGCACCATTCCTCTGTGTTCCATCGGCTGGTTGAGAAGGGTGTTGAGGAGACCAGCGACACTGACAAACCCCAGAGCCTCCCCACAGCCCGCAGACAAGGAAAAGTCCCCCTGCGTAACCCAGCCTAGAGACACTCTGGAGCAGTGAGAGGTGATGCTCGGCAGAGGATCTGGCCACAGCCCAAAGATGAGATCTGTGGAGGACTCGGAAGATGATTGGGGATCTTCAGTAGATGTGGTGAGTTTTGGTACAGAGGCAGAGGGAAGGTCTGAGCCCTTACCCTCAGTTTTATCAGTGGACGAAGAGGATGTAGCAGCTTTCTTGGAGCCTTTGTTTCTGCGTTTGATTCTGCTTTTGAAGTGGTTTCTGTGCAGTGGCTCCTGGGGGCAGTTGCTGTCAGACTTCTTGCTCAGCAGCTTCAGGTCCTCTGGGACTGGCACACACACCATAGCATGGAGCTCTGGTTTGCCCTTCGACAGCAAAGACAGACGTACCCACACCAGACTCACTCCATGCTCTGTGAGAAACAAGCTCACAGCTGAGGAGCTGAGAGGCGGCACCTGGCCGACACGGCACGACCTCTGACCTTTAGATGTTGTGGGCCTGCACCAACCAGAGAGCAGCTTCAAAGACTTTCTGTTCCTGGGAAGCAAAGAAACAAATATGCACTTATAACAAGTGATGGGAATTGAAAGGAATGGTTAGATTTTCATGGGCTCCATTAGGCGCCCCTTGGAGACGTTCAATTTAGTAATTCTAATTATTTCTAATGCACAAACTAAAAGGCAGCTGATGAGCAGGGGAAATCACTCCAATTTCTTTCTCATAAAGTCAGTCATTACTCAAAGCTTGTGTGATGGTTTTATCGGAACAGATGCAACTTTCCCCCTCCACTAATCTCTGTGATGTATTGCAGCAATTTAAGGATGGAAGTACTCTGGGGATTCTCATCAGGGACATTATGATGAAAGGGAGGTAGACTAGCAAAGTGCCATATATCAAGTGATGATTAGAGGCCAAAATATCTAAATATCTAAAGGGACCCCAGTGTAAACCTGCTGTGGGTGTGCGTTTGATTCAACACTAAGTTCACATGAAACAAAATAGGAAGATAGAAAAAGAATAAACCTTCAGTATAAAAGAAGTAAAAGAAAACATTCACCTCAGTACAGTTATGCAGCTCTGGGTCTTTGTCACAGTGAGATGTGATGTCATCTCTTCCTCCATAACAGTGTCGGTGTTTGTTGTGGTTTGGGTCTGGTCGTCTCTTTTCTCCTCCACTCTTCCTTCCTTTGTGATAAGCTCCCACTCCTCGGCCAGCTGTTGCCACGGGCAACGGAACGGGGCCAGACAGCCATGTTTAACGAAATTGGTCCTTTTGGCGGGTGGACGCCTACAGAATAGGTCGGAAGGTCAGGCCCTTGTCAAACTGTTGGAGCAACATTGCCAATTTCAAATCAAATCAAATCAGGACTGCTGAGCAGCGCGTAGTAGAAGACTTGAAGTCTGCAGCCGTATAACCATCTCGTCTGCATGGTGAGAACGATCTCCATATTGGAAATTAACTGGGTACAGAGCTTCCCTCATTCAAAGCCTCTAACTGACAGGGACAATCTGACAATCTCACCCAGTAGTTTGTCTGAATAATATACTTTCCTTTCATACAGTAACAGTCCCCAACAACGCATGTTTCAAACAGAGCCTCATCATCACCTTTCTTTTTTTATTTAACAACTTGGCTCCCTTGACTTTAAGTTTGCTACTGATAAAAGCAGCTTCAGTTTTTAGCTGACCTCTTGAACTTGTCCAGGAGCTCGGTCTCTTGCTCTTCCTGAAAACGAACGCCCGCTGGACAGTCTGGGTAATCATGGGGGAAGTGAGGGGTTCCTTTATTCTGAGAGTGTTTCAGACTCATATTCAGTCCACCGATGCGAACCCCTCTGTACACCTGGTTAAGGGAGAAATAAATAAAGAGGACAAATAAAGCAAACCTGAAAGCTTCCAGTATGACTTTAAAGAGTTACTTTTGAGTCGTGAAAGTAATTACATTTGTACAGGCATCCACATAGCACCTGTTTAAAAAAATCCACATTTCACTTCATTTGAATTGCTTCAACATTTGGACTAGATGTAGTGGACAGTGTATTAAATGGAAGAACTTTGTTAGTATGCAGAGGAAACAGGGAATCTTATCTCCGCAAATCCCTGTTGTAAGAACAAAAATTGCTCCGAGTCCTTGCAGAAACTGAGCCATAACAAAAGTCGGTTTCAGTCAAATGAACGAACTGTCCTTGCTACCTACCAGTGGAATCCAGAATGCCATGCCCCAGCCTTTAGGAAGCAGCAGGTCCCATCCAGCACCCCAGGAGGTCATTTCATGTCCCACCTGCTTGCCAGGCTGGTGAACCAGGAGGATGGGGACTCTACCCTGTAGGGGAGTGGGGCTCAGCCTGGAGCCCGGCACCAGCACCTCGCTTCTCATACGGTTCAACTCCTGTAGATCAAACACAAAGATTGCTAAGGGTTAGAATAACATTTTAGCTTATCCAAAATTTCAAAAAATACAGGAGCTGGCTTAAATATGAAAGATTGATTACTGAATAATTACTGAAGAACTCTAGCATTAAGAAAAGACAATGCACCTGCTCTGACATCTTGTTATCAGTGACGTTGTCTCGCACAGACTGCTCCCACAAGAAACTCTGACAACAGTGGTCTGGTACTCCTCGCAGCACAAGCTCTTTCATCCTCTCCTCATCCACATCTGGAAGAAGCACATAACACAAACACATGGCATGCTGCTGTATGACCAGAATCAGTAACATCACTGACATATGAAGTTCTCTAATGATTAATAACCCAAAATCTAAATGAAACTAAAACTCTTCATGTAGTGGAAAGAAGAACTTGCTCTACTAGCACCTCATTCTCATTTTATTTACCAACAATACCCCTAATGGAGTAGTGATTCTTGGCAGGAAAGGATTGTTGAGATGTAAAATATGCATCCTGCAGATACAATACCCATGCATTCTTTATCACAGAAAAAAAAATTGAGTGTGCTAGATTTTATCGTGTGAAATGGTTAAGGTAATGGTTTTGTATTTATATAGCGCTTTTAGTCTTGCTGACCACTCAAAGCGCTTTACAGTACAGTTTTTCATTCACACACACATTCATACAGTGCATCTATTCGCAGCACTTAGTTATTCTATGGGGGCCATTCAGGGTTCAGCATCTTCCCCAAGGACACTTCAGCATGCAGATGGGTCAGACTGGGGACCTTCAGGTTGGAGGACGACCACTCTACCCCTCAGCCATGGCCTTAAAGAAGTCTATAGTGTCCGATAATCCGCTTAAAGAGTCTTTCAAATACAAAGTGTATTTAACGATTAATAGGAAATGTGCCTTTTCAAATCCTAAATAGAATATGTTATTCCATTAAAGGACATGAGGAGAGCCCACATAGTAAGTGATTCTATTTTCTTATATACTTACGTGCAGATCCTTGAAATAACTTTTACCCCCGAAATGGAAAAGGGTAACTCTGTAACCTGATTCTTTGAGCCATGGGATGAATTTGAAAAGGACTACAGGCTACTGAGTTACAGACTGAGGGAAGGCATGGGGTTGTATGTCATCCAGTGAGCAGATCAATAAAAAAAAACTACAGAGAAACTGAGGACGAGACTAAAATCTTGGTTATTTTAAGCCATGATCATTTCATCCTGGCTGTTGTGGCTGCAGATGCTGATCTTTTTGAATATCAAATTTAAAGCAGTACCTTATATTTTCATAGGGTTGCCCAGTTAGTTAATCGCTTCCCTTCGAAGGCATCAAGCCTTTTACAAACAACCAGCTAAATAAATAAGGCTGTGTGTGAGCAATGACATAGCACCAGACAATACTGCCTATGGTATCATCACTGACATAACACTTTCAAGATCACTGTGATGGTAAAACCAGTGAATCAGCTGCTGAGAGTCCCTGAGGCTGTGTTTGGAGTACAGGGTCCTGCCAGGATTCGAACCTGGAACATCTGCATGGCCAGGCAGAGGCCCCCCGGAGCTCAGAACCAGATGTGCACTCACTGAAACAACCTCAGGAAAGGATACAACAGATGGATTCTTGGCTTACCAATACATGTGATATTAAATGGTCAGCCTTATTCTGGCAGTGTATGCAAGGGAATATTACATCCATCTGCATACCATATGACATACAAGACCACATTAGGAAACAGAGCATGATAGAATAATTATAGAATGATTCAAGTCTTGGGAAAATTCTGTAAATTGTATGCCCTTTGAATAATCTCCAACTGTAAAGAAACTGCCCACACCTCTGCCTGTTTGGTTGGTCAGATTTTACCTTGTGTCGACTTTACACAGGGCAAAGCTTTAACCTTCTTGGTGGGTAAAGTCAGCCTGGGGTCATCTACAGTCAGACCCAGCACTGTGCCTGAGGGGAGCTCTCCAGTTGAATAGATGTCTGGGTGAATTGAAACATTCACTGTTAGATATACATACATGTCAGATGTTACAATTTTATTCTAGAGATACAAAAATAATATTTAATTCACACTGAGAAATAATAATAAACCTTTCAGTATATGAAAGATGTCAGCTTGTTGTTGATGCAGATTCATCTTGCTTTCATCTTTGCAGTGCTCAGGCCACCAAAGGGAGGATGGCTGGGATTTATTAATTTCCTTAAGAGAAGAATAAAGAAAAACACACTTATAGGTGGGAAATACATATATATCTAAGGCTCTCTGATTTCACATTGAAAACACCTAAATCCTTACATCACAGACTGAAGCAGCTTCTAAAGTTTCTGCGAGAACAGAATGGGCCTGTGGTCCAATCAGGCGATAGCGTACAATCTCCATTGTGAGATCACTGAAAAAAATTCACAAGTGAAATACAAACACCGCAAATAAAACAGCCATTCATCACAGCCATGTGTTGTGTTCAGTTTGTACCTGAATCAAACCTGTAAATAATACTGACTTTATGACTATTCCAGTTGAGCTGGACCTCCATGTGACCGGGGTGGTGGGAGATCTAGTTCCATCTCCCAGGATCTTTTTGGCAGGAGGTTCACTGGAATCCTTACAGTTCCGCTTTCTCTTGGTCCTGAGGGTCTGTGTGGCCTCAGGGGTCTTTTCAGATTGAAGCTCTGGCTCTAGGCTGGGAACAACCTCAGCAGGTGTAACCACAGGCACAACTGGAGGGACGACAGCCTCAAAACACTGGCACACCCCTTGTAATTCAGAGAGAAGGTCCTGGAAGGAGTGTATAGTATAAGTCAAGAACCTTGTTTCTCCACTAAATAATGTTTTCTAAAAATCTATCTATCATTTGCATAATCTATAAATGCATGCATGAGTCAACAGCGATTATTCAGACCTTTAAAAAGCCTGCATACCTGTTTAATAGAGGGATGAGCCCAGATCCACAACTGTCTGTGAGTTGAGCCCTGTGTACGGGGTCTCCAGAGAAAGGTAACAGGGCCCAATGGCTGCGAGGGGTAAAGTCCCGCTCTGTACACCACCACACTGCCCTGTCTTCGCCCTAATATACACAGGGCTGCGGCAAATGTAGGACCTGAAAACATACACCACCACCAAGAGTTTCTTGCTTAGTATTGAGATCATTATTTTCTATCAAATATAAGAGAAAATAAAGCTGGGTAAAACACAAATTATTTACATGATTATTTGTGCATACAGCGGGGGAAGTGAGACCTGATCACATGTTGACACAGGAGACACATTAAGGATGGATGTTAATACCAGCTCTGAACAATCCAATTTTTTTTTAATTCAAACACAGTAGGGCTCTCATCGCTTGGATCTACTAGATTCATTTTTTGGTGGATTCCTTTTTGTCCTTAACACAAACTTTTTTTCTGCTTTTCTCTCACTACCTCTATTTCACTGCTGGTTTTGTGCTACTCTAAATCCCATGAGGAGATGTTGTCAATGGTTGAGCAAGAAAGTAGTAGTGCTTGTTTTGTAGTGCAGCTAAACTCCCTAAATAAAAGGCAGTAGAATGGTTGTATTTAGATATGAGATTGCCTGTGGGTCTGAATCAAGATCACGATGTTAATCTGATCAATCGTGCAGCCTTACAAATGAAATCAAAGAGGAAAAGTGTTTGAGGGAAAATATTCTCCTGGTAATTTTGAAGTGTTGAGGGGAGGAAAGACAAAATACCATGTATTAGCAATTGGGCAGTATACTTACCAGCTTCCTTGCTGGTCAGTTGTGACAGACATGCCAGCATATTGTCTTCCTCTCCCTGAAGCTCTATGCAGCAGTGATATGAAAGGTCCTGAGAGGATAGAACCAGAAGGTTTAAGATGAGTTTATTTGAGATGAGTTTATTTGAGATATTGAATATCTCTTAAAGGGCCCAAATTGTATCCCTTTCTGGGATTACATTTTAGGTATTGGTACCCCTAAGATGATATATCAGTGGTTTATACTGCAATGTGTATTTCCATGTTCTCTCTTCTGCCCTTCTCCGGAGCTGCAGACAGAAAAGGCTGTTTTCGCCTGCCACTTGAGCCACTCCATTAACTTGATTCAGCTATAGAAGACCATTCACATATTTACAGTTGGTTACAACAGGATGTTTCTGAACGGTAAGTTACACCGTCCTCTTGTTTGTTCAAGTTTTAGCAGGCCAATGTATGAGTAACGTCCCGAGTTACAGTACGGAGTTTCACAACGGAGTTCGAATAAGGAGTTTCAATACAGAGTTTCAGAGCACACCGACAAAGCACGGCAGAAGAAATAAAGCGTAACCGCTGGTCTTGAACATTAACGTTCTTAGGAGGAATGTGCACGGACAAATTTGCTTCCTTGCATCCCTCCACTTTCCACTGTTTCTTCAGTGTTGTTTGTTGTGGTTAGCCTGTGGTAGCTAACAAGCTGCTAGTTCAGCAATATGTCTGCATGGTGTCGCGTTCGGTGTGGTTGGGTCGTGGGTTCGGATGCTGGACTGGTACCGGCTGGGTTGGGCTGAGTGCGATCCCGAATGACAGATAGGAAGTACGAATCGAGAAGTTTTGATAACATATTTCTTCAAGTAATTGTAGATAGTAAAATCCCAGAAAATTTACATTACACAATATGTGCCCTTTAAATACAATCCTAAATATGTGAAGCAAGGAATGTATGTGTGGTCACCTGCAGCAAACAGTGGGTGCTCATGGCTCTATAGCACGGGCGGTAACATTTGTACGTGGGTCTGTCCCCGAGGCAGTATCCCCACTTTTTAACCATGTGGAAGCGCTTGGCGTGCCAAATGTGCGTCTCCAGCCATATGTTCTTCCTCTGACGCCGGTTGAACTCAAGCAGCAGGTTTCCATGCCGGCGGCGCGCCTTACGGCTCTTGCTCTTTGTCTGTTCCTTCTTCTTCTTTGAGCCAGCCTGGAGGCTTTTCTTATGCTACAGGAGGAAGGAAACAAAAAAAGTCACTGAGCATAAAGGTACTCAGAGAAGAACAGCCTTTGTGTATGAAACAAGACACGTTGAATGTGAGGTAAGACATTAGGATGCTACACATAAACATGTACTTACCATTCTGTTGGCCACATCTCTCAGTCTGCGAGGGAGCCGCTTTACGTTGTGGCCCATGGCCCGTCTCCTCATGTGTTTAGGCAGGGCTCCAAACACATGGCAGCTGCCTGTTGTCCTGTTGACAGCTTTTAACATGGTTTTCACCTCTGCTGCCCTGGCCCTCGCAAAAGCCCCACCTGGGTAGGAGAGTGAAATTTGAGACACCATTAATCTGACTGACATTGATTTAAGTTCATGAGCAATTTCATGATTTGTGTCTTTCATTTTGGGACTTTCTAAATTCTCAGATGAACAGAAGAAGAACAGAACAACTGCAGCACAGGAAAGTGAAAATAAAGTATTAATCAGAACATATTTTGTGGCATGCAGTATAATGAATGATGAATTATGATCTCTATAACCAGCAGACCAGTGTACAACCACTGGGTAGTGACAGTATTATGCAATCCTCTTCAGACAAGGTCTTTACCAGAGATGTACTTGGACATGTCTTTGGCGTAGACGGCTCCATCTTTCTGGTGTCCACGGACCCACCCATCCCGCTGGTGACGGTTCTTCTGCCTCTCTACAGGTAACTTCACGTCAGATGGATCATCACCTCCAGTTGCACCATCACCTCCAGTTGCACCTTTGGGAAGATGATTATTTTACCATATAAGCGGCAGTACAGACAAACATTAATTTGCGTCCAATGCTAGATTAGGCATAAAAGACCTGGGGCTGTGACCCCTTAGGGGTGGTGGTGGTGGTTTGGTGATACAGAAAAATAAAAGTGTAAATGGTAAGGGTCTTACAGTGGCGCCTGTATTTATATTTACATAATCATGTGGCCCTGTCTTTGAGGGTCTTTTCACACCTGAAGAAATATAAAACTTGTGCAGCATCAGGTATCAGCTCTGACTAGCTATAATTAAAACAGTAAGAGTGTAAATATAGTGCATATAGTAATTAAGTAATAAAAGGAATTATTTTTAATAATAACAGTTATCCTGCAGCTCTGGAGTCAGAGATTCCTGCAAAGACAGTTTTTATCTTCCTCTAATGGATAGAGACCTTGGAGCTGATTGTGTGTCCTGAATACCAATAGGTAAGGAGATTCTTGAGGACCCTTTAACATTTCATGAAATCACATCCAAAGTCACTGATCGTGTGACTTTTGCTGACCCTATGAAACGTTGACTATGCAGCAGCACAGATTCTAGTGGAGAGATGGATGAGTTGCACTAAGGACACATCAAGAAACACAGTGAAGAGAGAATGTACCAGTGTCCCGGGCATCTCCTCCGTTCTGTGTGCTGCTCTCCACAGTCACGGGAGAGGACGGGTACATCACACTGGTGGGCTGGTCCCTCAGCTTCTTCGCCCGCATCTTCACTTTAGCAGCGGACATTTCCTACAGGAAAGCACGTTTGAGACGTCAGCAGAAACACGTGTTGTTTGCCAAACGAAAGGCTGCCTGTCAGTGGCTGCATGAGTTGCCACCATGCCTGCTGCTAATGGCGGCTAGCTCACCACGTCACGTTACTCCACGTAGAAGCGAAACGTTTCTTTAATGAACAACATAAGAATAAAACATGTGAAAACAAATGACACTCATGTTAACTACATAACATATGTTCACCTATATGTTCAGGAACAGGACTGTATGTTCCGAAAACGAGCCTCCTCTCTGTTGAATGCTACCATGTGAATTTCCTACACGCTGGCTGACGGGTGTTGGCTTCCGGATATGTGATGCTCATGGGGTTTGTAGTTTATCGGCGCAACGACATAAACGATATCAAGATCAAAAACTTAAACGTGTTTTCTAACCTAATCGTGTCATTTATCCAGACACTTTGGTTCAATTTGAATGTGAAACACTTCTGTATACCTGCACTGGTGATAAAATGAAGAGAATAAAAAAGTAATTTGTGAGTCTTTAACATTACTTACGGTAAATCCACCCTGACGTCCTCCAGTGCTCCTCTCAGCTCCTCCTCTCCTCACAACTTCACCCAGTTCAACACTGTCTGTGGTTGTGCAGCTGTCCCCAGTCTGCTGCTCGATATATTCCTCAGGGAAATGGCTGCATTGATCAGGAGGATTATCAGCACATCCAGAGCTCCTGCTGCTATCGGCCCGTACAGGTGAGAAGAGCTGTGTGACCCAGCCATGTCAACAAAGCACGTTAAAGGCCCAGATAGGTGGTAACATGTAGAGAGAGTGCTGGTGACCAGGTTTGACAGCATGATCACACAGTTGTGTTACATTGTTTAACTGGCTGTTCCGTTCAGTGGCTGACATGTTGCTGGAGGTGGAGCAGTGGTCACCCAATGACATGAGCCTTTAGGCTCAGAGTGCAGCTGTCTGGATTGTAAAGGCTGAAAGATTAAACCATTAAAGGTCCAGTGTGTAAGATTTAGGTGAAAGGGATCTACTGGCAGAAATTGAATATAAAATAATCCTAGTGGTGTTTTCACTAGTGTGTTTCGTGTAAATTGTATGAACTGTTGTTTTCTTGACTTTAGAATGGGCCCTTTATATTTAAATTATGTATATTTACATCAGGAGCGGGTCCTCTCTACGGAGGCCGCCATGATTTTTACGGTAGAGCAGAGCGGACAAAATGAACACCTTTTGAGTTTTCATGACAACTGAAGACTACCACAGTTTCTATTGTCATGTCAACAAAAGGGGAGGGTGAGGTGAGGGGTATTCAGCTGCAACATGCAACCTCTCCACTAGATGTCACTACATTTTAAGATTAACAGCAGACTATACTCATAGTTTTCAGTTTTCTCCTATTTACTTGAAACTTCACCTTCTTATGTTTGGTCAAATTGTATAGCTTCTGATTGGCAATGTGTGTTTTTTAAATAAAAATAATTATGATAACAAATTAAACACAATTTCTTTCTCTTTCCCAAACTCAGTTCCTCAACTTTGGTAAATTCTAAACTGTGTCCTCTTTCCTGGATTTACTGTCTGCTTGCTACAAATGACACTATTGTAATGTCAAGAGTACTTTAAACCTTAAAGCAGGGTTTTAGTCTAATGGGGATACTAATTTGTGTGTGTGTGTGTGTGTGTGTGAGTGTGTGTGTCTGTGTGTGTCTGTGTCTGTGTGTGTGTGTGTGTGTGTGTGTGAGTGTCTGTCTGTGTCTGTCTGTGTGCCTGTTTGTGTGTGTGTCTGTGTGTGTGTTCCAGCCAAGCAGTGGTGGTAGATCGGACAGTGTACATCTCGGGACAGCTGGGCATGGATCCTGCCAGTTGTGAGATGGTGGAAGGTTGTGTTCAGGCTCAGACCAGACAGGTGACCCTTCTCAAAACCAACCAGGAAACTGTACAGCACATTACTAAATTTTGTTTTTCACCACTGTAAAGAGGATAATAATGGGATTGCTTGGTTACTTCAAGTATGTCCAATTATTCTCTCCATCCATTAAGATGGTGTGACAATATGACTACACACAGTATGTAATTTTAACTTATTATTGGAAAGCTCAGTGATTTTAACCGAACATATAATTTCCATTTTTGTACTACTTCTTTTATAAATTAGCACATCAAAATAAAAGCTTGAAGAGCAAAGCACCTATACTAAAACAACTTTTCCCCCAGGCTCTTGAAAATATGGGTGAAATCCTTAAAGCTGCTGGCTGCGGTTATGAGAATGGTGAGAAAAAACTATCTATCTCAGAAGTTCTATATATCAGCTTTCGTAGGAAAGTCTTTCACTTCTGACTGAACATCAAATCTTTCCTTCCTGCAGTTGTCAAAACCACAGTGCTCCTCGCTGACATGAACGACTTCACTAATGTCAACAATGTTTACAAGCAGTGTAAGTATGGTGGATTCATTTAATGTTATGCATATTATCTTTGCTAGTTTTTCACTGCTTACATGTCGTTTTGACTCTGATCATTATTCCTAGTCTTAACCTTGCCATGATCATGATTGCCACCAAAAGCAAAGCTTCATCACTTAGAGTGTACTGTCTAGACTTTGCCACTGGGTGTCAGGCTAATCTAGATACACTGCATGATCTAGATGTGGTGGACCTTATTGCTGAGTTGGTGACATTTCTCGTTGTTTTGGACACAGACCCTGTTCACTGCCTTTGTACGTACTGAAAACTTTAAAATACTATCACTTTCTCCTATGAGGTGGAAGTTTGGTTGAGCTATGGTGGATTTAAAAGACCCCAAAAGGTTTCAAACCAGTAAGAATGACAAAGCTTTAAATTCTGCTAGAGGTTCAGCACAACTAAGAA
The DNA here is from genome assembly GCF_947347685.1 of Pleuronectes platessa. Taxonomy (NCBI): domain Eukaryota; kingdom Metazoa; phylum Chordata; class Actinopteri; order Pleuronectiformes; family Pleuronectidae; genus Pleuronectes; species Pleuronectes platessa. The sequence goes on along the minus strand of NC_070635.1, from coordinate 26,044,192 downwards.
GAGAAGGATCAGAGACATTCTCATTATGCGTTGTACACGCCCTTTGAATAGATGCAGTGAAACAAATGAGTGACACATTCAAACTGTGTGCTGGACTCTTAGTGTATGTAGTAATAGTTATCCTAGGATTGCACACACATTTCCCAGAAATCTTTTTATCATCATATGTCACATAATGTGGTTGTTTTTGATTTTGAATATGAGTTGCCCAATTACTCCCTCCACAAACGAGGTTATATGTTCATTGCTGTTTGTTTGTCTGTTAGCAGGATTACACAAACTACTGAACTGATTCCATTGAAATTTGAATGGTAGGGTATGGACCAAGAGCGTGTTCACCTTTCAAGCGGTTTCCCATTAAGGGAGTTGATCCAGGATTTTTTCTTATCTCTTTAGCTTTGTTAGTGTGTATTTTGATTTGTGAACTTCTGAAGAGATTATGCAGATGGTTATTAGTCTGTAGTTACACACTTTTTTCTGGTCTTGATGACCACTCAAAGCGCTTTACAGTACAGATTTTAGCAATTTATACAAAGCATGTATTTAAATATCTGGCATATTAAGAAGTAATACGACGAGCGCTTGCTTGCACACACTGATGGACAATGGAACAGAATCCCTGATAACTAATTTTTCTTTTACAAAACGGTTTGTTTTATATCAGTTTGTAAGAGAAAGAGCCAAAATAAACATTTTATTATACGGGTTGCTGATGATTATATATTTACATCAGAGGGGGGCAACACTGGCTAGTTCATGAAATAGTGGAGGAAATAACAGCAATATTTTGGGGAAATCGTTCAAATGGTGATACAAGCGTGAAATTTGGTACAAATCATCTTTGAAGGTCACTCTTCGATTTAGGAATCGGGGCCACTCGAAAATCAAAAATGGCCGCCATTTATTTCAAGATGGCCACCATGGTTAGACTGATTTTGCATTTCAGCATAATCTTTGCCTATACTTTGTAGATGTCAATAATATCGGACTCCCATAGTATGTTTTTGAAAATTTTCAGTTATTTACCAGTTATAACCACCTGAAACATTTCTAAAACATGTCATAGGCTAACTGTGGTATAGGTCACGGGGAAAACTACGTGAAGTTTAGGGTTAATTAGAGGGATAGAGATATTTGGGGGATATACAGTATAGGAGAACAGTAAAAATAGTAGCTAGATTTGTGTGATTGGCTGTCTGGTACTATATAAGGAGAAGCACGACCCTCTGTTCTCATTCCATATACAAACCAACCTTTAAGCTATGTGTAGAGGACAGTAAAAATAGTAGCTAGATTTGTCGCTATAGTTGCTTTTTTGCACTGTAGCATGTGACACTCTAGATTTGTTCGCTAGTCACTTTTTCAGACATCGAAAAAAGACTAGAATGAACGAACAATTTGATTGGCTGTCTGGTACTATATAAGGAGGAGCACTTCCCTCTGTTCTCATTCCATATACAAACCAACCTTTAAGCTATGTGTAGAGGACATAGCAATAGGTCTGGAGAAGCTGTGGATTGCTTTTGGTCAGGGAGCCCATTCACGATGGATTCCAATCCATGACATCGTTTCAACAATTGGGCCAGAAAGATCCAGTGGCCTACCATTTTTCCATGCATTTAGTGGGTGTGACGTTGTGTCTGCATTCCGTGGCAAGGCTAAGAAATCTGTATGGCAAACATGGAATGTGTGTGATGAAGTGTCAGGGACATTTACCAAGCTCAGTCACTGGCCCACCACCGTTGATGATGATGACCTCCAAATGCTGCAGAGATTTGTGGTCATAATGTATGACCGATCAAGTGCAGCCACATCTGTGAATGATGCACGACTGCATCTGTTCGCCCGCAAGCAAAGGCCATATGATGCCATACCACCAACAAGTTCAGCCCTCAAGGAACACATTAAACATGCAGCCTACCAAGCAGGAGCTGTCTGGGGCCAAGCAACTGTCACTCAACCAGTTTTACCAAGTCCTGCAGAATGGGGATGGAAGCTGCAAGGACAAAGGTGGTTGGTGAACTGGACAACACTTCCACCAATTGCTGCAAGTTGCCAGGAATTGGCAAAATGCTCATGCAAAAACAGCTGTACTAATGGTAGGTGCAAATGTTTTCATCTGACTCTGTCTTGTACAGCCTTGTGCAGCTGTGAATGTCACTGATAGGTTTGAGGCCCAATGAAGTTCTTTTGACTTGACACAAATGTCGAAATATTTCCCCAAATATGCAAGAAATATACTTAAGACTTGATGATTTGGCGGCCATCTTGAAAAATGACCGCTATATTGGATCTTTGGATGGCCCCCATTCTAAAGTTAAAGAGATGACCCAGAAGAATGGTTATGCCAAATTTCATGCTTGTATCACAAAATGAACGATTGTTCCCCTTATTTCCTCTACTAAAAGAATCATGTGTCACTTAACCTTGTCATTTTCTGTGCTGCTTTCTCTAGTCTTCAGCAGTAACTACCCAGCCAGAGCTGCCTACCAGGTTGCTGCACTCCCGAGGGTATGTTATGTTTTTTAAGGATTTAAAGCTCTTTTCATTTGGTTTTCTTTCTTGTGAATTCAACCAAACCCAAAGCTGTGTTTTTTCTCTCTGTCTCTCTTTGTAGGGTGGACTGGTTGAGATTGAAGCAATTGCTGTTTTGGGCCCTCTGTCCACTGTTTCCTAACAAAAAATGTAAAAGAAATCTGGAAGTCCTACAATGATAAAAATATATGTGCCTTGCTTTGTAGACCAAGCAATGGAATTGATAAGACATCAATCGCATGTACATAGTACACATCGTTTTTATAATAGATCAATAAAATGTTCTGTTGTCACAAATAAATGTGTGTCGTGGGTCACTTTGCAGACTATATGCAGTCAGGCTCATTGCTGTATTGATCTTCTCAGGCAGCATGTCTCATCACGAGCCATACCCATCAGGTTATCCTAATGCCAAATAATGGAGGATCAAATTTAACTCAATAATATATGTTTTTAATGTACTTTCTGGAAATTTGTACCCTTCATCTCAATATATACACTTTTTGACTCAGTAAGTGAATTATTTTGGGGATTTGATACAATCATTAGTATGGGATTGGTTCTTATATTAGCTTACGTGTTTGTGTGTGTTAATGCCCTCATGGTTGTACAGGATATAAAATCATTTTGTACATGAGAACAGGATGTTTCAAAGCATGGTTTAAAATAGATTATAGATAACTAAAGCTCTTAAACCATTGTTCTAATACTATTTCATATTAACGTATATGGAGTTGATCATAGATATTTTTTCAATCATTGGGTTGAAATTACACAAATATACTCTAAATAAAAGTAAAGACCAACATAAAGTCCATAAGTGTTACAGTGAGTTAATGGGTGTGTTGCATCATGTCAAACAAATTGAAGACAAGAGAGGGTGAGGCAGCTTTTATGCAAAGTAAATATCACACAGTCCAACTTCAGTTAAAAAACAACAACACATGTATTAGTAAGTAAAACTTTATTCTGTACACTAAGGGGTTAGCAGAATCACAGACAGCTCAGAGAAGGAATACATAACAGAGGAAGACACAGATGAAGATATACAACATCTTAACAGACATTTTTGTTACAATAGAGTTCTTCACATCTTATGCAATTCAAATAATTTCCGAAGACCTTGATCTACACAGTGTGCAGGGTTTGGATACAATGTCCACTAAATGATTTCCTACTGTGGTACACATTCACCTAGAGAAAAAAATAAATCAGAGCAAAAACAGTACACCAGAGTTGCCAGGCCTCGAGACATTTTTAAATTTTGGAAATGCCCTTATTTTTCTGGGAGATAATTGTATGAACGTCTGCCAGGTATAGTGCAGCTGCACACATGGCAAGATGTTATATTAATACCTGGATTATCTACATACTCAACAATTTGCATGTGTGTATTTGTATTCCCTTACAAAACGCATTTATTCAAGCTTTCTCAATGTAAACTAAAAAATTATCGCTTTATTACTCTGTACACTCAACACTTAGCACTGACATTTCTATTAATCAAATGATTATCATTAGAAAGGCGGAAATTAAAATTGAGTACAAGGGGCAGATCATACATTTCAAAAACAGTACAAATTCAATCTGTGAAAATGCGGTAATTTTAAAATCATGACACTTTGGTGTTACCTCAATCTCTTTGCACAATTTCATTCACAGTTGTGTTTGGCTTTTATTCCTCAAAAGCAGTTACTTTAAATGATCTAATAATCATTCTCGACAGCCTCTGTAGCTAAAGCAGAGTTTGCTTTAGCTACACTGTATTGCACCGTCCTGTCATTTTACCTGTGATTATTTGCATACATAAGCCCACACTTGGCACTTCCGGTCTCAGTTAGAAAACTCACCATGAAGGTTTATTATTTACAAAAGGTAGGAAAAATCCTGATCTTTTCCTATAAGACAAGTTATTAAGGCACATTTCATATTACTGTATCTGGTGTAGTTTGGTTTGGTGAGAGCTAATGAGACAATCCTGTAAATGTAGTGTTTGTTTGGTCGCTTTTTCTTTCTTTCCTTCCAGTTCACATTTAATTTGTAGGTTATAGGGAGTTTTCATTATTTGGTTGATTTCATCCACCTGGATAAGGATAAGAAAATAAGACGAATGAAACATCTGACATTCAGGTCTATTATCCATGTGTCAAATATCAGTACCAAATAAGTGACTTTATTGTCATATAATTAAATTAAAAATACATTTTCTGTTCATGCTGCTCTGCATTATACAGTATACTCATCAGTGATGGAGGAAGTACAAAAATATTTAACTTAGTAAAAGTACAATTAAAAAGGCAATAATGTAATCAAGTTTAATTAAAGTACCACTTAAAAGTAGGGAAGTACTTGCTTTTAAATATACTTAACTTAAGTATTAAAATTAAATGTATTTGCAGAGTGTAACCTATTCCTTAAATAATTAACTGTGTCTACTTCATCTTTTGTTTAATACAAGCACAGACTCCGTCATATTAATAAAGAATGCTGCAGATGATGCTAGTGAAAACATTTCATGTCATATTATTTCATGGCAGAGTCTGGTGGTGTCCTCTTCCAAACCCATTTCAAGTGTATTGTCACTGCTGCTGAAGGAGACCGGGTCTAATGTTATCTTACCACTCTGAGTGCATCAGAATTCCATTTCATAGGTAAACGTTCACAATGTTTTGTGAAAATGTAGTGCAAGTTAAGATATTTGCCGATATATGTAGTGAAGTAAAAGCAAAAAGTACCTTGAAACAAAGCTACTAATGTAAAGTACAGATACATTAAAAGTGTACAGTAAATAAATAAATGTACTTTGTTACATCTGATCCCACCACTGATTTGCAGTTCTGCAGGGTTACAAAGCATGTGATGGCTCCCCTCACACGTCAGTGAGTGAATTAATGTGTGTTTCTGATCCCTCAGTGTTGGCATTGGAGTTGGTGTGGTTTGTGATTGTGCACTTACCAACTCAACCTTCTTTGGTGCTCTTGCTCTCTGTAGCTCCTGTTTCAGACACCACTGCGTACACACACAAGAGAGAGAGAGAAAGAGAAAACCAATATATGACATGATCATTTAAAACAAGCCACATTCTTGCCTTTCATGCTGAGGCCACTTTGAGCCTCTTTGAAATCAAACTTGTTGGAAGTGGTGTCATAATAGCCCTCAGGGGTGAAGAAAAAAAAGGTAACTCCTCCTTAACCACATCTGCTTCTGTCAAACTGGTTTACTTGTGGTCGAGCACGCACACACACGCATTGTGCTGTATGGTGATTGGTCTGGCATGCACGCAGCATAGCCTCTAGCGAAGGAGTCTTGCAGAAGTTATGCAAGCTCATCCACACCAGACCCGTTTTCCACACGTGCTGCCCTAAAAAGTACAGCATGTTCTTTGACAGGCAAGAATGGGCTGTATACTTCACTGAGAACTAGGATGTGGTTCTCCTTATACATGTGCTTGATAAACTGTGAAAATCTAAACAATGGATAGTGGGTTTCTTTAGCCTGACCTTCCTCCGAAATAAGCCAACAGTTGTTTCTAGTTTGTTGCTTCTATGGTCTGTACCATATATGAAATGAAAAACATTGGTTTAATTTATGAGAAAATACTGTATACATACAAGTTATAGCTGAAATAAACTAAAGGGCACAATCTTGCATCATCCTACAGCACCACCTAAATTTCTCTCAGAATGAGTTCTGATCTTGGTGACTGAAATGCTGTCAGGCCTGTATGATGTTTGTATTGTTTTACATAATTAGAAGCTGCAGAGCATGGTCATTGTGTTGGCAGCTCACAATGAGCACAATGAGTGAGTGTTTCGTGACTGGAGCTGTTGTGTTGACAATATGTTTCTGCTATGATCGACAAACTCAAGACGAGTGTGTATGGTTGCTTTCTGTGTCTCACACTACGTTAACAGTTCAGCCTCATGGGCCCAACAATATCCAATTCATCCTGTCAGTATCAACCAATCACAGGGGCTCAAACGGGACCCTATGTGAGGGATTGTTCAGCACAACAGCTGAATGGTTCAGTGAGAGAGTGGTGTTGCTTGTCATGTATGTGTTGGTTGCTTAGTTACGAATTGCAGTACCTGTATGGGAGTGATGTTGTTAAACCCTGTCTATCTTGTGGTGCAGGTGTGGAAAGAAGAGGAATTGGCTGGTTAAAAGAAGCGATGACCTCTTAAAGCCAAATGTAGCATGACAGGTTTGTCGTGCTAAACAGTTCGGTCTGATCAAGTAAATCCATGAGCATCAGAAACCTTCCACAGTCAGTGCACTCTCTATTCATGGAGATATTGTCCACTGGAATCCTATTCTTTTCACCCTTCAGTCAATAATACCATTGCTGTTACACCACATTCAGGTTTTTCAACTGTCAAATGTAGCTAATAAAAATATACTGCTTTAAATACAGTTTTAAATTGTAATAGATACAATTTGCTTTAGGAGGAGTTTCTTAATTTGGTCATGTCAAGCAGACAATTGAATGTATGTTTGGATGGGAAAAAGAGTAATCTTGATGCATACCTGATAATGCTGTTTCAGGGGCTGGGTCAGCCACAGGGGCTACAGCTGCGTTGTCCACCTTGCACTCAGAGGTCACAGTTGCTGGTAAAGCTTCAGGGGCTACTTCTGCGGGCAGCTTTGAAACGGCTGGTGGGGCAGTAGCAGCTGGCTGAGTCCCAGTGCTGGCTTTATCTGTGACAGGAGATAATGGAGGCATCTCTGGAATAGTGGCTGCAGCAATCTCAGTGTCTATTACAGGCTCTGCAGCCTCTACAGGAGCTGAAGATCCACTTGGTGCTGAAGCCTCAGTTGGTTCTACAGCTTCGCCTGGGGCTGCAGCCTCAGTTGGTGCTGGTGATGCAGCCTCAGTTGGTGCTGGTACTGGGGCCTCAGTTGGTGCTGGTACTGGGGCCTCAGTTGGTGCTGGTGCTGCAGCCTCAGTTGGTGCTGGTACTGGGGCCTCAGTTGGTGCTGGTGCTGCAGCCTCAGTTGGTGCTGGTACTGGGGCCTCAGCTGGTGCTGGTGCTGCAGCCTCAGTTGGTGCTGGTACTGGGGCCTCAGCTGGTGCTGGTGCTGCGGCCTCAGTTGGTGCTGGTGCTGCAGCCTCAGCTGGTGCTGGTGCTGCAGCCTCAGTTGGTGCTGGTATTGGGGCCTCAGCTGGTGCTGGTGCTGCAGCCTCAGTTGGTGCTGGTACTGGAGCCTCAGTTGGGGCTGGTACTGGAGCCTCAGTTGGTGCTGGTGCTGCAGCCTCAGTTGGTGCTGGTGCTGCAGCCTCAGTTGGTGCTGCAGCCTCATTTGGTTCTGGTGCTGCAGCCTCAGCTGGTTCTACAGCTTTGCCTGGTGCTGCAGCCTCAGTTGGTGCTGGTGCTGCAGCCTCATTTGGTGCTGGTGCTGCAGCCTCAGCTGGTTCTACAGCTTCGCCTGGTGCTGCAGCCTCAGTTGGTGCTGGTGCTGCAGCCTCATTTGGTGCTGGTGCTGCAGCCTCAGCTGGTTCTACAGCTTCGCCTGGTGCTGCAGCCTCAGTTGGTGCTGGTGCTGAACTTTCGCCTGAGGATTCAGTTGGTGTTGCTACAGGAGACACTGCTCCTGCATGGTCAGGTGGAGCCTCTGCCTCCACAGGAGAAAACACTTCTGCAGGAGCCTCAGCGACCTCAGGTGCTGCCTCCTCCACCACTACTAGGGCCTCTGCTGGCTCAGATACAGGTTCAATAGCAGGGGTAGAGGGTTCAGGGGAGGCCTCAGCCGGCACAACAGAAACCTCCTCAACAAATGCAGGGGCCTCTGCCTGCTCCAATACAACAGAATCAACATTGGGAGACTCCTCTTTGACCTCAGGTGTGGCCTCAGTCACTACAGTTTCTACAGGAGCAGCTTCCTCCCCTGGGGTTAATGCCTCCAAGGCCACAACAGCAGCCTCAGCTTTAGGGGAGATTTCTGCTGGAGCAGAAGCTGGAGCCTCTAGAGCTGGCTCTTCAGGAGCAGCAGGTTCTGGCTGTGGATCCATAGCAGCCAGAAGGTCCTCTCCAGAGCCAAGATCCTCCTGGGCCTCCAGGGCCACTAACACAGCCTCTGCCTCATCATCAGTTCCTGGTTGAAGATCATCTGGTAAAGCAGTCTGCACAGGCAGCTGCATCTGGTCCTCGATGGTTTGTGCATCTTCTGCGATGATACCATTTCTGACTCCTGTCAAGACACAGACAACAAAAGCTTGATTAGATTTAACCCTGTGACACTGATCAATACTCATCAGCCCAGACACATCATTATGCCCTGTTAATATATAACATTAATTACAGGACAACAGTGAGCAACAAAACAAGCCTTCAGGAATGTTACTTACCTAAATAGTTGTAAACTTGGTAGGGGTTCTGAATATAAACTAGTCTGTATGGTTTAGTTAATTAGAAATTGTATTATCTGAGCAAATTGCAAGGTGTTAGTTGCAATATGTTCCTGTATTGTCCTTTCTTTATACTTATTTTTAAACTGATTTCAATCTGATAATTTCATATAAACCCAATAATCCATTTTATGTGCAGATGAGCACTGATGTATTAATGTGGATTACTTTAACTCATTAAACATGTAAAACCTCACTCTATGAATGAAGCAGATGATGCATATAACTCAACGTGGAATGCAGGAAATAAGAAATACGGGGCAAACAGAGTGCGTGCTGAGAAAATTATCCTTTCATTTCCGTGGCTGAAAGAGTAATTTATTGAAGCCTGTGTTTCTCAAAAGTAATAATGAGAGGAAATAAGATGCATATGACAATGGCTTTGCAGCCTTCAGAGAAATGACTATGTTTTCCTTCTTATCTACTGAACCTTGTTCTTATAGCTGTGCATGTGAACAATCCCCAGGAAAAGTAGAGAAGGGACAATAGTGAGCTTGGCTGCTTTCACTCAAATGTCAGGAATGACAATGCACATCTCAGTTACAACAGAAACTTTTGACGTATATTATTATTTTACGGATAACTGGGTGGACATTGTTAACAAATGAGATGACCTAGAGGGGTGCAGTCGGCTGAATGAGCAGATGGTTTCGACCCTGCAGCTTCCTGATTTTATTTGTCTGTCAGAAGGGGTGAAAAGAGCTGAGAGTGATGGGTGGAAGGGAATGTGACGGCCTGGCAACTCGAATGACAATGAGCCAGTGGAAGAACACGCAAGTTGGGTCTCTAGGTTGAGTGAGACCGGTTTTAAACTTTCTCATTTGAGCGGAGATTATGAAATTTCTAATGTTGTGAAGCCTTGGATAGTGTTTCTTCTTCAATTTGTAAATGCTTGTGAAGTGATTCGACTCTCTTTAAAAGATTTCCAGAATAAATCTCCAACTGTTACCCAGAAATCCACCTCTTGGACCAAATATGACACAGAATAGAAGGCTGTTTGAGCACTGGGCCAGAACTGGTGCTGGAAAGTCAAAGTGTATGGTCGGGTCGAGACAGAGACAGTCCCTCCAGACATGGATGGCTTGTGTGTCAACATGATTTGGCAGCCAAAGATGACAGAGATCCCAGTCAAAACAGTGGCATGGCTCGCCAGAGGCACAAGTGGGCGGGGGAGAGAGGGGTCTGGCGGGGGATGGGACCAGTGGTGACTTGGACGGAATACAGTTGATTTGTTAAACAGACTGTATACTGTGTGATTTAAATCCACTTTTTACAGATGACTGCCTGGACAATAAGTGGTTTTCTTGTTGGGCTGATGTCAGAGCCTGGAAAGTGATCCAAGCTCCTCCAGGTGACCCTTGCGGGGCAGCTGTAGAGACAATGCCCCAAGACAAACATCACACTGTGACATAATGGAAGATGGAAATGCACTACTTTTACACAGAGGATCTTGGCCACCTCTAATAAGTATATGGAACACTTTAGGAAAAACATTCTCAAAAACAACTATCCTCATCTTTTCCTTATGCAAATTAAATCATTAATTTGACTGTAACAAAAGCAATCACATGTGAAAAAGACAAGGGGAGTAACTGTCATGTTGTATGTATAGGGAGGGGGTGGGTGGAATGCAATGAGAACATTCTGTACATGCAGCTGTGCCTGGCATGACAATGCCACATGCCAATGGGCTGTTGAACCTATGAATGGACAATCATGGACTGTGTCAGGCTTCTTGGTGGGCGTCTACATAGGCTTGAACATAGATTCCATGTGCAAAGCTTTAAACGGATCTGAAGTCACAAATCACACCACTGCAGTTTGGCAGCAAACAGGCTGGGCCACATCTCCGGCCTCAGGCTGCAGATAGACTGCTAAGAGTTCCCAGGTTGATTCACTCTGTGCTACTGAAGGAGCTGTTTTCAGCCCGAGCTAAAATCTAGCAATTTATATAAATCTGAATCCCCATTCACTTTATGGAATGATGTAGAATAAAGTAAAGTAACACATGATCATGCAAGTTAGCTCCTTCTCAGGTTTCATTCATTCACTTCAGTTTTACAGTTTTTATAAATCAGAGTATGTCATGCAAAACAATGACAGACTAAAATACCAACCACTTCTGGAGAGTGATGAGAAAATGGCTCAACATGTCCACAGTTCTGTCCACTGCAGAATGCTGTGCAGCAGAATAATTGAAAAAGCACACAGTGTTCCAGACGTACCAGCAGCATGCACCCCTTAGCAAGGCTTGACTCAGAAAGTGAAGAGCAACTACTGCACATCTCTATGTATGATCAGCCTCAGCGTGAATATATATATAGAGTAAAACGCGCACACACACATAAATGCTGGTGTATATCATATTTCAAAACTAACTCAAAGATACATTACTCAACATAAATGTGATCTCTTCTTACCTGCTGTGTCTCCATTGCTCTCCTCTGGCTTTGTACCTGGTCTTTTCTCTTGATCCACAGTCTGTGCACTGGATGAGGAGCACCCCATGTTTGACAATAAGGATGAGGTGATCCAAGAACCTGGAAGCTATTGAGGAGCCAACAAAAGTCCTAGTGCTCTCTTTCAACAAAGACTGCCAAGCAATAAAAACATGGACAGCGAATCTCTCTTTAGTTTCTAAGAGTAGCTGGGCACCATTATCTCTCTGTCTGTGTGTTTGCGCATGGCCTCCTGCCCTCTGGCCCCAGACAAGGATCTGTTGTGAGCATATAGAGCAGCACAGGCAACTCCAGCTGAATGTTCCTAGACTGATTCCTGCTCAGTCACTCTATTCATACAGGAGGGGGAGGAGGAGACAAACATGTGCATGAAGTGTGTCCTCCCCTTTATAGGAGTGTCCCCTCTGACTTTCGAGAAACACATTAACAAGGCATTCCCTCTCTACTGACTCTATTTTTGGAGTCACTGAAGGTATGCTGTTTAAATATTGACAAGGCAGCTTTTAGTACATTCTGTACTTTCTGTGACAATAAGTCCCCAATAGACATCATCACAAAACCTAATAAAAACATGATGAGTGTTTATTTGTCACTTTTCAGTTTCAGAGAGTTAATAATTGACTTGGCATAATACAATAAAGACTATTACAGACCAAAAACACACAGAATACATTGTGTTGCATACAAGAGTGTTTAAATAGCTTCTGCAGAAAGCATTGCATTTGTGTAACTTGCTGATCAGGATTCAAGGGATCCTGAAGATGCTGATGGATGAGTCTCAGCCTTTTATTTGTGCACAACTTGATTCTCCAGTTTCTCCAGCTTTTCGGACATGGTCTCAAGTAGGCAGGTTAAGGAAAGACACAGATCCAAATGAAGACACAACATACGTACATAAGTTTCTAAGACTTTATGTTTAAACCATCACAAAATAAAAAAACGAGGATTCAGTTGGTGTTGCCAAAGCTGATTCTTCTATTTTATATTATCATTATATATATAGTCACTTCTTATAATTTTTAGCATTATTAATCTTAATAATATAGTAATATTTTCTACCTGTGTTCTGGTGTATATATGACTTCCTTTATATTTGAACATTTCAGAGACAAATAGACTCCTCTACATTACTTTTCAGATTACCATTGTGTGTACAATCTATTTTGTTATGTTACAATACTAGTTCCAAACAGGGTTTACTTTGGGCCCAAATGTTTCAGATAACCTGTGTCAGAGACAAATACATTTTTCGATTATTGAATTGAATACATTTTCATAGTATTAAAATTTCGCAAATAGTTTAATCCAAATTTACTCCACATTTTACAACTTGACTTAACTAGCTATCTGTATGCAAAGTAAGAAGCTTGAGCTTAATATACTGTATACTGTAAAATATAATAGTCTCAGGTGCCATTTAATGTTAAACCTGTACCTATGTTGTTGTCAATACTTTTGTACTTATACTTAAGTATGATAACAAATGCACAACTTGTAATTGCATTGGAGCCCATTGGCTGTTGTTATTATACTGTAGGTGTTGTGTTTAGTCAGAACCAACCCATCAGCATTTATGAGGGAGCTTAGTTTATAGCTTCATACATGTTGTTTTATTATCCCTTCACCTATATAAATGGAGTGGGTGAAGTGTTTGAATCCACAAAACAATTCTGGAGTTTCAGGGGTAAACAGAGTAGCAGCCAAATCCAATACAACTGAAGATATTATTTAGCTATCTTCAGTTGTAAAAAAAAAACTACAGAAAAAACATACAACATGCCTCCATACTGCTCCTGTGGTGTCATCCAAGTGTCCACAAACCCAATAATCCTCACTATTATCTTCATTTGTATTAGATTCAGCTGGTACCTGGCTACTACGCTGTTTACCTCTGAAGCTCCAGAAGTTTTTTGTGGACTCAAACACTTCACCCACTCCTTGATCGGCGTAGTACGGTGGCCCTGAGAGCTCAACGAACAGCAACTTAAGAAAACACATGCAAGTTGACAAAACACAAGCAAAGTAAGAAAACATCTTCATCAATTTCACAACACAACACAACACATTACAGAAACGCGCAGCAAATAGACCAACGTGCTGCAAATAGACAAACGCGCTGCAAATAGAGAAACGCGCAGCAAATAGACAAACGCGCAGCAAGTAGAGGAGAAAACACAACGGAAGTGTTTCCAGAGGACAGCTAAAAGTGATGGACACTGCTGCCACAAAAATGTCCAATACACCATACAAATTCGGTTCCACAAAGGGTTCGGCCACCCGCGGCTCTTCAGCCCCTCTGCAGTGGCTGTACAGTTCAGTGTTGTGCAATTGTTTCGCGAACGCTGAACTTAACGAATCAGTTTTCATATTATTAACGTGAACGTAACGATGAACGTAAGTGAACGTCACGTAAATGTTTTAAATCATCACCGTATCAGGCCATCATGAAATACCAGGAGCGGGCGAATGTGTGTGTGTGTGTACGTGTGTCCCGGCGTTCCGACCCCGCCCACTCACTCGGAGAGACCTATCTGATCACGGAAGATGGTCCGATCTAGAGACAATATATTGCCTCTGTTTGTGAGGCAATATATTGTCCATAGTGTGCAGGGGTAGGAAACCTTTACTATCAAAAGAGCGAGTGGGCGGGGTCGGAGCCCCGGGACCCGGGACCTATATACAGTCTATGCCCGGGACCGGAGCGCTCGCTACACGCACACACACACACACACACACACACACACACACACACACTCGCCCGCTCCTGGTATTTCATGTAGGCCTGATACGATGATGATTAAAAAAAATTTAAGTGACGTTCACTCACGTTCTTCGTAACGTTCACGTTAATAATATGAAAACTGATTCGTTAAGTTCAGCGTTTGCTAAACATATGAACACCACTGAACTGTACAGCCACTGCAGGTGGGCTGAAGAGCCGCATTTGGCTCCAGAGCGGCGGGTAGCCGAACCCTGTGTGGAACCGAATTTGTATGGTGTATTGGACGTCTTTGTGGCAGCAGTGTCCATCACTTTTAGCTGTCCTCTGGAAACACTTCCGTTGTGTTTTCTCCTCTACTTGCTGCGCGTTTGTCTATTTGCTGCGCGTTTGTCTGTTTGCAGCGCGTTTGTCTATTTGCAGCGCGTTTGTTTATTTGCTGCGCGTTTCTGTAATGTGTTGTGTTGTGTTGTGAAATTGATGAAGATGTTTTCTTACTTTGCTTGTGTTTTGTCAACTTGCATGTGTTTTCTTAAGTTGCTGTTCGTTGAGCTCTCAGGGCCACCGTAGTATAGGGGTGAGTAGAGAATGAGTGAATTTTAAGTTGAACTATTCCTTTAAAGCTCTGTCCTGTTTTCTTCTAAATTCATCAGACAACAGTCATAATTGTACAGTGTTTGTCTGTTAATACTATAGATCATGATTCCATTATGTATTACGAGTGACACATGAGTCTTTTTTGCACTTCTGGAGTTGCAGTGTTTGTGAAACAACCAAAAGTGCTAATGTGTCTCCTGTGTCCCTGGTGTGTCTTTTTAAAGGCAGATACACAAACTTTATTTAGAATGCTCCTCTAATTAGAATATACCCCAGAAACTTACCATAAAACCTATGATGAATGTTTGTATAATTATGAAGAAAAGGATATTATTCTGGAATAGGTTCTTCAGCTTCTCAGTGACCTGGTTTTGAAACATGATCACGTTCTCACACTGGCACATGTTTTCATCAGCTGGTTTGTCTGTGGGGGGAAAATAAACAAGATGAAAAATCTTCTTGTCCTTGAATCAGTTTCTCTTGTCTCACCTTCACTCTCTTACCCTTTTCCTCCCCCAATGCAGTGAAGCTTGGAGAGATATAGTAAGTGCATTATACTATGAACACACAGCAGGTGGCAGTGATTCACCATTATCTACTCAACTTAAAGCTCAAGAATACTGAGCAGGGATGTTGGCGAACATTTTGTAGCCTGTTGTGTTAAAATAGCTGATTTTTGGTTAGTAGAGCACTGTGGTTTTTTGGGGTTATTTTTCCTTACTGAAGTCGAGGATTAAGGAGCTATTATGTTGCACCTTGTAAACCCCAAATCGTGATTTGTGAATATGTGCTAAACAAATACATTTTTAATTGATTGACTCATGGTTTGACAGAGTAGTTCAGATACCTTAGCTGTGTGTGTGTACCTTTACATATCCTGGATTTGAGCTTCTTTTTAATTTCTCCCATCTTTTCAAAATCCTCTGCATAGTAAAAATGCTTTTCATCAGGCTCAGAGGCTATTTCTCTCAGCTCCTGCTCAATGGCTTTTCCAACACCCAAGGCATACATGGTGATCCCTGGAAGTAAAAGAAAACATGATGAGCAGCAAATGGCCATAGGAGCAAAGTTAATTTAATTAAAATTTGTAACGCCACAAATTGTCAAGTTTCCAATGTAAAACTAACCAGAGTTCTTTGCTTTAGTCGCCCATTCAGAGACATCATCCTGTGATCTCCCATCAGTGAACACAACAGTGACACGTGGAGTGTTTGGCCTGGCACCCTCTTTGACTGAAAAGCTGAACTCAAACATGTGACGTAGGGCTGAGCCCGTCATAGAACCTCTCCCCATGTACTGCATCCGGGCCACAGCCTGTTTGACGTCCTGCGCTGTGGTGTACTGGCCCAGGGTGAACTGGGTGCAGACTTTGGTGGAATACTGAAGAAGGCCGACGTGTGTGCCTGTCTTGGAAATGTCCAGCGAGTCCACAATGCCGTTTACAAAGTGTTTCACAAGCTCGAAGTTGGCAGGGCCCAGACTCTTCGAGCCATCGATCACAAAAACCAGATCCATGACTCCATGGCCACACTCTGGCTCTGTCAGACACACAGATATAAAAAAAGTATGGTTAATTTATCAGTACATAAGTGAACATTTGAAGATGATGGTCTGTATTAAAGGCGTTTAAGATCATACTTTTACAGCTCTTCCCATCCTCAGCCAAGATATATCCTTCAAAACATCTGCAGACGCAAGAGTCAGTGGTGCTGACACACTGATGTTCACAGCCATGGTCCACAGTCTGACATAGATCCAGACCTATTAGTTTAATTTAACAGAGACACAGACATTTATAAAAGAAATTAAGGGTGTTGTTATCATTAAAATGAATTAAAACTATAAAAATTATATATTTTTTTGCAGTTTGTTGTTTGTTATTTTACGTCATCCTTTTTCAACATTATCAAATTGAAGACATTCATCATGGTGAACACAGAATATTCCATTCATCTAGGAAAAGGCTAAGTTTGTGTCGTTTTAGTGAGGGCTGGGGATAACACCGACCCACTGACTGGATAACAAATTCATTTAAATGATGTAACATATAAATAGTGCAGCAGGGCGGAGAAACATTCAGAGCAACATTTGAAAACATGCAGATGGAAGTTTAACTTCTGAAATATGTTTCTGTCTTTTTTAGAAGGTTAAATGTATAATCAAGCCAGTCAGTCTATTTGTATGTACTTATATATGTATATGTATACATATAGATGTAGGATAACTTGTATGTATATGTAGACTTATTGGTAGAATTAAATTGTAATATTGCAAATAAATATGCTAACATGAAATATCTTTTATGTGCAGTTTACTTGGACTCACTCTGACATGTTTTGCCATCAGGTCGCAGTGTGTATCCTTCTCTGCATTTACACACACATGAATCTTCAGTGTTCATGAAGTCGTGCTCACAGCCATGTTTCCCATAAGCACAGTGATCAGTATCTGCAGGGAGTATAGTCAGATGAGGAGTAATTACGGAGAAAATGAAAAACATCGCTAAACTGCTTGCCAGTGTGACCTACACAAAGGATTTATCACCAGTGGTGATTGAATGTATCATATCATCTGAACAGCATCAGTCAAAAACACATTAGTAGGCGGCTGTGGCTGAAGAGGTGGAATGTGTAGCATGTTCCTCCTACAACCAGAAGATAGGCGGTCTGATCCCCCTCTTCCCAATCTGCATGCCGAAGTGTCCTTGGGCAAGATACCCCGGATTTCCCCTCATTAAAAAAGTGCTGCCAATCGATGCACTGTTTTCATTTGTGTGGGAATAAACTGTACTGTAAAGCCCTTTGAGAGCTCATCAAGATTAGAGAAGTGCTATATAAATACTTAAAAACAACTACAGAAAAGGTATTTTATATTTTGTGAGTATATTGTGGATGGGTCTTCATCTGTCCAGACAAAACTCCGGTCCACAGTGAGATATCTCAAAAAGCAAGTGACCTTCACCACCACATTATCATCATCAGCAAATTTGTAGCCTCCATTAGATTCTACAACTGGAACAGATTTTGCAACATTTATGAGTACATTCATTATCCATAGAGGATGAACCCTGATGAAGTTGCTGATCACTCCCAGAAGTTATTCCACAGTTATAACGTTTAACAAAAGATCTTCCTACTGTGATGTGTAAAAACACATTTCAACCCCTCATGGCTGGTGAGAAATGTTTTGCATCGACTGGCATGATAAATAACCTTTATGATGTTATGTCGATGCAAAATTACATTTATAAAAAAATTATATTTCTTCTTAGCAGCATCAACTTGCTGGTTGTAGGTTTCATTCCAATCTGTCAGAGACTGTTGCTCAGGAGGCAGGTCGTCCACTCACCAGGTCTGTGATTTGATCAAGTCTGCCTCATGAAAGTTCATTGGTCAAGATATTGATCATAAATATATGACGAATATGCCGACAGTGTGTAAATAGTAAATATTGTAGTGCAGCATATAATAGTGCTATGAATGGGTGAATGTGGCTTGTACTGTAAAGCATTTACAGTCAATAAAACTGGAGCACTATACAAAAACAGCCCATTCATCATAAAAGAAAGATTTAACCCCAGACAAATATATAATGATCAGGCTGGTATCTGATCATGACCAACATTTAAGCCAATAGAGTGACTAGCTAATTATCAAATTTAAATAATTATTAGAATTTAGTTGAAAAATAGTTATAACATTTTTTTGTCATGTTGGACATTTGGATTCAACCCCAAATTCAAATTGTTCTTCGACTAACGCAACATAGGATCAAGGAAATCTACATCAGATATAAATTTTGAGCATATTTATAAATCAATAAGACATCATTGTGGTAGAGCTGCTGTCTTACACTGAGATTCTGATGCAAATCTGTCTCTCATTACAGCAAAACAAGGAGAGAAGCATTTGGATTCTTACTCTTGCATGTTTTCCCATCAGTCCTGAGTGTGTAGCCTTGTCTGCATTTGCACACACATGAGTCGTCTTTATTTTCAAATTCCTGTTCACAGCCATGAGAACCATCAGCACAGTGATCAATCTCTGGGGGACAATGGACAAAACAAACAAAATTAGAGACGAGCAGAGAGATTGTTGCTTTGTTTTACATGAATCAAGATCTAACTCCTGACAAATCAACAATATGCCCCCTCCACTACCACATTGCACTATTTCTCTACTTCCGAGACAAATTGTAGAAAACTTATACTAAAGTAGGATAACAAGGCCATCTACAATAGATACACATCTGGACAGCTTTACACATTAATAACTCATCTTTGTTTAAAGTGCTGTCTTTCTTTAAATGTATAAAGAAAATATTGAAGTTAATTTTTCAAATATAGCGTAAGTTGTGGAAAAAATGCATCTGACACTTACTCTTGCAAGTTTTTCCGTCAGGGTTGAGTGTGTAGCCTTTTCTGCATTTACACACACAGGAGTCGTTGGTGTTAATAAACTCCTGCTCACAGCCATGGGTGCCGTCAGCACAGTGATCAATTTCTGAATGCCATTAGATATAAACAGAAAAGAGCAGAGAGATTGTAAGTTTCTGTGGGGACTCAAATAAGTCAGACTTCATTTGTAGTCTTCATTTGCCTTGTGTCAACCTGCTCCTCGTTGGTCTGCTGATGCTGTATGTGGCTGTTTTTTAGTCACTTTTACCTGATTGCTGCAAGACAAAGTCATTTACTGCAGTCATTTACCCCCACTCATATCCATGAAGATGTAGGACTGACACATACTTACAGTCACAGCTCCCCTGGTCCCAGTGGTTTATTTCCAAAGGGAGACTCATCTCATTGCTCTACTTCTAGTGCTATTGGTACAAAAGACCAATATAAATCATCCTTCAACTCAAAATCAATGTTCACTATGGTAAAGTAGCAGTGTTGGAACCCAAGATCAAAACTTTGTACTTGTTTTGATTTGGAGATACTATGACACCCTGGATACACCTCCACGTTTCACCATCCACCCTGATGATTGCAAAAGCACACTTCCTTCAGGAAAACTCCCCCACTTAATCTCTGTTAATGTCCTCCAGAGGAGCAAAAGACACGTTTTCCAGCCGTGGGTGGAGGTTCCTTTCTAGTAAGAGGAATGCTGACTTCAAATTGGATGCCCATCAAAATGACACATGTTGCCCATATTTATCCTAACGCACCATTGCTTATTCAGCAAAGACTTAAAAGTCTCATATTTTCCACATTGAGGTGGTGAACATCTACTGAGGGAATACAATATTATATAAAAACTAAAATGATTATAATATAATATAAGATTATTATTATTTGTATGGCTGGTCTGTTTTCAAAATTAGAAAATTCTCAGTCGGTCTGGTTCAAGGAATTTAAAGACTCTGATTGAATGAAGCTGAAAATATTGTCATGTCTATGCAACTGGATATCATTTTGTTATGGTTATTTAGGGCTTATAGGGCTTTAGAGTCAATCATATTCAAATACAATATACAGATAATTGGTAGGACTAAAGAAATCAAGATGAAGAAAGATGGAAAAAGTGCCCGGTAAAGTAAGAGATGTATTTTTACATGTCTAGGTCTATGTTGAGTTGATAACCTGGCCGACAGTGGCACTCGTAGTCATCAGGCAGGTGAGTACAGATGTGTTCACAGCTGATCCACCAAATTGACAACATGGAGAGAAATCCTCCATCTACACAGGAATCAAAACTGCAACAACTCCTGATTTGTCAGGCAAAACAAGCCGTAAACAAGACACTGATATATTGATTATCATCTGTTAAGTGGCTAACCTATCAGCAAACTAATTGTTCACAAGTCCACTACATACAGAGAAGTATTCATGCTACTTTCAGTTCTGTTTTAGTCTCCAGCATCTGCTGAGAGAAGTGTTTGTCTCTTTAGCTCTTTTGCTCCACCATGTTTTCCAGCTCTAACTGTGTCTGCTGCTGCACCAAAACACACACCCATAGATATCAGTGAAACGGCTTCATTTTGAAATTTTGAAATCTCTATGTAATGTAATGTAAAAGAAACTGATAAAAAAAATCCTTAAACCCTGCCCTGATCCAGATCTACACCCTTTGTGGAAATCGTTTTTTTTTTATCTTGCTTACAAAGAAACAAAGAAACAAACAAAACAAACACAAACAGCCAGGGGTTAAAATAAACCCTCCTTGGTGACACTCTAATGGAGACTTTCAATTTCTCTTACCTTAAATGAACCATTTCAAAATAGAGTTACAAGAGGGCTTGTAATGTTGGAAATTCCATTAATCAGCCCTTCAGTATATTGTCTAGGAAAGTGAAGCTGCTTTGTTGACGTGAGTGAGTAAACAAAAAAAAAGAGTCCCCTTTAAATTAAAAAACAGTTCCTTCACCTGTACATGTCTTTCCATCAGGGTTTAGGATGAACCCTTCCCTGCACTGGCACCGGTACGAAGCAGGGCTGCTCACACAGATATGTTGGCACTGATGGTCCACAACCTCACACATCTCTGAAACTAATGCATGCAGGGATATACGTGACACATAGACTCAAACTCATGGATTTGCACATGCTTTCATAAATTATTGAAAAGAGAAGTAGGTGGGATTCGTCACCTCCACACAGTTTGGACTGGAACACAGAGATGAGGGTTTCTATCTGGCTGAAGTTGGCCACCAGGTGAACATGCTCAGAGTGAGGCTCGCTCCCTATGGCCTTCAGGGTGTTCATATCCACCCTGCCCACTCCGATAGCAAAGATCTGGATGCCAACCTGCCTCGCCTGAGCTGCAGGCTCCTCTACCGTGTCCTGTGGCCTCCCATCAGTCACAATCATAGCAATTCGTGGGATGTGCAGGTTTGTCGGCCGTGCTCCCTCTTCCTCTGTGAAGGCAGTTTCCATGGTGTACTGGATGGCCAGACCGGTCATAGTCCCTGAGGCAAGGTGCTCCATGTTCCTCACTGCCTGCTCCACTTCCGCCTTATTGGTGTAGTTGTTGAGGGAGAACTCAGGCTGGACCACGCTGCCATACTGAAGCAGACCAACCCGTGTCGCATCAGGGCCAATCGTGAGGAACTGAATCACGTTGATGATGAAGGTTTTGACCTTCTCATAGTCGTTGGGACGGATGCTTCTGGAGCTGTCGATGACAAAGACAAAATCCAGTGGGATGGCCTTGCAAGAGTTCTCTGTGATGAAAGACATGGAGGAACATTGTGATTAAGCAACTTCAAGCCGTAATCTAAACCAGATTTAAAGACCTATTTGACTTTGTGACAGAAATTGAGGATGAAACAAACATAAATTTTACTAATGACTCACGTGCTGCTTTGCTTTGGACATCAGTCTCATTCTTCCTTCTGGACATGATTGGTCTGGGACGACGCCTCTCAACCCGAACTGCATTACAGCAAAACAGGCAGACGAGGCCGAGGGCCAGGATCCTCATTCTGACAAGAGGTGACAACTGCAGTGTTTATAGAGAGATAAAGACACAAACACAAGAGCTGATACGATCCTGTCTAATAGTTTTAGAGAACAACTATCTGGGTTCCAAGGACATTTTACAGACTCTTAACCACTGATTATTTGCATTAATTCATGTAGCTATAACTTCCTAATTGCGAAATTATTATATTATATAAAATTATAAAATTGTGATAATTAAAAATAGATGTGTGTAACTCTCATCTAATCGTTTTTGCAAGTGCACAGTTAAAGTCCAAGGCACATCACATCAAGTTGTAAATGGTTTTGGTTTTGTATTTATAAAGCGCTTTTCTAGTCTTGATGACCACTCAAAGCTCTTTACAGTACAGTTCTACATTCACCCATTCACACACACATTCATACAGTTCATCTATTTGCAGCACTTTGTTATTCTATGGGGGGCCATTCAGGGTTCAGCATCATGCCCAAGGACACTTCGGAATGCAGATAGGTCAGACTGGGGATCGAACTGCTGACCTTCAGGTTGGAGGACAACCACGCTACCCCTCAGCCACAGCCGCCCTCAAATACATAACTTAGTTTTGGTCAATTCTAATGAAAAAGGTTTTTCCAAGTTTGGATGATTAATAATCAATCAATCAATCAAATTTTATTTGTATAGCCCGTATTCACAAATTACAATTCATCTCATAGGGCTTTAACAGGGTGTGACATCCTCTGTCCTTAACCCTCAGCAAAAGTAAGGAAAAACTACTAAAAACCCTTTTAACAGGGTAAAAATACGTAGAAACCTCAGAGAGAGCCACATGTGAGGGATCCCTCTCCCAGGACGGACAGAAGTGCAATAGATGCCACGTGCAGGAAAACATCATCAAGATTAAAGTCTTCAAGATTAAAGATTAAAGTCTCTAGCAGCATTTGATGAGGGTAGACATCCCGAAGGACAACCCCAACATGACATGCCAAGCAGTCCCGCTGCAATCACAGTCCATGGTCAGCAACCATCTAGACCACGATCCACCATCCAGACCAAACGCCACTCCAGTCCTCAGTCACCGTCCACCGCCGCCCACCAGGACCCATCACGAGCCACCACCACGGTCCTGGTCCACCGCCCAGGTCCACCGCCCATGCCAACGCGACACAGGGTCCGCCACCAGCACCACGATCAGCCCACATAACTCAGAATCCGCCACACTGGATCCAACACCGCGACCCCCAGTGCGCGATCCACAAACCACAATCCATGGTGCGGCCACAGAGGCCCTGGATCTGCGGGTGATAAAACAAAGGGATTCCGGGGAAGGGGGATAGGGATGGAGAAGAGGAAGGAGAAGCTGGAAAGAGAAGCTCCGTGTGTCATGTGTCATAAAATAGAAAAAGTTACGTTCCTCCGCACTAATTAGCTCTAACTATAAGCTTTATCAAAAAGGAAGGTTTTGAGCCTACTCTTAAATGAAAAGATGGTATCTGCCTCCCGAACTGAAAGTGGTAGATGATTCCACAGCCGAGGGGCTTGATGGCTGAAAGCTCTGGCTACTTTTAGAGACTTTAGGGACAACAAGTAGGCTTGAATTCTGGGAGCGGAGTGCTCTAGTGGGTTTATAAGGTACTAACAGCTCTTTGAGGTAAAAAGGCGCTATATTATTAAGGGCCTTGAAGGTGAGGAGAAGAATTTTAAATTCTATTCTAGATTTAACTGGAAGCCAGTGTAGCGATGCTAATACTGGAGAAATGTGCTCTCTTCTCTTTGTTCTCATCAGGACACGTAATAAGATAGTAATGTGTTAAGACATTTTGGGGGGATTAAAAATCTGTAAATCTTGAGCTCCAGAAAAGTCTAGGGGGGGGGGGGGGGGGGAGACATCCTACATTTACAGGTAATCTGTGTCATCAGGACAGATTTGATCAGATTTAAAAATAAATACCCAACATCACTTTATGACTCATGTTTTGTTTAATCCCAACTTTTTTCCACACTTTTTAAACCAGAGAGAGATGAGCAGAGAGAAAATCTTACAAAACTAACATTTCTAATGTAAAATAAACAGATGTGTTCTAACCTTGGTCTTGGATACTTTCTATTCAAGTTCAACTTCATCACTTAAATAAACAATGTCTTTTAAAGGACATTTTATTTCCAATTTTAACGAAAGAATCACTTAGATAAAAATGTAAAATGCTTTTCTAACGGCCTCATAGGGAAGCTCATTATATTACTGCAGCCTGTGGATAACATTAGAGTTATGCTCTATGAAATGGGAATTATAGCTGTTGTTTTTGAGATTCTGCTTATCGACACAAAAATAATCATACAGGGCTGAAAACATAACCCCCTTGGTGTAGGAAAAAATCACGTAGTGTCCCTGTGTGAGTAAGTGTAATAGTGAATTGCTACGTTACTGACCAAGAGGGGTATAAATAGGAAGAATTTTCACCTCTTGCATATTTGACCTGCTCAGCTTCAGATTTCACAGACTGTTTCCCTTTCCAGTCCCCAAGTGAGCCATTAATATCCAGACTGCTTGCTGTCTGAAACATGTTTGTGATCAGTGCAGAAATAGCAAATAGATCCACATTAAAAAACACAACGACGTGGCATTAGTCATACAGGAGGAGTCTAAGTTCTGAGGCAACCTGTAGATGATAAGAATGAGATGAAGAGGCTCTGAACATCTCCATCAGCTTTGTCCAGGATGATGACACTGACCAAGGGGTCAATTTGTTTGCAGCTCTGGTGGACGACCAGTCCCTCGCTGATACGTATATGGTAGCTGCTGACCTGAGACGTGCAGGGGGTCACGTATCCATGTTGCATCCCACACGGAGCTTTTCACCTCTGACCTCACATCTGTTTAGTGTCTGTCTGACACAGGTCTTACACTGTTTTCTTCATTAGAGTAGTCAACGTGTAGTGCCCCACACATGCTGTAATCCTGCAGTATCCTTACTTCCCTCAACTCTGTCCGACACTGACATTCATTTTAT
This sequence comes from Pleuronectes platessa, assembly GCF_947347685.1. Taxonomy (NCBI): domain Eukaryota; kingdom Metazoa; phylum Chordata; class Actinopteri; order Pleuronectiformes; family Pleuronectidae; genus Pleuronectes; species Pleuronectes platessa. The sequence goes on along the minus strand of NC_070635.1, from coordinate 26,019,065 downwards.
ACATTTAGTAGTTTGAAATAAAATACTTTCCCAAACATTAATTCTATAATAAAGAATCAGTATGAGTAACACCTGGTACATCAAGGCCAAGGGAAGCACAGAAACATGAAGTTTTTATTATATTTTCTTTGGAATAAAGGTTCTGTGTGTGTGTGTGTGTGTGGGTGTGAGAGAGAGAGAAACTGAAATGTTTAAGTGATTACTCTCACATTTCATTCTGAATGAAAGCCAAAGTAGTGCGCTTACTACGAAATATAAAAACAGCATGTACCTCACTGTGTTCCATGGTCCCTGATCTCTGCTTTGCACATCCCCTTTTTGATGGCTTCTCATGAGGCACAGTTGTTTCCTAACCTAGATCTTAAGTAAATACAGAACAGGTGACATTTGCTGATTCCTCTTCTGAGCATTAACTTTTTAGGAAACATATAAAAATATGCATTCAAAGTCCTCAGTGTTCCATTATTACAACTGACTCATACTTTCAAAAAAATTCATAATCGACTTACTTTTTCCAATGAATAATAATTATTTCTCAAATTCCTGCAATCAGAGGCTTCCAAGAAATCCCAACAATAGCCGAGCTGAAAAAATCTGTCCTGTTGCTCCAAACTGTAAACATGCTCTGTAAAACCTGTCTTTTAGTATCTGTGCATGCTCTGCTCTTTATTCCATCCTCTCTCTGCTTCTCTGTTACTCCCCCTCTGACGTTAACCACAGAGACACCTCTAGTTCAGCGCACATGTTTGGTAAAACAGTAACTCTTTTGATTTCATTCAGAAACTTTTACTAGCAGATATAATGTAGCTGGAACTAAACCCCAAAGTTTTACACCTTCAAAAACATTTCAAATTTATATTTAAAGTGAGTATTTTTATATAAAGTTGAGACTTAAACAAACATTTCACATGTATGTAAGGTGGAATCTAAAACATTTCACACGTGAATTAGGTGGAGTCTTAACCATTTCAGATTTATATAAAGTGGAGTGTAAAATATTGTAATATACATTTCATCTTGATAATTAACTAAGGAATCTGAGGAAAAATATAGGTTGAAAGTTTTAAAACTTTTAATCAATCTTGTCCTGCAGATCAAAGTTAAAGATGTTGTAAATTCACAAGTGATGCTTGGACAAACTCTTGATCTCCCCAGACAAGGAGCTCTGAAGCAGCAAGTTATGGAAATACACAGCAAGTACGATCATTACAAACTCACCCATTGTGGGGGCGCCCACTCGCCACTCATTAAACACATTTATACACCTCTTAGAAATACTTTCCAGGGGCAGGGAGGAGAAACCTTTTCCTTCTATGTGTCAGTTGTGTTAGGTGCAAGTTTAATAATTTGCTTTATGACATTGGCGTCACCACAAAGTTATTTTCGATTCACAAGTGTCACCTTCAGAATAAAACACAAACCGTAGTTGGTGAGATTAGCTTTTAATAGACAAATACATGTCACATCTTTATTTTTCATCTAGCAGCAGTCCATAAGTTTGACTTGTGTGTCCTCACAGGACATTTTGCGTCCACGGTGCAGCTTGCCAATATCACTGCATCTGGTGGAACAGACTCACATGTTTACACAGACGCTCCCGTTGGCTTAATTGAAAAAACACAACCAGGGTCCATAGTTACCGAGCTCCTGAGTATATGCAGCAAAGCCTGATCTTGAGTTACAGCAACAGGTTCCAGTGAGCAACTCATTCATAGTGACTTCAAAGAGCAAACTGATTCCAGATCAGTGCTATATCTGCACTGTCAAAATCAATAAATAACAGCTCTAGACTTTCAGTAGAAACACACAGTTTACATTTTATGAGTTAGGACGTCAACCAGCACAACCCAACCCTTTTCTAACCGAAGACAATTGTGTCAGCATTTGAATACAACAGTAGGAGAAGGTGATATGTTTGATATACACTAGGTTGCTCTAAGGTCCCATCAGATTACAGGTAGTTGCATTACTTAGGGAAACTTTCAGTCCAGGGGACACATGGCTCTGTTAAGTGCACCCATCAGAGAGAAAGTAATGAATGAAGGCAATTCCACCCTGATCACAAGCAGAGGCAAGACAAACAGGACACATATGATGACTCATGACACATTACTACCATCATTTTTGCATCAGTGCTTAAATTCAATATGAATATCAAAATACTATGACAGAAACACACAGAGCATAAATACATCTAACGAAAATATATGGAATCTATCAAGCTTTCTAGTTCTATTTATATGTCACCTCACCAACAATATATCTGGAATAACACAGAGACAGAAAAAATACAGGGAAGAGTTACAGGACGATTATGAGTTTAACAACAAATAACAGGAAGGGACGAGAGGTTAGAGTAAGGTAGTGGTGTGTGCATAATGTGTGTGACATGATCTTTTGCGTGCATGTGTGAGGTGTACTGTAATGTTTGCGTAGCTCCACTGTACAATGGAGAGGCAGTGTGGTTCATAAGATTTTCTGGGATTTTATGAGCGACAGGGTGCGTTCAGCCGCATCCTGGGGAATGCTTTCATGCTCTAGCAGTGGGGTAGGGTGGAGGAGCCTGCTTGGGAGGGACACTGACGCTGTCATCATACGGAGGTAACAGCACCTGAAGATGAAGAGGGAAGAAGAGGAAAACCAGCATTTTGTCAGTATGCGCGGTTCTTTCACCAGACGAGAATAATTCAATATCAGTAAGATCAATTGCAGTGTTATGAAAGTTCGGTCTCTGAGCTTGTTTTTGTTGTAATGTTGTAATGAAACACCGGCTCTGGTGAAATCCAAACATAGGAATTGAAGAGTAAAAAATGTTTTGGGGATTAAAGGAAATATTTAATTCAGAGAAAAAAATAAAACCTGTATGAGTTCCTCAGGGGCTGGGCTAGGGGGGGCAGTGGCCCCTGAAGTGCCCCTGTCCTGTCAGAAATATTTTTATAAACTAGTTCCCCTACTTACAAGAAAAAAAAAATTAAATTCACTATGCGCATTCATTTTTTTCCAAAAAGGGAATATTCAAAGATGTGTGGCTTTGCTCAAAGCTTTAAAACTAACAGGAAACAAGGAATGACATAATATGTGCAACTTATTGAATCAGGAATTGTACATGGATGTTAGACTTATAATAGGCCCTTATCTGTAAATTTATGCCCATTTATGGCCCCTGGTTTAGAAAAAATCCTTGATCCGCCGCCAGATTTCCTGATAAACTGCAATGTGCTGACAAATGACAAGAGCTGAAGATCAATGGTCAAAGATGTACTTTGGGTCCTTAGCCAGACTCTCTGTGAATGTGCAGGTATAAACTGCCTCAAAACAAAAAGGGAATGTAGTACATAGAGACTGTGGATGATGAATAAGACACAGGACATTTAAATTTGTAAAAAACATAGCAGGTTGCTTTTAAAGCTGTACACAGATGGACAGAATCACTCATCATTTTCTATTATTTGTTCTTCAGACAGAAAGTAAAGAACGACAAATTTGGCAAATAGCTTTCCATCTGCATCACAAATGAGTAACAGTTTCTGTTGGACACATGTTTCTACACAGTGTCCTGTTCTTTGATACACAGTTAAGAGCACAGTTGAGCTGTGAGCTGAGAGGAAACAAAGTTAAACTGCAAGGGCGTATTTTGATGAATCTCTGATAACCTATAACCTAGAAATGGTGTTTCTGCACAGCAAATACATTTAGTAGGAAAATGAAGATTATCATAAATTCAGTCAGGAAGACTTTGCATGGCTTATTCATTTACAATTCTCTTTCACTCAACTCGCCTTTTCTAATAAGCTGATTAGATGTTTATGATAATCCAAATGTCGCATTTTGCTATGATCTCAATCATTCAAACTCTAAATCTGTTGCTGTCAGTCATCATTTCAGTGATTGGCTGTGATCCTACTCCTCCCCATTCACCTTAAGTCTATATATACAGTATCCTGATTGAGCCCTGCATATTTGCAACACTTTGTAGGTCCCATCAACCAGCACCAGAGTCTAGGCCCCTAGGGGGAGGAGTCCTATACTATGCTGCCACACCCCCTTTCAACCTTAATGGCATCATGCGTGGTCTCGGCACCAAACAAACCCAATTGTTATCACATCGTTCTTTTTTTATAATTCAAATTTTGATTATTCTACAGTTGAAGTCTCTCTTGATTGAAATGTGATAACTGGTTGTATTATGTTCAGAGAAAACATATTCTTTAATGAATGTGGCATCCTATTTTGTGACAGCGGTGGATTTCCAAGAAGATGGAGGTTTAGGTATAATCAAAGCTCTTTGGTTACAGAAAAATAATGGTCTGGTTTCACACAGACAAAGTTTGCAGTAACTTAATTTGTTCATTTACATTAAACCGAGTAATGTGAGTTCCAAAATAAACAAAAATATAATCATAAAATAATGCTGCAGTCACTACAAGCTGGTATTTTAATGTAAGATCAAATATTATGTCAAATATGTGTCAAATATGTAAATTAATAACATCCATGTCATTGCAGAAAACATATTTTACCCCAAAACATATTTCCGGTTGCATTGGTATAGAAGACACAGTTGTTGATATATCTCCTTATATCTACTTTTCCAAAGATTCACCCCTCAGCAGTTTGTACATTTTCCCATTTTCTCAGATTTGCTGTGATAACCGTGTTTCCATATCTTCACAAATCTTCAAGAAAAATTATACTCATTCTGTTCTATGAGTTAAATCTATTATTAAAAATATGTTTCTTCCTTGATACCAAAAATATTACCTGACTGTGTGGGTGACCTTTCTTTACAACGTGTCCAGGAATTTGGCTCATATGGAATGAATTAGCATCAACCTAACCACTGTATAAGTGATATACTGCCATGCAAGCTGCTGTCCAAAAGCCACAAACATGCGTATGATCTGGTGGGAGCCTTTTTTGGAGGTGAGGCAAATGTTAGGAAATGAGGGGCAGTGTTTTTCTGGCCCTTTTCACTAATGATGTCAGGAAGTCAGAGAGTGGCCTTCTGCTTCTCTCATTACAGCTCAGGTGTTTTACACATTATGAGCCTGTGTGGACATTTCTGTTTCTTTCAACATCCCATGAAGCCGCACAGACTATAAAGCTGTTGAGTATTGTGGATTGTTTCAAATGGTGTGGAATGTTACACTCTGAGGAGTCTTAAGCTGCCTGCTGAAGAGAACAGAATTCTCAAAATACCTGTGAAACCCACCAGGTCAGGTGTCAGTTTTAATGGAGCAGGCAGCTCACAGCTCAGCACTTAACTGTTCCGTATTTCCAGATAGCCATAACATGTCATTAGTGTTTTTACAGCCTCGTTTTTCTTCTCCTTTCTGGCAAAGTAGTAATTATTATACATGTGTGGGCACAGGCTAGTCACAATCCGAGGGCCAGATCCTGAAAACAGGACACCGATAGGAGATCCCAGTACAGTGAGACAGACCTCACTGTATTACTATTGTACTTTAGCCATCATCATAATGGCTTTGCCATCATGGAGTCTCATCTCTTCTTCCAAGTCTCTTCATTCATCCGTTCTACTGTGACCCATATAAAACTACCTACTACGACATCTCAGTGTTCAACTTCCTTCCCCTCTTCAACGTGATGACTTTACAGTTGCTAGACTGGCCTGAGCACAGCAAACCTGCAAAGATGATAAAAACGTGACTTTTGGATTGAACGAGGAAATCATTTCCCCACAAGCGTGGTTTAGCTGCCTTTAGACATGAAAGAAGCTGCAGGGGCCGGGACTATGAGGCGAAGTCAACAACCCAAATATCTTTCAGTTATCGGGCTTAACTTAACCAAACAAACGCATTCAGTATAAGCAGTCACACAGTGCTGTTCATCAACTCGATAAGTGAACCCAGGTTTTCCTATTGTAGATATGAGCATGTGCACATTAAGGGCCAGTTTATACCACATGTAACCAAACGCTGACATGGACAACCGACTGGCAGCAGAGCGGCATAGGGGAGAGCGGGGTAATGTGAGACATCGGGTAAAGTGAGACACCCCCTGTATCTAGGCGACGGAACACATTTTTAGGTCATGCGACCATTATGTTTTCAAGCCCCTCCCATTCCCCCCTTGCCATGAAGGGGTAGTTTGTGCTGGTGCTGTGGTAAGTATGTTTTTTCACACAAATTTTTTTTTTTGCATGTAAAAGAAAATGTTCTTGCTTTGAACTTAATCAAGTGTTGTGTCAAAACAAATTGATTCAGGTAGAAGAACTAATATCATACATGTTGATGAACTTCCAACATATACAACCATGTGATTGATGCTAGCTGAAGATTAGCCTGAATTGCTAAGAGATGTTGTTTTATCTAAAATGGTGGCTGTGGGGTAAAGTGAGACATGAAGCACAAGTTAAGTTTAGTCTTAAACATATTTTAGTGTAATATTACATTACATATGTTTTATTTTTATGTAATAAACATTGTAGAAAAGCCATCATGCCAAGAAACTACACCAGGAAGACAACCAGGGGCAAAACACCCCTCGCAGAGATGGAGAGTGCAGCTGCTGAGGTCATGCAAGGAAAGAAGTCCTTAAGAAAAGCTGGAAGGGATAGAAATATTCACAGATGAGATGGAGGAGGAGCTTGCCAAACACTTGAAACAACTAGCTGACCAGTTCCATGGCCTTGCTCCAGTTAAGTGCCGTGAACTGGCATTTGAATGAGCAGAGAAAAACAATATCCCTGTCCCTGCCAATTGGACAGAGAAACAATGTGCAGGTAAGCTAGGGTGTGCAAGAGATCACATGAATCATAATAATCATAAATGTGCTTAATTGACCAATCCCCATGATTCTGTTACTAGTCCGATATTAGTGGTTGTCAATCTAGCTGTCAGGATTGTAACTATTACAACATGTGTTGTTATGGTAGTTTTATAGTGGAAAAAGTAAGTGGATCATTTTACCCTGTTGATTTCTCTGGTCTGTCTCTCTTTACCCCTAAGCTGGGGTAAAGTGAGACACAAGACCGCTTTTTTAAAAACAATTATATTTTCACTGCCCTTTGTCCTGAAGACATTCTGATCATTTCCATTGCTAGGAAATATCCTGAATTAATGGGAAATGTGTACATTTTACTGATATATCATTTTAGCTCGCCTAGAGGGGAGCAAATGTAAAAAAAATCTCACATTACCCCGCTCTCCCCTATTTCACAACAAGAAGTAAACTAATACATAGAAAAATACGAGAAGTACAAACACATTATTCAGACAAAAAAACACAGTTACAGCTGCTAAAAGCAGGAAAGACAGCTGGTAAAAGTCACTGATTGTGTGAATATCAATATTTTTATAGAAAAACTTTCCTATCATAAGAGAAAAAATAGATCTGACTATGATTTCATCAGTGTGAATGCACCTTTGCATTGCCCTTGCCTATCCAATCTCTACTCTGTCTATCAAATCAATTTATAAACCATGTTTTTAAAGAAGAAACATAAAGGTTATAGATTACATTAATTAGTTAATTAAACCGTTATTATAATCACCTTAATTATTTAATTAATAATGCTTATTAGTAGTAGTATTGTTATTATTATCATTATTATTTTCTCATTCAATCCTCTTCATTTCAATATTTCATTAATATCGGCTGACTCTTACATAATTAGTTTTCATCATAAATTGTATAATATGGAGAGAGGTATTTGTCCAACTGTATACAGCACAAGAGGAATGCGCATGTTTTTAGTGCTGAGGTGAGAGCACTCAGACAATTCATTTACTCTATGTTTGATTTTTTCTGTTCAGCTGCCCAAAGGGCTCATGTTGGTTGGAATGAATACCTTTTTTCTGTATAATATTCCGTAAAAAATCCTACTGCCCAATGCTGATATATCTGAACCGTTGATATAGGTTGATAAAATGACCAGATTATTGATGGGGCTCTAGTTCATTATTAGAAATGTACTTTATTTTGAATCAATGTTAATGCTCAATAGTGCACCAAATGTCTAACAATCTGCCTCTGAAAATAATCCCAGACAAATGTGCCATTTTCTCCCCGGTTTGAATAAAATTTGCAGGAATACCCTTCATTGTCTGAATTAATTTCCAATTATATAAAAAATTTTTTTTTAGTTTTTGGCTGTCATACAGATGCAAAAGTAAGTAGAGATTGTTAATTTCGATATAGCATATACAATAGATATAAATTTAGGTATGAGGCAAATTAGCGACATTAGGCATAATGGGGCATAACCGTAATTTAACAAATTTTCCAGTCTTTGTTATGTAGATTAATTTATTGATGCTGCTTTTGCTTGAAATTGAATAACAACATATATTTCTGTACAATCATTGCTGTTCCATCATCACAGTATTTCAAATACAGCTTAATACCTCAAAATAACTTGTAATCCGGTCCTTGAGGGGGGGGGGGGGGGGGGGGGGGGTACTGTGACGTCCTGTCATTAAGTTTGTTAATTTTCAGTCTCATCAGTGTATTTTCTGTTTCCTGTTTTATTTTGTAGTATCTGTCCCTTGTGTGTGGTTTCTATCTTCACTTCCTTTCGGTGATTGTCTTCCCAGTCCTCATGTGTTTCACCTGTGGTTAATTGCTCCTGCCTTCCCTCTGTGTCTCTATTTAAGCCTCTGTGTTCCCCAAGCCCTTTGTCGGTTTGTACTCGTTGTTGTGCTACACGTTTCTACACGTAGTCTTCTATAGGTTTGTTTGTTCCTGCTGTCTCGACCAGCTTCCTCGTTCCTTGTTCTCCGTGCGCCTTGTCGCCAGAGTTACTTGTGTTAGTGTTCCTGTTTTGTTTTTGTCTTGTTTAAAGCCTTTTATTATATTAAATACCTTTTTGTTTGTAACCTCTGCATCCTGGGTCCATCTCCTCCACCAAACCGTAACAGAACAAACCGACCAAACTATGGACCCAGCAGAGGTTAATTTATTTTTTGAAAAAGTTTATTATATTGAGTTTCTGGTGTATGAGCTGGAGGAGGAAGCCCCAGACCCTGCGGAGACCCTGGAGGAGATCTTGATGGTGGAGGCCTGGCTTAAGGATCGCCCTTGGGTCAGCCACACTGTGCCATACCTTCTGGAGGTGCAGGAGAGGTTGAGGAAGCTGCGCAGCCATGCAGTCCCATCCTCTAACCCGTTTGTGGGAACCCGCCTGGCTTTTGGTGGACCCCGCAGCCTGCAGCGGAGGTCTGCGGTTGATGACAGAGGTCGGAGCAGTGCCCCCGCTTCTCTAAGGCCAGCTCGCAGGCACCACCCTCCAGCCCCAGCCGTAGTCCTGTACGCTGGAAGCGGCGGGGCCTTTTGGGGACCCCGCAACCTCAAGGGGTTTCCTCTGGCGGATTGCGGACATTGGAGAGGGGGGATCCACAGCAGAAGCCAATCCCTCCAGCAGAATGCTCACAGGCACCAGCCACCTCCAGTCCCGACTGGGTCGTAGTCCCCTGCTCCGCCCCTGAGGCTCCCAGCTGATGTCTCTCGTTCACCGACGTCAGTGGTCCTTAGAGTGGCGTCTGCTACAGCACCGGCTCCAGTCCCTGCTCCGCGCCGGAGGCTTCCAGCTGATGTCACTCGTTCTCCGACGTCAGTGGTCCTCCCAGCGGTGTCTGCTCCAGCGCCTGCTCCAGCCCCTGCTCCAGTGCCTGCTCCGCGCCGGAGGCTCTCGGCTGACGTCCCCTGTGTTACGGCGTCGGAGATCCTCACACCAGCGTTGGCTCCAGTGCCTACTCCGCGCCGGTGGCTCCCAGCTGTTGTCTTTCGTTCTCCGACGTCAGCGGTCCTCACAGCGGCGTCTGCTTCAGCACCTACTCCGGTCCAAGCTCCGCGCCGGAGGCTCCCAGCTGATGTATCTCGTTCACTGAAGTCAGTGGTCCTCACAGCGGCGTCTGCTGCAGCACCTGCTCCGGTCCCAGCTCCGCGCCGGACGCTCCCAGCTGATGTCTCTCGTTCTCCGACGTCAGTGATCCTCACAGCGGCGGCTTTCCCAGTCCCTGCTCCAGCACCTGCTCCAGTACCTGCTCCGCGCCGGAGGCTCTCGGCTGACGTCCCCTGTGTTTCGGCGTCGGAGATCCTCGCGGTGCCAGCTCCGCACCCAGCTCCAGTCCCTGCTCCAGTGCCTGCTCCGCGCCGGAGGCTCTCGGCTGACATCCCCTGTGTTTCGGCTTCGGAGATCCTCGCGGTGCCAGCTCCGCACCCAGCTCCAGTCCCTGCTCCAGTGCCTGCTCCGCGCCGAAGGCTCTCAGCTGACGTCCCCTGTGTTTCGGCGTCGGAGATCCTCGCGGTGCCAGCTCCGCACCCAGCTCCAGTTCCTGCTCCGCAGCGGAGGTTCCCGTCTGATGTCTCTCTTTCTCCGACGTCAGTGGTCTTCACAGCGGCGGCTTTCCCAGTCCCTGCTCCTGTCCCCGCTCCAGTCCCTGTCCCACGCCGGAGGGTCCCGGCAGACGCCACTCTGGTTCCGGCGTCGGAGATCCTCGCAGTGCCAGCTCCAGTTCTTGCCCCACATCCGGGTCTGAGGTCGGAGCTCTTGCCCTCTGCCCCTGACTGGTCTTCGGACCACCTGCTCGAGGAGCTCCCGTGTTGGGCTCCTGACCGCCCTTCCGAGCCTCAGAACTCTGCCTTTGAGCGGCCACGGTTCCGCCCTCCCGAGCTTCAGAACTCTGTCTCAGAGCGGCCACTGCGTCGCCCTCCCGAGCCTCAGAACTCGGTCTCAGAGCGGCCACTGCGTCGCCCTCCCGAGCCTCGGAACTCTGTCCCCGAGCGGCCAAGGCGCCGTCCTCCAGGGCCTAAGAACTCTGCCCTTGAGCGGCCACGGCGCCGTCGGCCTGAGACCCTGGGCACCTTCCGGTTCCCCTCTCCTCCCACCCGTCTCGGTTATGGACCGTCTGGAATCCGGTCCTTGAGGGGGGGGGTACTGTGACGTCCTGTCATTTTAGTTTGTTAATTTTCAGTCTCATCAGTGTATTTTCTGTTTCCTGTTTTATTTTGTAGTATCTGTCCCTTGTGTGTGGTTTCTATCTTCGCTTCCTTTCGGTGATTGTCTTCCCAGTCCTCATGTGTTTCACCTGTGGTTAATTGCTCCTGCCTTCCCTCTGTGTCTCTATTTAAGCCTCTGTGTTCCCCAACCCCTTTGTCGGTTTGTACTCGTTGTTGTGCTACACGTTTCTACACGTAGTCTTCTATAGGTTTGTTTGTTCCTGCTGTCTCGACCAGCTTCCTCGTTCCTTGTTCTCCGTGCGCCTTGTCGCCAGAGTTACTTGTGTTAGTGTTCCTGTTTTGTTTTTGTCTTGTTTAAAGCCATTTATTATATTAAATACCTTTTTGTTGGTAACCTCTGGGTCCATCTCCTCCACCAAACCGTAACATTTCTGTCCCATCTTGCGATGTTAGAAACAGGATGGGCACTGGCAAAAGAGCTGGCAACGATCACCCCTCTATAGTCAAACCATTTGACTGCTCTTATTTCTACACTGTCGCAACACTTTTTTTCTCTCCAAATGTCCCTCTTCCCTTCTCCTTCATATCGGTGTCTGCGCTGAAACTGCAACCTCGCAGGCGACATTGCTGCACAGTCCCAGGGTCTGGTATCCCCTTGTTCGCAAGAGCAGCAAACAAATCAAAGGAAGAAAACCAGTTGTCAAAATACAATAGGTGAATACCATGAATGTCTTGTGCAAGCTTTAGGACAATGTTTCCACTTGTACCAATATCAGGTTCTCCAGGTACAGGATACATTTTCCCTGTATATATGTCGAATGGATGCACCAGGCCATTTTTGTCACAAAGCACAAAGATTTGATATCCCCATTTGTGTGGCTTCTTGGGGATATATTGCGTTAGACTAGATCTACCTTTGAAAGGGACCATTTGTTCAGCAATAGACAACATTTGATCTTGAGGGAGACCCTGACATTTTTGGAGAAGTGAATCAATAATTGGCCTCACTTGGAAGAGCTTATCCTCGTGGTTGGCTGCCATGCTGCACTTGTCATTGAAATGAATGGATCTTTTAATTTCTTCTCATCTGTCTCGGGACATCGAATCAGCCACCTGCGCTACTCGACATTCACTGCACCAGTAGATTCTTGACATTGGTAAGTGTACAACACTCATGTACACTAAAGTGCAAATAAACTGCTCCAATTCATTTTGATCCAATGTGAGTGCATTATTTGGATATTTTGGAGTGCAATACAGATTACTTTGTTGTTCTATAGTATCCAAAAGATCAGTGTCAAAAAAGTCTCAGAAGTACTGAATGGGCTCTCTGGTTTCATCAGCGACGGGAAGAGCACCTTGCCAAATTGGAATGTCTTTTGCAGAGTCCTGTTGTTGCACCGTCTTCCACACTACCTTTTGCCCTCTTCTCCTTGCAGGATCAGCTGATTGCCTTCTTGCGCCAGTGGTGCTGGCGCTGGCAGGTGCATCATGATTGCTGTCAGAGTCTTCATCACTGCTGCTTTTATCACCTGGTGTAGGTCTACAGTCTTCATCTATTGTCACTGTCACTGAGTCGGCTGTCATCACTTTCGACAGGTGGAACCCTGGTTTGAAGTCCACCAGCTCGCTTCCCGTAAAAAGTTGATGCATCCATTTAGTTCTGCCTAACAATAAAGGGCACAAATTGCATTTATATCCCAGCATTATATTTTTATTCTGTTTTGCACATAATTCAATGTTGCGCACTTACTCTGCACAAACAGTTGTACATAGTTTGTATTTCTGCAAAGTTATATTTATTTTTATTTCCTTAGCAGTACCAAAGTTAGCTATAACTCTGTAGTCCCTGGGTATTATACATTATTATATATATTATATATATTCATTGAACCAAACGTCAGATTTACAATCATATAAGGATACTTATACTTATATACTTCAAAACATTTGAAGTATATGCACAGGACTTCGATTATATACGATATTGCACCTAGATAAAATATTATCCATTTTTAGCCCTTAGTGCCTGATGTAGCGAATTCACAACAAACCGAAATCTGCTAATTTCATCATCAATTTTCATCCCATCTAGTCTATTTCAATTTATATTAGCATAAGAAGCAACCGATGAGCTGGTATGTATTTTTTTATTTTACCACAAATTACCTCAAATTTGCTCAATTCCCCACATTTAGCAGGCAAAATCTATACAGTCTGCAGAGCCGCACTTTTGGGTTCCTCCACCAGATGTATTTTCCACTCCACCACTAGGCTTCCAATACCTTCCTTGGTATGCGTAGTATCTGCTCCATCAGGCATTAGTGGGATACAATCGTCACCTCGGTGGCATTAAGACCGGAAGGGGTTTAAGGCGAATTCGCGACATTGGTCTACATTTGTCTACAAGCCCAGCGGTTTTGTATATTTTATTTTCATTTTCAATTTAAGAAATATTTTTCCTCTCCTGGAACCGTCACCTTATCGTGGTGGAGAGGTTTGCGTGTCCCTGTGAACCTGAGGGCTGTGTTGTCTGGAGCCTTGTGCTCCTGGTAGGGTCTCTCATGGCAGAGTGGTCTCAGGTGAGGGGCCAGACTAAGAATGGTTCAAAAACCCTCAATGAATATCGACGGAAGAGGAGATGTGACCCGGCCCGGAGGAAGCCCGGGGCCCCCGTCTGGAGCTAGGCCCAGATGGAGGGCTCAATGGCGAGCGCCTGGTGGCCGGGTTTGCCACGGAGCCCGGTCGGGCACAGCCCGAACAAACTACGTGGCACCCCCCCTCTCTTCATCTCATGGGCCCACCACCTGTGGGAAGACCCGTTGGGGTCGGGTGCGCAGCCACATGGGTGGCAGCGAAGGTCAGGGGTCTCGACGGACCAGACCCGGGCGGCAGAAGCTGGCTCTGGGGACGTGGAACGTCACCTCGCTGTGGGGAAAGGAACCGGAGCTTGTGAGGGAGGTGGAGCGCTACCAGTTAGATCTGGTGGGGCTTACCTCCACGCACAGTCTCGGCTCTGGTACCGTACTCCTGGATAAGGGTTGGACTCTATTCTTCTCCGGAGTTGCCAAGGGCGTGAGGCGCCGGGCGGGTGTGGGGATACTCATAAATCCCCGGCTGAGCGCCGCGGTGTTGGAGTTTACCCCGGTAGACGAGAGGGTCGCCTCCCTGCGCCTAAGGGTTGTAGGGGGGAAAACTCTGACTGTTGTTTGTGCGTATGCACCAAACAGCAGCTCAGAGTACTCGGCCTTCTTGGAGACCCTGAATGGAGTCCTGCATGGGGCTCCAGTAGGGGACTCCGTAGTTCTGCTGGGTGACTTCAACGCCCACGTGGGCAACGATGGAGATACCTGGAGAGGCGTGGTGGGGAGGAACGGCCTCCCTGATCTGAACCCGAGCGGTCGTTTGTTATTGGACTTCTGTGCTAGTCATGGATTATCCATAACAAACACCATGTTCGAACATAAGGGTGCTCATAAGTGTACCTGGTACCAGAGTACCCTAGGCCGAAGATCAATGATCGATTTTGTGATCGTGTCATCTGATCTGAGGCCGCATGTTTTGGACACTCGGGTAAAGAGAGGGGCGGAACTGTCAACCGACCACCATCTGGTTGTGAGTTGGATCAGGGAATGGGGGAAATTTCCGGATAGACCTGGTAAGCCCAAACGAGTAGTGCGGGTGAACTGGGAACGTCTGGAGGAGGCCCCCGTCCTAGGTATCTTCAGCTCACACCTCCGGCGGAGTTTTTCTGGCATTCCTGTGGAGGTTGGGGACATTGAGCCGGAGTGGGCGGTGTTCAAAGCCTCCATTGCTGAAGCTGCGGCGGCTAGCTGTGGCCTCAGGGTCTTAGGTTCCTCAAGGGGCGGTAACCCTCGGACACCGTGGTGGACACCGGTGGTCAGGGAAGCCGTCCGATTGAAGAAGGAGGCCTTCCGGGATATGATATCCTGGAGGACTCCTGACTCGGTTGCAGGGTACCGACAGGCCCGAAGGGCTGCAGCTGCTGCCGTGTCGGAGGCTAAGCAGCGGGTGTGGGAGAAGTTCGGAGAGGTCATGGAGAAGGACTTTCGGTCTGCACCAAAGTGTTTCTGGAAGACTATCCGGCACCTCAGGAGGGGGAAACGGGGAACCATCCAAGCTGTGTACAGTAAGGATGGGACTCTGTTGACCTCAACTGAGGAGGTCGTCGGACGTTGGAAGGAACACTTTGAGGAACTCCTGAATCCGAATAACACGCCCTCTATGTTGGAGGCAGAGCTCGAGGTTGATGGTGTTTCGTCTTCAATTTCCCTGGTGGAGGTCAATGAGGTAGTCAAACATCTCCGCAGTGGCAAAGCCCCAGGGATTGATGAGATCCAGCCAGAAATGCTAAAGGCTCTGGGTGTTGAGGGGCTGTCATGGTTGACACGCCTATTCAACATCGCGTGGGAGTCGGGTACAGTGCCAAAGGAGTGGCAAACCGGGGTGGTGGTTCCCCTGTTCAAAAAGGGGGACCAGAGAGTGTGTACCAATTATCGGGGTATCACACTTCTCAGCCTCCCTGGTAAAGTCTACTCCAAGGTGCTGGAAAGGAGGGTTCGGCCGATCGTCGAACCTCAGATTGAAGAGGAACAATGCGGTTTTCGCCCCGGACGTGGAACTACGGACCAGCTCTTCACTCTCGCAAGGATCCTGGAGGGGGCCTGGGAGTATGCCCATCCGGTCCACTTGTGTTTTGTGGATCTGGAGAAGGCGTATGACCGGGTCCCCCGGGAGAAACTGTGGGAGGTGCTGCGGGAGTATGGGGTAAGGGGGTCTCTCCTCAGGGCCATCCAATCTCTGTACTCCCAAAGCGAGAGCTGTGTTCGGGTCCTCGGCAGCCAGTCAGTTTCGTTCTCAGTGGGTGCTGGTCTCCGCCAGGGCTGCGCCTTGTCACCAATCCTGTTTGTGATATACATGGACAGGATATCGAGGCGTAGTCGTGGTGGGGAGGGGTTGCAGTTCGGTGGTCTGAGGATCTCGTCACTGCTTTTTGCGGATGATGTGGTCCTCATTGGATCATCGGCTTGTGACCTTCAGCACTCACTGGATCGGCTGGCGGCCGAGTGTGAAGCGGCTGGGATGAGGATCAGCACCGCTAAATCTGAGGCCATGACTCTTAGCAGGAAACCGATGGATTGCTTACTCCGGGTAGGAAATGAGTCCTTAGCCCAAGTGAAGGAGTTCAAGTACCTCGGGGTCTTGTTCGCGAGTGAGGGTACTATGGAGCGTGAGATTGGCCGGAGAATCGGAGCAGCGGGGGCGGTATTGCGTTCGCTTTACCGCACCGTTGTAACGAAAAGAGAGCTGAGCCGCAAGGCAAAGATCTCGATCTACTGGTCGATCTTCGTTCCTATCCTCACCTATGGTCATGAGGGCTGGGTGATGACCGAAAGGACGAGATTGCGGGTACAAGCGGCCGAGATGAGTTTTCTCAGAAGGGTGGCTGGCGTCTCCCTTAGGGATAGGGTGAGAAGCTCAGTCATCCGTGAGGAACTCGGATTAGAGCCGCTGCTCCTTTACTTAGAAAGGAGTCAGCTGAGGTGGTTCGGGCATCTGGTAAGGATGCCCACTGGGCGCCTCCCTTGGGAGGTTTTTCAGGCACGTCCAGTGGGGAGGAGACCTCGGGGAAGACCCAGGACTAGGTGGAGAGATTATATCTCAACACTGGCCTGGGAACGCCTCGGGATCCCCCCGTCAGAGCTGGTCAATGTGGCCCGGGAAAGGGAAGTCTGGGGCCCCCTGCTTGAGCTGCTCCCCCCGCGACCCGACCCCGGATAAGCGGATGACGATGATGATGATGATGATGATGATGAAATATTTTTGCCCATATTATTTAATTGCAACAGCTCTAACCTTTAAAACCAGATTTGAAACTCTGAAGTAATGATAGTAATATGAGACTTCGGCCAAATCCCATTTAACCCACACGGAGAAGTGGTTGAAATCTTCCTCTACGAATTGGGACAGCCCTTCAAACAGCCGTTACATCATCAGTAGTCGTCGCTAAAAACCCGACACGTCATCAGTAGTCGAAGATGTAAACAGACCAGACAAAAGTGGATGCCGGGGAAGTCATTGTAATAACATTGTTGAGTTCTTAAATAAACCAATGCTATTGTTTGCAGTTACTAAAGTGACAAACCTATAATATCCTAATAAAATGTATGCTAATGCATGTGAATAAATGACATTTTAAATTTAAAAGCTTGGATGCTCAGCATTATTTCATGTATGAATCAAAAGGTCACAGCCTGCTAAATGTGTTCTGTACAAACCTTGCCAGGATGCTTTGTTACTTGAGGAGCAGTTAAGTAAAGAAAATGACCACAATACATTGACATGATATTAAACTAAGGTATTACAATCATTCTAGTAATTTTTCAATCCCTAGGTTTGAAGTGAGGGTGTAATAGATCTCCGTTTGGAGAGGTATAGAGCCCTCACACTTGGCCTTACCCAACAGGTATTGGGACAGCCTACCCCTACAAGTGAACACGCAATACCAAGGGGTTGGGCCAAGGGGTGAAATGGGATTGGGCCGAATGTACAGTGAAGATCATCGGAGGTGACTTACCGTGGTGTCATTGGTGGTAACGTAGAGCAGGATTTCAGAAGAACCCCGGCCGTTCACATATCTGTAGCAGTTCCACACACATGCTATGAGGTAAGCCTGATACCGGGCCGAGAGGAAAAAAAACAGATGAGAAGTTTGAAGTGCATAACATGAAAATTCAATATAACCTATTTAATGTTAAATGGTCTGTATTTATATAGCACTGTTCTAGTCTTGATGATGCCTGAAAGTGGTTTACAGTACAGTTTTGTCATTCACCAATTCACACACACATTCATACAGTGCATCCATGGGCCGCACTTTTATGAGGGGCCATTCAGGGTTCAGTTTCTTGCCCAAGGTCACTTTGGCATTCAAACCGACGAACTTCTGGTTGGAGGACAACTGCTGTACCCCCAAGCCACGGCTGCCCTAATATTGGTACCAAATATGTTAACTAATGAATAAATACACTGTATCTTTATATTGTACATTTGAAGCAGGGGCTGCGCGTCCCATTGGGCAAGTCGGGCAGTTGCTCAGGGCCTCGGCCACCAGGGGGCCTCGTCGTATATTTACGTTTTTTTTTATAATTCAAATAAA
Source organism: Pleuronectes platessa (assembly GCF_947347685.1). NCBI lineage: Eukaryota > Metazoa > Chordata > Actinopteri > Pleuronectiformes > Pleuronectidae > Pleuronectes > Pleuronectes platessa. The sequence goes on along the minus strand of NC_070635.1, from coordinate 26,000,962 downwards.
TCACTCCTCATGTCCTCCTTCATTCAATGTGAACCCAAGAGCAAGACAGGCTTCATCGTACTTTCTTTTCAACTTAGTTTTTCAACACCGTGTCTTGTTTGTTGTAAATGACCTATTAATGCCCTATTGCTTTTTTTTGATACGTTTATTTTGAAACGGTTTCTTTTATTTTGAAAAGGCACTTCCTGGTAAATACGGAAAAGATCGCTGCTTCGTGGTTGAATGAAAAGTATTCTTTTGTTGTTTTTAAGCACCTGGCTGAGAAAGGCACAAGTTCTTACGGTGTGTTCATATGTCACGGATGTGTGAAGAGAAAATAAAGGATAATGAACCATCAGTAAAAAAGAATCTGACCATCATTCAGCCGGGGACGCTACAGTAAGAACTTCGCCTCATCGGTCACCGCCGCTCTGATCGACACCGGGATTACGGCGGAGGGACTTGATGTGATGGTCTAAGTTTGTGGCACCTTTTTTACAAAATGGAAGCATCTGAGGAATCACCTTTGGACAACACGGACTCAGACCAGCTGACGGAGGTTTGTCAGCCTAGTGAAGAGGAGAATCTCCGCCGCTCTGGTCGACAACGGAACCCCACGGAAAAGATGCTTGCATTTCAGAGAGAGGAGGCTCAAAGAAAGGAGAAAAGGCTCGTCCACTTTTACGAACCATGGAAAATCAAGGCACGCAAAGTAAGAGAACAGCTAAAATCTGACATTTCTGAAAGCCAAATGGTAACTCTTATAGAAACCCTGGAGAAAGGTAGGGATGATGTTACCAGTATATATGTGGAAATTAGAGATCACATTACTCCATCTAGAGAGATAAGACGTCGTGTTGATGCCTGCGATGCATTCACAAAGGACATTGTAAAAATTGCATATGAACGGATATCAGGTATAGATGGAGAATTTAACAGTGATGTAGTAAAACAGCGTCTCCGTGAGCTGCTTAACAGAGACTATGCTCGCTCCATCTATGGATCCACAGCCTCACCTTCAAGTCACAACTTTAGTAGCAAATCCAGCATCCACTCTGTGAGCTCCATCGTAGCAGCTAAAAGAGCTGATGCTGCAGCAGAGTTAGCAGCTAAGGAAGCAGAGTATGAGGTGTTATTGGAAGAGGAAAGACAAAAGGAAAGGATCCAGCTCCTAGAAGAACAGCAGAGGAAAGATCTGGAAGTTCAGAAGCGTGAGCTGGAAAGACTGAAGGCAGAGAAGGATGTTAGAGCTGCACGAGCAAGATTAGTGATTTACAATCAGGAAGTGATGCAAGAGGCCAGTGTGTATTCTGATCACAACACTAAGAGACAGCAGCATGTGTCTCAACAGCAAACTGTGTCTTCAACTCCCATCCAGCAGTCTGCTCATGTCCCACAAACTGCTTCACCTTCACAAACAGATGTGTCATGTCTTGCTCAAGCAGTCCAGGATTCTATATCCCTGAACAGGCTCCCAATGCCAGAGCCGTCTGTATTCACTGGTGACCCCATTCAGTTCATTGAGTGGAAAGCTTCATTCATTTCATTGATAGATAGAAGGAACATTTCTTCAGCAGACAAGCTGCATTATCTGAGAAAGTACATTGGAGGTCCAGCTCGGAAAATACTTGATGGCATATTTTATAGAAGTGATGATGAAGCCTATATGGATGCATGGAACCGTCTCAACCACAGATACGGTCAGCCCTTTGTTATACAGAGAGCCTTCAGAGAAAAGCTGACTAGCTGGCCAAGGATCCAACCAAAAGATGCTGAGGGATTCCGGACATTTTCTGATTTCTTGCATGCATGTCAAGAAGCCATGCCTCACGTGAAAGGCCTTGATATTTTGAATGACTGTGAGGAAAATCATAAATTGGTTCAAAAGCTGCCAGACTGGGCAGCATCACGGTGGAACCGCCAAGTCACCCAAGTTATGAGAGACAGGCAGGAATTCCCAAACTTCAAAGAATTTGTTTACTTTATGGTGATGGAAGCAGAGGTCGCCTGTAATCCTATAACGTCATTCTATGCTCTTCATTCTACAGAATCACCTAGAGAGAAGCGTTATATCTACGAAAGGCTGAACAATAAATCTAGTGTTCTACATACCCAAACAGTTACAGAGACAGAAAACCAAGTGAAATCAAGGCCAAGTGTAAAACCACCATGTATGCTCTGTAAAGACATTAACCACCGTCTGCACAGCTGTCCTCAGTACATAGGGAGATCACTGGAGGATAAACGGAGATTTGTCAAGGAAAAGAGACTCTGCTACGGCTGCTTAAAGCCAGGCCATAGTGCCAAAGATTGCCGTTACAGACACACATGTGACACATGTAAGGGAAGACATCCAACCTGTCTCCATGATGACAACCACACTAAAGCCAAACAAGTGCCGGTCTCAAATCACGGCATCATAGACGAGTCAGCAACCACATTGTCTCTGAGTGTGGACACCAAGGACCAATCTGTAAACACTTCCATGATTGTGCCAGTCTGGGTCTCCTCCATCAGCAATCCAGGTTTGGAAAAGCTTGTTTATGCCATGCTGGATACACAAAGTGACACAGTCTTCGTTGACCAGGATGTTAGCCAAGGCTTACAAACCAAAGCACAACCTGTGAGGCTCAAGCTAACTACCATGATTGGAAAGGATGCCTTAATGCACAGTGAAAGAGTTTCAGGCCTCAGAGTGCGTGGATACGACTCAACAATCCTCATTGATCTTCCTCCGGCTTACACCAAGGACTGCATACCAGTGAATCGAAAACACATTCCTACCTGTGAAACGGCAAGGCACTGGAATCATCTCAGCATTATAGCAGATGAAATTCCACCACAACTGGAGTGTGAAGTTGGTCTCTTAATAGGCTACAACTGCTCAAGGGCACTGGCACCTAAGCAAGTAATCATGGGAGGTGATAATGAACCTTATGCAGTGCGCACAGATCTAGGTTGGAGTATCGTGGGATGTTCATCACCTAATCTCGAATTATCATCTATCGCTAACATGTATCACAGAGTTGTCGTCAGAGAACTTCCACCAGTTACCCCATCAGACGCTATCCGGGTCTTAGAGTCTGACTTCAAGGACAATAAGGAGGGCAAGGCTGTTTCTCAAGATGACATTCTCTTCCTAAATATGTTAAAAAATGGAATTCAAAGAAATGTTCATGACCATTGTGAGATGCCACTCCCCTTTAAGGAGAGACCACACCTTCCTAACAACAAGCAACTAGCCATTGTCCGGCTCGGTCATCTGAAGAAAAAGCTTTTGAAGGATGAAAAATATAAGGAGCATTACACGAAGTTCATGAATGAGGTTATTGAGAAGGGTGATGCAGAGGCTGTTCAGCATGAAGGGAAGGGAGGAGAAAAATGGTACATCCCTCACCACGGGGTTTATCACTCCAAAAAGCCAGAAAAGCTCTGTGTCGTTTTTGACTGTTCAGCAAGGTTCAGGGGGAGCAGGATGAATGACCACCTGCTATCAGGCCCAGATCTGACAAATAATCTAACTGGTGTCCTCATGAGATTTAGGCTGAATCACATTGCACTGATGTGTGATGTAGAAAAAATGTTCCACCAGTTCCACGTGTCTGAAGTTGACAGAGATTATCTACGTTTCCTCTGGTGGAAAGGCGGAGACCTGAGTGCAGAGCCACAGGAATTCCGTATGAAGGTTCATCTATTTGGTGCGACATCATCGCCAGGATGTGCCAACTATGGACTAAAATATCTTGCCAAGGAAAACGAGAGCCGGTTTCCTCTCGCCTCACAGTTCATTATGAGAGACTTCTACATTGATGACGGCGTCACAAGCATAGCAAGTGTAGATGAAGCTATTCAGCTTGCAAGGGAAGCTCAAGACCTCTGTGCTACTGGGAGACTTCACAAATTTGTGACCAATAACAAGTCGGTGCTAGAGAGCATTCCCCCCTCTGAGCGTGCCATTGAAGTAAAAGCACTTGATATCGCCTTCAATGATTCAACGTTGGAGAGAGCCTTAGGGATTCTTTGGCACATTGAATCTGACACTTTCAGATTTCACATCTGCATTAAGGATCAGCAAGCAACTCGTCGTGGCATTCTATCCACAGTTGCCTCCATCTATGACCCGCTGGGGTTTATTGCTCCCTTCGTGCTCATTGGGAAAAGAGTGCTTCAGGAAATGTGTAGGCAAGGTACAAGTTGGGACGAACCTCTCCTCAGTAAATTAAAACCAGTGTGGGAACGGTGGCTGAGTGACCTTGCAAATCTGGAGAAAATCAACATACCTCGATGCTACGTGCCAGTTGATTTTGGATGCGTCTTCAGAAAAGAGCTACACCACTTCTCTGATGCGAGTACATGTGGTTATGGTCAATGTTCTTATTTGAGACAGGTGAATGAAGATGGAAGTGTTCATTGTGCTCTCATTACAGCAAAGTCTAGAGTAGCTCCTATCAAGGTTACAACTATCCCCAGGTTAGAGTTGGCAGCTGCAGTTGTCTCAGTTACAGCAAGTGACACCCTAAGGGAGGAGCTAGGTCTCACAGACATTGATGACTACTTCTGGACTGACTCCAAAGTAGTTTTGGGGTACATTAACAACGAGGCACGACGCTTCCACACGTTTGTATCAAACCGGATACAAAGGATACGTTTGAGCACAGCTCCAGAGCGGTGGAGATATGTCCCCACAGACCAAAACCCTGCAGACCTGGCTTCGAGGGGTTCAAGTGCAGGTGAGCTTCTCACATCAAACTGGTTCACAGGACCTCAGTTCCTATGGGAGAAGGATTTACCTCCAGCTGCTGATGTCATCACAGAAATACCGATTGGAGACCCTGAAATCAAAAGAGTTCAGATACTGAACACACAGACCACAGAACAAGCAAGTCTCTTAGACCGTTTGTCTAAGTTTTCGTCATGGTATAAGGCCACTCAAGCTGTAGCACGTCTCATCCGCCGTGTCAAAGGAAACAAATCTACAGACCACAGTACTGTCCAAGAGCGAGAAGATGCACAGTGCATTGTCATAAAGGACTTACAGAGACAAGTGTACAGAGAAGAGATTAAGTTGCTCAGCAAAGGGAATCGTCTTCCATCTCAGAGTAAACTATATCAGATGGATGCTTTCCTTGACCAAGATGGAATCCTCAAGGTGGGAGGAAGACTAAAAAACGCATCTCTCCCTTCCTCACAGAAACATCCAGTGATAATCCCAAAGGATCATTCCATTACCAAGATGATAATTGCACACTCCCATGAGCAAGTCAGACATCAAGGAAAGTGTTTTACGATCAATGAGATCAGATCTAATAGGTTCTGGGTTCCTGGAATAAACAGAACTGTTGCTGCATATATACGTCAGTGTGTTAAGTGTAGGAAACACAGGAGAGCTGCAGAAGAGCAGCGTATGGCAGATCTGCCGCCAGACCGTGTAGATCCATCACCACCATTCACCTATTGTGGAATGGACACTTTCGGCCCATTTTACACCAAACAGGGACGTAAGGTGCACAAGCGATATGGACTTCTTTTCACGTGCCTTTGCTGCCGGGCTATCCACATTGAAATGTTGGACGACATGTCAACAGATGCTTTCATTAATGGCCTTCGTTGTTTTGTTGCCTTAAGAGGAGCAGTACGTCACATACGGTGTGATCAAGGAAGTAATTTTGTTGGAGCTAAAAACGAACTGAGTGAGGCTCTTAAGCAGGTGGACTGCAATCGTCTGACAACATTTTTGGCTGAGAAGCAGTGTGACTTCATCATGAACGCTCCACACTCAAGCCATGCAGGAGGTGTATGGGAGAGACAAATCAGAACGGTGAGGAATGTTCTTCAAGCCACTCTCTCATCCTCATCAGGTCGGCTGGATGATGCCTCGCTGCGCACATTCTTCTATGAAGCAATGGCTATTGTAAACAGTCGTCCACTCACAGTGGACAATCTGAGTGATCCGAACAGCCCCGAACCATTAACGCCAAATCACCTGCTCACCTTAAAATCGGTTGTAGCCTTACCACCTCCTGGCAGCTTTATCAGAGAGGACATGTATGCTCGCAAGAGGTGGCGTCACGTTCAGTATCTTGCAGAGCAATTCTGGAGCCGTTGGAAAAGAGAGTACCTCTCGAACATCGCCACAAGACAACGCTGGCATGCTCCGAGGAGAAACCTGTTGGATGGCAACATAGTCATGGAGAAGGCAGATGGTATGCCACGCAACGAGTGGAGATTGGCCAAAGTTGTAGAGACAGTGACTGATTCCGATGGACTGGTAAGAAGAGTGAAGATTCGTCTTGGAGAGGAAAAAAGGGAAAAGGAAGGACGGCGTTCTGGCAAGCCCTCTATCGTTGAACGCCCAGTTCAGAAGCTGATCCTGCTACTAGAGACTGTTTAACCATCCTCCTCACACCAAACCTGTATCCTTTAAAGTATTGAAGTCATTATTTAGTAAATCATTCGTGTTTGCATCCCATATTGTTCTGAAATTCACTCGTGATTTGGTGGGAGTGTAAATGACCTATTAATGCCCTATTGCTTTTTTGTGATACGTTTATTTTGAAACGGTTTCTTTTATTTTGAAAAGGCACTTCCTGGTAAATACGGAAAAGATCGCTGCTTCGTGGTTGAATGAAAAGTATTCTTTTGTTGTTTTTAAGCACCTGGCTGAGAAAGGCACAAGTTCTTACGGTGTGTTCATATGTCACGGATGTGTGAAGAGAAAATAAAGGATAATGAACCATCAGTAAAAAAGAATCTGACCATCATTCAGCCGGGGACGCTACATTTGTCACTGACCGCCTGCTTCACAGGAACGAGCTCAGATCTCACTGTATGAGAGAGGGTGGAGCCCCGGGGCCTGTGTGTGTGTGCTCTCTGGGGACACACACACTCGCCTGCACAACACTGTACAGGGAGCCGGTTGCCGAACCCTGGCTACGGCGAAAGAACGATTTGTTTACAGTACCACCGTTAAAGAGATGCGGACGTCAAAAGATTTGACTCAAAACATTAGTTGCTCCTCACGGTCGCGCGCCCGTGGTGTGGGCGCGTGACACAGTTTGAGAATCACTGCATTTGGGAGAGCCAGAGCTGAACTCTCCCCCGCGCCCCTTCCCCTACCCCCTTCTCACACAGCATCAAGCAGGGGCGCCTGCAGTTGCCAATTCCCCACACAGTGATATGATAGATAATAGAAAACCGCTTTGCGGGCCAGATGATTTTTTTTTTGTGTTTGGTTAGTGCAGGGGTCGGCAACATGTGGCTCCGTAGCCGCATGTGGCTCTTCAGCCCCTCTGCAGTGGCTACCTGTAGAGTGCTGTGCATGTTGCGCATATTTTCCGTGAACGGTGAACTTAACGAATCAGTTTTCATGTGATGAACGTGAGTGAACGTCACCTACATTTTTAAAATCATCATCGTATCAGGTCATCATGAAATACCAGGAGCGGGTGAATGTGTGGGTGCGCGCTCCAAGATAGCGGATACACACACAGGCCCCGGGGGTCTGCCCCCCGCCCCCCTCACTCACTCAGAGACACAGAGAGATCGGAGCTCGTTCACGTGAAGCAGCCGCTCAGTAACTGACCGGCTGCTTCTTAACAGTGGAAAAAGTGAAAACACTGAGTTTCTCTGGTCACAGCTGATCAGAGATCAGCACTGCAGCTTCTTGATCAGAGCAGAAGCTGCATTTGGTTTGTACCAAGCTTCAGTTTCTGTGTCCGCCTCCAGTCTGACCTGCTCTCACATTTAGTTTTAATATTTCGTCAACTAAAATATGCGTCACATCCTATTACGTCCCGGCACTTTTTCCTGCAGGTTACTCAAAATTGTTCTTTGCCCAGGGCCTCCAATTAGCCAGAACCGCCTCTGATTTGAAGGACAGTTGAGGCAGAGTTGTACTCTCAAGAAAACTATATTTTCAACATTTATATTGAGTTACTGTACCAAGCTGCTTCAAATACAATCAGGTCAATTCATAGTATATATTTATATTTAGATACAGAATCTGAGTTTACTACATGGTCTTTGCAAATTTGAACCCACTCATGAGGATCAAAACATGTTATTGTCCACTGCTGTTCCATCACCACCAAAACAACACAAAACAACATACAGTATCTGACAAAGATCATCTGTCTTTGTCAAACCCCTTTCAAATTAGTGAGACTAACCCAACTCATCCATCCCATAAACCCACAGCCAAGCAAGCAGCATTCAGGCTCTATAAGCATAGAAATGCTCACATTAACAACACTAACAAGCTGATATTTAACAGGTATAATGTTCAACACATTCACAATCTTACTTTAGCATGTGAGCATGCTAAGCTACACACACAGTACAACTGATGTATATGCAGGTCTGTGATCACGTAGATCAACTGATGATGGCGCTAGATAATAAGTCAGGGGATCATCATAGTCATTAGGATTCATCCTCTGTGCATGAATGTATGTACCAAATGTCACAGTAGTCCATCCTACAGATATTTTAGTCAGGACCAGAGAAGATAGACTAAATGACTCCTTCCTACAAGGGAAGCTAGAGTGTTCTCTATTGTCACCTGGTGGCTGGATGCAATATAGGTCAGAAATTGAGCCTCATCCAGGTTAATGGATGAGAGATGGACCACAGTAAAAAGTACAAGTACACGCCAGGTACATTTTTCTCAAAGATAGTTTCTGTTCATTGTATTTATTTAATACATCTCACTGATGTATGTTCGAATGCTCATTTTTCCACTTGGTTTTAATTAGATATTTGATGGTGTAAAACAGGCTAAAAGATGATTGACAGCTGAGGCTCCTAAACGGTTGAGCATGTGTATCACTACTGTGGCTCCATCACCTGATCACTACTGACTTAAGCTCCAAATGCACAAGATGGTGGATTTCATATCAGGGGTATCTTGGCATCATTTCTGGATCGTGGGAAGAAGTGGACACATGTTGTCCAGCTTCATCTACGGTCTATGTCTATGGTCAGGAACAGAGCTTTAGAGCGGACATTTAGATATGTCATAGTGGGAAAAGCATAGGGCTAAAACACTAAAGTAATTATGGCTGAATACCATTCAGCTGGTTCAGTTTCAGGGTCATGGTTTTTTATGTATTCTGCCCTACTGTCTCACTGCGATGGCTAGAAACAGAGCCATAATGTGGGATTAGTGCTATTCTTACTTTCAAATTCAACAGCATCTGCTGTGTGATACATGGCTCTTGCCAAAACCCTCCGATAGAGCCTGCTAAACATAAGGACAAAGCTTAGGTTAGAACACTTTACCTTGAAACTGAGAATGCAGCTGATGAAGAGCAGCACAATGAGGACCAGGCAGACATTACTGAGAGCAGCGATGTCCTCTTTGTATGGGAAGTTATCAGGCTGCACACAAATCAGAAAAATGACACTCAATGAGCATCAAAGTTCATGTGAAGATAACCACTCATTTGACAGCACAGGCAGGTGATACTGACGTGTGAAATTAAAAATGAGATGTTTGCAGAAACCTTTGTAAAGCAATAAGTGTTAATATCCTTCCGGCTGATGTCACAGACTTCACTCTGTAAGAGGAAAACACCTGATGTTTCTCACCAGCTGCTGCAGGTAGTCTTGTATTGTGTTTGGATAAACCACAATGCTGACAGCAACCAGGGTGTTGAGAGCAAAATCAAATATTTGGTAGCAGAAAAATGGGACGATCCAAGCGGCTCGCAGCTGAAACAGAGATATTAATTTAGGATTGGCTGATGTACTTATCTGGGGGCAGAGATTCGAGCTGAGCTTTCAAACCGACACTGTGGACATAAATCATTCCTCAAACTGGGTCACGAGGAGATTATGTTGTGGTTAAATAATGACACTGGAGATTTCTTATGTTTACAAAGACTCTAAAACAGATTTAGTGTAGGTGTGTATGGCAATAGAATAGCTACATTAATAATTAATTTAAATAGTTTGAAAACCATTTATGTTACAGAAGTAAACACTTGAAGGGTCTTTGATTTACAGTCATGCCGTCAGACTAACACATTCAGTGAATAAGTGTACGCATTGTTTAAGTAGTTTACCTTGTATGCACCATATGTTGCCATCCCACATATAAGAATCATCAGTAGAGAGATCGCTGAGGCGATGCCCATGTCTGAAGCAGAAAGAACAAATATAAATTATAAATATTTTTTATCATCTGGGTTTATTTCAGTCTGTCTTTAGTAACTTTGGTTGAGGGACATTCAATTCCAAATCAAATCTCTGACAATGTTTTTTACATTATGTCCTGCTGATCTGGGGGAAACAAATTGTGTGTTGAAGATAAATAATATGTTGCATCTATCAAACGAACAAGGAATTTACTGATGTGATGCGCTTCATGTCAGCCTGACCTCATATCAACTCCACATAACACAGTTCAGTTACATAATGATAGCAGCAGGTAAAATCTAAAACCATGTGTCAGTACTGAGTTAAGACTGTGAATCTGATGGAAGAACAGTTCTCTGACCAAGAAAAATGCCATTTATACATGAACTACATTTTCTATTGTAAACTGACGGTGGATATTTTGCAGTTCTGAGTCACAGTATGAATCACATTTGTGCATAAAAGCATTTAGAAGTGTACAGAGAGGCAATGTACCGCATCCTATAGATAATTTAGCAGACAGAATCTCACCTTTGTAAAAATCAATCACTATTCATTTAAATTAGTAGAAAAGGCAACAAGTATCAAAAGTCCAGTAAAACTGAGATCATTTTAACCAGAAGAGCTACAATTGCTTTATTTCCTAAATACATTATTGTATATTACAATGTGATGTGTATTTTGCTTTGACTCCATTGTCTCTTTGGTTTCTGACAACTTCCTTTCAGGTGAACAGTTTTCAAGGTGATTTTTCGATTGCACTGTATCCGGGCAGAGCCTTCATTTATCATTGCAATCATCAGTTAAATCATTGTTCGGTCAGTTGTTGCTTTAAAGCAAGTCTCTGGACAGTCATTTGATATTGAGTGAGTAAATAATCACACAGCAACTGTCAGCTCATCTAGTTGTTTGTCAGATCAGAGCATTATTACAGGGCCTTCAAAGCCTGCACCTCCAGGCTGATTCCCTGCCACCACCTCTGCATCATCATAATATCTCAGGACGAACTCATAGACTATTGTGAAGTGCAATCCCCTTTGATACTACTTATAGTGCCCATGTCCATGATATGATGCACTTATCTTTCTTCTACTATTTGTTTATTAATTATCAATGTGGTCAGATGTATGCGCTGGATGTGTGTATGTCTGCATCGTTTTTAGGTGCTGCACAACAATTAACCGTGTACAAACTTATGCAATGACAAAAAAGCTTCCTAATTCTAAATTTGATTGTGATTAATGGATCATAGGGCACCGTAAACCTAATCCCCTGGAGCTGGGACATAACAGTCATTCCCAATCAGAGGTCACCAGCAGCCACCTCCAGTCAGTCTGCTCCAGTTTACACCCGGTCTGTTAAGAAGGCTTTTCATTAGGTTTGCGTGTCTGTGGCTTTGGCTGTTAGATCCAAAAAGAAACGCTGCATGTCGTCTAGACAAATGTGTGAGGTCCCTCTCACAACAATACTACATCCCTCCATTAGTCGGATGCCTGCCAACACGACTGAACCTTTAACCCCACAAGCAGAGATTAAGTCATCTGTCACGGTCAATTTTAAGAGATTTGGTTTCAGGTGGAATAGAAAGGGGCCAGTGGGGTTTTCTTACAGAGTGCAGACAAGCTGTTTACCAGACTGAATGTCATTAGGTGTAGCAAAAACTAGAGAATATATTAATATAAGAGAAGCTTTATTGATCCCACACCAGGGATGTTCACTTGCTACAGCAGCAGATAGTGAGTATGAGGTATATGCCATAAAATTACCAATAAACTAAAGAATCTAGTAAGAAAATGTGCATAGAATATGTACATAATATACACCTTTCACTAAAGACAGAACTGTTATTTTTGAAGATACTTATTTGTGCATTAGTATAAGGATAAATTGAAATAAACACACACACACACACATATATGAATTCAAAATCATAAACAATGATATGAATATAAAAATGATATAATTGGGTGAATTTCACAATAAGATGCATACATATGGAAAATATAATGGGTATTTGTGATACAGATGAGCAAGAGGACACTTTTATCAAAAATAATACGTAATGATGACTCGATGTGATCCGAAAAAAAACACATTACAATACACAAATTATAATTCTGTTGGCAGTTTCTCTGCTATTCTGTCCTCACTAAACTGTTGAACTACATATGGGACATTTGCTGTGAAGCAGCAGCCCTCTGGGCTACTTACTGGCATCATCCATGACATCCAGGTCATTAGCCAGTTCAGCGCTGGTCAGGTGGTACTGCTCAGGATCGCTGAGGGCTGTGAGCAGGATGAGTAGCACCACGGCATTGATGAGCTTAGAAACAAGGGACATATGGTCAGATAAAGATAAGGCAACAGTATGGACGGACGGACAGACGGACAGACAGACAGGGGAATATGGACAGGAGATGGAGGGGGGGAGGTGGAACAGGAGCTTGAAAAGGTGCAGATGCTGAATGTATTTTGACATGTTAAGCTTTCTAAATCTGTGACCTGGCATTTATTGATTCATCTCAATGTCTAACAATAACATTACCAGCATATCATCAGTACTATTACCATCATCTTGCCACGGCACCTTATCTACCTATTTATCTTGTATTTCTGTTTTTATTCTTTCTACCTCAATATTTTTATTTTATTTTATTCTATTGTATTTTATTGTATTCAAATGTACCGGCTGCTATGACGACTTAATTTCCCTTCGGGGATGAATAAAGTAATCTATCTATCTATCTATCTATAAGCTGCCCGTGGTCTGAAGAGGTCTATGTCTATCTCTATAAGCAACGACTGTACAGCCCTAAATACGATCCATTTAACCTAATCCCCAGAAATAGTTTAGTTATATTAAATTAGAAGTTCTGCGTCCAGGCACATCTTTGTTTTGGTCTGGCTGCTGCAGCACACTAGCATATGACTCATACATCCCCACTGATCAAGTGAATGCAATGGAAAATTCTTTGAAGTCAATTGGCAGCTTGACACAAAGGCTGCTACCTGAAGAGGCCCACTGCTAATTTATTCATAGGAAGCAGAGATAGGATTCTTACACTGGTTTGGATGAGTTAACACTCTCATGTACACCCATTTAAAAGACCAACCCATTGATATACTCAACCTTAAGATTTAACAGTGCAGCAAAGAGGATACGTAGATGTCTATGTTCTCATTGTGTGAAACAGCATTATGAGTTGTTTTCCATCTGAAGTTAAGTAATCATTTATCTCCATGTTTACTCACAGAAGCATCAGTTACACTCAGGTCTACCTCAGTGACTTTAAGTAAAACAAACTGAGAACTGCTGCTAGGATATTGTCTTTAAAGGAACAGAATGAACTCCTCTAGAAGAAATGAGACTTGCTCAGGCTGGGACAGTTAAATCCATCTTACGCACTTAGGTGTTTGCCCTGGTGATGTCATGTTTACAGGAACAGTACGGGACTAACGACCAGGCGGTGCTCACCATGTACCAGGCTCCCAGGATGATGGTTCCTGTGCGGACATGGCAGCACAGGCAGCAGCTGGTGGAGTACCAGCGGTCCCACGGGGAGATCATCATCGTCGCGTCCGCTGTCTCACAACACTGCGCCGGGCATCAAGGGACAGAGAGCCCGCTCTCCAGTGAGCGTCCGCTGGGATTCGAAGTTCGCCGAGGGATGACGAACGGGACCGGACTGCTTCCGAAGTGAGCGCCGCTCATCACCGAGACCGCGTCAACAGTGTTGCCAACTCCTCAGTAAGGAAAGTAGCTATTGGCTTTCCTAAAAGTCGCTAGATGTCGCTAAATGACGTCATCGCCTAATTTGCATAATGTAATGGTCGCTATAGGACGTACAGAAAGTGGGTTGTTTAGAACTTAAAATAAGCTCTCTTCTACAGAAGCGTATTACATTCACTTCACAAAAAAATGATAATTATGAATTATACAAATGCCCAACAATTTTTTAAATAAAAGTGAATGCAATACACTTCCGTATTCTTCTGTTGATTCTTTTTTTTATATATCTTGCCATTGAAATAGGCCATCACTTCTCAAAATAACTTCATGACTTTAATGCTGTATCTAGACCCACATACATAAATCGATTTTGTCCGGTATTGTTAAATGTTAGAATATCAAATTTAATCAAAAAGGCAGTTATGTGGGGTGGAACTTCTAGCTCTAGTTCCAACCCTCCTCTTTTTATGTGCCCGCAGGATGATGTGCACCGCAGGATGAAGTGCGCCGCAGGATGATGTGCACCGCACGATGATGTTCGCAGCAGGACGATGTGTGCCACAGGGATGATGTGCGCCGCAGAACGATGTGCGCCAAGACGATGTGCGCTCCAGTTTTCTTATTAATTTGATTTAAATATTTTTTTTTTAATTTTAAATATTTTTTTTATTTATGTGCTGCAGTATGTGCGATGCAGGATGTGCACCGCAGGAGATGTGCGCCAGGATGTGCTCACATCTGCGCTGAAGGAGATGTGCTGCAGGAGATGTGAACCGCAGGAGATGTGTGCCACAGGATGTGCTCGCAGGAGATGTGCGCCGCAGGATCTGCGCGCGCAGTTTTTTTATTAATTTTATTTTTAAAAAATTGTTTTATTTTAAATATATTTAAAATGTATGTGCGCCGCAGTATGTGCGATGCAGGCAGGGGTGGACTGGCCATCTGGCATACCGGGCATCGTCCCGGTGGGCCGTTGACCCAATGTGGGCTGGTCTGGTCCGCTCTGTTTTTCTCTTCTTCCTCTCTAAATTCCCTCCAATTGGGCCGGCCAATTGGCTACAGAGGGCTAGCAGTGTGCTGCCAGCATCGACACATATTATTGGTCTATTGTTTGTCATTGTCAATCAATCATGGGCTAACAGGCTCCGAGAGCCCTGACAGTGCTGTCAATCACAACACAAATCAGGGTGGGGCGGGACCTCATGGCATTGGCGGGTGGAGTTGCGGGACGGGCTGCTGCTGAGACAGAAACTTAAAATGGATAATAAGAGTAAAAAGCGCCCGGGTGGCGCTGAGAAGCATCGGGAAAAAAGCTGAAGTCTCTGGAGGTGGAGGCTGCTACATGTGCCAAACTGACGGAGCTATTTGGTGCCGGGTTCACCAGCCCAGCAGCAGCAGGTGCGCCGGGAGACGAGCGAGGAGGACTCGACAATGATGAGCGAGTGGAGGCAGACATGGTAAGGAACGTTGACCTGGGGCTGGCTAGGCTACATTTTTGAGACATGTCCAAAACAAAGTAGAAAACGTTTTTGATTTTGTTTTAAAATGCCGAATTGTGATATTATGGGTTATTATTGTTCAGATGATTTAGCTAAGCTAGCTAAGAGCTGCTAACGTCGTTTACTGTTGCCATAGCTGAGCTGTAAATAGAGATGCAGAATCAAGCTGTATTGAAAACAGAATACAAGTAAACCTATAAGGAATAATTAGTTTAATTTGAAATATTTGCCATTGAATTTATTGTAATCTTTTAATTCATTTATTGTTTATTGAGGTGATAACTATTTAATAGGTATAATTTGTGTGTAAATGTTCCACTGATAAGGTGAGAAATATTTAATATTATTGTTATTATCACACAAGTTTTATTGTGCTTATGTGTTGATCCTTAATGGTGTGATCATGTACACTAAATTATCAATTATTCTCCATTACAGGTTGTTGTGATATATTTGAGGAGTCGTTCTCCCTCTGTTTTATATGTGGACATTTGGGACCACTGTTAGAATTTGGTAAGTTTATCATGTATTTTTTTATGTATAAATTCATACTTCATAATTATAATAATTTTCAAAAGGTTTTAAAAGAAACACACATCCAAAAAGTTCTCAACTCTAGGTGCAGGACAGAGGAAAACATTTTCTTTATTTTTCAGACATTATAATGTATCCATGTCCTTCTCAGGTTGACCACTTGACATGTGAGAGCCTGAGGAGTTGTTCCCCCTCTGTCCATGTTCGAGGACTTGCTCTCTGTCTGCCTCCACTCTCTGCCTTCACTGTACCAAAGTTTGTCTGTTGAGAATCCTCTAGTCTGGTGAGTTTATCATTTTTTATGTTTTATGAAATCATACTTAATTTGTGATGATTAGAGACATTATAATGTATCCATGTCCTTCTCAGGTTGACCACTTGACATGTGAGAGCCTTAGGAGTTGTTTTCCAGACAAAGGTAGAGCTGGCAGGGGCGTCCCCCTGGGCCTGCCCTTTTGGGCTGGGCTTCAGCTGCAGATCTAAAGGCTGCTTCCAGGGGCATGGGGCCCTCAGCCTTTGTTTTTCTTTGCTTCTGCACCTTATAACATACATCACACCTTATTTTCACACATCCAAACACTGTTAACACCACTGACGCGTAACATATTTTACACATCCCACTACGTAGTTAGAGCCATCTTGATTTGGAGTTAAATAAATTTACTTTTGGCTTGAGAGGTTTGTGTGTGGCCTCCCTTCTTGTTGCCATCTTTGAGATAGGGGGTAACAGTAGTATGCATGAGAGAAGACGCCGCGAGATTTGTGGACTTCTATGTGGTGTCCGCTGATAATGTAGTGGGCTGGTCTGGACAGACAATGCCAGGGCTGCATTTTTGTCCCAGTCCACACCTGGATGCAGGAGATGTGGGCCGCAGGAGATGTGCGCTGCAAGAGACGGCTGCAAGAGATATGCGCTGCAGGATGTGAGATGCAGGAGATGTGCCGTGCGCCGCAGGATATGCGCTGCAGGATGTCCGCCGCAGGATGGGCACTGCAGGATGTGAGCACATCTGCGCTGCAGGAGATGTGCACTGCAGGAGATGCGAGCCGCAGGAGATGTGCGCTGCAGGATGTGCGCTCATCTGTGCCGCAGGATGTGCGCAGCAGGAGATGTGTGCCGCAGGATGGGCGCTGCAGGAGAGGATATGCGCAAATCTTTGCTGCAGGAGATGTGCGCACATAACCTTGAGGGAGTTAACGGATCGTGAGCGGGACAGATCAGACGACTTCACTACCAGTATGGGTCGATCGCACGACTGGACAAGAGGCAGTTAGGAGGACGCTCTGTCGCACGGAACCCCCTTTTTTCTTTTCTTTTTTTTGCCGCCGCAACGCCCCCCGCCACATGGTCGCTTGTTAGATATCTCCTCCGCTTTCTGTATCGCAGGGCGGAGTTCCATCCCGATGCACACACACAGGTGAGCACACTCCCACCAGCGGACAGAGAGCCCCCCCCCCACACACACAAAAAAAAAAAACTGTAAACCCAGGGGAAACACTGACAGCGTTGCATTGCTGGGAGGGGGGGTGATACCAACATTATTTGGTCGGTAGATCTTGCTGACCTGGTCATTTCATGAGTAGCTCACAGGCCTATAAAGTGTGGGCACCCCTGGTCTGTGCTGTAATAAAGTGTGGCAGATAATGTAATACTCTTCTATTCCAGTGGGTGGAAAGTATTTCTGACAATTGAGAGGTCCGATTACTCAAAGCTGCTTGCTACTAATGAGTGGTGTGCAAAGCTGGCATACCTGGCTGATATATTTCATCATCTGAGTGAACTGAACACACGGATGCAAGGCCGAAATGAAAACCTGCTTACAGGCAAATAAATGGATTCCGTTTAAAGGTGCAGCTCTGGCGACAACATGTGCAGCGTGGCAACCTTAAGATGTTCCCACTGACTGAGAAAAGGCAAGATGTCAACACTGCTGCAATGTGCGAGGTGATAGGCACACATTTGAAAACTCTTGAGGAGAAGTTGTCATTTTATTTCTCTTGAGCCTTCACAGAATGTCTTGACTGGGGTAGGGACCCATACAGCTCAGCATCAGTTGCTGGAAAGGACATGACTTTACAGGAGCAAGAGGAACTCATTGAACTGAAACAAGATCGTGGTTTAAAGCTAAACTTTGCTGATCCTCCTTTGGACAGTTTTTGGTTATCTGCTGCCAAGGAGTTCCCCAATCTGGCCAACAAAGCTATTTGGACATTGCTCCTGTTTTCCACAACATATGTGTGAGCTGAGCTTTTCAAGCTTGACTGCGATAAAAACTAAAAACAGAGACACTGAGAGCTGTTGAGGAAGAGCTTTGTGTGTGTCTTTCTTCCGTTCCTGCCAGGATATAAGTTTTGTGTTCATCTAAACAGGCCCAGGTTTCCCACCGAGTGAGTATAAATACATTTAGAAACTATATTACTAACTATATGTATTATATGTACTGTGTTAGGCCATAGAGTGTCATTTTGTGTCATTTTGGTTTGTGGTGTGCCCCGGGATTTTCTAAATTAAAAAAATGTGCCGTGGCTCAAAAAAGGTTGAAAATCACTGCTCTACAGAACAGAGAGATTGTTATTTAGGAAAGCATTGGAGGAAGGAGACAGGAGGAGGTGGAACACATGATGGTGTCTCATCATCGGTTCGTTTTATGTCTTATCCACAGGCTCAGTTTATTTAAATCCACGTGGATCATTGCCGGGTTGTGCTGCCGCTGTGGAGAGAGGGTTGCGTTTTTCTTCACTTTGTGTGAAGAGGATTCCCAGTCTTATGTTCAGATCAAACTAAACAGATTCTGTGAAAATGGCTTTTGAAATATTTAACATTTATTAACTTTGTCAAACTTGTTAATTTGCACTCGGACGTCCCTGTTGCATCTAAAGCGTTATAAACTATTTGTTAAAAGCCTAACTGATAAATATTATTGTGTTATATCCGTATTCTTCTGTTGATTATTGTTTTTGTTTTTTTATCTTGCCATTGAAATAGACCATCACTTCTCATAAATCCATTTTGTCCTGTATTGTTAAATGTTAGAATATCAAATAGAATCAAAAGGCTGTTATGTGGGGTGGAACTTCTAGCTCTACGTCCAACCCTCCTCCTTTATCCGGGCTTGGGACCGGCAAAATGATCCAAAAGAGATACTCTGGCAGAGCAAGTTATTTTTTTTTCTTCTTAAGTTTGGTTTAGTTTTCAGGGCCCTGAAAGGGTTCAGTTTCACCATGTTCCACACGAGAGATGTGGACTCTGCATCGATGAAGAGACTGATTTCGATGACTCTTGTTTTCCAGTGACAGTGAAGATACATTGACACTTACATCCCTCTCTGTAAGCCAGGGCAGGATCAGCGGTGGCTTTGCACATGCGCGATTCATTTGCAGTCTGGAGGACGCGGAGCTTGGGTCTCCTCTCTGCTCTGATTGCAGCTGGGACTGCTGCGCAAGGCTACTGGGAGACTGACCGCCTGTGAGTGCATTGGGATGGCGGAGGGGCTCCCGTCAGACCGTCAGGTCTAGAGTTCATTTCAAGTGTGGTATTTGTGTTTGGAATCTGTTGCTGTCAACTCTAAATATGAAACCAAAGAGCTGTCACTATCAGTGAAGCAAGCCATCATTAGGCTGAAAAATCGGAAAAAAAAACTAATAGATAGCAAAAACATTAGGTGTGGCCAAATCAAATGTTTGGTACATTCTTAAAAAGAAAGAACGCACTGGTGAGCTCAGCAACACCAAATGACCCTGAAGACCATGGAAAACAACTGTGGTGGATGACGTAGATGAAGAATTATTTCCCTGGTGAAGAAAAACCCCTTCACAACAGTTGGCCAGATCAAGAACACTCTCCAGGAGGTAGGCGTATCTGTGTCAAAGTCAACAATCAAGAGAAGACTTCACCAGAGTAAATACAGAGGGTTCACCACAAGATGTAAACCATTGGTGAGCCTCAAGAACAGGAAGACCAGATCAGAGGTTGCCAAACGACATTTAAAAGAGCCTGTACAGTTCTGGAACAACACCCCATGGACAGATGAGACAAAGATCAACTTGTACCAGAATGATGAGAAGAGTATGGAGAAGTGAAGGAACTTCTCATGATCCAAAGCATACCATCTCATCAGTGAAGCATCGTGGAGGTAGTGTTATGGCGTGGGCATGTATGGCTGCCAATGGAACTGGTTCCCTTGTATTTATTGATAATGTGACTGCTGACAAAAGCAGAAGAATGAATTCTGAAGTGTTCGGGCAATATTATCTGCTCATGTTCAGCCAAATGCTTCAGAACTCATTGGACTGCGCTTCACAGTGCAGACGGACAATGACCCGAAGCATACTGCGAAAGCAACCAAAGAGTTTTTTAAGGCAAAGAAGTGGAATGTTCTGCAATGGCCAAGTCAATCACCTGACCTGAATCCAATTGAGCATGCATTTCACTTGAAGACAAAATTGAAGGGAAAATGCCCCAAGAACAAGCAGGAACTGAAGATAATTGCAGTAGAGGCCTGGCAGAGCATCACCAGGGACTAAACCCAGCGTCTGGTGATGTCTATGCGTTCCAGACTTCAGGCTATCATTGACTGCAAAGGATTTGCAACCAAGTATTAAAAGTGACAATTACATTTATGATTGTTAGTTTGTCCAATTACTTTTGGTCCCTTAAAAAGGGGGTGCCACATATAAAATGTGTTGTTGTAAAGTCTGCACTTATAGTTTCATTTAAAATCCATTGTAGTGATGTACAGAGCCAAAATTATGAAAATGTGTCAATGTCCAAATATTTATGGAACTAACTATCTTATGCACACTTGCACCACTCAGGACCTCTGTAAGCTGATGACTCAAACCATGTAACACAAATAAGCCTGCCATAGAAAACTGGCCTTTATTTAGTATTTTTACATATGGCTTTAGCTTTTCTTACAAACAAGTTTTACAAAAGTTTCTGAAGATTTGCAAATCAACCACAGGTGGAACATCGTGAAGAGGTCAGAGGCTCCCGCACGGCTCCAGCCACAAAGCAGTCAGATAGTAAAAACAGCAGACAGTTGTTGACACACTGCAGTACAATGTCAGATGAGGGACAAACCAGATGGACCAAGTCAATGAAATGTAGTCACATACAAGGATGCAAAAATACAGAGCAGACAAGATTCCCTTTTCGGTGCCTAATGATGCTCAATGTCTCATTTATGTCACAAATGTCTTTCACCCCATTGAGCCAAAACTGTTATACAGTTGATATGTGCTCTTTTCACCGATCGGTGCTCACTGTACCATCATGCCTCACAAATTTCAGAGCAAAAATAAAAGTGGGAAAAACATAGGCCAAGTCAACATGGTGGCCCGATAACTTAGTGACCTGATGCAAGTTGACCATTTTCATTCTCTTCAAAGGACATCCAGTCGTTAGCCACCGACATCAATTTTCTACACACAATCAGAATTTTCAACAGGTCTAATGATTAGAATACAGCTCCTTCAATCCGTTATTTGATTCAGTAGAATTAGAAGACAATCAGTATCAAATGCGTACTTAAAATCCTTAACACCGCATTACATTAGATTGCACTGCAACTAAGTTCAGTTTTCAATGATCCACCGACGGACACCCCACATGTATAAAAATGGTTTTCGTTTCCCAGACATGTCTTCAAGTTATGTTCATCTTGAAGACCCTAGTTCAAAGTCCTTGTCACAAATGATGTTGCATAAACAGGATATAAAGCTCTTTGCAAACAGAGGTCTGCCAAGGGGACTCAATCTCATGTCTCTCTCCTTGCCTTCTTCTTCTTTGCTGGTTTGGGTGCTTGGCTCTCCTCAGGTTTTTCTGTGGAAACAAAAAAAGGAGAGGATGGTTAGTCAGACAAATGTGTGATAGGTCGTTTCAACCTAGGGCTAGGTTGACCTGATCTAACTTAAACTATGTTAATAAGACCTGATAGCTCGTCTGATGTTGCGACGGGCACAGCCAGGACATCAGTGTTAAAGTGACTGGAACGATTTGTATTCATGATCCGATACCATATATTAATGAAATGATAAATATGTTAGACTTCAGAGCAATTTTTGCTAGCAGCACCAGAGTTATTTCTTGTTTTGGTTGCATGTGGTTTATTTTATATACGTGATATTAATTTAAATTAAGATTTTAACTCTAATTTAAATGTCAGACTGAATATTCTTTAGAATTCAAAGATAATTGCCCTTTGAAAAAGTTATTATATTCTATAATATTATCAATATATCAGTGGTATGAAATGGTTTCAAAATTAGGACAATAATATAATTTATCACAATAATTTCTGGAACAAAATGTCATCCAACAATTTGTTATCATGATATGCCTACCTAAGTATCTTTAATAATGAACCAAGTCAGAGGTTTCCTTGCACAGTTTACGACACGGTGCGGTTCAGGTCCTGCATGGTGCTTTCCCCAGAGTTATGTTCAATCGCTCCTGGCTTCTTAAATGTGAGTTGTCTGTGCACCATAAACTTTATGGTGTGCACATGGCACTGAAGTCTTATGCCCTTTTATAGGTTAATTAGAATAAACTGGCACGCTCTTTCAACTTACGATCCATGGCATTCATCAATATAAGAACACAGATGAGAACAATTTTGCAATTCTTATGTAGAGTTTTCTTAGAAGGCTTCTTAACAAGATAATGGTGAATGACACCCAATGTGCTTACTCTGTTGAGCTGGAGCAGGAAGGCTGTTCTGCTTGGCAGTGGTTTCTCCATCAGTGGGCTTCTGTGGTACTTGAGTGACGTTTTTTGGGGGGGATATCTTGTCCTTCACTGGTCGCTCCACTCTTGCCTAACAAGAAAAGAAAGCCAACTTTTTTATTATTGCAGTATTTAAAAAAAACATAATGAATGCATTTGAAAATGTATGCAACCATGATTAGACTAGATTATTCAGATGAAAGGGCAGGAAGTATTTTGTGGATCTTGGAGAGGAACACGTTTACAATACACATGCTCTTGTGTCAAGTATAAGTTCCACTGACCTCAGCAGCAGCTGCTTTGACAGGCTGGATGGCAGCAGGTTTCTCCTGAAGAGGTGGCTGCTTCTTCACTGAGGCTGCAGGTGCGGCCTCCTTTTCTGGCTCCTCGCCCTTCACAAGACACAAGCTGAGTTTACATGTGACCTCGTGACTTCAAGATCAAATTCACGTCGAAGACTGAAAGATGTTTTAGATAGCCTTCCAACACGTGGACAGAGAACAGAAAAAGGGTTTTCTCATTAGCAGTTACCTGGTCAGTTGCTCCTCCCTCCTCTCCAGCCTTCTTCTTCTTCTTCTTCTTCTTTTTAGTTTTAACTGCTCCATCAGAAGCAGCCTCTCTCTTGTCCTTTTCATCCTCGTCATCATCCTGAGGAAAACAAACATAACATAAAAGTCAGAGAGAAAGAAACAGACTCAAAATGTTAAACAGTAACAAACGTATGGCATTTTAAGCTGAACAATTCAGATTTTAAAACGCTATCACCATCTGATAGTGATGCATCGCAAAATACCTGCATTTACATCTATTTTCCCCCCAAAATACAGGTTTTTTACACATCCACAGTCCTGAAAAGACAGCAGCTATAAATTAAAATTTTTGGAGAGTCATGGCTTTAATAGTCTTAAAAGTTAAACAACAAAGTTCCTGTGTGTATTCACTCTGTTGAGTCACTATTACAAGGAGCATAACCAAGACAGCTGCCATAGGGCCTGAGTCCAGAGGAGTCATCAACTACAGACTTGTTACTCTTTAAAGGGGACATATAATGCCCATTTTACCACAGTTGATATGGTTCCTTGGGGTCTTAATGAAAAGTCTAACATATTTTGGTCAAAATACCACAAGGATCATTTAAAACATCACCCTTTTTAACCTGTCTAAAACAGCCCTCCTCAGATTGACCTGTTTTGAGTGCCCCGCCCCCCTCACCCCCGGTGAGCCTAGCTGCTAGAGCCCCAGCTCCCCAGCGCAGTGGGAGCAGTGGGAGCAGTGGGAGCTTGAGCTGGCGCAGCAGCAGCAGCATCCTCCTTCCACACTGTTGAATCAATGTTTAGAGGTGTCCCGGGGGTCCCTTGTTCATGCGGCCACTTAAATATCTGACGGGCCGGTGGAGCCCGGCTAGCGTTAGCTCGCTTGTCCAAGGCCATGTAGCGAGACTCCCTACATGGGCATGGTATGACTATGACGTTTATTTCGGTCGTAATCCCATTCGACGCACTCTAGCGTATCGTGCCTGAAATAGAGGAACCACAACAGATCGCTGGAGTTGTTTTTTTCCAGAGTTTTAGGGACGGTAGACATGCCAGATACCAAAATTAACGTGTAGAAGCACTACAAAAGTGGAATTTTCATAATATGTCCCCTTTAAGCTTCCAGGTAAACAGAATAATGTTTAGTTTTGCTTTAAGCCTGGCTGTATGTACAGAGACTCTGATCAGAAGATTAACCTTGACAGGCTCAGGGAGGGACTGCTCCTGAGCCGGAACCGGCTCAAGAGTGGGCTCCTCAAAGTTTCCCCAGGGTTCAGAGGGGGCATTCCAGTCAGAGCTGGGGTCGACGGAACCACCATCTGAAAAAAGAAACAAAAAAGGTGTGAGGTTTACTAAGAAGTTAGGTAAAGATTTTTTTTAAATAGTTCTATTAAATGTATATCCTTACTGAGGCCAGACCACCCTTCGTCCACTCTGGGCTGACTGATCCAGGGCAGGTCACTCACAGCGTGCGGCTCTACAAGACACACAAGTCAGTGACTCAACGTGCCAGGCACATTTGATGCTTTGGTAAACAATGCCATCTAGTGCGGAGAGACACTTGACACATCATCACTTCACTGTATACTTACCAGCAGCACCAACTCCCAGTCCAGTTAAAGACAATTTAAGCTCTGTAGCAGGCATTCCCCTGTCAATCACAGTCCACGACTCTGAAACACAGTTTTATAACTATGACAGGGAAACTGAATTCAATGTAGATGGGTCACATCTGCCAGCACATTCCTACTTCTCACAGAGCAGCTGATAGGTCATCAGGCACCAACTGCTTCATTAAGTGCTATAAAAAGGTTTATAATATTACACTGATACCTTTGTTGTGTAGTTTGTATTACAGTACTTGCTTCTTCAGTTGCTTTATCGTTCCCCTTAGTACTCTACTTAATAATAAGTTTGTTATAAACCAAAGCACCAAAGCAAATTACCTGCAAATAACTACTTGGCAATCAATAGAATTCTGATTCAGCAGTTATGTAGTAACGAGACACAATTTTTTACCATCAATCTCGGCTCTCCAAAGTGACGCTGGTTCTCTATTGGTGGTCCAGGGGCCTGACTTCTGAGGAACAACGTGGGCAGGTGCATTGACAGCCATGTCCGTCACACCCGCAGTTTCTGCTGCCATCTCTCTGCTGTTCACTAAAACCAAAAGATGACCACTCAGCCTGAGTACAAATACCAGTGTTCTTGGTCAAATATGTGTAAATATATTAAACGTTCCATGATGTCAATGGCTGTAACATTCTTAGCTGATTATTACCTTGAGATACAACAGCCTCCACCTTCTCTGTCTTCACTTTTGTGGATTCTCCTGACAATAAAAGATGAAGGTCAATATGTGTGCCATCCATTTGAGAATGTTTTTGAGGAGAGCGCGCAAATGCACGCCCAGACACACACTTCAAGCAAAAGACACTCGAGAGACTCACTTCAATTCCCTTAATGGCTGTTTGTATAGTCAACAAGAGACCGCATAAATACAACAACCGCCTCCACAGATCACTCTCTAGATGCCAAATTAAGGCGGTTTATCCAAGATGGTCCAGAGATTTAGTGCTCGGTGTTCATGTATACAAGTGAAAAAAATTGAAAAAAACCACAAGATGATTACAAACTGCTTCCCTCTTCTCAATTGTAAAACTGAAAAATATCCATGATGAGGTCACCTTTTTTCTTCTTCTGGTTCGCAGGAACTGGAGCTTTAGGGGCCTTGGGCTGCTCTGGAGAATAGTTTAGAGGCGTGTCCCCTCCTCCAGGACTGGCTGAGCCATCACTAGAGCCTTTGTCTTTCTTGCGCTGTTCACGCTTCTCCTTGTTGCTGACTTTGGTCTCCCATGTGCCTAAAATATCAGTGTGAATGCAGCGTGGAATTATTTGCAACATACTGCAAGGAAGTATATATGATATAGATCCATTGGATGAAATCAAAATGTAATTTCCTTAAATAAAGGTCAGGCACAGTCTTTGGCTGGTCCCATTATACCAGTCTTGGAATGGTGGATAAAGAAGTCAACATACAAAAGAACATTCAAATTTGTTATAAAATATGTCCAAACTTTAGCGGATCCATCCCTTTGTGATGTACAAAAACTGAAAAAGGTGACTTAATAATATGCCCAGACATAACTTTGTTAAATCATCTTAATGTGATTCAGAATATTTCACCTTCTTCTGGTTCTTTGCCATGTGCAGACACGGTCTTAGTCTCCTTCACAGCCTTCTTCTTGGATTTCTTTATCTGGAAGAAGACAAATAAAATTGTCTTTAAGTCGACATGAACACTAATTTATGTGTGAAAGTACTTGGGCAGTGGGACAGGGCTTAGTTAAATGGAGAGGCAGGATTTCTGCAGCTTTCAACAAGTTAAATTTAAGACCTTTTTAAGATAGTGATGATTGAAATTTAAGACTTAAAGGGGACATATTATGCCCATTTTACCTGATATAGCTGATATGGTTCCTTGGGGTCTTAATGAAATGTCTAACATATTTTGGTCAAAATACCACAAGGATCTTTTAAAAGAGCACCTTTTTACCCTGTCTACTTCTGGTGAGCCTGGCTGCGAAAGCCCCAGCTCCCCAGCGCAGCCCCACAGTGGGAGCAGTGGGAGCTTGAGCTGACGCAGAAGCAGCAGCATCCTTCAACACTGTTGAGTCAACGTTTAGAGGTGTCCCGGAGGTCCCTTGTTAATGCGGCCACTTAAATGTATGATGGGTAGTAGTAGCAAGCTAACGCTAGCCGGGTTCCCCTAGCCGGGGGGAGCCCCTAGGGAGCGTTAGCTCGCGAGCTAACCGGGCCGGTGGAGCCCGGCTAGCGTTAGCTCGCTCGTCCAAGGCCATGTAGTGAGACTCCCTACATGGGCATGGTGTGACTATGACGTTTATTTCGGTCGTAATCCCATTCGACGCACTCTAGCGTATCGTTTCTGACAGAGGGACCACAACAAATCGTGGGAGTTGTTTTTTTCCAGAGTTTTTGGGACGGTAGACATGCCAGATACCCAAATCAACATGTAGAAGCACTACAAAAGTGGCATTTTCATAATATGTCCCCTTTAAATCAAGTACGGCAGATTGAGGGAATATCCGAGAACCTGAATTAATTATGCATACCCATAATTGAAGATACAGTGAAAGTAGCAAAAAGCCTTTGAAAAACCACATTATCTCTCAAACTACAGGCAGAGAGTGGCCATGTTCCTTCACATAGCAAGTCAAGTGTACTGAGATAATTTCTGACCAGGGTGTCTGAGTCATCAGTTCCACAGTGGTCTTGTTTTAAGCTCTAAAATTGAGGTTGTTTAATTTTTCTTTAACTTTAGAAGACCCCTCAGAATCCCTGGAAAAAGGCTACAATGGGCACACTAGTACACATAACTTCACTGCAACTGGGCAAGCGGAACCATGCTCCAACCATGGACAGTCACTCAAATCGGCATGCCCCAGCCACATCTATTTATAAGTGAAACTACATCCAACACTGAATCTAAATCTGTTCCATGTCTCTTTTGTAAGAATCATTCATTAGTCTATTCTATTACATATTCTGACATTCCAGCAGCTTCAGGAGCACAGTTAGGCTCATTCTGTGGTATGTGCTTCTAGGAAAAGGCTGCATCTTGTACTTTTCTAGGCCAGGAGTCATGATACAGGACATTGCTGCATGTGCAGGTTAAAAAACAGTAACCCAACACTGGCAGCTGGTCTGGTAACATCACTGCAGGGTGACAGTAAGAAAACGTGACGTTGTCTGTGGTACCGCGTTTTATGCAAAGGATGCCAGAAAAACACGAATCATATGAGTAACAGGCAATAGAAGCATGTATACGACCAACCAGGTCATATCCATCACAGTGAGTGGACACAAAGCTGTTCAGGTCACACCACCGAGGTGAATGTGTAGCCATGCGTCTTTGGGACAGAAAATTACCTCTGCACCCTTCTCAGCCTTGACTTCTGGTGCCGGGGGCGGGTGATGTGGCACAGTTTCCTCCGACACGTTGACCTCCTCCACCTCCTCCTGTGGCTCAGAGACAGCTCTCCCATTAGACTGGGCTTTCTGGAAAGATTATGTGAAAATACAATGAAGAGAGCTAGTGCAAATTCCAGCTTGGTTACAGTCAATGTATGTAACGCCACCACAGGCTAGCGTGGCCAGGCGTGGACACTAGCCTGGGGTGACAGTATGTAGGCTAGCTGCAGTTGTCAATGAGATGTTAGCCTGACAGCTAGCCTCGTTAGCCGTACGGTTAGCGAGCTACTGAAGGGTGTAGAACAGCTCGGTTTACTCGCCTTTTCTGCTTTCTTCTTCTTTTTCTTCGGGTCCTCGGTTTTTACAGGTTTACTGAGACCGCGCGTCACTTCAATGCCGTCGTCCACGGGACTGTGAGCGGGTCGTTTCTTGAAGAGACCCCGGCAGACCGAGGCCCACAGAGCGACCAACAGCACCAGCCCGGTGCACGCCGCTAAGAGGCTCACCCATGGCGGAATGAGGTCGGGCTTCAAACCCAAATCCACGCCGAGCTCGACGCGCAGCAGCTCCAGCCCCCTGGACAACAGTTCATTCAGACGGTGTGTCAGCAGCTCGACCTGCCGAGAGGCCGCGTCCTGCCACTGCTCCATTTGCATCGCTTTTCAAACAACAGACAGATTAGTCACGCTGTGCTGGCCACCATTGGCCGCGCTAGCCTGCGGTGCTAGCTAAAAATAACGGAACGACTTGCACATTATGGGAAACTGTGATTTCATCTCCTCCCGCACCAGCAACCCCGGCCTGATCAGACGCTAGATATTCAAATCCCGTGAAGACCGCGTTAACCAACTAAATTCGCCAACTAGCCAACAGGCTAACTGACATCATCCTAGAATAAGACCCACCGTTAGCGAAGCACCAACGTCTCGAATGTGACAGGTTCACCTCATATGGCCCGTTTTTACTGGAAGAGAAATGCTGCCTTCATGCCAGTTTGTAAATTGTACACTCGAGCTAATAAATCGCAGACGCCTGTTGTATCACCCTGTTAATGTCCAAATAAACATTATTTTTGGACAAATACACTGTCTGGACAAACCAGTGTGTTGCTTTAAACAATATATTTCCGATATTTTTTCAGAGTTAAAATGTTACACTATGCACAAGGAATATCTACGTTTTTTTTATATATATATTGCGTGTAATTGCATATTTACCATAAGTTGAGCATTCCAAATGAGCCTCGAGCCACATAAATGTCATACAATATTTTTGCCATACAGCCTAATTTAAGTTTAGTTTAAGTAGCCAAATTCTCCACAATCCGTTTTTCACTATTGGTTTTGAAGGCAACAAAAACGAGTGACAGCTCCAATTAGATGGGTGGGGCAGCGATGTCTCTCACCCTGATTGGTCAAAAGAACTCAGTTCAAAATGGAAATTCCTCCAGAATACGTACAGTTTCAACACTTTCTAACTTTCTGCAAATTTTGTTAAGAATTTGAGCATGTTAAAGCCCTCAAAAAGCCAATTCATTTCCCTGAAAAATAATAATCCTTACAATTTCTATAGGGCCTCACACTTTCAGTGCTCGGGCCCTGAATACAAAACCCGTTTTTTACCACAACTATAAAAGGTATAGAAAGCATTGGATCTGGTGCACATTTTTAATTGGTGTGGTTCTGTGTGTTAACACATTAACATCGGGTTTAATACACCATGATTTACACAACATTGCTACACTTGTAATACATTTTCCTTAAGTATACACACACACGTTCTGTTTCTCCATTTATTAATGATTCTGAATTGACTTGTTTAGGCATACAGGGGGAAAATAGATTTATTCAAGCTGTGTGGACTCTAGATATTCTGTAAATTAATGCAAAACAAATGAAAACATTGGGTCATGGAGTAAAATGTAGCCTTCTCCTTCAAATTATTGTAACATTTATTTCCCTACCACTCGGAACATAAAAGCATCAAGTAAAAATAAAAGTAAAAATAAAGACTGGACAACATTTTTTGCATCCAAGTTTATTTTGAAATTCCCTACTCCCCCTGTACATGAAAAAAATGACTTTCCACAAAGGCAGCAGTGAACTGTCAGTGATAGTACTTTTCTAGGGAAGGAAAAAAAACTTATAATCACAGTGTGTCTTCTTTTTCTTCTTTTAAATACTTCTACTGCTGTCATCTTTGGCTGGGTTTTGGCAGACAGCTTTCTGTCAAACCAAATTCCTGGGAAGCAAAGGTTGAAGCCAATAGAGCAGAGCTGAGGGATTTACATTTTACAGTGCCAATGCAGGAATGTTCTGGACTGTATACCTCTCTTCATTAACACAAAGGAAAAAAAGCAATAAAAACTGAAATAAAAATAACAAGCGGTTTGTGTTCATAACACAAACAAATATTACTGCCTGGGGAGATAACGACAGTATGTCGAATTTCATAAAATTGTATAGACAAAAAATAAATCTACAAAAATGGAGCTAGGTAAATATTACACAACAGTAAACGTCATTTTTTTTCCTTTTTTTTAAACTCTTTTCTGTTGAACCTCTACACGAATCCAAAATTCTTGGTCTTAATGGCTAGCAGGAGTTTCTGTTTGAGTATCTGTTTTGAAGAATAGAGGGGCACGTAGAGACGTGAGATGCAAGTGTTGGCTGTGGGGAGGTGCTGGTCGTCTGGAGGCCGGATGGTGATGGAGGGCATCGGCTGGAAGCCCTCCTCGCTGGCTGGGAGAGACGGGCTGGAGGTCCAGAAGTACACCTGAGGAGGAGAAAAATAACAAGTCAAGAAAAACTTTTGTAATGTTCAGCTTCTCATGTGTTGGGATGATAAGGACAAAAAGTTCAATGAGGGAGGCTTTGACAAATACCTAATACATTGTTGCTCTTTGGATTTTAATAGTGCCACGGGTCACCACTTGCTGTCTCAAAATGTAATAGTACACTAAAAGCTACTTAGGCTGTCCTTCAATTGAAGCATTACGTGTCACTTAAAAAGTACACTGGCTTTGACAAGCCCATGCCCACTGTAATGCACCACCATGATTACTGACCTTGTTGAACAGGGAATTTTAAAGTCTTTCTTTTCAAGTATATTTAAAATTAAAAATATATTTACCAGATCTTGCCTCTCAGTCATGCTCATCTTCTCCACTATGGACCAAAACCATCGTTTGAACTGCAGTAGCTTGTCTGCACTTTCCCCTGTTGGAAGAAAAACAAGTCTTTGCATCAGATATGTAAATCTATCATTAGCCTAAAAACGAAGAAAACAGAAAAACCTTCCAAAGGATGCAAGCAGAGCAGGGATCCAGAATGTGCAGCCATACCAGATTCATCATTGAAGGAGGTGAAGCTGATGAGCATCTGGACGTTGACTTCCCCACAGCCGTTGACCAGCAGCCTAAAGTCCTCGGCCGTCAGGTCCTCCAGGGCGTTCTTAGGAAGAACATCCAGCAAGCCCTTCCTCATTGCCTAAACGGCAGAACACACAGTTAGAATATAGAAACATTTTAGTGACTGTCAAAACATTTGTCTGTTCAAAAAGCAGACACAGGTAGAGTTCATGTCTGGGGGTATATTACTCACATGGAGAGGCTGCTCCGCCACAACAAGCATTCTGTGCTCCGCATACTTCCTCACATACTCGTACACGTTGAGGGGCGTCACTGGCATGTTGACCCCACCAGACTGAAGCTCGACCTGAACCAGGAGGAAAACCTCAACTATCAGTTTGTTTATGATAAACATATTTCAGAGAACATATTTAGCACTAATCGTTCCGGTGTTGTATTGAGAGAATTAGCTTTCTGATTCAAAGATCTTAACCTTAAGAGGTATTTACCTTATCAATGTTATGTGATGCAAATTAAGTACGTCTTAGAACCAAGCCAATAACACAATTTTTATCATAAATTAACGATATATGTATTTTATGAGGACTTTATTTACTTTAAAAGAGGAGAGACTGAATAAAAAAGACAAACCATAAGACAACACTGAGGTTTTTTAAAGGAGCATTACGGATCCTCTGTAATTTGCAGGCTGAATAGCATTATTTCTCCCCCAAAGCGTCTCAATTTGTAGAGACAGGTTAAAGAAATTACTGAGATAAGGAAGTTTTAAGATTTTCCCTTCTTTCTAGAAGCTCAAACTCAAGCAGTGATATCTCTTTCCTGAAAAAACCCGGCCTGAGCATGACTGTTAGTAGTAAAATCTATATTGTTGACACAATGACAGTGACGTCTGTTACCTGTCCAGCTCCTTCCTCTTTGCAGAGGTCAATGGCAAAGGCCAAGTCCATGGCAGAAAATACTGCATCTGCTTCACCTGCTTGTGAATGGCGGATCAGCTGCCGCAGGCTCTCATACATGACTGGGTCGAAGAATGCAAAATCATGCCAGTTCACCTGCAGTAACACACAAGTAGGATTAGAAAACTCATTCTAAAAAGAACCAACATCTCAAAGTGACGTCCAACGACTCTAAAAAATGATTTATTCGAAATGACTTCTTACCTTCCTCCCAAGCAGCACTTTGATGACATGTCTGTTCAACGTGATCGGGCAGAGCTCGTTCTGCAGCAGACACAACCCTAGTATTCTTGAAAGAAAACAAAATATTCAACTTTTTGTTTCCGCCTTAACTCAAGTTTAAATACACATACTAGGGCTGGGTATTGCCTACAACCTCACGATACGATACGTATCACGATACGATACGTATCACGATACAGAGGCCACGATACGATACTATCACGATACACGTTGCTTTTGAATAATGACCATGTCCTGCACAGAATTGACTACAACAGTTGTTCTTTATTATTCCATATAACAGCAAAGGCGAAGTCTTAGGGTTCGCACCACTCAAAATACTTTTTTTCGGGCCATTAAAAGTAAAATAAAATAATTATCATTCTAATCCCAATTAAAAAAAAAAGTCAATGCCCTGGATCTGTCGCTCACGGATCTCCTCCCAAGATCCCCAGATACGGTGTTTTTAATTTCCCTCGTCAGTGCCGAGTCTGTTGCTTGAACATGAGCGCAGTTGCACATCTGGGCATGCAGCGTGGCTATAATGTTCTTCGGACATTACGAGTGCTGCAGCTTTTAGCGGCTTCAGGGCTTTAGCCTCATCTTCAGCACAGGCCAGGCCAGGTCCGCTTCAGTTAAGGTCCACAGCTCCTTGGCATTCTTCCACACCTCAGTGGAGAGTAAGTAAGAAACAGTGGGCGTCTCGAGCGCACGTTGAGCGGCCAAATTCAGACTGCGAGCAAAGAATTTCACGTGCAATAAATCCGCCAGTTTTTCCGGTGTTTCTTCCTTGCTTGTTTTGAGTTGAGACATGTCCTGTTTTTGCCTATGCTGCCCCCTTTGGCATTATTGTGCACTGCACCATAGGTGAAGTTTCGTTTTCAAGACGGCCGTCAAAGCATTTGATGCCGTATCGATACAGTAGCATATGCATCGATGCATGCATCAGCATGACGACGTCACGATATATCGCCATATCGATTTTTTGAGCACAGCCCTAACACATACCCTTACTTTTGTGAAACCTCTTGCATGTGACACCACTACAGATCATTACCTGCCGATGTTTCGGAAGCAGTTGAGTCTGGCCTCTGTGTTCTTCCCAGGCCGTGGTGAGTAGAAGCCTCGTTTGCCAGGCTGGTAGAAGAGAGGAGCATTATCGTCTCCATCATCTGGGTCGTCCAGCTCCATGTCCACCACACTGCGGGTTGAACCATGACGCTTACGGTTCTCCTGCTGCTACAACCACACAAAAAGTAATAGGGCTGCAATTATGTTGTGCAATAGTATTGACTGTACCTAAAGGCCAGTGCCCTATGAGTCATATGTGCATAAGTGAGTTATCCAGATTAGAATTACATTTGACACAAGTCCAGAATAATTTGGTTCTTCAAAGCTGGTTTAAAATTGAACTGTAGTAATTAAAGTCGAACCCAGATTAGTAGATTATTGAAAGCTAACTTGGTCATGAACTAACGTTGAGACTGTGTTATAAAAAGAAATGAAAATCTGGGTAAAAAGATGTTGTGAGCAAAAAGACAAACTCTGCCAAGAGATTGTGACTGTTAAAAGATAGAATATAGCATCTAATTTTACATTAAAATTGAAATAATTAAATAATAAATAATTATCAACAGAATAAATTGTGTATGCATTTAAAGGCTTTAAGGAAATTATTTTATAGCAGGCTTATGATCATCACTGAAAACTCAAATTCTCTAATCTTAATGTGGGATAACCTCATCAACCATGCACTAGCATCACTCTTGGTCTAACCAGTCTCTGCCAATATGTAATTTAACAGTGATTAGAGTGCAAGAACACAAATAAAATGAGACCTATGTCAATGAATCTATTGCCACAGTGCATGCTGGGGGGGCACCCAATACATCCATCTCTGGCTTCAGTGCAATCACATGATCAACTATCAGCCAAACACGGCTTAATTCTACTCATGTCTTCATTTGCAGCATAAATAACCATATATAGTTATTCAGGAATCCCGATTAACAAATCAATCCTCAAAGAAATCATTTTAATTGGATGAGAATCAACAGAATTCATATTTAGCCTATTTATAGCTGAACAATAGACAGAGATATTGCGTTTACTTGTGTTTTCTCCGGTGTGTCAAGGAGACCCAGGTCCAAAATACTGTCAGCACCATTTTCCCTTGGATGACAAGAGAATTAAGTTAGTTTGATGAAACATCATTTCTTTCTGTTAATTGTTTAAGTAATAATCTTCATAATGAATGAAAATTCTGTACAAATGTTATTGATATAATTTACAGTACAACATCCATGCTTTCTCTACAGAAAAAATAACTAATGGGGCCCACTGTATTTCACATCTATTTTTTCACCTTCCATGTGCAATGAGAAGCTCCATAGCCTCTTCCACTCTGGCTCTGAGAGAATCCTCACTGGCCAGCAGTAGCAGCAGCTGAGCAGGAGACAGCTCCAACAACATGCCTGTGATTTTACTGGCAAACGCCTGAGGAGACAACACAAAAAGTCCGGTATAGGCAACTTCAAAAAATCAAAACAGCACCCAAACCTCTGAGCAGGCTTGTAAACTTGTACAGCAAGTACCATGCAAATATGCCCAATATAGACTTGGGCGATATGGAAAAAAATGTTATCACGATAATTTCAGGCATATCAGTCGATATCGCAATATCAACAGATTAAACCAGAAAATAAATTCTTGCACATTTGGGTTTATGTACAATGTTTTTATGTATAATGTTTTTTCTTATGTACAAAACAGATTTTAGTTGATCGTGCAATCATCCTGTGCCACTGCACTTTACTCATAACATTTCATACAAACCACTACAGTGAACAGGGTGTATATAATGTACATGCTCATCATTTCCTTATTTAATACAATTACTTTTTTTTGTGCCTTTTAAAAATTTTTTATTCTCTTGTCTATCTCACTCAGACCTGCCTGCTGCTGTAACAACTGCATTTCCCCAGTGTGTGAATTGATAAAGTTGAATCTTTTCTTAAATGAGTGGCACTGTACAGAACAAGTGGCTGTGCTCCTATGATGTTTTCTAATCATCAAACACTTAGAACTAATCTTAATAAAACCTGCTGAAGTCATATCTATGTGCCTGGATAAACAGGGCGTCACTTCTTAACTCCAACTGTAAAGTTAAAAACAGTCTGCGAGGCATGCGTGTGCGTGCGTCTTCACGCTCTACACACACAAACTGACTCTGTATCGTTCTGGTCACTTTAACCCTGATGTCCTGACGTCTAGTGTTGTGTAGCAGGGTAAAACAGGTGTCTCATCTCACAGGGCGGCTGTGGCTGAGGGGTAGAGTGGTTGTCCTCCAACCTGAAGGTCGGCGGTTCTATCCCTACTCTGACCCATCTGCATGCCGAAGTGTCCTTGGGCAAGACGCTGAACCCTGAATGCCCCCCCATAGAATAACTAAGTGCTGCGATTAGATGCACTGTATGAATGGGTGAATGAAAAAATGTACTGTAAAGCACTTTGAATGGTCATTAAGACTAGAAAAGCTCTATATAAATACAAAACCATTTACCATTCATCAAATCTACAGCGACTCAAACAAACGCAATGTAAACGTCAGTTGTTTGTATCCTTGTAACTTAACATGTGATGTTGTTTATTGTTAAAGTGTAAAGTGAACGCAGGTCAGAGAGGAATGAGGAGGAAGCAGACTCAGATAGGAGACTACGAGACGGTAAAAGACGACCAGGCCATTAATGAGCATCTGTCTGATCCTGAGGCAACAGTGGTTATAATTATTCAGAGGTGGAATCCAGCTAAAGCAATGAATGTACCCAAAAATATTTATCAATGTATTGTCACGGCATTGAGTCGTCCAGCTCTATACAGGAGCCCAAACATTAGCATGTGTGCTGACCCGATCCCAATCAATGTAAAAAAAAGAGCTTGACCACATGCAGATGTTTTATTACCGGTTGCATTGCATGAACACGTGGGTAGAGCCTTTCCCCGAGAGCTTGTCTGTGTGCAGGCAGAGGGTCGGGCTCGTCACTGGGGTTGCCCTCTGATGAGGGCCTGAAAGGTCTTGTGTCAATGGACAGCTGCCTCCTTGAGTCTCTGTACAAGACAAATGCTCAAATTTACTTAACAAAGCACAGACCTTTTCTTAAATGATTATAAAAGGGTAACGCATTAAGCTGAAGTTTACCTGTCTCTGTCTCTCCGGGAACCCGCTCGAAGCCCTCCACTTCGCCTCTCTCTTTCTCGGTCTCTGTTCCTCAAACGCTGCATTAGATCTACACAAATCCACAACAAACAGAGCAGGTTAACTTACAAGTCCCGGATTAATTATGTAAATAAATCTCTTTTTTAAGTGCTGACAGCATAAAAAACAATGATTGAATGCAACAATGAAATCAAGTTCCATAATACATTAGTTTCCACGTATTTTCATACTTGAATTGTAATCGTGATGACACGTACTGCTGGCCTGCATGCCCTTGCTGACACTCTGAACACAGTCCAGGTTTGGCAACTTATCATTGGAGAGGAGAGCCAGGGCAATGGCCGTGTAGAAGCTGCGTGCCACACCACTGCCCTCGCCTGGCTCATCTTTGAAGGTGACCTTCACCCGATGTACAGCCATGGGTGTGGTTGTGCAACGCCTGCCAAAGTGTGTATTTAGCTGACGCATGGTCTGCTGTATAAGCTGGTCTCGATCCCGGTCCACCTCTAGGGCCAAGTCACGGGACTGCAGGTTCCTCAGCTTCTCCATCTCCCGACGGAACTTGGATTCCTTTACTTCAAAGCCACCGAGCTCTGTGAGGATCTGAGATCACGAAACAATAAAGACATTATAATCATTAAAGTTCAAGTATGACAAATCTTTTTTAATAAGTCCTTCCAATGTTAAAGAGCACAATTGTGTGGCTGAGGTCGTCTTAGCAATTCTTAGCACCAAGGCACCACTCCCTGCTGACAAGCTCACACAAGTTGCTTAGTGAGGGCAGTTACACCGATGACAAAGCAAAGAGGAAAAATAAGGGTGCCCTAATTAGCAGACTACCAGTGTTAAAAAAAACAGTCTAATCCAAAAGTAAACAAGAGACAGCACTGAACTCAAAAAGGGTGAAAGACAGCAATAAGCCCTAGATTAGACATTTGTTTGTGTTAATATTGTTTGCCCCTATGAATAAAAACTAATTCAGTATTTATGGAGGTCGAAAAACATAATGGTAGAAAAGAAGGGTTCACAAACTATTTTTACTTAACTAATTAGAAAAAAATACATACAGATCCAGGTTCAGCTCCCACATCTTCCATGAAGACGCGACCAAAGAGCTCCAATGACAGACGCCAGCGGCCTAGTAGCATGTCATGTGAGATCATCATCCCCATGAAACTACAGTGAGGTCTGGACAGATAGGACAGACAATATTCTGTCAATTGTTTTAAAACATGAAAATGTTACAAAATTATATAAATTTATTGAAAACAAGGGTTTAGGCCATCTTGAGAGCTTTGCAACAATTGATATTTACTTTATTGACTAATACTGTATATACAAGTCGATGTCTGTCTGCACTGTGTTATAATTAGTTTAATATGGTAATTCACAAATTACCTATAGTATCAATTTGCAATTTAATTCGATATCTTTTTCTTAAAAAACAGGCCCAGAATTTTTTTTTGGTTGGGTCATCCTCAGTCTACGACAAAGAATGGGTGCTGACCTGAATGATGGGAGAGGTGGTCCGTCGCTCTCAGTGAGGCCAATCTCAGCGAGCAGGCTGCTCTTAAGCTGGGCAGCGAGATCATGTGGTGAGGGACCGGGTTTTGAAGCCTCCATCTCCTGCTCAGCCAGTGACTGGGTCTCTGTGCTCCGTTGGCCTGTTTCCATACTCATCACATTTTTCAGGTTGGCTGAGTATGACATCTTAGTGGGCAGGATCTGTTTAAGTGGGGTTGAGAGTAGCTCTTTAATAATGCAAACACTTGTGTTTTGAGTTGATTGCGAAAGAATGAAAATGGGACACATAACGCAGGCTGTGTTCCAGTACCCACACTTAACT
This sequence comes from Pleuronectes platessa, assembly GCF_947347685.1. Taxonomy (NCBI): domain Eukaryota; kingdom Metazoa; phylum Chordata; class Actinopteri; order Pleuronectiformes; family Pleuronectidae; genus Pleuronectes; species Pleuronectes platessa. The sequence continues at coordinate 25,962,221 of NC_070635.1, read as the reverse complement.
GTCTATGTAAACAAAAAGACTGTCCAACATTTCATTATTAGTTGTTATCTATTATTTCCAGCACCTCCCAAAAGCTGTGAAAATAATGAATAGGAAATAATGAATCTTTAAAAGTAACGTAAACATTTCAATTGGGTTTGTTGTGTGTGAATATTAGAGCACAGCTGCCAGAGTGTTTGTCCAGTGAAGAGGGGTGGTATACCTGAGAGGGGGAGGGTAGAGCGCAGCCCATGTTTACCTCCAGGCAGTTCCTATCCATGCTTGCCTCAGCCAGGCCTTTGGTTGCAATGTAAGAGGAGGAATACAAGCCCTGAGAGGGACGACCAAATAGATCCTCCTTCCTGGCATTAGGCTGTAAAAGAAGAGGTGAAGTTGAAAGTAAAGAAAGGTTGGTGGTTGGTGATAATATAACATCTTCCTTTCAGTTATGTCAGTGCATCTACTGACTGTGCGCTGTGTCTTATTTTAATGTGGTGCCCGTCAATTCAGGTACTTAACTTAAACCAAATTTCCATGACCGTACCTTGTGAAATCTCGGTGTATACGCGATAAAGTGACAAAATGTAGTATTTAACATAACAATGAGAATTCCAAGGCATACAGTATACCTTAAATGACACAAACCCAAGTATGGCTGCTTATATTTTTAGCGTACTTCTTTAAAAGCATATGAATTATTTTAAACTCAGCGTAAATGAACGACATGAAAATATGATAACAAATTTCCATGACCTTTACAAAACTTTTGGGATTCTTTTTTTTCCATGACTTTTACAAGCCTGGAAAAACACATTTTAAAATTCCATGACTTTTCCAGGTTTTTCATGACCGTAAGAACCCTGCTTATAGCACCACAAGTAAAAAAAGTGCTCAAGACAGCCTGATATATTTATCCTGCCAACTGACTTCCAGAAACTGGGAACCATTTCAAAACATCATGGGAAAGAACTTGAAAGTGCATAGAGTAGGACTGCACGATATATCAGAAATTGGCTGTCATCGCGATATCAACGTTTGCGATAGATTCATCGCAAAAGATGGCAAAAACTTTGATAAATGGTTTTCCATGCGCCACGCATTCCCGCTATACATGTCAATATATTGGGTCAATCAGATGGAGCCCTGCTGTTAGGGATGGGCATAATTAAATCGACGATCGATTAATTGATCATTAAGAATTTTGTCGATGACATTATTTTTTCATGAATGCATGTTCTGTTGCGTTCGCTGCCAACACTGCGAAGCTCTGCGTCTCCATGAGCACCCGAGGAGTCCACTTCTTCAAGTAGGAGGTCGGAATATCCGAGTTGCCCTGAATGCAGCACAGCGAGGATGTTAACAACTGGAGGAAGCAGCCCAGAGCTAGATCTGCTGTTCGGCATCATGTCCGCACGGACCCTCAGTCCAGGGGAAGGGAACCCGGACAGACCCGGGTCTGGGTGAGGGGTTACGGGAGTGAGGACGTTACAACAACCAGATTGAGAGGTCGAGAACCGTCAAATCGAGCTAGCTCTCAGCGGCTAGCTGCTGCTTTCTCATCGGGGCTATAGAGTACAGCAGCGCATATTTTCAAGTGTACCCATAGAACGGACCCCGTTTAACTGCCACAAGAGATGTTCATCTTGTAATAAAGACCTCAATGAGGAAACACGCTATGTTTTTTCTATTTTCACTGCATTTTAATATAACCTATAAATAGTGAATTTTTTATATTAAAATATTAATGATTAATCGAAAAACAATCATTAATTCTCCCGACGATAGATTAAGACAATTTAATCGTATGCCCATTCCTACCTGCTGTAGACGATAAATTAAAGACACTCAGATCATTGACGGGTTTTCTGTCAATGAATCATTGTCAGAAGAAGAAAAGAGAAAAAAGAGGGAATTCGAAAACAGGCCGTCAAATCTGGTTGTTCTGAGTCAGATTCATCACATTGAACGTTTGATTATATAAAAGAATTGTGTAGCTTATTTATGATTCTCTCTCAAAACACACAGTCTGTTGTTTCTTGCTAGAAACAGGGTAGAAAAAACAGACTTTATAAACTTAGTAAATGTATTGAGCTGGAGGAGATGGTGTCGCGTTTGGTTAAGTTGGTACAGCGCAAATGATTGAGTCACAAGAGAGGAGCAATAAACTACTGAAAGGTCCCTGCCTTGGAACAGAATATTTGATGAATATCTTTCATTATCCCATTATAATTGACTATTAAACCAAAATGTCTGAGGAAATTGCTGCGAACATTCTTCGGATTTTCTTCCGCCAGCCCCCCAATGAAAATTCTGGATTATGTCCAAGTGTGCTCATTTCATTGCACAGATAAGTTATATCCAGCCTATGGTAATCCTCGCTTGAACGATATGTCTGTATTGTTCGAAAACATCTGATACAAGAATCTCCTGCTGCATTAATTTATGAAAGGCAAACTCCGGAAAAAAGTCAACACCCAATGTGGGGACATTCTCCAGAGTCTGACATTTTTTCCCGTTATCATCAAAACATCCTGTTAAACGTAAAATAAGGTGTTGGCCCAGTACCAAACTGAAACAGAACATTGTACAGACCTGCAGGAGGTGGGGCTGATCTGCCAGTGGAATGGCCTCAGCCAGGGGAACATCGAAGGGGTTGGGTGGGATGCAGCCCAGAAACGTCATAGAGTCAGAGCGACGGAAGAAGGGGTGGTTCTGACCCGTTTCAGCTGGAACTGGGTCCTCATCCTTGTCCTGAAGAGTTGAACCTGAGGTGAAGCAGAAACAAAGCAACTATAAGAACAAAAAAAAGCAACATTATGTTGAGTTGGACAGACAGGCAATCATTATTAATATTGGTCAATATTATAAAGGTTAGGAAGTTGTTTTGCTTGTGTCTAACAAACCTGTTAAATTTTTATATGCATCTGACCATCTTCTATAATCTGTTATTTTTAAATATTATACATTGCATATTATTATCAGGCTTACTTTGATTAGTGTCCTCATCATTTTCGTGTTCAGAATCTTCATTGTCCAAACCCAGCTCCAAGATCTCTCGATTTCTACAAAGTATGGATAACAGTTACTGTTTAAGTCATAGGTCAATCAATCAAATTACATTGTATTTGTATAGCCCATATTCCACATCAGGTGAAGATAGATTAAAATTATATATATTTTCAGCAGTGGTTTTTCAAACACAGAAACAATAATTATTGCAAGCATGCCAGTAGATGAAGTGCAATAATTACAAAACAGGAAAAAAAGAGGTTAGATTCTGTATATGCAATTAAATAATTTAGTAGCATATAGTTAAAGTGTTAAGAAATGGCAGTTAATGTGATTGACAATGATTATAGAATATTGTCTTTGTGGTTCGAATCGATCTTTTAGAAAAATCTGAGTTTTTGAGAGCTAAGAAAACCATTGTCCCTCATTTTCATCATTTACCTCTTTCTATCGATCTGTGGGGTGTCCAGTGTGGTCTGCTGGTTCATGGCCTTAATCCAGTAGATTAGAGCCTGGAAGACGTAGGCCACATGCTTCAGTGAGCACACGTCCAGTACAGGAAGCACGTCAGAATGCTCATCGTTGTGGGACCGCATTAGTGATAATGCGTAGTTCAGGAAATCGCCACGTGCCGACATCATGCCTTGGCGAGCGGTCAACAGAGTGGCTGCTCTCCTTAAAAACAAATACATAAAAAAAAAAAAATTAATTTCACTCAAATTACAAATGCAATAAAATAAAGCTAAAAAGCTAGCTTTAAAAGAAAATATACCCGATTTCTTAAAACTGTATACTTAAACGTGTGCCAATGAACAAACTAGCCCAAAAAAAATTATATGATAGTTAATTTCTTCTACCTGCGTCCTTCCAGGGTGCGGAGGCTGGCTTCTTCTCGAGCAGTCATGCGTTCCCTGCGAGCTGAGTGCTGAGAGGCATGGAGTGGGTGACTGGGGTGACCAGGGTCTCCAGCAGATGATAGGGCTGAGCCATATCGCAACTGAGCTTCAGTGGAATCCATTATGGACACCATCCAGTTCCAGGTGGGAATCAGCTTTTCTTCAACATAGTTCTGTTTCAACAAACATTACCTCTTTTAAATCATTCAATGTATATACACCTATCAGCCACTACATGTAAAAGTGTGTTGTTTTTGATAAATAATAATAAAGACACTGCATATTTTACACCAGTAATCTGGTGCCTAGGTGAAGTCCAGTCTACCTTGATGACACGCCATCTTACCTGCAGGTTGACTGCATCCTGATAGGTGAGCTTTACAGCAGCAGGATACTGTGAGTAGACTAGATGGTTGTACTTGGGAATTAGACTCATGAGGTCAGAGATCTGCCTGATAACAATGCTGTAGGCCCGGGCCAGGCTGCTGGCAGATGTCAGATAACTGCTGGAGTTGCTGGCCTCTAGCGCCGCCGCCGCGGCACTGGAGCTAATCGCACTGGAGCGACGCAGGTTGGTAGGATCAATATATATCAGGCCTGTGGAGCTTGCTGTGGAAAATTACACAAACAAAAGTTCTGACACTGATCTGGGAAACCAAACATTAGAAAATAAAAGAGCAGAATAAGACAAAGCTTTACTGACCAGCTGGTGTTGAGGAGCTTGAGGGGGCACTTCCGGAGGCCCTCTGGCTGGGGGTGTTTCTTACAGCCCACTGCATGGAGCGAGGAGCCTGGGCTGCACTATTGGCATGTGATGCGCTAGTTGTTCTTTCCAGTGGTTCGTCCAAAAGGAAAGTTTCCTGGTCAACATCGTCGCTCTGACTGCTGCTGCTGTCAGAGTCGCTGGAGTCATTGGACTGAGAGTCATCCTCTGAAAAGAAGGCAGGGACACTGCTGGCACCTTCAGAGAGGAGGGGGAGGTGGATAAAGGGTGAGGACAAGAGTTAAGGGGGACAGGTTTAAAGCCATGAGAATGTATCTGACCTTTTGCTCTGTCTTTTATAAATCAGAGGCAGGAGTGCGGGTTAGTGAAATCACACCACGACAAGGCCAAACATTAACAGGATAGTGAAAACACTCAACACTGCTCCCTGTTGATCAACTCATTCTACATAATTTGTTTTCTGATGATTATTGGAAATTTCATTCAAAATAGAGGACAGTGATATTTAAATTGATTTACGGAATACTCTAAAAGAAAATATAAGAGCCCACCCATTTCAGATGATCAAGGAGGAAAAAAACACCACACCATTTGGAAAGTGGTCAAATTAGTTTGTTATTTGGATGAAAGAACATGACCAAACTTGTGATGAGGTATATTATTAGTTAAAAGTGAAACAAACAGATGGCACAATAATAGTGAGATGTGAGAAGGGGACGAACTGAAGGAACTCGCAGCAGGAAACGGTGTATGCAACTCTGCAAATTCACTCTTTGCCCTGACATCTGTATATGCATTGAAGTAAAGAGGAGCTCATACCAAAAATAGGAAAAGCCAAGGACACCCTACTGCCTGCAAATGAAATACATTGGGTATTCAGCCAGGGACCATTTTGTATGCTGTATTATTAGCTCTCCAAACATAAACCCTACAATCCAAAGTTATTTCTGTTAAGCACTAGTGATTCTGATAACTGACTTAGGCTGCAACTAAAGGAGAAAAAACACCACAGCGTGGCATGACAGAAATCTAATTTCTAATTAGTAAGATCTTTAAAAAAAAATTGAAAGACTTCAGTTAAAAGGAGGTCGATAAAAAAGGTGACCGCATTTCCACAAGAGACTAACTTGAAACCGAGAAGAATGTTTCATACATTATTTTAATGGATAATCTAGAATTAAATCTAAAATAAAATATGAACAGTGGCTGTTGACCAACCTGCTTCAGAGCCAGCAGTGGCTGCTGTGACAACGCTCCTGCGGCCGCTAGCATTATCCTGATTGCTGTGGTTGCTTTCGCTGTCGCTCTCCGTTTCAGCTGCTGCCAGCAGATCAAGCTCCATGTCACTTCCTAAAGGCAGACACAGACAAAAAGATGAATCAGTCATTGTTGGCTGGGTTCAAATAATTATTCAAACTAAATTATTACATTTTTTATAGTCATTAATAAACTAAACTTCAGTATTACCCTTTCCTTTCACTCAGAAAAAGAAGGAGGTGTCTCACCATCCTCGTCATGTTCATCATGCTGTCCTTCTGCCTCTGCATTTTCCTCTCCCTGCTCCTCTTGGTCGTCATGATGGTCTTCCTCCCCTGCTACCCCCTCTACAACCTCAACCTGAGAGACAAACAACAAGATCATAAGAGAAAACTTTAAGCAAAGCAGGACAAACCAGACCAGTTCCATTAAACACTCTTAAAAACCTGGTCACCAACTTAAACTGAATCCCTAGCATACAAAGTTCACTATGGCCCGAATTATTATATAATGAGGCTCCCACCTCTTCTACATCTGCTGATACAATGTCATCCTGCTCTTCGTCTCTCCCTCTGACAGGCTGAGATTGGCTGCTGCGTCGAGGTTGGGGGTTCCTGATGATATAAGACGCAGCTGTCTGGCTGGAACTTGAAAAAATGAAAAGCATGGTCAGAAGTCATATCGAGTGAATAAGGATTAATCATTTTCGTTACTTGTACTTTCTTCTCTCTAAGAAAATTTCTACTCAACGACTCAATGATTTGAAACAAGTAATTTCTTTATTTCAGCACATTAATATAAGCACATTTTGATGCCCTGTAACTTGCCAAAAAGTCTACCATAGAGCCAACCAACCTGTTGGACTGGTCAGGTGAGGGTCTTGGAGGGAGAGGTTCAACAGAGAAGAGCTCCTCGCTGCCCTGAACAGCATCGATGCTGGTGCTGGCCAAAGTGAAAGGAGCGGTAGGCCGTGCAATACCCATTCGTACTGGAACAATCAGCGACTCGGCTACGTTACACAGCTCCTCCACAGCGTAAGGTAAGAGCGCCTGAAAAACTCGCCGACATTTCCCAATAGGCTGGGGGATGAAGTTGCTATGTAGTGGAAATAGAGAGAAGACCAGGTCTCTTACAATTCAAAAGATGTCAAAATGTGTAGGCGCCATTGCATTTATAGGGTCAAAGAGCCTTAACTAAAACTCGTTGCTTTAAAATCTTAATCTTACTTTTTCTTCTTGGAGGAAGCCATCTCCACACTGAGGATAACAAACACCCGGGCTACAGAGCGAAGGAACCTCCTGGTGACACTGACTGCCTCCTCTCTTCTGCCAGGAGTGTACTTGTTCTGCAGCTCCTTCACCAGTGTGCCCAGTAAGGTGTCAATGAACTAATACGAGAGAAGAATAACAAACATTGATAACCAAAATACTGTGTAAGGAGGCACATGAACATAACGCATATTTACTGGTAATATTCAGTTGGACTCATTAGTCAAGAAGGACTAACTGGACTTACAGTGATGTCAGGGGCACATTTGACAATGAGGCAGTGGGTGAAACAGTCAAGGCGAATAGTGCCACTCTGCTGGTTCAAGTAGACTTGCTCTTCAGGCAGAAGGTGAGCAATTCTGCTGCTGGCACTCAGTCTATAAAAGAAAAAAAACTGTCAAAATATGATCTGAAATGATTGGGAACTAAACTCTGTGTACGGTAACATGAAGTTATAACTACATCAGTCCAATTTGTTACGTCAATATGAAATACAATGAGATTATCAACTGGTTTATTACTAATAAAGCAGCAAAAAAGATGCCCACGAGGACATCTGTGTAAAAAGTTTAATAACTGGTACACTGTTTCTGGAAAGATACATTCCTGTTGAGTTTCCGTGGATAATTTTTCATTTCTTTGAGCAGAATAAAATAATCAGTCTTATAAGCTCCTATTACAACCACATCTTAATGCTGGGGGTGCTGTTTGCTGTAATACTCACGGGTCTTTATTCTCCTGAGAACCAAACATGATCATAGACTTGAGGGCATTCCAGTCCTGCAGAACCCTCTCCAGGGCCAGCTGAGCAAAGCGGGGAGGTTCTAGATCATGATCTGGCATATCAGAGTCTAAAAGAGAGGAAAGGAGAAGAAGCATGTTTTCATACACTGGTGGCCCTCTGGAGATAATATAATAAAAAAAAACAGTCAAGGCTGTAAGAAGATAGAAAATAAGATGTGAAAAATGTTTAAAAATGTACACATAATTTGTCTGTACTAATAGTTATAGTTGATAAATAGATGATTGTGAACCTACCCTCTGCATTAGCAGCCTTGCGATTCCTGTCTTCTCTGATGCGTGGTGGTCTATACTGACAGTGCTCAACACTCTGCCTGGCAACAGTCTGCACCAAGAACAGCAATATATGCTCTCCCCTGTAGATGGAAATAAAAATGATTTTCCTATTCCTATTAAAAAATGCTCCCAATGCACGAATAGAAAGAAGAGCGTTTTTACCTGCTGTTTGGTGTTGTGACCAGGTTAGTGGCTGTGAGTAGCCTGTACAGCAGGTCGAGACGAGCAGCTTTCTGACCAGCGATCAGTGTTTTACACTTACATTTCTCCCAACAGTCGCAGTATGCTGTGGGAGAGGTCCTCTTCAGCCTGGGAAATAACAGAGGCAAATTTATGATTAGAAAGGTGACCTAATTTAAATCCAGGTAATGAAAAGTGAAGGTAGGTAAGCCTTACAGAGACTAAATAAGGTAATACTCAAAACTAGGACTTACTTGCAGTCATGTCCTTTGTGACAGACCCTAGCACACTCAGTACAGCAGCAGAGGGACTCCAGCAAACCACAGGTTCGACACTCAAAGATATCCTAAATACAAAGGCAGTGTGTCAACTCTCATGTGATCATTAAACATTGAAAAGATTCCCAAATAACATTGCCTTCAAAATGAGTGAGGCTTAATGTGTGTAAAACATGTTTGCTCTCTACTTTGATGTAGGCAATATTTTTCTGCTGCTTTCACTTTGTGCCCAAAAGCCACATCTTTCCATCGTCTGTTTTTACGTCAAATGTATTGTCTGTTATGCAACTGCCTCTCTTAACATTTGAAATTAAAATCCCATCCCTAATTGACACCTGTGGTACACACTGGTGCTCGAACAAAGTGCTTTTTCTCTAAACTTCAGTTTAATCCTGTAGGGCTGACCTGGTTAATGTGCTCAGCTCCAGTCCAAGTGAAACTGCAGGTGTCATTGCAGCAAAGAACATACAGTGGTGAGTCATCTGGATTGGTCCCAGAAGGGCAAATCATTTCCATGAACACAGAGTCTGCATCCTCCTTCTCTGTAATGCCTGGGTCACCAACTGCGCTCAAGGCAAAGAACAGCAGCAAAAGATAGAAACAGAGGAATGCCAGTTATAACGTGATAGTTAGCTGTTGTAAGCATAGAAGCAAAAATGGGTCTGAATTCACATAACTTACAATTAACATCAACCTTTCCTGCTGTTACCTAACCAGTTTAGGTCTTATCAGTTTCAACATAAAAATGCTGCTTTCTGAGTTATTCACAGAGGTGGCTGGGCAGATTGGTCACCAAACTTTGTTTCTCACTTTTCTCTGTTCAGGGTAACATCACAACACATGCAGAGTACTTGCTCATAATACTATGTACATAGAGATGGCATTTTACTACAAGTTTGTAACCATGGCAGTCTCCATTTAACCCATTAAGACCTAAGGAGCCAAATCGGCTGAATCACTGTAAGTTAAGCGTTGTTTGAAACCCACCATCTGAAACCTTAAGGGTTTTCAGGAAAGCTGACAGAATAGCCAACATTGAAAAAAGTTGAATTTCTCAGTCTCAAAAGAATACAGAGACATTAAACAAAAAACATTATTCACGTTTCCATAAACTTCATGAGAACTTTGTTTTTTAAACCAACAAAGCCACCCTATTTCCTCCTCCTCAAAACACATCTTATACCGACTGAATCTGAAACTTCTTCATTGTGCTTTAGTCAATGAAACACTGCAGTAATTTGTTTCAATATCACTTCTGTCGCTTAGATCAGCAATCATCTGAAACACGTCTTCATAATGATGACCCATTCTTAATGGGTTGAATGGCAACCCTCTTTACAGCAGTGCTCTGAAAGCTACACTATTAACTTACCCTTTGCCATTTTCTGAGCAGCTTCCAAAACAGTGATGGCTGCCGGGTAGGCTCTCCCACTGACAGCCAACATGAATGGAGTCATTCCTCTGGCATCCCTGTAAAAAAACATCAACAAAAATGTGAATGAGCAATTTGGAAGGATATATAGGGAAATAACATGGATAACAGATAATTCAGGTCAACCCAATGTACAATAAAATGCAGAGTATTGATGAATGTACTTATACATTAAATAAGACTCGTACTTTGCAGAAAGCAGCTCCCGTAGGTGTGGCCTCAGAACAACACTGTCACACATCAGCTTTAGGATAAGGTGGGCGTTGGCCTTCCTGTCTTTAGATTCAACCACAGATGGTTCAGTGGACGGTCCTGTTTATATAGAGAACACAATTCATTAGACACCAAGCCTGTTTCAATGGCCGAGGTGCTAAAGAAGCAGCCATTTACCAACAATACGACAACAAACACTACCCAATTTTTATTTGCATCATCATTATATGTTTAACAGAATCACATTAGTTAAGTCAGCTGATTTTGGAGTATGATCTGATATGTAACCATGTGCTACCCACAACTGAAATTCCTGTTACAAGCAGTAAAAATAGCCTCTCTTCTTCCCTCATCAGCTCAGTGAAGACGTCGTTACCTGGTATGGTGGAGGTGCTGGGTCCCTGACTTGTCCCAGTGGAGGCAGTGGTGAGTGAACCCACAGCTGGTGCCAGAATGAAGTCAATGTCACCATCTGTTCACAAAATAATAATAAGAGTGATTTGAAAATTAGAGATCCCTCTGACCAAGAGACAAATTACAGCAAAACATTCGCCAATTGGTTGTTGCAGGTAGAATTCAAAAAGAGCCACTGGGAAGATGAAATCAGAAACTTTCACCCAGCTCTGTAGCTGCAGTTGGGTAATGAAAATCCGTTGCCAATCAGTCACCAGTTCCTACACATTTGATACCTCCTGGACCAAATCAAAATGCAGAATTGGCACCTCATGTCATTGCCTCAACCTAGTAGGGTTGGGAATTGGCAAAAATATGACGATTCGATAGTATTGCGATATTTGGGCCACGATTCAATATTATTGCAATTCTTAACATATTGCAATAAAGCAATTATTGCGATTCGATCTGCGATATATGTCCCCCATATTATTCAAATGCATTACAAAAAATTAGAAAAATAAGACTGCTCAACTCACTTCAAATGTCACATTTAATTCTGTGAACAACATTGTCTTCTACACATTAACTGAAGTGCAAAAACTAAGAAAGGGTAGTGCAAAAACTTTGTCCTTAAACATTCAGGACACAGGACCTTTGTTATTATTTTCTGAATAGGAGACCTCTCACATGAACGCTGAGCTCCCAGCACATAACTTTAAATTATTTAAATATAATACAGTAACATAAAGCAGACATAATAGAGTAACATAAACCTGAGAATAATCATATAAATAAGTAACTTAGAGCTTCAATTAAATTGAGAAAAATAAACAAAAATGTGTACTGCTAGAGTCCAGTCGGCTGCAAAGTCATGAACCAAAATGTTAAATTAATTTGGGAATATTGGCATTTTTTGTTCAGAAAAAGGAGTTAGTCAACATGCTCAGATGTTAAAGTGCTCCTCTGGGCCGTTACTATATCACCCTAGAACACCCTTTCAGCAGACACACTAGTGCCTGGAATGCTCAGGTATCTTTTAAACTCTGAAACTCTCCTCGTAATGCTTTGCCAGCCAGGGGCTGTCACATATATAATAAAATATTGCAAAATTGTAAATAAAGTATTTAAAAAAAGAAAAGAAAAAATAATATTGCAATACTTTGTGCTACTGTATCGATATAATTGCGTGCGCAAAATATCGCGATACTAAACAGAATCAATCTTTTCCCCCACCGCTACAACCTAGTGCTGCTTGATTATGGCAAATTATTTTAACAATCACGATTATTTTTGCTCAATTTTGTTATCAAGATTATTCAACACAATTACTCATTGACTTTTAAAACATCACATTTATTGAACTTAAATGAAAAATAAATTATTTAGGCAGCCATGTTAACAGATTAAAGTGTCTACACTGCCTGAGTGAGCAGGGAAGAACTTTTCTCCCGTCTGCAGGAGGGAGTGAGTGTGTTTTTGTCTCGGTCACTCTTCAAACAATGTGACGATCACATTTAAATAGTTATTAATCGATGGTGTTGGATCATTAAACCAGATTGTTCCTGTCACTTAAAGCTGATGTCCTAGTTGTGCACATCACATGCCGTCTCGTGTTGGCTCAAATGTTGTAATGTTTTTCAAAGCATTGAAATAAACTCAAGAGAATCAAACAACACAAAGTAAACAAAGTACTGTCCGTGTCCTAATAATTTCTGATTAGTGTTGGTGTTTATTGTTAACATGTGAAGTGGGCGCAGGTAAGCGGGGGAGTGACTAGGAAGGACACGGTAATGTGGCACGGTACAAGGATGTGTGTCTGTCCTTCTCCTGAAGCAGCAATACCCTATCTGTATCACAACAAAACTGCATTTTGCCTGCACTCACAGTTCCCACTTATTTGCCAGCAAACTTCTTTTTACTGATACAAAGCTGACTGAAAATTGACCCTAAGCTTTTAAAATTTGGACACTCAACATGCCTGTTAATACCTTTGAGTCAATCTTTCAGTCTCTTGCTTGATGCTTGCAGGCAAATCAACACAATGATTAAAGTTACACACTAATAAGATTAGAACTCTAACCTAGTATGTGACCTTACACGTATCTAATTAACCAGTGCAGTCAATTGTAAGGACGATGCAATAAACTTTTATAAATGTAGAGAAAGCACCAGGTTCTTCGGGTGACCCTGTACCAGGGCTGCAATGATTCGCTAACTAAAACCGCAGTCAAGTTGAAGACGAAACCGTGACAAGTCTTCCAGCCCGTGTCCGGTACATATTGTATTAAGGAACACTGTTATTGAAGCGACAATCTCTTTCTGTTTACTTTCCTGAGTTGTTGGTTTAGGAAGATCCTCAGTAAAACCCAGAATGGATTGTTGCTGCATTTGTTTTTCGTTGTTAGAACTGGATTGAACTAAACCGTGTTGGTCTTGTGTGGGAGACTGAAACGAACTTTGTACATATACACACAGGTTGAACTCTGGGCATTGAGATTGTGGGAGACACGCACACGCACACCTTTCCTATTCTTCAGTTATTTTTGTTTACGTAGTTTTATGTGAAGTCAAGTCCAACATGTTCTTTAGACTAAAACCCACAAATGCCTATTACACCCCCCCCCCAAAAAAAACGTGGGTCAAAGACTGAGGCCGAACTGTGGATTCGGTGTATCGTAGCAGCCCTTTGTGCCAGTGTAAGACCCTTATTAAGATGCACTGACCAGGGTCCATGGGTGGGGGGTCAGGGACCCAGCTTGGTGGGGCAATGGGTGGTGACACAGGGTCCTGGTGGTCACTGGAAGACGGGCCGGACTCATGGCGGCCAAGACCAGCGGCTCTTAAAGACCGTCGCATCATCTCCCTCAGACGAAGACTGGAAGAGACACAAAAAGTCAAACAAGGGACTGAAATTAAAATGGGCAATGTTTAGCATGAAAATGTGCACTAAATTAGTATTGTAGTTTTATGTGCAAACTATAAGGCAAGATAAATCTAAAATCAGTGGAGCTGGTTATTTACCCTCTGCTGCTGGAGGAGCCAGTCCTATTTCCAGAGCTGTTGCTTGAAACCACAGAAATGGCATTGGCAATCGCCTCCACAGCAGAAAGGCGCTCTGCAAATGTGTTTCTCTCCGACCTTTCAGCTTCTGAAATGAAACAGCACAGACACTAAGCACTCAGAAGAAAGCAGGCGAGCAGCCTCAAAGCTAGAAGTGTGTGCGTCTTACATTTTCTAAAAAAGATGGCAGTCTAAATCGGATGCATTTGGAAAAGAAAAGTTAATGTAGCCAGCAAATGAATAGTCAATCAATGAAACAATCAAATTGTATTTGTATAGCCAATACTCACAAATCCCAATTTGTCTCATAGGGCTTTAACATTCCAATTGAGTTTATGACACAAAGTGCCCTCTTAAATAAGAATGATAAAACTTAACTGTGTTTGAAATTACTTCCTAAAAAAACAAAAACTTATTTCTGAGCCTCTGAAGCAAAAAAATACATGAAAGTAAAAAAAATAGATTTTCCTTTAAATTGTTTATTGTAAATCATTGTCTTTGCTGTAACCGATATTATTTGTAGATTTTTTTTTAAAATCTTAATGAACAAAGAAATGATCCTTTCAAATGTTATTTTTTTAATGTTCCATCAGCTTCAGAGACTTTGTTGAATCAGGAAAATCTTTTGACCTATGGCTTGGTATGATACTGGCAAAAATCCTCCTCCACCTCCCTCAAAAATGTCTTTCACCCTGGGCCTTGGCTGGCAGCCGAGCAGGCACGGAAAAATGTTTGCAGAATCTAAGTCATCGTTGTTGCTGTTTTCATCCACTGTCGTACCTCACTCGGGTTCTGAGCCCGTTTGAACTGTGACTTTTAAAATCTATTTAAAGGCTTAGACTGGCGAATAGACAAAGTACATTGCCCATAGTGCATTTTGCATCCCTGACATGAATTTCAGTTAATCACGATACATTTCATTGTTCATGTCTTAAACATTTTTTGTATGTAGAGCAGCTTACCTTCCTCCTCTTTGGTCTCCTTATTACTAACAGGGAAGCAGACAGAGACAGCAGCATGCAGAATGTTGCGGTTTCCATCACAGCGGTGACCCAGAAGTGCTCCGAGGGCCTGGTTGCCCTGATCCAACAGGAACGCCTGCTCAAGGTTCACCAGGTACTGTCGACATGCCTCATAGTCACAACGCAGCACATGCTGCATCAGCGTCTGTTTCTGAAAGGGAGACAAAATGACTGCGTGTTTATTATGATCACTGATTAGATGTGAGATGTCTGTGATATTTCACCTATGACAGAGCATTGTATTTAGGTATTTATATATGGTAATCTATCAGTATCAATAAAACTGGTGGGCAGACTTTGTAAGGAAATTGTGGAGCTGAGGATAAACATTCCATTTAGAGGCCAGAATATCCCTACACAAAAACGTTATCTGTGCTTTTCATGAATTTTTTTTTACCTCAACAGCCATAATAATAATAGCAGCTTTCTTTTTAATGGTTGAGTTCGAGGGGAGATTGGCCAGAGAGTGCACCCCCATTCCCAGGCTGTTTATAGGTGGCAGGTCAAGCCAATCAGGATCTCGTATTCCACCCATGCAGTCTTTTGCCATAGGGTAGATTGTGCCATTTCCATCTCGGAGTATGATAGGAGACTCCTAGAAAGAAAAAAGTGTCAACCTTTTAAATATGTAGAAATTAAGTTGATCTAAAAATATCATGCTTATCTGCAACAACATTTTAAAAATATAGGTCATCTTACCTGTCCTGCAGTGAAGATGGCCACATTGCGCTCACTCTGCCCCAAGAAGGCCAGGTTACTAGTAGGGAAGTTATTCTCCTGTTCAGCTTTGCCTGTGGCTAGGTCAAAGATACAGTACCTAACCCAGTTACCAGTTTTCAGCACTGCGTGAACTCCTGCAGGGTGGAGAGATGTTTAAGGGTTGGGAATAGTCCATACGTAAACTAAAATCTAGAGAGAATTATAGACACTAAACAAATATAGATAAAAAAATAAGTACATGTTAAGATGGGACACATAGCAAAGACCCACCTTTGGAGTCAACATTCACAGCTAGAATCTCCGCCTTTTCTGGGATACAGAGTTTTTTAGGTGTGCGCTGAAAACAGTCAGGAACTTTAGGAGTCCCACCGGTTTTGACCACCTATCAGGAACAGATTAAAGGAGAAAAATAATGCAATGAATATCGCTCTCAGGAGGACAGATTTTCAGCACTATACAGAAACATACTCCAGAGACTGAACTCCAAGCAGTGAGATAAAGACTATCAATAGTGAATCGACGCCTGTACCTGCAGCTCATCTATTCTGAGGAGTCTACAGTCCTGCAACAGTGATGAAGGGTCAGAGTCAGTGGGAGCAGCAGTACTCTGGTTGCTCATGCTGCTTGATGTCCCTGGAAACTTGACAGCAACATATGCACCATCCACTTTCAGCACCTTAGACAGAAAACGAAATGCAGCCACTTGTCAAAACTGACACAGAAATACAAACAGAAGGGATGATTAATCTTATTCCAATGCATTACCATATTTGAGTGCACCCACCTTTCCCACTGGGACATTTTTAACGTCCTCCACAAACACCACCTCTCTGAGAGGCCACTGCTCCTCATTCACCTTCTCCTCCTCTTTGGGTGCCGGAGTAGAACGCCTTCTCTCTGCAAGTAATTTAGCAAATTGGTAATTATAATTATACTCCTGATTAGATTGAATAAATTAACTCCCGACCCAGAGATAACTTCAGTGTTGAATAAAGAAAATAAAATATTAAAACTGTCAGCTAGCTGTATGGCTCATATGACCAAGTAAAAAGCCATCCAAATATTCTGTGAGAGGGCCTTACTTCCTTCACAGGAAAATGGAGGGAGTAGTTGATAAGTCTGTGCACCATCTGTTTCAATGTCAAAGGACTAAAGAGAGCACAGAGTGTAGAAGGAATTGGTTCTGTGCCTTGAAGATAAAGAGAGAGAGCTAAAGGTTAAGAGGGAGAGATAGCAAGAGGAAATATGACATACTGTAGGGCAGTGAGGCACTGCTAGCAATAGAAGAGGTATCACTGCAGGTAGACGCTGGGGAGGGAGGAGGACCCATCTCTGTCTTCACCAGCTCTGGCTTGCTTTCAGTCCTAAAGGGACAGACGGTGAGATTTTACTATTGGATTCATGATATCTACAAATACAAGGAAAGTACGTTAGTGATGTGGTCCCACATTAGGTTTAGAAGTGGGAACATTTCTCGATTCCTAGATGCATCGATGCGGAGTACGAACATAATTGATTCAAGTTTTCTGCTACATTAATGTTTTAGCAATGTCTCGACACTGCATAATTTTAACCCTGCATAAATTATAACCAGGATCAGGAAAGACACACATTAAGGTCAGGCTGTCTTTAACCGCTTCAGTCTCCTGTCTGAGTGTCCTTCCTCCGTTCTCCCTCTGACCGGCACTCATTTTCACATTAACAACAAACACCAACACTAATCAGAAATTATTAGGACCTGAACCTGTTTGCTGATTCGCTTTAGAGTTTACAAGACTCAAATATAATCCTTGCACACGTTCATCTGCTACACACAACATAAGCTATCCTGAGGCACAGCCAGGAAATCGGGGTTAAAGTGATAGGAACGATCCGGATGCATGATCCGACACTTTTAATTAATAACTAAATACATGTGGTCAATGGTCATCAGTATTTGTGAGCGAGCAGACACATGTGCGCACAGCCTGCAGACAGGAGAGAAGTCTTTCCCACAAATTATCACACAACTCAGAAGTAGCAACACCCTGTTTATCCAAAAACAAAAATATTAATACAGCAAGTTTTTATAAAGATCAGCTCTACATTTGAGTGATTAGAAAAGAAGAGAGGAGCCAAATCTCAAAAAGGTATCTGACATGGAACAATGGAAGACAATTCACATCCAACAGATGAAATCATGACAGATTTTTGCAAGATAAAATTAAACTGACTTGATTTCTTGAGTCTTAGTGGTCTTCTCCATATTCTTGAGGCTCTCTGGTGAGCGAAGCTGGAACCTGCAGCTGTCGTTCATGTTCCACACAGACTCCAAAAGGACACCCACTTTCGGGATCCCAGCACTGACAGAAAAGGCCACTGCACCGGCATGGTAGAGGGGGTTATTCCTCAAGCACACCTAAGGAAGGAAGAGGTACATTTATTAGTAGCAAGTCATTTGTTTTACACCACCTGCACAACTTACATGAGTCTTAAAATTGTGTCTTACCTGTGTTCCCACGGTGATGTTGGGTATTGAGGAGATGCCAGCACTGGACTTTGGTTTTTTATTCTTGGCTCTAGCCTTTTCGAGCATCTTCTTCCGTTGACTAAAAGGCACAACACCCCTGCAGACAAATGCAAGTGGTTAAGTGGCAGAGCATCACTGAAATCTATACCTTCCCTTGACTTCAATTAAATGATATCTCACACATGAAATTGACACCGACTTTGATCTGCTCTGTTTTCAGAGAGATTTATGTCTTTCCTTTTAATGTGGGCTTTGTAATTTTCATGCATGTTCTTCACATATGTGTGTGTTATCTGTCCCTGCTTGTATTATATTTTAATTGTTTTTATTCCATTGCTGCCAGTGTTTGCCAGGACTCCCTTGCACAATAAATATTGTACCTCAACGGGACCATCCCGGTTAAATGAAGGATAAATTAAATTAAATCAAATGCTAAATGTCTGGTCTCAAGGAGGATTCACAATGTTCACTACAGGTGTATTTAAGCAAGAAAAGATGGTTACTACAGCAGTGTCTGCTTATTGGAACATGTGTATGAACAAATTTCCAGGGGATGCTTACAGTTCAGACAATGTATTAAAAATGTTATTAATATAGTTTGTGTTTTGCATAAAAGAATTATAATTACAAAAGATGACCACAGGCTCTTCTGCCTATGATTAGACAAACAAACCATTTGTTTCAACTTTGCTCTCTATCACTGAATACTACATCAATTAAATTGTATGACTTTGAATGGAATTATAATTCTGTTTTAAATAGCATTGGTACCTGAACAAAACCATAACATTGTTAAACTGTTTCATGTATATTCATCTTCTCACCACCAATAGAGGCTATTCTCCAGCTGTGCACACGTGTATAGTGCACAGCAGTGCAATGACACCATGCGTTCTCCCTGCAACTCAGGGAAAGCCTGAGCACTGTGCTCCAGCTTAGAGGCCACTGTGCTCAGTGTGTCGTCCACCCAGGTGGCAACCTACACCCAAAATACAAACATGAATTATTGAGCAATTTATTTAAGAAATAATTGTGACTTAACTATAAAAAACATTTATTTACTCTGACAGCTAAGGCTACACAGATGATCATGTGATCAAAAACTTTTGCAATGAACAAAGCAGAAATAGCCATGTGCCATGGAGCCATCACACTCTACCTTGTTTGTCTCTGTAGCTACAGTGGCTCTGATGCTATTGGCAGACAATAAAGTGATCTTCTCGTTGCCCACACCCAGAAATGATGCACGCGGATGATGAATGGAAGGATTCTGAAGGCAGACATTAAGTAGTATTTAGACATGCTACAATAAAATAGGTATAACTGCAAGTTGTATTTCAATAAAATAAAACCATTTAGTAGAGTTTATTGTTTAGTTTTACATTCATAGGTTGAATTCATCACCTGTGCATTCCTGTAGGGTTCAGGTTCGCTCCACTTCCACTGATAAAGCTCTCCTTTCGAGCTGACAGCCACCATCTCAGAGAACATGGCTCCAATGCTTACAAACTTCACACCATCCTGAAAAGGAAATATGAAATCTTAATAAATGTGTGATAAATTAATTTAATTCCGATTCCCAATTGAAATGTCATGGCCAAGGTTTTTAATCTATTATTTTTATTTTTTTTTAATCTAACAATTAATCAAGATATGTTTGTCTGCCTCCTACCTTGTCAGGCCACCACTGGAGCTCCTCTCCCAGGGAGACAGGACTCTGGACCGGGATGCTCTTCTTGTCCAGGCTGGGCTCGCCCTCACGGCTGGTGGAGCCCCGCTCCGTGTCAAACGAGGCCCCATCCAGCCATCGGCGCTCGCGTAACCTCAATACAGACTCACGCTCACGCAACAGCTCTGAGTCACGCTCTAAGGGAAGAAGGAGAACTGGTATGCAATAAGGTCACACCAGTGGGATAAAAGTAAGCCACTCTCTGGGAAAGACCCGTCAACATAGTTTTAAGAATATATAGAGAGAGATAAGAGTCTTTAGAATTACAGTAATGCAAATCAAAATTGCAAACCTGAAAATTGAGTCTCAATTATATTGGTGAGTGAGTCAGTTTGCACGCTCATGTTAAATGTGAAGTAGAAGAGGAAGTGGATAGAGAGAAAGAAAGCATGCGTATAGGCTAAAACGGGCTAGGTAGGTTTTTAGAGTAGACTGCCTAGACAGGTGGGCCTAGCGGGCCTTTCACAGAGAGCTCACAGTATGTACGACCCCCATGCACCATACAACACCAAACATTTATAGCCTGTAACATCTATTACAAAAACCAGCTGACCAGACGGAAGAGAAGCTTTCCCCAACAATAAAGCTAAAACTAAATTCTTTAAACAAATTTTGCATAAAAACTCACTAAAAATATTTTACAAAGAGGAAAATATTTTAACCTCCAAAAACTTGAAAATGTCTTGCTTGCAAGAGAAGCGCTCTTCCATTAAAATCTTCAAGCACAGCCTTTCCATTACAATCCTGCTACCGAAAAATATTAATAGAAAAACTGCCTTGATTTACCAACTTGTCTGTTGTGTTTATGTTTAGATCCATTGGAGCTACATCCCTGAAAACAAATGCCATCACCAGTGCAGGCACCAAAGCCTCTCTGAACACCCTCCCTTCTCTTAGACAGGGGCGAGTTATTGACTTACCTCTAGAGGATCCCAGGCGGGACAGTGAGGAACGTCTAAAAGAGGGGTAGCCAAAGTAGCTGATGTCCTCAGAGAACATGGCATCAGCATCAATAATCACGCTGGGATGGGCAGAGTGAATGTCTGCATCCAGCAAGGACATCAGGTCCTCTGCATGGGACAAAGACAATATGATGTTAAGTTTCAGAAATATTTACAAAAATAACATCTATAAATCCTAGATCATATTTTATTAATTTATTATAATTAAAGTCAATCCTTTTGAAACAACTCGGGATGTCACGATACAAACAATTAATTAGTCGGTACAGATAACATGAAGTTTCCATGATTCTCGATACCCTTTTTGATACATCCAAAAAAACGAAAACTAAACCACGAATCCCATTCACTTCAGAATCCTGAAATATCATTCAAACCAAATATTTTGGGTGATCTAGGAGACTTGGGGCGACATTTTAAAGCAGTCCGAACGTGAAGGACTGCCTATTTAGCTGAAATCTCAGACCTTCTACTGTTTAAACTTAGGTTTCTACTTCTCAATGTCCATACAATTCTTTTTTTGTACCCACTGCCATAATATAAACACTGACCACCATATAATGACTGATATTGTTTTCAAATGGGCAAAATCTTAACATGTAGTAGAGCCAGTGCATTGATTCACTCAATCCTTCCTGATTCTGCTCTCCCTTTCTCACGCATTGAAAGACGCATCTGAAAACTCAGACTGGGTAAAATCTGAAATTGGTCTTCATGAACAGAAAAATGTATATTTGCATATAAAGTGGCAAAACGAGATCTGATCACAAATGGTCACAAGTTCAGGACACATGTTCAAGCTGTCCATGTGTGATCAGATCTTTCAGGCTGAAAGTTAATACCAGGTCTGAACATGTTTTTATACCTCCAGGGAGGTAGGACTCGCTGGCCGTGTCATCTCCATCATCTCCATCTTCATCATCCCGACTCAGCAGGTTGTTGACAGCAAGGTTGACATCCAGGTTGGTCCTCTGTAGCTCCCTAATGATCACACTCCTGGACTTCCCCTGAAGGACTACTTGGGCCTATAGAAAAGTGGCATGGCAAAAAGTTAAATATATCTTACTTATACAAATTGTTGGCTACATATTAGTGAGTAAATGTGTTATTGTATGAATAATTTCAATAACTAAAAGGTGATAGAAAATGGTTACATTAATTTTCTAATTGTAACATGAAAAAGGTGTAAACACTGAGTATTCTATACCTGAGTAATGAGCTCTTCAGGGATGACAGAAGCTGGTATAACTGGCTGTGGTTGGCTGCCCAGAAGCCCAGAGCCACGATCCCTTCCCGTACGGATCACCCTGGTCTGTCGGCGGGAATCGCGAGCCGCTGTTGACGACCTGCCCGACGTGCCACCACCTCCTCCTGCTCCTCCGCCCCCTCCACCTCCACTGCTTCCACCTCCTGCTCCACCTCCCCCTGCTCCACCACCACTTCCACCTCCTCCACTGCCTCCATTTACACCAGAGCTCCAGCGACTCCTGTTACATACAATGCAAGGCCATGGTCAGACACAATTGCCAAAAAACACCATCTGGCTTACAGAGCAGACTAAAAACAAACACATCTGGGTACATAAGGATTCAGCCTTTTGTGCCAGAAGAGACAGGGCTGAAAAGGTTTTGCATCAGCAACACCTACAAAAGATGAAGAAGTTATCAAGTGGCCTTTTTTTCCTCATTTAAACAGCTAGTGTGGGAGAAAGGCTTCGATATAACATGAATATAAATCAAATATAAATACAATGTTCATGATATTATTTTGTTTCCATTCAACATTAAATCTGTAAGGGTGCAGGCTTAGAGAGTTATTCTGCAGCTCTTTCAGTTCTGCACAACTTCATTAAAAAGGAGCGTCAACCCATTTTGTTGAAATCAAGGTTTCAGTGGTCAATCATGCAAGAGCACATAGAAAACTACATACTGCAATTTTAACACTGTTGGTGATGAATGCCATTTGGTGGACACTTTCATCCATTACATTTTATAGCAACCCTAAGTGCTATGCTCTAAACACAGCTTTCACAGGACCATTTGTCTCTGTCAACCCTGCCAGAACTTACCCAAGGGTGTTGCCTGCCAGTCTGCCCAGTGTGTCAGAACCAGACAGGAACCAGGGCGGATCACTAGTCCTGCCTGGCCTGGAGCTCCTTCCTGTCCCTGAACCACTGCTCAACTTTGAACTGGAAAAAAAAGATGGGAGAACAGTTACAAACCGAAGAGAGCCCCAGAAGGACCAAAAATGCTTTTTATTACCTGGGTTAACAGAAACCAAATTTACCCCAGGCATTTGTCAAATTATACCCCGTGGTTCAGGATTCATATTTCTTTTAATATTAATTCCGTGAAACAGGATGGGTATTTTGGAGACTGAGTGCCAAATGTAATTCAAATCACAGAAATCACCATCAGTAAGTCTGAACATTCTCAGTGCATTGTGAACTAGACATCCCCAAAAGCCATCTGTGTCTCAACTCAACGAACAAAGTTAAAGCAGTTTCCGGGACAGATCCCTTCATATGCGAGTCCCTCACCCATCACTGCCATCCGGTTTGCTGAGCTCCAGGCGATCAGGCTGGACAGCAAAGCTGATTCTACACACACGTCCATCCTGAAAGAGTAGCAATTACATTTTTAGTGGCACAAATGAAAACTCCATAAGAGTGGGGGGTGGGGGTGAGGGGATCATACTGTCATATTAAGGGCAATGTATCAGATCAAGGATTGAAGCCTATATTAAGTCAGACATAAAAACTTACATTATCTCTATATAAATAAATAAACACTTAAAACGCACACGTTTAAGGCCTCGTCTATAATACTTTGGATATTTTCCCCTACATTTAAAAAAGATCTCCACCCACACAACCTGCGTTTTACAAAGAAGTGTCCAGACAAGAAACACAAATACGACACTCAAAAAAGTAAGCCGGGCCAGTAGGTGGCTATAAAGTCTACAAAACTTATCCAGTGATCCAAGAATATTGGGCGAAGCAAATGTATATACATTCTTGTTGTTTCGGTTCTTTCAGTTTCTTAACCCTAACCCAATTACACAAAGCAACCACTGATATGTGCAAAGCTATGACATAATTGTTTCCCAAACATATATAGAAACCGAACCAGAAGGAAATCTGCAATTAGGAAGGTGTATGTAAAAAACACAGTTTTAGTGACTTAAGACGTTGTTTGCATGTGGACATGAGCCCCAAACACAGAAAGAAAAGTTTGGTTTGCAAAATATCGTGGAGTAGCTGCAAGTCTATCAGCAAATGAGGGATCTACACATCAAAACATTTCTCATTAAAGGTGCGGCATACTGGAAGATATAACTTAGGTTACAACCACATTATATTAGACATTAATGAACTATTGTGAGAGGGGCTTATTAATGCACAGTTGCATAAAGCAACAACACTTCCTGAACACAGTGCCATCTACATGATCCAGTTTAATGATGTTTCGGTCAAAGCAAACAACATGAGGTAAATTACTACATGCCTCTTCAGCCTGTCAACAGCCCTGTTTACACTGGATTATTCTAACTTGGGTGATGTCCTGGATATAACCAACACATCCTATCCATCTACCTATGTCCACAACTTACAGTTAGCAACTAAAAGAAAGGCAGGTTGCCTGTTGTTTTTATAGTTTAAGCCAGAGGTTCTCTGAATATAGTGACCCAGTAAGAATACAAATCTGCTTATTATATTATATACTATTTATTTATTTAAATTGGGCATCAGATAATAATCATAGACTCCAGGTCCCTTACTGATTCATGCTGTAATGTCATATAGTATTACCTCAAGGAGAAATCCGGCATGGTTTGGACCAACAACGCACTGCTTCAGGGGGGCTTGCTCCAGCAAACTAAGGTGTGGATGACTGTATTGGAAAAGAAACAAACAAGCAAAAACACAGTTGATAATGTTTAAAACATGATACTGTTTACAAGTTCACATTGTATAAAGCAGAATATAATAACAATGTTGACACACGCTTACCTGTTATAGCTGTATTTGTTGAGTTTTTCCGAGACTTCACGAAGCCTGATAAGAAGATGAAGACAACAATACAAATAAGAGCCATTTAAAAACTAATTATAATTAGTAATTTATTCTATTTTAATTAAAAACACAGTGCTGACATGAACCATAAGCTGTACAAAATATTTTTACAGAAATGAATATTGAAATTATTTATACTCATGTGCACCTTTCAGTCATATTGGTTCAAGGCTACACTGAGCTATAATGATAACATCAACGATCACAACATAATTTTAAACTCAAAAATGTTCAACATCACCAGTGACAATGGTGTGGCTGCTGCTGAATGCAAAATGATTTTGGCACTAGCTGTTGCTATGACCAAAAGAAATGGATGATTCAAAAGTATTTCCATAGTCAAAAAATGATCGACAGACTAACAATTTTCTGCTTAATCATTGGATGTCTCACTGCGATGCACCTTGTAGGGTTACGCCGACAAACAATGCCCACATCGGACAGTCAGGCTATAGTTCCCTTTACCAACTCTAAGCAAAAGTTTGCAAGACAGGTCTGCACTGTCTACCAAAGAGTGAATCGATTGCTTAATTCCACAACAGATAAAACAGGATGTGGCTCTTTTGTTCTTTGTAGAAAAACACAAAACAAGGGATCTGACATTCAAAATGAAACTGTAAAAATACCTGTCATATGAGTATTTTTGTAAGTATTTAATATTGCTTAACATCTAGGATGATGTTGAGGAAAAATTATATGATATGTAATTTCATATGATTTGATTTTTAGTTCTGTACATCCATTAACTTCTTGCCTCATCAACAACCAACCCAACTTTCCCTATTCCTTTACAGATTAATCAATCAATCACAAGTGATGCCTGCTCATCTTTTCCGTTGATTAATTCCATCTGCCAGACACCTAACACTGCCCATTTAGAAAACAAATAGGTCTTTTACTTCTGGAATCTAAAGTACCAACACAGCCATATAAATATCTCCGGAGTAAATATGATATTGCATTTCTCAAGACTGACATTACAACATTAGTGTCTATACTGTTTACATACAATGAATAATGTTCTGAAAACTATACATTTGAAGGATAGCTGTGAACTTTTAGTATAATCGATTACTTGTTCTTGTTTTTCAAATTGCTTGGCTACTGGTGTTCACTGGAAATCTGCCGCACAAACAATGAAGGTAAGCAAACATTTAAAGTGGTTCCTGCAAAATAACCTTCCACAGTTATAGCTAATACAGAACAACAATCTCCTTTATGACAAACTGTAGGTTTACATTTGATGTAACACAATTCATGCTTTACAGTGTTGAGGTATTGCAGTTATCTGATTGTGCTTTACCCACATACAGTAGCTGATCTAAGATGTATTGTATCCTGATTTTGTGTTGTGTCTAGTCTTCACAAACCTACATCTGCTCTAAACTCTTAGCAGGAACATCATTTTGGCCTATGCTATCTTCTTAAATATATAGTTCTGCAAAATGTTGCTTCCACATGTGGTCATGAGATACAGAAGTACTGATGTATCTGTTGTCATGAATGCAATGATTTAATTGTAAATGATAGGTGAACAAATGCTTTCGCTTATATACTATTCACTTGTTAATGCCAGGTCAAACAATTTAAATACTACTAAAGACAACCTTTTAACTTAAAGTACTTTCTCTTTCCTCAGAAACAGTGTGTGAGATGCAAATGTTACTGAGTAATTGCATTAGCCACTCCACTATGCTCAACGCATGTGTCTGAGCAGACCTCAGTTAGGTAAAACCAACCACTGGCATTTGGTTGAGGAAATCTGATCTGAGGTTCATACCAGGAAAGCGCTTCTGATGACCCAGGCTGGACCAACCCTTTTTTATTTCAAATAAACTACATATCTGCTTTGACAACTGCAAGTTCCTTCATGGGGAAGGGGGAGGAGGGCCTCCCAGCAGCACATGGTGACTGTAGCATGCAAAATAGCATGCATGCCTGAGGATGAA
This sequence comes from Pleuronectes platessa, assembly GCF_947347685.1. NCBI lineage: Eukaryota > Metazoa > Chordata > Actinopteri > Pleuronectiformes > Pleuronectidae > Pleuronectes > Pleuronectes platessa. Next base: position 25,935,486 of record NC_070635.1, on the reverse strand, counting down.
ACAGCCATGACCTCTTCAAGGAACCAATGGACCGTACCACCAAGATGTCTGAGCGTCATTTTTTATAAGACATGTAACCAGTGGAGTAAACTGAGCTTTCCTTGCATTCAGACAAAGGCAGGTACCCCAGAGTAGGACAACACACCAACCTGCAAAAGGTTGAGCCTATATCTCAAGGTCAATATAAAAACACTCCAACTTCTCAGCCTCTTTGTGTGTAAGTAGACCAGCTCATTAATCAGTCCAATTTCAAATGGATATAAATAGGTTTACCATAAATCACACTTTGACAAAATACAGGTCAAACACAATTTCATGAAAGTTTCTCCCAACAGCTACTGAATAATAATCTGTTCAGTTTGGACGTTACCAACAGAAAGCCCATTAAAGGCTGCGTGATGCATGCCAGAAGCATGTCACTAGTAACAATATTAGGTACAGTCTAAATGTACTGCCTGTGTATGCTGTAGCTACTTTGTGAGTATGTAACAATGAAAAGATTCCAAATGAGTGATTATGTATACCTAGCATCCATCGTGTACACTTTGAACAGCCATGACTTGACTCCATATTAAAGTCGTTAACGGGATTATTCAGAATGCAATGTTAGCTAAGTGTACATCACTTAATATTTCACATTTATCTCAGTGCGTACAATTAAAAACATACAAATTATGTAACATACGGTGAAATTAGCAAGCAAATCGATCGACTTAACACATAAGAAACTGTGTCACAAAACAACCAGGGATGCAAATATTTAGCATAGTCGAGAGCGTGGTAGCGAATTAGGCTGTTAGCATTAGCAGCTAGCAATCGGTTAGCTGACGTTAGCTACTTCATTGATCGTGATAATCAACGAGACATCCGCAAAACAAACACTGACATACGTCAAATGGCTGTACGTGTAAAGTATTCACAAAAGCCCGCATTTGTTCTAATAACGTTGTATTTTACGACCCTTATTTCCCCCTCTTTTCCCATCCCCCAATCCGCATTGTCTCTCAACTTTGACTGGGAGCCAATCCTTCCAGAGAACCAAAGAAACAGCCTGCTAGTTTTAGCTAGTCGTAAGTTAGCAAGTGGAAGGGCTAGCAGCTAGCACTGGAGCGAGTGTTTAGGTAGCAGCAAGCTAACGAGGATTGTCCAAGATGCCGGGCCTTGTTTCAACCCTGGGGGGTCATTTAAATAAACCGAACCCGAATCCAGACGCATGACAATGTGAACGTCGATCATCAATACAGCTTGACTCGGCTATACCAAGCTTAACACACAAATATCGAATTACATTCTTCTTTTCCACGGGCCGCAGTGAAATACCTGTCATTGAGCTGATCCTCGGTCCCGGGCAACGGGTGAACCACGAAGTGTATAGATGTCATGGAGTCAATCCAAAATCACACACAAACGTGTGGACGATGTGGAAATTATTTATCTATCAATTACTGTATATATGTGGATTCATAGGCGTCGTTTAATGGCGAAAACCCTCGAGTTGCGATCCTAGCCTCCTCACCCACACGCCGCCATCTTAACTCTACCAAGCTTCTTCTCCTGTGTGTTGATTAGTACACATGTAACCGCTCCGCTGGTTGGAGCTCGAGCACAAACAGGAAATGTGTTAAATTGGATGGGATTGGCCTCGAGAAGAAAGGCAACACTAATGTAATCTCAAAGACCCCGTGACACACCGAAGTCTTTGTTTTCACCCCCATTCCTCTGAAGCATCTCTTCGGTTATTTTCACTATCCAGCACCTGCAGTAATTTGCAGGTTTATTACTGCACTATAAGGACAGTTGTCTCTTCATACGCTAAGACAATAGAATACAAAGAACTTAACCAATACGATTTCAAAGTACAAGCTTAATTTATCATTAAGGGTTTTTAAGATTGAAGACTTCTAGGTTTGTGTAGTTACAAATCAGTGCAGTATATATTTACACACGCTATTTCACCGCATTTCATTCGCATTTTTCTAGTATTATTCTGTGACCCCTATACAATGACTTTGTTATATATTTTTTTATTTTTTTTATTGTAGCTACAGCATATTGTATATAACAGTATATTTCATGTTATCTGGTTATAGTTTTAAATCTTAATTTTTTTACTGCATATAATATATATATGAGATTATCGTAACCATTTTATTTGCTATTACTATAGTTTATTTTATTCTTTTGTTTTGCCATTACGTTTAAATTATGTTTTATTTTATCTATTGACTTTGGTTTTATTTTTATATTTGTTATAATTTGTTGTCTTTGATTTTAAATGATATTGTATTATTTACTTATTGTCCTTAATGCTTTGCATTCTTGTTTCTATTTGTCCTTATGGTGAGGCACTTTGTAACAGCTGATTTGAAAGGTGTCATATACAAGTATTATTATTATTATTATTATTAGAAGTATTAGTAGTAGTAGTCATAGTAGTAAAAATAAAATTGATAATAATTATTACAATCTATGCCATGATGCACAACAATGGCTTTTGACCAAATAATTGAATGTACAAAAAAAACATTCTGTGACCCTTAGATTAATATGGGGCCACCAAATCTTTAGACAGCAATGTGGCTATCCGTGTCACATAATTAATTTAATTTTGGGAAGTTCACAATTCAAGTTGGGCCACCTACTATGAAAAACTCTGGAAGTAAAATATGCCCATGATTATTTAAACCATGTGAAGCTAAAGAAATGATGCCGCTAAATGGAAGAAAAAAACAGACATGCTCCTCTGATTGATGTGGGTTCATCATCAAATCTGTGTGCAACTGATAAAAGAATAGACTTTGCTTGATTCTTGGCCTGCTGGATGTGAGAGGGGGAGCTGGCCAAGATATGGCAGCCATTAGTGAGGAGTGAGGGGGCACGAAACAGCTCGGATTAAAGGATCATATCGAATCACTCTAATGTACTAATGATCCAGAGAGTTTTGTGGTTCTTTGGCTAAATAGTTATTCAGACACTTCACTTCATATATATTTACCTTCACCTTGAACAAGATTTCATTGACATTAAATAGAAAAAAATATTCAAAAGCATTCTTAAGATATGGTGCCGCTAAATATGTTAATGTGAATTAAAATCAAAGGGATATGGAGCTAACAATTTGGTTATCTTTCTAATCCACAGACTAATCCAAGAATCCATTGAAAGCCTTTTCTTTTCACACCAGCAGATGGCAGGGTTTACCTGAGATCCCGAATTAGTCGCAAGAAGCCCTTCAAAACTAGGATGTAAGTAGGGATGCACCGATATGGAAATTCTTGGCCGATACCGATACCGATATTTAAAATAAAAATCTGGCCGATAGCCGATAACGATATTTGTTTATTTTCTTTTTGTTGTTATTCATTCACCCTTTTGTGCCAGAAAAATAATTAAATCATTATTTAAAAAGCACTATTTAAAACATTTTCAGCCCTTCATCACTCTTATCTTTTAATGAGCACAAATTGAATCAGATTTATGAAACACTCTTTGATTTAACTCAACTTTATTTAACAGAGACATATTATGCCCATTTTACCGCAAGTTGAAATGGTTCCTTGGGATCTTAATGAAATGACTGTAACATATTTTGGTCAAAATACCACAAGGATAATTTAAAACAGCACCTTTTTACCCTGTCTAAAACAGCCCTGTTAAAGTATCATTATAGAGAACGCTCTTCTCATTGATTTACGGTAGCAGTATTGCCCGTTTATTAGATGTGTTACGGCTTCTGTGTGTATGACGTATGTTGTCAATTCCCTTGTTACCTGTGCATGAGACGGATGAATAGAGCCGGTGCACATGATAATAAAGTACTTGCTACGCTCATACTTTTTACGCCAAGTTACACTGCGTGAGTCAAGATAACTTAACAAGCCCTCCTCAGTTTGACCTGCTTTTAGTGTCGGGCAGATATCACATCGCGTCAACACCCACCGTGGCCCTTCGCGATGCTTGTTTTAATTAAACAGTCGGATTCCCCTGGTCCACACCAGTTCTCAGTCAGCTGCTAGGCGCCAGCCGAGGCGCACCGCAGGGTGCCCCCCCGCGCGAACAGAGGGTTCCCCCAGCGGTCGCCGTAGCTGAGGTGATCCGCGAGAAGGGCCCGACACGCGTCCAGAGTGGCCGCGGCTGACCGCGTACCCAGTCCCCTCCAACGGCCCGCCTTCCGCGCCAGCGATGGACACCGCCCCGCGGTCCAAGAGAAAGAAAGCCCCCGCACCAGCGACGCCGTGAGGCGCCACCGGATGAGGACCTCCCGGTGCCGCACACTGAGCCTCCGGCGGCGCGAAGAGGAGGGCGACGGAGCGACTGCTCCCCCAGCCGCGGCACGTGCCCAGCGGTTTTACCACAAATATGAACATCGGCCAATGATATCGGTGAAAGTCAAGTTTATTACCAATAAGCCGATATCAGTAAACGAGGCGAATATCGGCCGCTACCGATGTTCGGCCGATAAATCGGTGCATCCCTAGATGTAAGCATTGCTTATCTGCACTACTCCTCAGAGTATGTGTACTGAGACTTCAACAGTCACCACAAGAAACATACAGACAGACCTCAAGAGCTAGGTAACTTGCCAGGATAATATATAAAATAAATTTAAGAATAATATATTAGACTTAAATTGTCATTGGAACTGGAAGGTTTCCTGATGAGGGATACATCAGAACGATCTGAAATGAAGCTCGCGAAAAAGAAAAAAACTATTCATTGCCCCAGGTTGGGTTCCTTATTGGTCTGTAGCACAAGTTCACACTTAGAACAAAGAGAATTTTAACCAAATGATTGATCTTGATATTGTTATTTCTCTATCTAGCCTGACCTGCAGCACCCACTGATAAGACTTTAACTGAACCAATGCAAAGTCTTAAAAAATCTTTTATATAAACTTGTCATTACCAAATATTTCTCATGATACACAATTTTTTGTTAAATCATTTGAAACCATAAAAAACATTTGATTTTAGTACATACTTACATAATATGAAATGTTAGGCATTGTCAGTTACATGAACCATGGTGTTTGAATATCAAGTGACTTTAATATTGATTTAAATAACAGTGTTCTCAGTGTCAAGGAGACAATCCATTCTACAAATGCCACGTCATGTAACCAGCAGTTACAAAAGCTAGGTATTTCTTTCCTCTCTGTTTACTGAGTTCAACAGAAAGTTTAAAGAGGTCAGTTTTGTTGGCTATTTTAGGAATCTGGGCCGAGGATTATCAAAAGACCTCTGGTGTTAGTAAATATGGGTCCAAAGATTCCGAGCCAGGAAACTGCACCATCATGCAAACAAAGGGAGGATTGGACTTTAAAAAAGGAGGAAAACACAATAGGAGTGGTGTAGAATCCATTTAATAGCGTAAATTGTTTTAGCTTTTTTATGAATATATTTTTTAATTCAGTTTAATTTCCGTTTAATAGTTACATTCTACCATATAGGTACCATACAGATCCAAAGCTACACCTTCACCACCTGGTTATTGAACAATCCTTTCCACTTATTTATACATTATACTGACATCTGCTGTGGATCAGGTCCTGACAAAGTTACTCCGAATGAGGTCACATGGTCACTAGCTGGAGAATAAGACATTTAAATAACTCTGCTTAATGTTATCTATAATGTATCTATACTAGTCTAGGTGACAACTAACCTCGAGGGGGTAAGATCCCAAGCCTTTTAACTCAGGCAAGGCAAAACACTCACTTCTGCTCCACATACAGTCACAGATGCTGCTTCGCTTTGAGGGCATTATGTTTGCCTGCAAGCATGTGAGGAATGAGGGGAAGCAATGAGCTGTTGCTGGCTGCTGTCTTTTGAGGCTCTTTTCCTTATTGGAAATAGACAAATATCCATTTCAGCAATGGTAAAAATGTAAGAATCAGTTTGTGTTGGTGCGGTCTCATTTGCCATTAGAAATGGAGCTGAATCTCCTGGAGCAATCATAGTATTATGCAATTCATTCAAGATTATGTAAAGTTCTGCCTAAAAAGGCAACACTACTCTATCTAGATAAAACTGATCAAGAAACTAGGACTCCATGTTATCATTCTTATAAAACTAGGGCAACCTGATAGGCCAAAGATAAGTAACATGGCAGATAAACCATGAAAGTATTAGTTATTTTGTGCCACAAATACTTATAAATAAAAAAATTACCAGAGACATGGCAAAACAAATGCTAACCTAGCCCACCATCAGTGACCACGTGTTTTCAAAAACAGTTTTACTCACGTATGTGGGTGATAAAATGCTACTGTTCTGTCACTTTTTGTTTTGTCTCTACAACATGTGACTCAATTTAAGTGATGCAAGCTGATTTAATGTAACTTAATAAAAGTCCATGAGGACGTCGTCATAGTTCACCTTATCATAATGTTTTTTATATATGGCTGAACAAGTTTCGGTGTTTTCTGTCGTTGTGAAAAAACTAGCATGTAAGTCTACGTGTGCCCCCCCCCCCTTGTTTATTTATATGAAAATATAACAATGAGAAAAGTTTAATGATAAAAAAAAGGGCAAAAAGATTTTACCACAAGTTAACTATGCCTCCTGGTCAGCTTTGGTGAAGCAAATTCCATGTTACTTGCATAGACGGTATTTTTTTGAGATTCGTCATAATTCCTTCCGGTGACTCCTCATAGAGAATGGCTCGTTAATCGATGTCCTCCATCTCCAAGGTCCACTGTGATCACGTTCCCTGTTCCTTGAGCTCTTTGTTTTCAGCTGCGTCTTCTTCTTCTTCATTGTCAGGTTTATTAGCTGGTGGCAACCAACATCAAGGTACATTGCCTCCATCAGCTACAGCTGTCCTGCACCCTTCCAGGAGGTATGTTTGCTACACAAACGTTTGCTCAGGTCATTATCTTGCCCCGCCTTTAAAGTCTATGAAGTTATGCAGAGAAGCTGTCAGATAGACTGACATATAGCATCAGGTAGGAAGTTAGATCCAAATATATTATTTCTCCTGGGCTGTGGATGAGATATTTCTGGGTGCGAGGGTCATTATTTCTTCTGTAATACGATTTCATGCGTTAATGTTCGCTTAGTACAGCTTAATTATAAGTTAGCTATTTCTCTTTGCCTACATGCTTTTGAAAGTTTTTTTTAACAGCCATCAATCTACCATAGGCTGACAGGCTGAAGCAATGGTTGATGACGATGACGTGAAACAACTGGACCTCATCCATCACATCATGTTCAGTAACAGATTTGAGGTCCAGGTCTTCACACACAATGTTAGACAACACTAATCACACTATTCCATAGTTGTATCATGCAATGTGTAGAATATTTTTGATGCATGTGTTTATTCATGTTGTACTTTAAGTCCATACACTATGGTCCTCAACTAAAGCAGACATACATGCACATCTCCTGAAAGCTGGTTTATGTGTTGCTGCTTTCGATGCTTCTAACTAGAGCAGAAAGGAAAAAAACGAACAAAAATAAAACATATCTCCCAGTGAAAAAGCGTGACACACACTTTTAAGACAACGACAAAGATGTCAAGAGTTTGTTAAAACTGAAATATAAAAAGCCTGTGATTAATTCCAACTTCTGACAAGAATTAAAGGGTTTTTGCATGATAACAATACTGTTAATGTTATTGCTTTATGCCAGCTGGCAAAAGATTAATCTCTAGCGCTTAATATTTAGTTTGTATATTTTAGATTATAGGACAAGATGGTGAATTTTCTTCTGCACAATTTAGGTTACCAATACCATAAGTTGATAGCAGGTGTGAGCAGCCACCCGCGGATGTTAGGGACATAACTTCAGTTGTGCAGCTTAGCGTCATCAAGTGTTTTGGCCACACTTCAGGGTACGCTGAGGATAAAGGTACTGTAAATCTGACTGGCTACTGGCTTGTATAGCAGTACAATGAAAGCAATGTGGCCCGCTCAGTAGATCAGACATCCCCTCTTTGCCTTTGGCAATGCAGCAGTAATTAATACCTACCTCCAGTTGTTATCTGATATTAGGGACATATGTGCAATTGTGGGCCTTGGTGTCATCAGGTGTTTTGGCCTTTAATCACAAGACACCCTCTTCTAAGGCAGGCCCACCACAGGTTGATCAGACCTGGGTACATGTCCCTGTAATGTACTGGGATTTGTTGGACTCAAATGCTCGACTCGGAGACAGAGATGATAAGGAATAACATTTAATGGAAGATTATGGTACACCGAGTGGCAGTCCAGTAACAACACAATTCCAATAAGGGTCAGGCAGCAGCAGAAGTCGAAGGAGATGCAGTCCAGGTACGGTACACAGGTGAGGCAGTCCATTAACAAACACAATTCAAATGAGTGTCAGGAGTAGCAGGGTTCGGTGAACATCCAGTCCAGGTTCGGTACACGGGTTGACAACAGATGAGCAGGCAGAGGTACAGACAGGGAAGAAGCAAAATCAGAGTCGATTACGCGGACCGGGGTCGGAATCACTAGAAGCTTAATAATAACAGGAATCACTGGGACGCTTGAGACACGGGGTAACAAAGACGAACTGGCAACGTGACACAGGAACACACAGATTAAATACACTAGGTGATGAGGAACAGGTGCAAACAATCGGGGAGGAACAGACAATCCACCAGGTGGAGCACACACAAGGGAGGGAGTGAGGAGTCTGAAAGGAGGAGAGATTGGTAAAGAATCACAACACAGAACAGAAGAATTTCATTCCTGTTGTCCGTGATGGTCAAACAGCCTGTACAGATGTGTCTAGGGGACCCTGAGAGGGTCATCTACAGCCATGTCTTGGTGCATTTAAACTCCTCTTTAAGACTTGAGATTAAAATAAATTAAGATAAATTACAGTAGAAGTGTTGTAATTGAGAACTCACAATAGTCGAGTAGTACGTCAAATAAACCTTTAAGTATGTGGAGCAGTCATATTTGCATAGTAAAAGTCCAAAGCCTGAAAAGACGAGAAGAAGCTGCTCTTACTCTTAGATTTAAAATGAACAGCAGTTTAGTTGTTAATTTCGAAGTTCAACTTCCTTACGTTAAGGCTGCAGCTGGACCCTTCTCACTGCACAGCTGAAAAAACAACAGAAGACCAACATCGCAGCTACGATCGCATTATCGTCAAGTGCGAAGATGTCTGTTGCACATGCTCCCGCTGAAGGGCTTCTGCGCATGTGCGAGGTCCATCATCTTGGATGCAGCTGGGTACTCTTGGTCCCGAGTGATCCAATCAAATCTCAGCCCTAAATACATGTGTGAACACACCCAAATGTCTCTTCAATGCATCTTGAGATCTGATCACTAAGATCACATTATTTATACGAATGTGGCTGGTTGTCTGTAGAAATTTTCGACAATGAAATTTTGATTTTTGTGACCCGACAGTGTTTAGAATTAAAACAGCCTACGGGTCATGCTTGACTCGAATGACATCAGTGCGCATGGACACAATCAAATTTCAGCGGTTCAAGAAGAGCAGGGATGTGCATTGCGTTCACAATTAAATCTTTATTTAATAATGGGAGGACTAGAATGGGAGACCTGAGAAAGGGAAAAATTATGGACAATTATAAATAAAACAATTAGCCTTTTATTTCTGAATGTTTATAAAAGCTAAAACAACAAATACTGCGACCACAGATACAACACACTAACCTAAAGAGCGTGGACCATTATGTAGGCAGCATACTTACTATAGGGAGATTCTATCAAAACCCCCAATAGACACCACCACGTGAGCACACTGATCACTACCACTGCAACTCACACTGCAAGAACAAAACCACAATATACTGTTCCAGTGACCACCACCCTTTCGGCCTCCATGCAATGTGGTGTGAATCCCAAAACTATACTCCCTGTGGCTCGTCCAGCTGCCTAAAACAATGAAAATAGTGAGAGTCAGTTGGTTCAGGGTCACACTAAATTATTTAAAGCCATCATAAACAGTCCATCAGGAATGTGATGCATGATGTGTCGGACCGATAGGATAAAATCAACTCAGAAACCCATGGTCAGACAACACTGGAATTAGGCAAAGCAGCAGTCTGGCACTTAATCTGCAAAGAGGGGGAGACAAGGTAATTTATCAGGTTGCAACCAAATACATTAGAGGGGATCACCCTTTACGCTGCTATTAAATATAACCTTGCTCAAATGGGGCCCTACTTTACAGCGTCCATGGATGGCTGACTCTGCATTGTGGCTCAAACAGGGGAGAGGCGAACCCTGAATCTTCACTCAACCATAGGGCCACAGAAATCTGGGTCGAGAGACACAGCCACCCAACTAAATAAATAAGACACCTCATTAGATTTCATCGGGTAAATAAAACCTCTTTCTCCCAATCTCCCTTACCTGCACAAACCCAGCAGTCACCATCTACCAGGCATCATACAAAGAGGCAGTAATTGCCTGCACCTGTCCTTATAAAGGCGGGGAGGTCTCCAATCCCATCTACCAGGGGGGTGCTTTAACTCCTAGCTGTCAACCCTCACGTATACAGTATATTTAGATTATGTATCAGCATATGAGCACAAGCAACAACAGACACAAATATTTCATTATAATTATAAAGAAACTAACAAGGCAGTTATGAAGAGCTAAAACATTATTGCCATTTAATAAATAAACAGCAATTTGTTCTTAATCTTAAATGAGAGTACAGGAAATGAACCCCCCTTTATTAATTACCTTTTATATTGTCCATCATACAAAGACACAATATCAGTATGGTTTCACAAAGATAGCACACAGCTTTCTTTCAGATTCTATGATCCTATGATCAAAGGCACCAAAGCTACATTGATGGTGGTTGCCATCTGCCAATAAACCAAACAAAGAAGAAGAACTTGACAGAATAGTCCCACCATAAAGAACAGCAGAAAGGAAGGAATAAAACAGCAACATACCAATCCTAATCCTGGGTTTCCTTGTAGGCACTACAGTCACTAAAAGTGTCAGAAAACTATTCAACCATTACCTCACATCCAGAGAGAGAGTTGAAACTTAGATGACAAAAGCAGTGTTTTAGTAGTTTCCACTGATCTGAGCGACTCAGCAACTAGCACCTAATATGCGGAAGCCAATCCAATGGCCACTGTTGTGTCAAACCCTGCAGAACAGAATAAGACCAGTGTGACATGTGACACTGACATGGCAGAGGACAGCGAAGCCTGCAAATCATCATCAATTCGTAGGTTTTCAAATCAATACTATTACTGCTGGAAAAATGCATTGCAGGCTGTGGGAAACCTGGCAGCTGTACAGCAGAAATATCATTATCATCTCTTATAAAGCACTCATTGTAAATGACGGTTTACACCAAGGATTGCATACCAGTGAATTGAAAACACATCCCTGCCTGTGAAGCGGCAAGGCACTGGAATCATCTCAGCACTATAGCATATGAAATTCCACCACAACTGGAGTGTGAAGTTGGTCTCTTAATAGGCTAGAACTGCTCAAGGGCACTGGCACCAAAGCAAGTAATCATGGGAGGAGATAATGAACATTATGCAGTTCGCACAGATCCAGGTTGGAGTATCGTGGGATGTTCATCACCTAATCTCGAGTTACAATCTATCACTAACATGTGTCACAGCGTTGTCGTCAGAGAACTTCCTCCAGTCACCCATCAGACGCTATCCGGGTCTTAGAGTCTGACTTCAAGGACGTGAGTAAGGAGGGCAAGGCTTTGTCTCAAGATGACATTCTCTTCCTGAATATGTTAAAAAATGGAATTCAAAGAAATGCTCATAACCATTGTGAGATGCCACTCCCCTGTAAGGAGAGACCACACCTTCCTAACAACAAGCAAATAGCCATTGTCCGGCTCGGTCATCTCAAGAAAAAGCTTTTGAAGAATGAAAAATATAAATGGCGTTACATGAAGTTCATGAACAAAGTCATGAAAAGGGTGATGCAGCGGCTGATCAGCATGAGGGGAAGGAAGGTGAAAAATGGTACAGCCCTCACCACGGAGTTTATCACTCTTAAAAGCCAGAAAAGCCCCTGGTCATTTTTGACTGTTCAGCAAGGTTCAGGGTGAGCAGGCTTAATGATCACCTACTATCAGGCCCAGATCTGACAAACAATCTAACTGGTGTCCTCATGAGATTTAGGCTGCATCGCATTGCACTGATGTATGATGTAGAAAAAATGTTTCACCAGTTCCACGAGTCTGAAGTTGACAGATCATCTACGTTTCCTCTGGTGGAAGGGCGGAAACCTGTGTGCAGAGCCACAGGAATTCTTTATGAAGGTCCATCTATTTGGTGCGGCATCATCGCCAGGATGTGCCAACTATTGACTAAAATATCTTGCCAAGGAGAACGACAGCCGGTATCCCCTCGCCTCACAGTTCATTATGAGAGACTTCTACGTTGATGACGGCGTCACAAGCATAGCAAGTGTAGATGAAGCTATTCAGCTTGCAAAGGAAGCTCAAGACATCTATGCTACTGGTGGTCTGAGACTTCACACATTTGTGAAAAAGTCAGTGCTGGAGAGCATTCCCCCCTCCGAGCGTGCCATTGAAGTAAAAGCTCTTGATATCGCCTTCAATGATTCAACGTAGGAGAGAGCCTTAGGGATTCTTTGACACATTGAATCTGACACTTTCAGATTTCACATCTGCATTAAGGATCAGCAAGCAACTCGTCGTGGCATACTATCCACTGTTGCTTCCATCTATGACCCGCTGGGGTTTATTGCTCCCTTCGTGCTCATTGTGAAAAGAGTGCTTCAGGAAACTTGTAGGCAAGGTACAAGTTAGGACGAACCTCTCCTCAGTGAATTAAAACCAGTGTAGGAATGGTGGCTGAGTGACCTTGCAAATCTGGAGAAAATCAACATACCTCGATGCCATTTGCCAGTTGATTTTGGATGCGTCTTGAGAAAAGAGCTAAACAACTTCTCTGATGCGAGCACATGTGGTCATGGTCAATGTTCTTATTTGAGGCAAGTGAATGAAGATGGAAGTGTTCATTGTGCTCTCATTACAGCAAAGTCCAGAGTAGCAACTATCAAGGTTACAACTATCCCCAGGTTAGAGTTGGCAGCTGCAGTTGTCTCAGTTACAGTAAGTGACACCTTAAAGGAGGAGCTAGGTCTCAGAGACATTTATGAGTACTTCTGGACTGACTCCAAAGTAGTTTTGGGGTACATTAACAACGAGGCACGACGCTTTCACATGTTTGTATCAAACCGGATACAAAGGATACATTTGAGCACAGCTGCAGAGCACTGGAGATATGTCCCCACAGACAAAAACCCTGCAGACCTGGCTTCGAGTGCATTGTCATAAAGGACTTACAGAGACAAGTGAACCGAGAAGAGATTAAGTTGCTCAGCAAAGGGAATCATCTTCCATCTCAGAGTAAACTATATCAGATGGATGCTTTCCTTGACCAAGATGGAATCCTCAAGGTGGGAGGAAGACTAAAAACGCATTTCTCCCTTCCTCACAGAAACATCCAGTGATAATCCCAAAGGATCATTCCATTACCAAGATGATAATTGCACACTCCCATGAGCAAGACAGACATCAAGGAAAGTGTCTTACGATTAATGAGATCAGATCTAACAGGTTCTGGCCTCCTGGAATAAACAGAACTGTTGCGGCATATATGTGTCAGGGTGTTAAGTGTAGGAAACACAGGAGAGCTACACAAGAACAGTGTTTGGCCGATCTGCCGCCAGACCGTGTAGATCCATCACCACCATTCACCTATTGTGGAATGGACGGTTTCGGCCCATTTTACACCAAACAGGTCGTGGAGAAGGCAGATGGTATGCCACACAACGAGTGGAGATGGCCAAAGTTGTAGAGACAGTGACTGATTCAGATGGAATGGTAAGAAGGGTGAAGATTCGTCTTGGAGAGCAGAAAAGGGAAAGGGAAGGACGGCGTTCTAGCAAGCCCTCTATCGCCTCGCTGTTGCATGAAAAGTATTCTCATTTGTTATTTTTTAGCACCTGGCTGAGAAAGGCACAAGTTCTTACGGTGTGTTCATATGTCACGGCATGTATGAAGAGAAAATAAAGGATTGTGAACCATCAGTGAAAATGAATCTGACCATCATTCAGCTGGGGATGCTACACTCAGTAATACCAGCATTTGGAAAATTGATTATGACAGCCCTCAAAAACCTGGGCAGGACTTACTGTTCGGCAGACATCTACATGGTTTTGAGTGTACTGAGTGTGACATTACCGTTGTTACGCTTCTCAATGGCCAATGACGGCGGTGGACTGGTGGCAGAAAATTGAACTAGGGGCCGAAAATGACATCAGACTGGAAGGTCTCTGGTTTGACTCCATGGAGTGACAAAACAACATACCTGGATGGACAACACCTGGATCTGTTAAAAGTCCAAGAGGAATCTCCCTAGCCCACTGTCTAAGTGCCCCTGAGCAAGGTACCTTACTCCCCCAACACCTGCTCCCCGGGCGCCGTGCATGGCTGCCCACTGCTCTGTGTGTCCTGCTGTGTTCACCAGATGGGTCAAAAGCAGAGGACATATTTCCCCATTTGCATGTAATATGTCTGTGCATTTGTGTGGGATTAATACAATTTATCTTGCATGATTTTCTGGAACCTATATGGATGTGGCTCAATCAATGGGATGTGCAAATTAATCTTACTTTTAAAGTATCAGGCAGGTGCGAGCAATATGAGCTTGCCACATTGAATACCTCAAAACAAAACGCTAGGATTTTACTACAAGCTTATGATTATGACACCATTTCATCTCTTTGGGAGCAAAGTATCACTAACAGGACCTTTCCGGAAAGATGCGAGGCATACGGCTTCATGATGTAGAAAAAGCTAACTATATTTCTATCTAAAGCTTTAATCCATATTTTCGCCCCGGCTCGTAAACGGAGTGATACCAAAAAAGTCAGTGTTCCAATGTAAATCAATAGAAATACTTCTGAATGCTACCACAACACAAACTGTTAGATACAGACTGTCCTCTGTCATCTGTTACAATGATGGCCATAGAAATCAAATTGGACATGTTTTTATATGTTTGTTAAAAAATGATGTCATCATCAAAGCTGATGACCTTTCTATATCTGTCATAAAGTCTGGTGGACAACAAGACATTAACTACATTGGTTAAATTTACTTCTATGAAAGATGCATATAAATACACAAATATTAGCCACCTTACAATAGTCCTACTATGTAGTAGGAAAACATGACCATGTGTTGTTCTTATTAAGATGATCATGGCTTAAAATAATTTTCAGCACTCTTTGATTGATAAATAAATACACTGGTGTGTGTGTATGTGCATGTATGTAGGCATACAGCTATTTGAATTACATAAATGTTTATATTGGTATTTGTATATTTTTTTCTGGTCTGTGATACATTTTTTGTCTTCAACTTTTATGTCATTTTTTTTTAACATTGTCACTCTTGAAGAAAACGCTACAGAAACGTGGTTATTTTGTGGTTTCCACCTCCGACTTCAGTATTTCCATTTCTGATGTTGTGAAATTCTTCTGTTTTTACCTTTTTGGTCTATCTCTCATAACATCTCTGTTCAGTACATGGCTCTCTTCATGATACTCCAAACTGATGTACTTATATGGAGAAATAGAGGCCTGGCAAACGATACCAATTGGCTGTAAATACGCAGTGGTTGACTTAGAAAAAGGGACAACAGACTGGAAGGTCGCTGGTTCAAGGCCAAGGACTGGCAAACTACCCTGGGCTGGAGGATGGACAAGACCTGTATCTGTTAGAATCCCAGAGGACAGATAGACTCCCTCTATTCCACTGAACTAAATGCCCCTGAGCAAGGCACATTACTCCCCTAACATCTGCTCCTGAGTGCTTTCCATAGCTACCCACTGCTCTGTGTGTGCTGTGCTCACATGGATGGGTTAAACGCAGAGGAAGCTTTTCCCCATTGCATGTAGTGCTTGTGTGTGCATGATTGTGGGACAATAAAGCAATCTTAATCTTGGGAGTGTCTGAGGCACAGAAAGCTGAAGTAAAATAATGGGATCCTTAGGACATGTGGGGGACCGCTGGGGACTGTCCGGCTCTGCACGAGGATGTTTCCAACACAACCTCAGTGGGACCACACCGCCTCCACGGGGCTGTCAGCCGCCTATCACGCACCAACTCCGTCTTCAATTGGTCGGTACCTCACACACCTTTTCTCAGCATTGGGCGACACCATGGGCCCCGCCCCTCTTTTCCGGCACCGCATTTGAAACGTTGGAATAGATGACTGTGGACGTCTGGACGAGGCTGAGGAGCAGATCTGCTTTCAAGAGGTCAGCACGAGGAGCTGCCGAGCTGTCAGCTCTTAAACCTGGAGGGTTCTGAACACACTTAAGATGTGAGTAGAGAGTGATAGTTCCTTCTACGTCACATTTCATAATGGGTTTAAGTAAACGTGTTTGATGTGATGGATATGATGATATCCATTTACTGTGTGTGTGGGGAGGGCTCATTAGACTCTGTGGTGTGACTGTTTGTGTAAGCAGCACAGCTGGTGCTTCTGTCCCCCGTGGAAGTAGGTGAAAGTTCCCCAGTGCAAAATAGCAGCAGCTGATCATGCTCACCTCACATGCTCCTCTACTGTTCTGCTGGTGATGACAGTGATCAATAGGCTGTGTAACACTGAATGGATGTTTATGAGATGCTGAGACATGACCTGCCTACATAATGCATGGATAATTGTGTGCAAATCCTTAAATCCAGCCCAGTGTTTCAAGACTATGTGATGTATTGAACATTTACCAAATCTAAATGTTTACCCTTATCAATGATGCTAAAGCCTTTATCTTTCTGATGTTCTCCTTTACACTTGATATCTATTGTACTTCTGTCCGGCCTGGAAGAGGGATCCCTCACATGTGGCTCTCTCTGAGGTTTCTACGTATTTTTACCCTGTTAAAAGGGTTTTTAGTAGTTTTTCCTTACTCTTGTTGGGGTTAAGGACAGAGGATGTCGCACCATGTTAAAGCCTTATGAGACAAGTTGTGATTTGTGAATATGGGCTATACAAGTAAAATTTGATTGATTGATTGATTGATACATCTAATAAAGGAACTCTGCATTGTCTAGTCCTGTGCCTAGAATTATTTTTTTTGCTCTCATACCAGATTTCCAACATGGAAGTTGAGGAGCTCCAATCAGACATCCAGAGTGACCTCCAGCCTGCAGCTATGGGTGCAGCCGATTTGGAGGTTCTGATGGCCATGAATAATCACTGGAAAACAAGGACTTTTGGGTTCCAAAACTTCAGACCCCTGACCCCATCCTCAGACTGCTCAGCGGAAGAGTCTGCCCCTCCAGAGTCCAATGTTGTAAAGGAATCCCCTTTGGTAAGTGTTGTGACACAAATTGGCTAAGAGTTAGGACAACGTTTTTGCATACCTGGTCTGGACTAATGCTTGAGGCACAAGAGTACTTTGAAAAGTTGTCTGTACTATGCTTCTACTGGAAAAGAATTCCAGTAGATTGCCTCTGCCGGCGATGATATAGTGGCAGTGGCTGCAATGTAGTCTTATTGTGCAACAACAACAGTTCATGAACTGTGACAAAAGTATTTTTGTCACCATTAAAATGTTAAAATTGTTATTCTGTGCCTTTGCTACGTTTCTGGCCACAATCATGAAGGAGGCCCCCTCTGAAGTGTTATGAAACTTGGGTTGTTGCAGGAAGATGGAGGTGGAAATATGAATGAGAGTTGGAAAGAGGAGTTTGGATTTTACTGAGAGGAACTATTTTGGCAGAATTTTTTTCTCACCTCGACAATATTAATGAAGGATTTGACTTCAATGGCCATCCCTACTTGTTTGAGCCTGAGTTTACAGACTAAGAAGTCTGACAAATTGAGGAACGAAGGAGGAGAGAAACAAGCAGAAGAGAGACGAGCTGCTGCATGGTTGTGAGTGAAACTTCTTGAGCGAGACATTTGCTAAGTAGCCAGACTCTTAGCAAAGATCGGACTGTCGCAGTTGCCCATAAGATTACATTGTAACCACTGCTGTCAAGTTGCAGCTGCAGACGGAGGCAATCTTTTGGACCTATTCCAAATTTTTTCTAAGTACCCTTTATTGACAATCACATTTCAAACATAAGGCCCAGGTTGAGAAATCTGAGAATTTTTCCTTTCCTTTCCTCTCAGTGTATGACACCTCCATACAGCCCACCCCACTGCGAGGGCACACATCAACCCTCGGAACGTCTGACTTGGCAGCCAGCAGAAGATGCTAATCTGGTCGCAGACACTGCTGCTTCTCAGCAGAGGTTCCAATGTACCAGTGTGATCCGTCACACGGCAGATGGTCAGCACTGCTGCTGCCAAATCCATCCTGACACTGAAGTTCATACTAAGGACTTCAAAAGAGATTTGAACTTTGAAGATGGGCTGTACACCAGACACTCAGAGAAGATTATTGTAATGCAGTTTGACTCACCTCAGAAGCCTCTAACTGTGACTTACCTGGAAGTGGGGAAGGAAAACCAGACCCAGAAGAGCCTTTCAGGCCCAGCTGATAAATTCAACATACCTCAGCGTGTCTCTCCTGTACCTGTCTACAGTCAAATTCTCCCTGTCTCTTCTCTGGCCACCACTGTTGTGCAGAAGCCTATCACAGCTTTTGAGAGTCAGATGCAACACCAACTACTAACACAACAACACACACTACAGAAGCCAAAACCCCACACTGGTTCTTCTGCCCAGGCCTTTGTACTTGGGGGTCAGGTTGCACAAGGCCCCCTAATGCTCCTTGTCCCTCAGCTGGTCGTTTCTGCTCTGTACATTCAGCCAGCGCTGGTGACACCTGGTGGCAACAAGTTACCTGCCATCGCGCCTGCACCTCGTTGTACGTTGCTGCAGCAACAACAAAACCCACTGCAGCCAGAGGTGTCCCGTGTACGAAGTTATGCATGTTCGCATGAGGAGTGCAGCAAGACCTACTTCAAGAGCTCCCACCTCAAGGCCCACATAAGGACGCACACAGGTAAGTGATCCGAGATGTGGATAGTAATTGTACTGTGATTGCAGTGTCAGGAAAGTGTATATCTTTTAATCAT
Organism: Pleuronectes platessa; assembly: GCF_947347685.1. Classification (NCBI taxonomy): domain Eukaryota; kingdom Metazoa; phylum Chordata; class Actinopteri; order Pleuronectiformes; family Pleuronectidae; genus Pleuronectes; species Pleuronectes platessa. The sequence continues at coordinate 25,916,431 of NC_070635.1, read as the reverse complement.
GTAACCCAGTCACATGTCAGCATCTGATGCAGACAATGATTAAAAGAGTCATAGCAGGTAAAAACAATATTTTATTATTCATGACAAGAGATGAGATATAAGATGTTCCTCAGTGACGATATATATCTTCCACTGTACTCTGTGTTGCATCAGGTGAGAAGCCCTTTAAATGCAAATGGCAGGACTGTGAGAGGCGATTCGCTCGCTCTGATGAGCTGTCCCGCCACTGCCACCGCCACACTGGAGAGAAGAAGTTTGTCTGCCCCATGTGCCTCAACTGCTTCATGCGGAGTGACCACCTGGCCAAGCATGCCCGGAGACACCTAGCAGCGAAGAAGATGCCTTGCTGGAGGTTAGGGGTCACCCAGGCTTCTGGCCTGCCTGCTCCTAATGAAGCCAACGACTGAGGAATTACACTGAAAGAATCAAATGTAAATAGATTTCTTAGAGCAATTTCCTTTTTTTTTTACTTCCCCCCCCCCCCCCACCAAATGTGTTGCATGTTTAACTCAGTGATATTGACATGTGCATGTTGCATGATAATCTATTTGTTACACTGCAATTTTGCCGAGTTGTTTTGTGAGGCTGACATTGAACCCTTTATTAAATCTAAAAACCTTTATTCTCGGTCATTATTAAATTGTGTTAAGAATTTAAAACACCTGTTACTCCTGGAATTTAAGTCTGATCTGTATCTAGATGTTATTTGGATAATGAAAGTTATTTCATTGCCAGGTATAAAAGCCATGGAATTACAAATTATCCAGAAAAGATATTTCACATGCTATCACACAGCACAAACTTAGAATAACACATGTATTTTTTTTATAGATCCTATACGGTTTTGAACTTTTAGTCGGTGTTCACATTATCCAGAATGAGAATTGGATTATCTTTTTTTTTTGCTATGATTGTACAACAGCAGGTTGGTTTCACTAAGTACAACATTTATGGTGTTTTATGATAACACATTCAGTCAAGTCAGTGAGGTGTTTATTATTGTTCAGGTTGACAAGCACAGCTACAAGTGTATATATACAGGTAATGTAATGCCTTACACAGAGATTGGAAGACAACTTCACAGATATGATGTAGACTTTGCAAGTACACTTGCAGAACCCGAAAATGTCTGTACTTGAAATCTTTTCCTTAAACATGTGCAATGGAAATTGTAAAATATGATGGGTTTTAACAGTTTCAGTTTCTTTTCTATAAAAAACAAAACAAGCCCCTTTTCCATGTCAGCTGATTTGCTACTCATCAACACTTGCTTTGTTCCATATGCAACACGTGCTGTCAAAAACATCTGCTGCTACGTTGTGGTAAAGCAGTCACCAACTGGTCCTTCACTCGCACCTCAGACCTCAGACCTCAAACCATACAAGTTTACTGGTGAACACCGAGCCATTAGCTTCCCAACAAACACAACGGCAGACTGAAGTTTACCAGGAGCAGGTGAGTGCACATTGATCACACTGGCTTCATCAAACAGATGAATAAATGCACATTCACATGTGCAGCAACATAGTGCTGCAAGCCTTCGGTTTAAACAGCGATAAAGACGTCACATTTCAAATGACTAGTATGAAGCTCTTATCACACAAAATAAACTATACAACCAATTAAAATCATTAAAATACATCTTGAGGCTAAGCCTACAAGGTCTCAGAACTGTGTTATATTTAAATACACTGCTTCACTCTGGAATATATATATATATATATATATATATATATTACTTTACAAGACTGGCAGTAGCAGCAGTGATACAAATAATACATTTGTCAAGTATTATTTTAAACCATTTCATGTCCACTGTATGAGTGTAAACTGCACTGCCATGGGATACCCAAAGCCAAGGGAAGAATGAATCTGTCTTATTGGATAATAATTAACACTTTGGGGTGTCCAGGTCTAAACACAAGTTACACTGTACATTAGGCTTTGTGAGATCAATTATATCTGGTCCCAGCAAGTTCAAGCAATATCTGCACTGTTAATTTACTTCAGCCCAGTGGAATGTTGAGGAGACGAAGCTAGCAGCAGAACACAGTAAAGTAAAAGCCCTCCTGTCCTGATGATTGCTAAGCTGGGACAGAGAGTGCAGCCTCTGTTTGGCAGGTATTGAGGAAATAAGGGACCAATGAGAAGTTCTTCAGTGTAGCCTCCTGGGCGCCACCAGTGTCCTGCATTTCAAACCTGGTAGAGCAAAAGGAAAACAAACCTGAGTCAGAGGCACATGCATGGTCAGAAGACAAGGATTCTTTCAAACTTAGTCATGCAATTCAATCATAAAAACAAATAACCGGTCCTTACCAGTCTCTGGAGGAGATAACATAGTATACAGGGGGTGGAGGTGAGTCAGTGGTGGTACTGAGTGGCTGGCCCAGACTGTAGGCCCCAGCATGGGTGAACAAGAGCCAGTCTCCGATGTTGAGATCAGGTAACAGACAGTGCTCCACTACCTGATCCAGGTCATCCCCAGAGGGACCCCACAGGCTGCTGCTGAACACTGGAGCATCAAGAGAGGTGTTCTAATAGCATACACAGAAGAGATAGTCTGTTTCAGTAAACTATAGTGTAAGAAGTGGTGTTTTACACTTCATAACAGTGAGATTATGGGGGATGAATAGAGATGTTTACATCTTGACCCAGAGAATTCTTGTGACTCACCCTGTGAACAGATGGTGCAGCGATCCCTGTTTCAGAGAGTTTGCTGGCAAATGACCCATACACTCCCTCGTTCATGTAGTACTGGAACTCTGGCTCATGGTTTGGATGAAAATCATCTGTTGAGACAGATTTTGCACAAAATCTTTGAGAATGGAAGGCATTTATTTTTTAACTTTTTCATATTTAGTTTCATATTACAGCTTGAGATCCAGAAATTGACATAGCTGTCTTTGGTGCAGCAGTTGGGCTGACATTGCAGAATGCATCAGTGAAAGTGACATCGACTGACCATGTGAATGTTTCTGGCGATCTCGAGCCACCACCTCCTTGGAAATGATGTTAACAGCCAAGGTGAAAGCAGAGGTCACGAAGAAGCTGCCAGGCTCAGCAATGATGGAGACCCCAGTAGACAGAGGGAAGTATAGGTCCACCATAGACATGACTGCCCTATTGATCTGCAAAGAAGATACCAAGTGGTAAAAAATAGGAACCAAAACGAGTAGGCCTCCAAACTTTACAATTAAGACATTATAATCAATCTCATCGACAACCCCTGAAGAGTGGCATAAATCAAGCCCATCATAGTAAAATTAGCACGACTAGAGTGTGTGATATCGCTGTGCACCGAAATCAAAAATATTTCACATGGTACAATTTGAAAATTGATAGATAATACATTGTATTACATAAGATGCTGTAATTTCTTTGTCCCCTTCATTTAAAAAAAATGTAATTCAATGCAGTACATTGCACATCTCTCCACCTGTGTGGTGTGTATGAAATTCACTGACCAGCTCCAGCTTTGTGTCAGCAGCACTGAAGCCACCTCCAATGTCCAGGATTTTCATGTTGAAGCCCATTTCCTCCTGAGGCAGACAAAAGCTTGTTAATGTGTAAACAAAATCACAAGTGATCATCAAAGTACTGAGTGTTTATAGAGCGACCGCAAGTGTCCAAGGGTTGAAACTGTGTGTCGGAAGGGGATCGGAAGTGGTGGTCAGTGAACTGAGCAGTGTTACAAGCTATATAACCGTGTTAAAATTACTTACTCCCATATCAAAGACACAGCGGGCATCTGAGATGGCATGAATAAACACCTGGTCATCTTCACAGGAGACGGAAATGTGGGACCTTTGGGGTGAAGGTTTCATGGTCAGTATGACACCCAAAATATTGCTCAATATTTTGATGTAGTAGGCAGGTTGTTAAATTCGAGTGAGTTCTGCATTTGTTTATGTATTTCTTCAAACTGCTCTCTAACCAGTCACAGAGCATTTCTGCAGAGCTCACCTGACCCCAACGACCTGTACACCCAGTTCCTTAGCTCTCTCCAGCAGATGTCTGCAGTCCTTTAGGGAACAGCCAAATGTCATGCTTATCTCATCGTCTGATGACTCTGTGGCCACCTGCAGCAGCAGCCTGAATCAACACACAGGAAACAAAGAACCATGGTACATTATTATTTGTTAAAAGCATTTCCGTTGCTCATATAATGAATAGTGAGTAATAACTGATAACTGAGCCAATTATTTAAGAATGTTGAAATGGCAATTTCATGCCATGTAATCACTGGCCCAGGGATTTAATACTAATACAGTCAAACACCTACTTGGCATTGGGGTGGCAGCGTGAAATCTTGCGCAGCTCTGCTTCATTATCACACACCAGAAGGTCAATGCCATTCTTAGCAGCATATTTAATCTGGGAGACCTGTTTGCAGACACCACTGTAGATTATGTCTTCAGCGGGAATACCATAGCTCTGCACCAGCTCCAGTTCAGACTGACATACAAAGAGAAAAAGACAATTGTATTTCAATACTATACAGTGTGTGGTTTAGTAAACAGACCTTTTATTATATCATGTCCATCCTGCATGGTTTACCATGAACAAAATACATGATCAACCACATTTAAAAGGTGAGCAGAGGTACACTGACGACTTGGTGGTGCCTACAAGCTGGTGTACCAGAGGTTGTGTATAACTATTCTATATAAGTGTACTAGAAGTTGCTTGGAGGGGTGGTATATATTGATCCAAACTTAGTACCATGTGACAAGTTCTTTAAAACATGTCTGTAAGACCATGCAGCCTAAACAGTGCACACTGCAACTGTGATTATTTAATGTGAAGACATCTGATCTGACAACAGAGATCGAATCTGTTTTGAGAAAGTACCTTGTTGGTGCATATAAATCCAGTGCCAAGAGCAGCAAGAACTTCAATAACAGCTGGACTGCTGTTGCATCTGACAGTGTAGTAGGGCCGAATTTGGCCCATGTGCGTTCGCCAGCGAACATGCTGCCTCAGAACGACTCCCAGGTCTGCTACAAAAAATGCATTCCTCTCCGACTGAGGAAGACAGAAGTGTACAGGTGGATGAGTCAGCAAAACATGCAAGCTTTGGCTAAACTTGTCTCCATGTAAAATTACTACATACAGTTAAAACAAGGCAATACTTTAACAGGCGTTTGAGAAAATTACAATACAGTAAGAGGTCATGTGATAAATGTGCATCATGTTTCACTGATATTCCTTACCAGAGTTTGTTCATAAATGTGGTTGTCAATCACGTCGCAGAGCGCTGTGCCTGCCTCCAGCAGGCCAACAGAATACTGTGGTTCATCAGCAATACCTTTCATCCTCTCAACCGTTTTCCTCTAATCCGACAGGCATAAAGAATGTGGCTAATCTGAGTTGTCTTGCTCGCTCGATCCTGAGCCCCTGGGGTCCTAGACTTTTACAACAAACTGCAAGAGAAGTCAGCAGAAGACTTGCATTGTAAAGAGGCGGAACAAATTAGCCATTATAGGACAATATACATTTATTATTTGTTTTTTCCTACTCTCATTTATTCATTAACTTCTCTGATTTGATCCATAAACAAGCCACTTCAGTGAGCATCCAATCAGAGCACAGAACAGGTTTCATGTTGTGGGAAAGCTTTGTGGAAGAGGCCTATTCTTCTGAAAAGCCACTGTGAAAACACAGAGTCTGGGGCACAGGGTTCATTTACTTTACCATCAATTACTCCCAACAATCACCATTAAACCCTGAGCTGGTGACCCGTAAAGGTTATTTTTGACGGCATTAAGCAGGGTACAATACTGTCTGCGTCTCTGTCACAACTTTACTTTCAATAATGTTGCACAATACGTCAGAGATGTGCAGTAGTGACTAGACCACATCTGAAATGACTGTGGCTTTGGGAGGTTAAATGGGGAGACTAAACAATGTGCCTGGAAGGACTGCTATGTTCTACAATATGACAAGGCTAAAACAAACAGATGAATAGACAGTAGGCCAGGGGTACCAAATCTCAGTAACTACTTGATTGCATTGTGAAAAAAAAGGAAAGGACTGAAGTGTGTAGGTGTTCATTAGTCCTCTGCTTGAACAGAAGTGCAAGAATTTGGGGAAATGGCTCGACCAAGGCGTCTCTTTAAAAATCAATCATGATTTTATATAACAGGGAAAAAGCTAAAATATACATTTCACATATAAGTTGAATATTTATATATTCAGCAAAACTACTGAAGATAATTTTCAGTCCAGAACACTGTCCTGTCATTTTAGTAGAAATGCTGAAAATAGTTCTGAAATGTAAGATCTAATATCATAGTTTGAGATGTATCTGGGGCAAGCTATTTCTTAATATATCCATCTGTTTCTTCTGTCAAGAGTTTCAGTTAAGCAATAACAATGTATGTCCCTGCAAGCAGAAACACACACACAGCTAAATGCTGGATAAAACACGTTTAGTTTGCTGTTTTTCTGAGTATCAACATCGATTAAGAGTAAGCATTAATTCCTCAGTTCACATCTAATGTACTCACATTGATGAATCCTGGGTTGAACTCGTCCACTATCAGCTAGGATCCCAAGGTGGCTCGGCGTTGAAGTCAAATGGCTCCCGGTATAGAGCTGCCCCTAAATCCTCTGGATAGTTGTTGTACACCTGCACAGGGACAAATGAGGACAGGGCACATTGGAATCAGTCACTGAGAGAGAAACAACTGTGACGATGAGAGCGACTGCTTCTCCACTGACACAGGCTCCAATCTACCTTAACATTTAAAGCTCTGTACAAATGTGTTGAGGAAATGTGGACGAGCAGGCAGAATGAGTTCTGAGTGAAAGGCAATGGAGGAAGAACAAATAATATGTTTTAGGGTTTACTGGATAAATGATAAAGGTTTTCGGTTAAGACTGTATTGAATATTTGAAGGTTGGTACTCAGACCCATGATAAAGTACATTGATCCACGCCAATTATGATAGTTTCAAATTAATTGACATTGCTATGTTACATTGTAATTAGTATTTTCACTAAAAAACACATCCCATTATGCCACTAATTCACAGCCATATTTAACACGTCGGACAGAAGTTTCCTAGCTCGTTTACGTTCATTGATAAAGTTCAGATTAGCCTTAGCTAGTTACATGGCTACAAACAATGAACATGTCGTACAGGAATCTATCATGTTTCAACAATGATGCCACTGAACATTACAGTATTTTCAATGTATTACAACTTGCATTAGTTGCTTTCGCTACATTTGCCGGTCCATTCAACCACATGCTAATTAGCAAGCTAACAACGCGGTTAGCTAACGTTACTTACGTCTGCTGAAAACCCAAAAGAGGGGACAGAGCGCTTTTTCTTTTTGGGCGGAATTTTCAAAGAGTGGTGGGTTTACAAGAAGAGAAAAGTAAAACGGCCATGGACGAGGAGGATTAGCTCGAGTTATTGTTGTTCGATGTTGTGTAGATGCAACGGCTATGGACCATTTGTAACGAGGGGGAGGGAGAGGACGACAACAGTGGGGAGGGAGCGAGGAGCAAATAATTGCCCACTGAAACTAAGAGCACATCCGGTTACAGTATCAGAATAAAATGCATGTTAACAAACATACCACGACGTCTTTTGATTAATGAAAGCCATAGATGTAGAAGAATATCGTTTTCATCAAAGTTTTCACTCAGGATTTCTTTCTCATAATCAATATGACTTAATAATTACAAAACTATAAGAACTGTTTCCAGGTCTGATGGTACTTCAGTATGTTGAATTGATCCAGTGCAGAAGGGCGGGATTTAGAGACACATACAACTCAGTTTTGCAAAGAAATGATTGGTTACACGTGGAATAATGTCATGCATAATAGCAACAAAAATAATAATGGTCTCATTCTTAATACACATACTTGTGTACTGTGAGCTTATGCAGGTTTATTTGTATTCCTATGTTTTACAGTTTCACCATATTCTATATAAAGATGCATCAATCTTATTTTTTTCAGATCAGATTCTAATACCTGAATTTGGAACACTACCTGTACTGGTTGATTATTATTATTATAATTTTTGTATTATTATTATTATTATTATTATTATTATATGTCGCAGTGTAGTAGTAGTGGTAGTAGCAGGAAATAAACCAAAATTAATTTAATTGAAATGTATTCCCAAGAAATGTAATTTATCTGTTGGTGGAAACACGATGTCATATATAAACAGGTGTATGAACATACATTGCTATTGCAGCGCCTTTAATCTTTTGACAAACTTCCATCAAGTGCAAAGCAATGCATTATAGGCTTAAAATCTCATCAACTCCATTTTATATTCATATTTTACAAAAAACTACTAGACCATGGAATCTAAATATCAATAAGTGAATGTGGCAGTGGCTGATACAGATATTGAATTGGATCTGTCCAAATTATAATTCTATATTCTATTCTATGTTATTACAACATGATGTTCCATATACAATGAAAGTGAATTGTATCTTCACCAAACAAAACTACACACTTGACTAAATTCTATATACAGTTACTTTTATAAACAATAAATAGGCCAGTTTAAAAAAAAAATCAGATTTACCTGTGTTATGTCTTCATTGTGTTCCCCATGGCTCAGTATTAAGGACAAAATTCTGTCCGATAAAGTTCACAGAATTTCCCTTTTTCTTTCTTTCTGTTGCCAAAAATCACCAGTTGCAAAACAGAAGTCCGATGAGTAATGAGTTAGTTGGATGCATGTATTTTGTCTTCAAGTTCAAGCTCAAACTGGATTTTCCTCGTTCCCTTGCCTTTGTTGTTGTGACTTTGACAAGTTGTGCCTGCTTCTGGAAGTGCATGGGCTAGGGCAGTGTGTTTTTTTTCCAAGGAGATACATTTGCATGTCTCCCTCCTCAACAGGAGGAGGAGGGTGCCAAGGAACGCTCAGCTACTGTTATAGAGTGACAGGCACATACTGTACAGTAATTATCAATTTCAATGTGTATAACTGGAATAAACATAATAAAAATGTATCTCAAAATAATGTACATCTTGAGTTTTTTTAGGATTCAATGAACATATTTATCACCTATCTTAAACTGTATGTTACCATGGAGATTATGCTAATTGAAGAAAAGAGATAAATCCTAAATCTTTATCATCCTGAGTAGCCCACAGCAAATAACACTGCATGTGTTTTTCTGTGAACAGTTGTGAGTTCTCATAACTGTGACATCCTTAAGAGTGCTAGATTAGCTTTGAGTGCTCCTCTGGGACAAACAATAAACAATAGCAACAATTGTTTCTCCAATAAAACTATTGCTTAGAATCCATTGTAAAAGCTGGAGAAGCAATTTCTTTGCCTCGCACTGCAACACAAAAGCTATTCCGTGTTTTGTGCCTGTTCTCTCCAAAACAAAATGAGCCTATGTTAAATATAAGTCCAATCGCACATACCATCTAAAGTGGCTTCCAGTAACACACAATGTTTGATTCCCATTGTTTGGATCATAATAGCTGTCGCAGGCAGTGAGTATGCGACAGCGGGACATGTGTACCACCCACTGTGAGGGCAAATACTCCAGTGGCTGCATTGTGCAGCAGGAATTCTTATTTGCAAACATTGCAAACAGATTACATCAACACACAGACTAGGAAAGACCTTGCGTAGGTTAACCCTAACAGACCAAAAGTCTCCAGTCAAAGAGGAAAAAACAGCATTGTTCCACCGCGAAAAAGAAAAGGATGAAACACCTTCAACAAATTGATTATATATATATATAGGTTTAATTATGAAATATACTGTATGTAATAAACAGTCAGTTCAGATAAAGCACCTGAACATCTATCTCCGTATATCACTATCTCTCTGCACTTGAATTAGTGACTCTCTAAACCCACCATGAATTGGTCTTATGCAAGAAGAAGCGTTGTAAGTGTTGTTAAGTCACTCAGCAATGGATTCTACTCTTTTTGCCAAAGAATGTTGCTCAGTGAAAAGAACTTCGAACCAACTTTATACCTCACACTGATGTGAATGTTAAACAGGACAATACAAAGCAACCACCTGCAGGAATAAAAAAAATATATGCAAAGAGGAATTGTTTCGAAAGACCTGATCTGCTAGTGTGAGAAAATGATTTACCAAGAATGGGAGTGAACATTTGACAGAACCTACCTCAACACAATCTTTGGTTAAACATTATAAAAAACTAGAATTTTTGATTTGGGCAAATCAAAGTATTTTTAAAGTTAAGGCATTGAATTTATCCAGTTTAAATCTTTTATTTCTGTTAACATAAATAATGTTGCGTGAGAGCAAGCCGATTCCTCTGGCTTTTGTTCTTAGTGTCTTTAATGTTGAGGTTGCGTGCATTAAGGCCTTGGACATAAACATTAAGCAAACATAGTTTCTCTCAACATCTTCATCATATCTTCATCATCGTTTACAGTGTTTTTGAATTTAGAAAGAAGTCACATCAGAGATAGGCAGATTAATACCCACATACAGTATCAGTGTCCATCATATAATTTTTTTCATATGTTAAAAAAAAGTTTAAACCTAATGCATTGCATTTTTGGAGTTTGGAAATATACAAGCAATGTTTCAAAATGATATTGTATGAGGAGTTGATTGATTTAGTCTTTCAAGAATGAGTCAGATGAGCTTCTGATTTTAAGCCCTGCTATCCCTAAAATAAAAAACATGAGTGAACGCAACTTTGCAGCTGTTTAACGAATTTCATATTGAGATTTGAAGTTGTCAGAACTCACTCAAAGTTTTCGAAGCAAGAGACCAAAGTTTTTTAGTTGGCACAATTTTTTTTTTTTTACTTTAAACTAGGATTTCTAAGGCCTGACAACTAGTATCTTTTATTTCGAACAAAGTGTAATGCAATCTAGAAGGAACGACTTTTTATCTCTGGGCTTTCCCTCAACATGTCATTTGCAACAATGGTATCAAAGTGTTGGAGAGACATAGTAAGATATACAATGATGGGCAAACAATTACACAGCCTAAAAAAGTATGCACATTTCGCCCTTGTTTCCTTTCTGCCTAGATAGACTGCAGAATAGACTGTTCATAACTCTGTGTCAGTAGTTATATCAGATAATGTGGTTTATTATAAATGAGGACCATTCCTGTAAATCAAACTAATTACAGATGGTCAGTATTGCTTCTGATGATTTGTACAATATCTGACAAATAAATCATGTTTATGCACACACACACACACACACACACAAACACACACGTGCGCGCACACACACATACAAGCCTGTAAGGCTTTGTGTGTGCTTGTTAGCATGCTTGCATTTCTGAAAGCAGTAGGTCACTGTCGCCCAAATTAAGTAAAATGCAGGTAGTTGAAAGTTGAAAGATTACACAGGTAATGTACGGTGAGACACAAACCACGTAGGAAACCCTCACTCCTGGAATGCACAAGTGAATCGACGAAACACTGCAAAATGCAGCATTTGCTAAAGAAATAGGGGAGGAGATGAGAAGGCAACAGTCTGCCCATTACCACAGTTCCAACATTTGTTGGTTATTTAAATGTGACTATTTTTGTGAACACTTTAAGGTCTTAGTCAATGTTCACAAACATAAATTTGAGACATATCATAGGTCATGTTAGTAAGACACTTTAATGGTTGATGGCAAGGATGCTGAGTCAAACAAATGTGTGTAAGATCCTATTTTTTGTTTAAATAACATTTTCTTTCTTATTGAATCAGAAAAGATTACACTCAGCAGTAGCCTGTGCTCTGCAGACTGACTGATTGTGACGTGCGTGTGTGCGCGTCCTGATAACATCCCAGCAGACTGGCCTCTAGCCAGCTATGGGCAAACTCACCCTGGCGTTTGATGTCGAGGGTTGGCTCCAGGCAGACCAAGCATTGTGTCCCAAACAATGAACCCCAGGCCCACTGAACTATAAACATGTCCCTTTGGGGGTGTTTTCCTCAGATTCCATACAGGAGACACCCAAAGTCAGGAAACTTGACCCGGCTTTTCCAAATTTAGTAACTCTAAAGTCTCAAATGCTGCTGACTTGGCATCCAAGTATGTGTCTGTTTCCGTCTCAAATGATGTAATAATGCCCTTGGAATGTTCACCTAAGGCCCAAGTCTGGGGTGGAGGTCTTGCCATTCAGGAGATTTGTTGAAATTCAATTTTGAAATAAAACCCTCAAACTAAATCAAATTAGCTTTGCAATGTAATATATGCTTCTTCTTTTTTTTTTAGCTTCTGTTGATCTTTTCCATCAATCTATACATAACTTTGCCAACCTGGTGCTCTGTACAACATGACAACTACTGCACGTCTGGCTGTCTGTTCTTCCACTGGTTTCTTCCATATTCCCTATGAGATTTTTCCGGTGAATATTTATTTCTATAATGATAGAGAATGCATTTTAGTTTGTGAAGACGCTTCAGGTCTTTTTTTATGATTTGGGATATTTAGTTGCTCTTTCACACATAGAATGAGACTTGCACTTTGCTGTGCTCGCGCTGCAGTACACCGTATCCACCAGCTGTGCTCGCTGCTGGGTTTGCACAGCGAGCAGAGGGAGTGAGAGGTAGTGATGGCGAGATGAAGCTTCATGATTCACTCATGGGCCGAAGCTTCATGGTGCTTAATTTGCTTAATTTGAGTGATTATAATGACACCATGGCTTTGGTGTGGGAAGCTTTGAATTGAATAAATGAATGAATGATGTTTGTGATGCCAGTACATAAATTATGAACTTAATAATATGGTGTCTGTATTTATGATACAATGGCGGGATCAAAAGGGAAAGTGGAAACAAATTGGGCAGAGGGTTGTGATGTGAATGTGCTTGTGTTACTAGGGATAACATTTAACACGTAAAATATGGACATTTGATTGTTTTTTATAAAAAAATTACAACTTTTCCACAGTGCTGGGTTTCAGGCGGTTTCTTTTGTTTTGCAAACAAATGCCCAATAAAGTCACAAGTCCACAAAATGTGTGTGTGTGTGTGTGGGGGGGGGGGGGGGTCCATTGCGTTTCGCTGCCCCTTTTATTTCGATTCTCATGCCAAACCTGCGAACCATTTCCTGAACGCCATCACAAACCTCATCAACACAAGCCTCGATAAGCGCTTCACAAAAATCTGCCTGGATTTCGATACACTCTTCAAAGCCTCGACACGGAAGGACACATCAGTACTTCCGGTTCCTCCGGCAGATCAGCTGACTCTGCTGCTGTCAGGAGACGTGATGAACTGTGGTGAATGGCAACTATGAACATTATCAAGCCGTAGAAACACAAACCCACACAGCGACGTTTTAACTGGCGACGGCAACATTTTGATACACAGGTGAGTGAAGTCGTCACACAATCATCAACAAACCATATGTGCTGCAGTTGTGAGCAAAGCTAAGTGGCTAACATCCTGCTGGAAGCTGCTTGACCTGAACCATCTTTTGTGTGCCCACTTCGTCTGACTTACACTATCGTTTAAAACAGTGTTCAAGCCTTTAACACTTTCTATAACTATTAGAAAATAAATACGACTTTCTAAGTGGTAGGCAGTAGCCTTATACTTACTGACAACAACGCTACTAACAGTTAGCTACAAACAGGAGACATGTAAACACACTAATGATAACAAATAAAAAAGACTCAGTAGAGGACAAACCTCATAGTTTTGAAAAGTGAATGATAACAAATCCAGTCACACGAGTCTAAATCTGCTTTTCTTCTCAGTTCTTTCTAGTTGCACCAGTGCTTTAATCATGACAGAGTTTTGGCTGATCTCTGCACCTGGAGAGAAGACCTGCCAGCAGACATGGGACAAAATGATGGCAACCACCACACGCACCAACAACCTCTCCGCCAACCACAAGTTCAACATACCAGACCTCAAGGTGGTTTTTCTGCACTTTCCACCTTGTGCACATCCACAACTTTGTTATAATGTAGAATCTACGGACGTAACATTCAAGTCATTCATAGTGGTCATAATTTTGTGTTAAAGTTCAGCAGCAGTCAGAGATGAGATGAGATCAAAACCACTCACCTTGTATATCCACTGTCAAGAATAAGCGGATTCTGTACATTGGAAGCAGCCTTTACACAGATCCGTTGCCTGCATGATGAAGCGTTGATTAAGCGTCAAAGGTTTCGTCCACAGAGCAGTTCAGCTCGTCTGGATACTCTCTGTGCTGAAGGTGAGGTAACCTCGCTGACCTTGCTGCCACATGGAACTGTGATGTTCTCCTGGAACTGTTAGAGGTGCATGAGGAGGTTTGGACAAAGAGGCGCCGTCCTAAACACATAGGGCCCCCTGGATGTCACTGTAGGCCGATTTAACCCCCGATGTTGCTGTTTAAACACAACCCTGATGACCCAGATCTCATGACCAATAAGTCAAAAGTTATGATGCATTGCTGTTTTATTTATTTTTGGCTTTTTTGTCCAAAAACAGGTTGGGACACTAGATGTCCTGGTTGGACTCTCAGATGAGCTGGCCAAATTAGACTCTTTTGTTGAAAGGTGAGCTACTTGCAGTATACTGACCTGAATTGACTTTTGGTGTTCTTTGTCTATGAAATATTATTTAGTGATTAAATTGAATATTCTAGAATGTGAAAAGCAGAGAACCAAACAAAAGCAAACTTCACTCATTAATGTATGTCATTTTTTTATTTGAGCTTTAACTAGTGAATTCAGTGTTTTAATATGTCATTTTAGGAACCATTAAATACATTACAGATAATTGAATTTATGTTCAAGAGGCAGATGTTCTGTCTTATGAGCTCTTTAGATGCGATCTGTGACAATTCTGCAATCAATCAATCAATCAATCAAATTTTATTTGTATAGCCCATATTCAGAAATTACAATTCATCTCATAGGGCTTTAACAGGGTGTGACATCCTCTGTCCTTAACCCTCAGCAAGAGTAAGGAAAAACTACTAAAAACCCTTTTAACAGGGTAAAAATACGTAGAAACCTCAGAGAGAGCCACATGTGAGGGATCCCTCTCCCAGGACGGACAGAAGTGCAATAGATGCCAATCGACCTAGTAATTCCACAAACATCTGTTTGTCTGTCTCACTTACTGTCTTCATGGTCATGGGAAGTGCAGTGTTGAATTTTATATGATTTGGACACATGATACAGTAAATATTAATACAAATTTAAATATTTATAGAAATTGTTTGGACCTAAATACTGATTAAACGCCAAATGAAAGACATACAACCCACATTTATGAACAGGAAATCAGACAGCTGATAACATCTTTATTTATTTAAACGGTTTTATTTTAATTTTCAACCATTGTCTCTTTTTTCATTGCTACAGCTAAAATATGCCCTTTCTAATTGCTCTCTGGAAAGCATGTCAGTGTGTTGTCACACCCACAGGGGTCTCGACCTTTACTTTGGGAACCACTGATCTATTTCCCCTGTGGACATGGCTCCTCTCTGATGTGCCGCTGAACAGTGTGGTCAAGAATTTTAACAGGGATATGTGAAGCTTTCTGATGTGTATGTATGTTTGTGTTAAATTTTGAGGATGGGGGTCATGTGAGCATTTGCAGGATGAGTGTACGGTTTACTCTGGCTTTGTGCATGCAGTTTGTGTTGGCACGGTGTGTTTCATGTCTCCCCGCTGTTCACAGTGTGGTCAAGAAGGTAGCTCAGTACATGGCCGACGTGCTGGAGGACAGTCGAGACAAAGTACAGGAGAACCTGCTGGCCAATGGAGGTACAGTGATGGTTCCAACACAGTGTCTTTTGATAACTTCACTACCAGAAACTGATTTATATGAAGTTTGAATTATATCATGATATTAAATTAGATTTAAATGTTTTCTACAAAGTTATGTTTTAAGAGTCAAATCGTCTAATTTAGAAAAGATAATTTTATCTTTTGAATTTCTTTTGTATTATGTTTTAACATTTTATACAATGCATTGAAAAGCCCAAATTGACCTCCATTTACCTTTATTGTACAGTATTAGTGGCAGATATCCTGGCAAAGAAAACTGAAAATATTTGCATGCAAGTTATAAAATGTTTGTTTTTGTAAGTTGGATCAAAACGTATTAAATTGTATTTTTTGAAGCAATGTTGAAAAAACTGTTTACTTAACTCAGGTAATTAAGTGTTTGGCTGACTTTTTTTCAGTTGATCTTGTGACCTACATCACAAGATTTCAGTGGGACATGGCAAAATATCCCATCAAACAGTCACTTAAAAACATCTCTGAAATCATCACAAAGGTGGGTCTGACCATTTAACTGGACAATATATAGGTCATGAAATTAATGCAATGCTACTGTGTATTTCCATTATAAATCATTTCCATGTTGCTTTTCATCCTTTACAGCAAGTAACCCAGATTGACAATGACCTGAAGACAAGAGCATCTGCTTATAACAACCTGAAGGGAAACCTGCAGAATTTAGAAAGGAAGAATGCGTAAGTAATCCATAGACATTAAAATGCATCTATAACGTAGAACATTATAATAATGATGTGTCCACAGAAACCACCAGGAAAGGTTAAGAAAGAATTTATTAAGACCAAAAATAACCTTTTCCTACCATTAGCTGAAGAAACTTTTGTGAACAGCCGTTGGCTGACAGCATATCCAATAGGCACCAAAAAATAACACTTCATTCCAAACACCTCCTAGATTAGATCTGGCTAATAAAAAATTTAATGAAAATAAAATAAATATTTGGTTTCAATGCACTGTTAAGTTTCCTCTTGGCCTGCAATCATTCGCCAGTTCAGCTTCAAAGATCCTGGACTAGTTCTATGACCATTTTAGCATGGTCTGAAAAATGCTTTATGAACCCAAGGCACCATCACTATGTCACATCCATGTTTTTGTATCACTGCTGTGTGCCATTAGGGGGAGCCTGCTGACCAGGAGTTTGGGCGACATTGTCAAGAAGGAAGACTTTGTGCTGGACTCGGAGTACCTTATAACTCTGCTGGTAGTTGTTCCAAAGTGAGTTTAACTTCACTAGTCAACCATTTATTACAATTATGTGGGAATAAAGCATTAAAACATGTATCATGCCACTGGTTTTATTTTGAAAAAATATGTATTTTATCGTGCTGTCATGTTCTTTCAGGATCGGATACACTGACTGGCAGAAAACATACGAAACTCTCGCCGAGATGGTGGTGCCTCGATCCTCAAAGTGAGTGATATCATCATATAAAAGGAAACAGACATTTTATTAGAGACACCCATGTCATGTTTCTTAATTTTTACACATTATTTGTGTCAAGTGATTTTTATTTCATCTGTATTTTAACAATTTTCTTATATGTTTTCCTCATACACCACCTGTATTATAAATTCATCTTACCAGCTTCATTACAACAGTATAACATGTGCCTTTCTTTTTTTCCAGTCTGCTATTTGAGGACAACGACAGCGGCCTGTTTGGTGTCACTCTGTTTAGGAAAGCTATGGATGACTTCAAACACAAAGCCAGAGAGAACAAGTACGAACTGTTATACATACTTTGCCATTACATAACAGTGTGTGAATCACCCAAAAAAATTGTGAAAAGAGTCTAAAAATAGAAATTAAGCTTAGTTTCAAAGGAGAACAGATTGAAGGGCAGACAGAAATATCTCTAACAGAGCTGCAACGATCATGATTCATTATAAACTGTCTTCTCCTCTCCATCTTACTTCTAGGTTCTCAGTGAGAGACTTTCAGTACAATGAAGAGGAGATGAAGGCAGACAAAGAGGAGATGACACGGCTCTCCACCGATAAGAAGAAGCAGTTTGTAAGTGAAATGGACACATTTCTTCAAATTTGGTAGATAAATTATCTGTTCGACTCAAGGTTAAACTGATTCGACTTGGTTGGTTGAAGGTTCATTGTGCCGATAGGGGGTTGGGTGAAGTGTTTGAGTCAATAAAACACTTCTGGAGTCTCAGAAGTAAACTGTGACAGTCAATGGTGACCTAGACTTCAGAAGTGATTAAACAACAGAAAAACATAACATGCCTCCATACGTGTGGTTTCACCCAAGTGTACGCAAGCCCTGATATTCATATTCAACTCGAAACAAGGTAATTTACACCATGTTTTAAGGCTAAAAGTCCACTGGAAGTTGCTAAGCTAGCAGACGTAGCACCACGATGTGTGTCCGAGGGTCTGCGAACGTACTTCGTAGGAGGATATCAGAGGACGTTTAGGCTAAAAACCCAGTTTAAATGACGTAGATGTTTTGAGTCAAATATCAATTTCGGTGCTTGTGTACACTTAGATGACAACACATCGGCATAGTGATGAGAAGATAATGAATGAATTTTAATTTTTCAGTGAAGTATCCCTTTAAGAAGTCCTTGAGAGAATTTTAGACTTTTAGACTCACTTGTACGAGTCTGGATAAAAATGTATGTAGACTGAAACTGCACTGGTTGGCGGAGGTATACAAACACAAGGCTGTACTTCTAGGTTTTGTAATAGGCTCATTGACATGGTTCCATGGCTTGGTAATGATTTCTATTGATCTTGGAAGGTATAGTAAGATACACACGTGTTTTATCCAATTGTTTACTCCTTAAATGGGTTTACACATACAGTTCATTATTGGAAACCATTTCTCTAGTTTATGTATTTCATAAAATGTTGTAACTTATTTAGTTTTCATCTAAACTATGTTTTCAGTAGACCAGCTCCAAATGACAGGTTAAAGTACTGTATATTTGGCTTTCTTAAATAAAGGAAAAAAGCACCAACTTTACAACAAACCATCCTCTGACACTTCAAAAAGTATTCCCAACAATCTATTCCTACAGCTGCATTAGCTGGCATTCAACATTACTTGATGACAATAAACAAATAACCCTAGCAAACTGTTCACTTTGGATGAATTAACCATTTTCCGCTAACGCTACCTACTGTGCTTATTTGAATGAAGAACTACAGGCTGTTTGGAAGATGATCAAAATCTAATTTCATGCTTTAGAAAAATGGTTTATATTAGTGTGAAAGGTAGGAATGAAATAATTGAATCGGCTTTTATCAAATGATTTCAGGGGCAGTGATACATTAAAAAACATAATTTAAAGTTCCAAATAAGATTCAATATTTCAGTTTATTGTCAAACCCATTTACAAACCTTCCTTCTCCTGCAGGGAACCTAAGACAGGATGATTTTTTTTGGTTTAGCGCAACAAAACTACTTTTCGGAATACACTGCAGTATAAAAACATTCCATTCACCAGTGGGGATCAAGAAACAATAAACTTGTTTAGGACAAAAAGAGAAACGAGGCCCCAACAGCCTAAATAGATAATTACTATAAATGAATGGCTTTTCTAACCTTAACTTGCGTTTCCTCTGTGCAGGGGCCACTCGTTCGATGGCTGAAAGTGAACTTCAGTGAGGCTTTCATCGCGTGGATCCACATTAAAGCACTCAGGGTCTTTGTGGAATCTGTTTTAAGGTGCAGTAATCATACCACACAGTCATAATCTCACCGATGTATATAACTACACAGAAGCTGAACACATAATGACGTTCAGTTGCTCACATGTGTGACGTGTTGTTCATGCAGATACGGGCTGCCGGTGAACTTTCAGGCCATGCTGCTGCAGCCCAGCAAGAAGACCATGAAGAAGCTGCGGGAGGTGCTCAATGATCTGTACAAGCATCTAGACAGCAGTGCAGCTGCTATCATTGATGTGAGTACTCTGTATCATTTAGCTGTACTTACTGCAAGCTCACAGCATCCAGAAAAACACTGGCATGTGCTAATTCAAACAATTCATAATATGATTATCATGGAATAAATTCTGATATGAAATATCTCAGCAAGAATTTTATCCATAAAGGAAATGATAGTATATACAATAGCCCCATTACATAAAATAATTCTTTTTAGAAAGTCTCTTTTTGAAACTTAAACTTCTACCCCAACTTTATTCTTAAAAACATTCATATGTTTTAACTTATGACATTTTAATAATGATCTGTACAACAAGAATTTAGCAATTTGTCCTTTGTCTATAACACACACCAAATCTGTTGATCAAAGAGTGACAAAAACAAGTAGACTAACAACAGACATGGGTGCTGCTAAGATGCTGTCAGATTCTGAATGTTCTGCTAACGGACACTTTTCTGCATGGCAAAGCAAAGAGAGAAAAAAGTGTAGAATATAAGAAAGTGTTAGAATCTTTAAAAGACATCATTATGTTTTCTTTTTGTGAGGTGGATTTGGTAGTGACTTTCCTTCAAGTTCTTAAGTGTTATACCAAATAGCATATAGTATATTTTTATCACATAATTATGTACTGTATTATTTATTTGAAGTTTAATAATCAAGAGTCCAAATATTCGAAATCCATGCACAGTCTGTGGCGTGGACCTCTTGTCATGTGTCAAATAATGCTTGTAAGGGAGGGTAATCAATATAGTCCCAGCCCTTTAAGTGATGCTGTGATAATGTGTATGAAAAACAAATGTCTATTAACTTACCAGATATTTTCCAATAACAACTTTTCCCCTCTTGTCTTTGACTAGTTTATAAAGTCTGTAAAATGCGGTTACGCTACCGGAAATCACTCCTCCTTCCCGACTCTAAAAACAGTACTTGCCAGTGGCAGTACAGTGCAGCCTATCGGACCGGAACATAGTCTCACGTACAGTGCCTTGCATAAGTATTCACCCCCTTTGGACTTTTCTACATTTTGTCATGGTATAACCACAGATTAAAATTTATTTCATCGTGAGTTTATGTAATGGACCAACACAAAATAGTGCATCATTTGGAAGTGGGGGGAAATATTACATGGATTTCACAATTATTTACAAATAAAAATCTGAAAAGTGTTGAGTGCATATGTATTCACCCCCTTTACTGTGAAACCCCTAACAAAGATCTGGTGCGACCAATTGCATTCACAAGTCACATTTGCAAGTCACATAATTAGTAAATAGGGTCCACCTGTCTGCAATTTAATCTCAGTATAAATACACCTGTTCTGTGACGGACTCAGAGTTTGTTGGAGATCATTACTGAACAAACAGCATCATGAAGACCAAGGAGCTCACCAAACAGGTCAGGGATAAAGTTGTGGAGAAATATGAAGCAGGGTTAGGTTATAAAAAAATATCCAGAGCTTTGAACATCTCTCTGAGCACCATAAAATCCATCATAAGAAAATGGAAAGAATATGGCACAACCGCAAACCTACCAAGAGGAGGCCGTCCACCCAAACTGAAGAGTCGGACAAGGAGAAAATTTATCAGAGAAGCAACCAGGAGGCCCATGGTTACTCTGGAGGAGTTGCAGAGATCCACAGCTTAGGTGGGAGAATCTGTCCACAGGACAACTATTAGTCGTCTACTCCACAAATCTGGCCTTTATGGAAGAGTGGCAAGAAGAAAGCCATTGTTGAAAGGGATCCATAAAAAATCCCGTTTGGAGTTTGCCAGAAGCCATGTGGGAGACACAGCAAACATGTGGAAGAAGGTGCTCTGGTCAGATGAGACCAAAATTGAACTTTTTGGCCTCAATGCAAAACACTATGTGTGGCGAAAACCCAACACTGCCCATCACCCTGAGCACACCATCCCAACAGTGAAACATGGTGGTGGTAGCATCATGCTGTGGGGATGCTTCTCTTCAGCAGGTACAGGGAAACTGGTCAGAATAGAGGGAAAGATGGATGGAGCCAAATACAGGGAAATCCTTGAAGAAAATCTGATGCAGTCTGCAAAAGATTTGAGACTGGGGCGGAGGTTCATCTTCCAGCAGGACAATGACCCTAAACATACAGCCAGAGCTACAAAGGAATGGTTTGGATTAAAGAATGTTAATGTCTTAAAATGGCCCAGTCAAAGCCCAGACCTCAATCCAATAGATAATCTATGGCAAGACTTGAAGATTGCGGTTCACAGACAGTCTCCATCCAATCTGACTGAGCTTCGTCTTTTTTGCCAAGAAGAATGGACAAACCTTTCCATCTCTAGATGTGCAAAGCTGGTAGAGACATACCCCAAAAGACTTGCAGCTGTAATTGCAGCGAAAGGGGGTTCTACCAAGTATTGACACAGGGGGGTGAATACTTATGCACCCAACAGATGTCAACTTTTTTGTTCTCATTATTTTTTGTGTCACAATAAAATGTATTTTGCACCTCCAAAGTACTATGCATGTTTTGTTGATCAAACGGGAAAAAGTTTATTTAAGTCTATTTGAATTCCAGTTAGTAACAGTACATAATGGGAAAAAGTCCAAGGGGGGTGAATACTTATGCAAGGCACTGTACATGCCAATAACTGACCCGGCATTTTTGTAACTGTCAGAGGCATTTGCTGATGCTGGTATCGGTATTCGAACATCTCTAGAATATATTATGAAATAAGTTTTGGTAAAATAACATAGCCTTATTCAAAAGTATACATAATGAAATTTCAAGGGAAAACCTGGAATTTAT
This sequence comes from Pleuronectes platessa, assembly GCF_947347685.1. Classification (NCBI taxonomy): domain Eukaryota; kingdom Metazoa; phylum Chordata; class Actinopteri; order Pleuronectiformes; family Pleuronectidae; genus Pleuronectes; species Pleuronectes platessa. The sequence continues at coordinate 25,894,004 of NC_070635.1, read as the reverse complement.
TGTTTTTTCTACATCAACTACTTCACCTCAGTTATCCTCATTACCACTACCCAAACTAGTTTTAAATAATGACTAATAATGTAATAATGCATGAGTGAGATTTCTTTTTGGAGATGATTGCCGATAATGTAGTCATTACAACATGCAGCTCGCTCACACTAACGTTTCTTATTGTCCCATGTCCAGACTGTGATTGACATCCCAGGCTTGAACTTGAGCCAGCAGGAGTATTATCCTTATGTCTACTACAAGATCGACTGCAACCTGTTTGACTTCAAAGTTTAACAATTTGTCCCTTCTGGTACGAGCCTCCCCCTACACCTCCCACTGCCCTCGCTGTCCCTCTCCTCACTGTCGCCTCTCCACGTCTGCTGCTTGAATGAAAACGCTGCATGTTCATTCCTCATGGTGAAAAGGTTCAACAATCAACAAACTCCTATCACTTTTACAACCAAGGGACAAAAGTACTTTTAAATATTGTTTTTTTTACAGAATACTTTTCTTCACAAGCCAGACACATATTTTTTCGATGTTAAAGTAGTTAAGGATTGATCTTGTTGTACATTTACTGTCTCATTCCACATGTTCTAGTGCGTGTTGATAGCTGCATCTTCTGTATTGGTGTTTACATATGGGCAGTGAAATCATCGTTCCCATGGCAACCAGATCTGAGTGGTTCTGAGATTATGGGTTGTTCCTGCAAACATTGTGAAACAAACATGGTTATACAAGTGTGTGTATGTGTGTTGTTGTTTCATGTGTGTATATTTGCTGTCAAACAGAGATCTATATCTGAGTACTGTGTAAGACATTGATTGAATAAATATGATTGTTGATTAAATCATATCAAATATGTGTGAGATTGGGAATTGATTAGTAATTAGAAAATAAACCATATGATGTCTTTTTTTTATAGTATGTTTATTGAGCATCGACGAAACAAAATGAGGACATAAAAGAGATGAGGATTTGAAAATGCTCACAATTTTCAAAGTTTTACAATTAACAGTAGCCCCCCACCCTCCTCCCACACACCCACCCACGCCTCCTGTCTCTAGGTGAAGGGAAAAGAAAAAAATGAAAAGAGAAAAAATAAAATAGAAACAAAACAAAAAACATAGAGTAAACTAAAGAAAAGCTAACATTTTGGGAATGTAAGTTTAAGTGGTACGTCAGCAGAACTCAGATATCTGACTCCTCAGGTGTAATATCTAATGAGTCTATAATGAACAACAAGCGATTCCAGATTTTGTAAAATTTCCTCAGAGAGCCATTGAGGGAAAACCTTAATCTCTCCAACTTTAAGTTGTATAGAACTTCCTTAAACCATCGAGTGGGATGGGGGCAAGTTGTGTTTCCAGTTCAGCAAAATTAACCGCCTAGCCAACAGAGTGCAAAAGACCATAGAATGTCGTGCCTCAGCCGTTAAGATGTTGTTGTGTGGGATACCAAAGAGGGCAGAAAGGGGATGGGGGTCAGCCACAAAGTGGTAAGCAATTTGAAGGGTATCGAATATTTTGGACCAGAAGTCTGTAAGCTTTGGACATGACCAGAACATGTGTATGAGATCGGCAGGGGACTGGTTGCATCTATTACAAGTGTCCGCTACATTGGGATAAAATGTATACAGTCTGTGATTGGTGTAGTAAGTCCTGTGTATGAGTTTACACTGAATCAGACCGTGTCGGGCACAGACAGAAGAGTTGTCAACTAATTTAAGAATATTGTCCCACTGATCTTCAAAATTTAGCCCCAGATCCTGTTCCCATAAAAGTTTTGTGTGTTGTGGGAAAACTGAAGTGAAGGCGTCCATTGCATTAAAAATACGGGAGATATTCCCTTTCTGATTGGGGTTTATCATGAGAAGGGTGTCTAACAGAGTCTGAGGGGGAGTGTTACGGAAATCAGGGTAGTTTTTCTGGGCAAAATGTCTAATTTGAAAGAAACGGAAAAGGTGAGATGAGGGGAGATTAAATTTAGACGATAGGACATGAAAGTACCATTGTCGTAGCGGCCCCTGATAGATGCTACACCCCTCTCCGACCACAACTGAAATGCAGAGTCCATAATGGATGGTTTAAAACTGTGATTATGGGATACTGGGGCATGAATAGAGGAACCTTGCAAGCCAAAATGTTTCCTGAATTGCAACCATATCTCAAATGACTGCTTAACTACTGGATTATCACTGGCTTCAGTGGCCGACACAGGAAGTGGGGCGCACAGCCATGACCGCATCGAGACCTGGGAGGATGACAATTCAATATGGACCCAGGCAGGCTGGTCGCTGGTAGGTTTGTCAGTCCAGTACAAGAGCTTGTGAATATTAGCTGCCCAATAGTAATATACAAAATTGGGAAGAGCAAGGCCCCCTGTGCTCTTAGGAAGCTGCAATAACCTTTTCTGCATACAAACAGGTTTATCTGCCCAGAGAAATGTTGATATTGCCTTATCCAGTTTGGCAAAAAACTTTTTGGAGGTAAGAACAGGAATATGCTGGAAAAGGTAAAGGAATTTTGGCAGAACTGTCATTTTGATGAGATTCACCCTACCGGCCAACGATAGAGGCAAGGTAGACCATCTATACCATCTGATATCTTAACAGAATTCAGAGGAGTATGAATGTGACGTGGTCATATGGAGACGTTCATGTGAAACAAATAACACATATAACAGCGATAATGAGTTTCTCTGCGTATCCTCGTAATGACTCTGTGATCATTTGTAGAGCCACAGGCATTTTCAAGCACACTTCCCTTTTTTAAGCAGTTTATATGGAATCTACATTGCTGCAAGTGAAATGCTGGAGGTGACCCGCAGAAAAACAAAAGCTTCTGCTGGGAATCCTAATCAAATGACTCACAAATGTAAGCTTGGTTAGGGACCAGCAAAAAGACGCCTGGTCTGCCCTGGTCACCCTTTTAACACAAACACTCACCAAGCACTTCATTGGTAACGACACACTAATTATGCATATTTCCTCCTTTGCTCTCAGAACAGCGGCTAGTTTTCCTAGAATTGACTCGACAATTTTCCTTTGAGATTCTGTTCCCTGTTGATCTGGCAGATCTGTCAGATGCATATTCATGCTGCCAACGTCCTCTTCTACCAAATCACAAACATGGTCTGTTGGATATCTGGTGACTGGGGAGGTTGCTGAAGTTCACCGAACTCACTGTCATATTCATGAAACCAGTTGGAGACTTTTGCTTTATCCTCCATTAGAAGATGGTTAACTATGACGATAAGACATGAACATAGTCTGCAACAATACTCAGACAAGCTGAAGCATTCGAGCAATGACAGATTGGTATTAAAGGTTTAGTGAGTAGAATTTAGTGACATCTAGTGGTGAAGTTTTATGTTGCAGCTGAATACACTTTACCCTCCCCCTTCCCAGCACGATAAGAGAACCCGTGGTATCCTTCAGTTTTCATAAAAACCCCAAAGGTGTTTATTTTGTCCAGTTTGGGCTACTGTAAAAAAAACATGATGGCCTCCAAAGAGAGGACCAGCTCCAGATATAAATATAAAGTATTTAAATATAAAGGGCCCATTCTAGGGTAAAGAAAACAATTCATACAATTTAGATGAATTTAGATTTAGATTTATTCAATTTCTGCCAATAGATCCCTTCACCTAAATCGTACACTCTGAACCTTAAGCGGAAAGAATATTTTTAGCATCCATATACAGCACATCTGCTATTTGTTTACCATAGGAGAAAAGAGTCTCATTCCACACATACTCCCTTCTCTATTAGCAATACCCAAGGCCAGGTTATAGATAAATGGCAAACTAGCACTAAATTGTAATGTCTATTCTCAGGGACTTTCATATTCACATTTACACTACGAGATTTAGGTATGTGTGCTTCAGGTTGAAGTTTCCAAAAAGATGCCAATACATATATTAGCCTTTTATGGTCAATACCATCAGCAGCAGCCTGGACTGTTGACACAAAGCATGTTGGCTCCATGGATTCATGCGGTTGGTGCCGAAGTCTGACCCTCCCATGTGCAACCTCAGCAGAAATCCAGATTCATCAGACCTGGTTATGTTTCCAGTCTTTAACTGCCCAGTGAGGGTGAGTCTGTGTCTACAAAACCCCACACATTACAAGCAATAATTACAATGTAGATTCAGGTGAATCTGTATGTAATCTATATATGTGTGTATGCCTGAGAGCAAGAGAGAGAGGGAGAGAGAGAGAGAGAGAGAGAGAGAGAGAGAGAGAGAGAGAGAGAGAGAGAGAGAGTAACAAATAGAGAGGGGGAAGAGAGAGAGAGAGAGAGAGAGATATCATGTGATGAAGGAGGGAGCTTGGCTTGCTGTGTAGAGATCGGATGTAAGACACACACACCCACACACACATAGAGGCTTTGCAGGATCCAGTCACACACACACACACAGACACACACACACACACACACACACACACACACCGTCTTGTGACTGCTGCTGGCACCGGAACCTGAACAAGACGTGAGCTGCTCCTTCTGCCTGGAGAGGAGAGCAGCGGGGTAAAGCATCGATGCCTCCGGGTCTCCTCTCACATCCCGGCCTGATCCTGTTCTCGTCACCGGGCCTCCTGCGCTGAGATAATGAAAGGATGGCCGAGCAGCGATGCTGGGACCACGCGGGGCTGACGGATGCTGCTGCAGCGACCCGCCGGGATGAGCAGCCGCATCTTTCGCATCAGCGCGCCATGAATTCGGCGGAGGGAGCAGGTGCGGAGGGCCTGACTCTGGAGGACATACTGAGGCTGTACAGCCAGCCCATCAACGAGGAGCAGGCATGGGCGGTGTGTTACCAGTGCTGCAGGACGCTGGCGAAGGGGCACCGGAGCAGAGGGAGCTCCTCCGCGGCCGCCGGAGCATCACCAGCGGCGGCTCCGAGGAGAATATCCGGAGCAGCGGATGTTTGGATACAGAGAGATGGGTCTGTGATGGTGGAGCACCAGGGATGTGAAGGTAACATATTATGTAACAGTGAGTGAGCCTGAAGCTACTCAGATCTAGGCCAGACCATCACTTGCATTTCAAGTAGTGGAGGTGTTGTTATTGTCCTTCTGTTGAAGACCTGATTTATAGAGCAGGGGATATAACAGGAGTAATACAGAGGTATCAAAGTGAAATCTATCTAACAAATAATATTTGCAGGTTAACATTTTTACACTGTCAGGGGCTTCATTTGCATGTCAGGATTACTGTGTTATCTGCAGCCCGTAGTTATGGCCCCATTACACATGACCTATAGTCAACATTGGGCCTTAACAAAGGGATTCTTCCTCTCCCACCACAGACCCCTGCTTTCATGGCTCCTCATGCTGTGGTGTTTTCACTGAATATTCATCTATTTCCTTGTCACGTGTGTCTGCTGTGCTATCATGTGGTTTCACCTTTTATTAAAAGCCTCCTCACATCAGATCACTGTGTTCATTCCACTTCATCTGATCATCACAGCTATAATTAATGATGTGCTATGTAATGCAGGGAAGTTAGGAGGAGGCGTTATAGGGCCCGGCGTGTGTGACAGTGTTTCTATTAGCAAGTGTGCAAAATGAAAAAATCCCTGCAATATTCTGGAAATGTCCCTCTAGAAGTGTACGGATTTTCAGTGGGGCTATGCATCCCTTTATGATGACTCGCTTGTATTTTATGATAATTTCATTCTCATATGGCACCTGGTGCTCAGGAGATACAGTCAGTGGGTGTGTCTGTGAATAATAGCATGCACCTAAAGCAAACGCATCACAGTGTCTCATCCGGCCGATTGCCTGTCATGTTCATCATCTGCTGTAAACACAATTGCAGAGTGCAGAGCAGACAGCCTACCTGCCTATCTGTCCATGTCTGTGTATACTCAGGGACAAGCTCTCAACACAGATAGGGTATAGCACACTGTAAAGACGTCTGCTGAGTCAATGCTATGGCTTTCGAACCAATAAATACACCACATGCTCATTCTAATCGAATGAATTAGGTGAATGTGAGAGGCACAGCTGTGATGACGGTGCTAGTGTGGACTGTAGCTCTATATGATTTCAATGAATGGGCTATTTTTAGGAGCATGGAAGCTACCATTAGAGAGGGGGTCCCGGCTTCTATTCCTCTATTGCTCATGCACTGTCACATCATGCAAAATGGAAACATGGGTAATGCTTTGAGCTCTTATATTTAGCAATTATTTTTGCTGTTTAGATAAATATGAGTCATATTTTTTTTTTTTTTTAATATTTCCCTCAGCAGTTTTTCTTTCACAGATGAGCATATTTTCCTGTCAGTTAGTTTCACATTAGAAAAATATCAGATGCTTGGTCTTTGCTGAAGAACACAAATTAAGTGAAATCCACAGAATTCCGACTTTGAATCAAACAAAGTTCCTCAATCTGTGAATGTATCCACAGCCTCTTGAAGGCTACAAGGAGAATCACTGCTCTCTGAATCTTTAGGCAATTGCAGCAGTGTTGTTTGTGTAGCCATCATACCAAAGCTTTTAGTTTCTAGGGTAATTTGCTGGCCTCATTTTCACTTATCTGTGCTGTTCAGCGCAGGTTCTCACTTCCTGATGCGTAACCTCAGGCCACTGATGGAGGCGAACTAATCAGATAAATCTGTGACCACATTTTGAAGGATTTGGGTGCTTTTGACTCACAAAGCTTCCCTCTGCAAAGAGTTTCTCCTTGTGATGACATTTTTGAAAGTTCTTAGAATTTCATTTTGTAAGAATTTCCTCTTCTGATCATGACGGAGATAAAATGTATTCATCAGAGATGTTGATTAAATGAACCAGGCCTTGGATAATTACAGCATGTAATGAAACTGGATTCAGCCTGTTGATTTCAACGTCCAATACCACTAAATACTTTTTCTTTTTGTTTTTCGATCAACAAATAGCACCTTTAAAGAAAAATGCAACAGTCACCCCAAGAGCAGGCTCCACGAAAAAAATGCAAACAATATATCCCACCCCCTTCCATCGGGCCTCTCCAAGCTATGCCCCCAAAATACATGAACATGAAAGGTGCACACAGGCAAGCAGGTTGATTAGTGACATACAGATTCAGCAGCCATAGTTGTTTTATTTATCAGACAGCTTCAATTATTGATGACAAATGGGATATGAAGGTTTTCAACAAATAAGATAAAAAGTGTTTCAGACACAACTTACCAACTAACGTTTCTGTTCCGTAGTTGCTCAGAGTTGCTCAGAGAAGTTTCTTAAATCCCCCTAATGCCAGGATTTTTTTGTCTTTATAAGATCTTTTTGAGAGTACGAGTGTGAGTCTGAATTCCGCCGCTGAAGCTCTCAACTGCTAAACTGACGTAAATTGAAATCCAGATAATGCTAGTTTCAGACCCTGTTCTGATTCAAAAGCACATTTACATCATGACTCAATTGTCACTTGATTATTTCTCACTGTGTTTCTAAGAACACACTGACACACGTCCCACATCTTCACTATGCAGCTGCATGACGTTCAGATCTGCTGATGTAAGTGGAGGTCATGAGATGATGTCAGAGCTGTTGTGATGCTGCTTTACTGCGCGTTACAACACAAAACAGTCAATTGTTGAGTGGGTTGTTCGCCAGCGGGTTGTTTGCTCATGAAGTAAAAGCTGGGCTGATGTTGCCTGGAGAAACACTTAGTGGGTCTTCGTTTTTGAAGGGAGTACATTCATGCATCACGGCTTGGTGGGTGGGGTTTTGTCATCATCAGTCACATGCCACATAATCTGCGAGAGTGATAGGAAAGACACAGAGCTTACATTAACCCTTTTGCCTGAGAACGAGAGCACAACAGGTTTTTGTTGATATTAGTAGAAGATACTGTATGCAGGGAAAAAATAAGCTATACCTAGGATACCTAGAAATTGTCTAAATGGTAAGCAATAAAGAGGCTACAACTTACACAGAGGGGCCAATTATATGTCCAACATTCACACACAATTCCTGATTCTTCAAGATGCATATTTAAGTCATTCATTGTTCAATGTTAGATCTATAGCTTTGAGCAAAGCCACACATCATTGAATATATTAATAATAATAAAATTGTTCCTTGTTCAAGCAGATGTGTTCTTGAAAAAAGCTTTGATTTGACTAATAGTCATATAGACAGATTAAAATCATTAGGATATCAACGTTTTATCTGTATTGAGAATGTCAGTAATTGACGTAAACACATTTTATTATATCATTGGCTCGTTTTAAGAAGACATAGTGAACATAATATATATTTCTGAAGCCAGTCCTTACATTCAGATTTGTCTTAATGAATTCCAGTTTTCTCAGCTGCAGTTCCACTTTGTGAAATTGCCTCAATTGAACATGTATTGTACTTACTGCAGCTTTCAATTGTGATTGATAATAATTGCCAGCTTCTCTTCAGTTGGACCTACGTTATGAAGGTGGCTACAAAACTTCTGGGCTAAAACTCTGAGGGTTTTGGAAAATAGAGAAACATCTAAACGTACTTTATGTGTAAAATGCATTATTTAATAAACTATTCAGTTATAACTATCACTGTATCCCTGATTGGTATATTTCCTCTCCATTTGCTTACTAAATTTGAAAGGAGGGTCCTGGCCACTGAAAGCAATCACTTGACATGGAACCTCTTTAGATAACCAATGGGCTTTGCTTTGCTCAAAATGGAAAGTTGTGTTGAAAATGCTAATGTACATTTAGACACAGTTATATGGATTGAAAGTAGGACTGTATGACCTTAGACATGAATGGCTCAGAAAGCATCACCATTTCATAGATACAGTACATGTTCACTGTAACTGAACAATGTGTAGCTTTACATGTCTTTATGCTTGTAAGCTGCTTTATGAATAGGCTGCTTATCATAACACTGCCTTTTTGTTTCCCTTGCAGATAAATTCAGCCCTTGCACAACAACAGAGGTGAGTAACTCCACTTTAATTCTCTTTTCCTTGCTGTTTCATCACCACATGCTGCCAGAGATTTGAGCATTATTATGTGGCCATATTTACGTCAACACATGATCAAAGTTCCTGCTATGGGTGTGGGAGAAAAAATAGCAAATATGAAAGAAATGTTTACTTTGTGCATTGAGTCTTAAAACCAGGACTCTTTATTCCGTACATTTGGATGTTACAGACTTTGTACATGCGTTGAAATAATCAGCCTGCCATGCCACCCTGGTGGCTTTTTAAGTACTTAATTTAAGCTGAGGCAACAGTCATGCACAGTTAACATTAGGGCTTCTGACTAAGGCCTTTGCATTGCTGTGTGATGTTTACTGCATGTTACTGTTTTTCGACCCAGTCATTGAGTGTGAAAACAGAAATTACCGCAACTAGTTTTGCAACATTATTTGCAATGTTTTTTTCAATCGACCTCAAACACCTCAGAGAATACATCCTGGGAAACTCCAGTGTTTCTGGAAGGGTGCCAATCAGTCGATTAATAAGATATGAAGGTAAATGTGGTTGTTCCAAAAGATAATGGCAGGCTTAACCACAATAATGGCATGATTTATTTTTCAAACATTTACCCTACACAGTTGGTTACATTAGCTAGTCACAATAAGAGCGGCAGCCACAACAGCAGAGATAGCATTATGCTTAGAGGGAGCTTTCTGCTGGAATAATCCAGGTGTAACCAGTGTCAGATAGCTCTGTGGTTGAAACTGTTATAAGCTATCGATTTATGATGTGTTAATCCTGCAAAGCAGCTGCATAGACCAATACCTATCTTATACAAATGAAACAAGTGTAATTTTCTAATGTTTAAAATTGTTGGACTGTACCTTCAAATCACAGATCATAGGGAAAAGGTGCAGCTCTGTGAAATATTTTCCGATGAGTGCTGGTTATATGTTTAGAAGGCATTAGAGACCAATGGTGTCAACAAAGTAGCAGTGTCCCATCTTTGAGCTTGTTCTTCACCACCTCCAGAGTGCCCAGCAGGCTTCTCTGATTGGCTGATTAGAAATGTCACAAAGCAACGCCTCCTGTCAGATGTCGAGACCGTATATGGCTAATTAAAGGGCTCCTTCTCCGAATGTCGCGTTCCAACCGTGTGATTAAGTTCTTACAGGACCGACAAACGCGATACGATTTGTTTGATGTGTTGTGGAGCTGTAATCCTAAACGGAGAACTCGTTCGTACGTGCATTCACCTTTACTGTAACTGACTGCTACACCTGCCCCTTTATGCATACTGTTTTATTCTGTTATTTTGTGTTGGGCTTATTTATTTTTACACGTAGCGACCCCCCTCGCATAAATACCTGCAGTTTAAGGAGTGGACAATGTTAATAGACGCACCAGATCCCTCGCTTGCGGACAAGTGCAATAAGATACCTGCTGTACAGCGCCGGCACAAGGATAGGAGCAGGAACAACGACCGGACGCGGGCTGTGCAGCATTTCTCAAAAACTATAGTTACACATCCCTCGCCAGCGGAACGAGGTAAGGAAGCTGGTCCCATTTACTTTGCTGAAGGTAGCACGGAACGGGAGTCGCTGTCACGTTAATGCATCAGACTTGTGTCGTGGTGATTTGTTTGTTTATTGTATTTTAACGTTTGTGTTTGGTTTTATGGATTAAAATATCGTACACCTAATGTCATTCCAGTTTTACGGTGTATTTACGGCTACGATGACGTGAACAATAAAGAGCCGTGTGCCATCAGTAGAGAAACTCTGCGTCATGTTCGGGGGGAGGGGGGGGGCTGTTACATTAACTGTTTCGTTAAAAAATGCTGATCGTGTTGGTAAGCTCTCCGTGTATCCTTAAATTATTTTTACAACCCCGGCAAAAATAATTTTTACTGATCTTCTTGTACTTCTTCCAGCTTGCGTGCAGTTGAGTTCTGTTGACAACAACTATGCGTCGCTTTACATACGTCACATACTACGTTGCTCTGATTGGTTGTAGGTCTATCCAATTGAGCGAAGAGGAATTTTATTTCCTGGTTCGGTTGAAACACGCCCCATAATCACAGCCCAATGGAGCGGTATCAGACTCACATTCTGACTAGAATTGTGAGTATGACAATGTCAGGCTAGTTAAGCATAACCCTAAGCATAAACCTTTCAGAGTGAGGACAATTAGGGAAAGTGAGGACATTTGACAGGTGTTCACTTTTGCAACGGACTCTTAAAACTTGGTTTTAGGGTTATGTTCAGTCAAATGTGTGTGTATGTGTGTGACATTTTGCACACTAACTGAGGATTTGTTCCCAGTTCATTAGAGACAGTGTGCAGTCACTTTCAGGGACTTTTGGAGTTGGATTGCTGTGTTATATAGAGCTGCAATAACAGATGGACAGTCAGTGAATAACTCAAGCATGCACTCTCACACACAGGCACACTCACACACACACACACACACACACACACACACACACACACACACACACACACACACACACACACACACACACACACACACACACACACACACACACACAGTCAAGGCAGAGAATGTAAAAACTGTATGGATAAATCCCCTCTAAGCAGCTTTGCAGCAGGAATGAGTTCTCACAATACAGTGTGTTACAGACAGGCTGTCAAAACTACTGGCAAAGTTTTTGAGCTGCTTGGTGCTGACAGCTTTAAATCCCACAGTAGAGTATTAGCTCAATATAGGCCTGCATCCCAGCCCATGCCGAAGTGTCCCTCGGCAATCGTCAGCTAAATGACATGTAATGTAATGATATTTAACATAATGTAACATATAGTGTGCAATCAGCTCAAAGCTGAATGACCAGAAACACGTGTGTAGTCATAACTGACACACATCTGCACATGGTTTCAGACAACAAATACTCTGGAAAATTATGTGACTGTGAAAGTCAGATGATGCCTGTTGTCACCAGAGCCAATGAACCGAGCTCCTGCTGGCACTGCAAGCTAACTGCATAAAGCAGTAGTAAAATAATCATACAGCTAAATTCACTGGAGTTCCCTGATTTTTGTTCTTTGTTCTTTTTTTTAGAGCCAGCAGCTCATTTGATTAGGTAAGCACAAAGACTGGAATAGGGGGAACAGCGGGATTGCCTCCTAAGATACCCACAGTCCTGAAGCTCTCGTAGCAGCTCGTTTTTTTATGTGATTACTTATATATCCATCCATCCAAAATCCATGCAGACACGGAGAGAACATGTAAACTCCACACAGAAAGATCCTGGCCGAACTGCAATTTCAACCACCCTCACTCAGATATGACAATTTGTATCTTGACCTGCACATTCTTTACCTCAGCAAAGGAGGTTCTGTTTTAATTGCTGGCGGAAACTGTGGCTCAGGAGGTAGAGGGTCCGAGCCCCTGTTCCTTTAGTCCAGGGGTGTCCAAACTTTTATCCCGAGGGCCGCATATAGAAAAAAATACGAAGGTCTGGGCCACTCACGCCGCCACGCCCCCCTGCCCTGGAGCGGACTGTTGGGGGGGGGGGGAGTAGCTCTCAGTTTCATTTAGCTGACGCTTTTATCCAAAGCGACTTACAATAAGTGCATTCAACGGTACAAACGTGCTGTAATTTAATTCCATTTAAGTACTTCTAAATTGATTGATTGATTGATTTATTAATTTTTTTAATTTTTTTTGGAGGCGGGCCAATTTCAAATGGATGGCGGGCCGCAGATGGCCCGCGGGCCGTAGTTTGGACACCCCTGCTTTAGTCCCTCAGTCCCACTATATTTGGGCTAAAGACTTGACCTGAAATTGACATATGAATTTGCGTGTAAATGAATGTGACTTGTACTGTGTAGCAGTGAATTGGTCAATAAGACTGTAAAATGGATACTGTCCATCGACCACTGCTGTTTGTCTGTCTGTTTGCAGTTTGTTACCGTTAGCTTCAGCGTACTCTCAAGTTCGTCCTGTATCATTGATTATAAGCCCAATACATTTAACGGCGCTCAGGTGCACAGTTATGCCCCTAAGATCTGCTGGTGGCCACTTACACCTGCTAACCTCTACTGGTAGTTGGTAACCTAATTTGTTCAGAAGACCTTCCAACGTACAAGGGATATTTAACATCTCGTCCTACATTCTAAATGTAGGATTATGCAAAAATGAGTTAATTAATGCAAAGGTTGGTAATCCTGGAAAAGCTAGCAAGCGCAGGCTACACTATATAGAAAATGCAACTCATTCATCGCACCCCACCCACCCCCCAAAACACAACATCACCCCTTAAAGGGAATAATTCATGGATCCTTATTCTTGATGAAAAAAAAAAAACAGGCATATTGAGACTGATGTATTAATGCGCACTTTGGTGGTGGATTGATTGAATTTTGTTCTGCTGAGTTCTATTCTAGTTTTCTCTTGCTCAAGGTTTCTTGATTAACACTGTGCCCATGCTAGCTTGACCACCTGGTCCTGTGATGTGGCGTAACCTCAGAAATGTGTGGATTAGGCTTCATCACATTCCCCTCTGTCAAAGTTTAACTTGGCGTGCTCTTAACAGCTTTGAAGTTTGGAATGGGATTAGGAGTTCAACCTCACATCTAGTGTTTAATGTAAACAGAACATTCTCTCTGGAATGTCTGGTGGGTGGCTCTGCTCAGCTGATGTGATGCTCATTTACCTTATGATTCCTGTAGGGTGTTTGTGAAAGAAAAAGGAGAAAACGAGGTCATAAGAGATAAAATCAAAGTACAGAAGTGGAAAAATGTACGTGTCGTGGTTCAAGTGTTCCCTCTGTTCTGTATGTGAAGTCATGTGGGGTCCAGCAGAGAACAAACCAAAGCAGCCGCACTCAGTCATAAGACAGTCAGAGGTCAAAGCAGTGGAGTCAGGCATAAGAATCTGACAGGAATTTCCTCAGCGATTCTTTTGCCTGAGAGGAAATAATCCACGCTTGTTACTCTCTTACAGTGAGTCAACTCACAATATGAAGCTGTGTCACAAAGGGAATGTTTTTGCCTAAGTCAGTCCACATTAGCCAGTCAGTTGCTTGGCATCAACTTACAAAAGGAACTAATGCAATCAATTATAAGCCGGATATGTTGATTTCATGGTAACATCATTCCCATGTCTGTCACCCTTTTGACATGATGTCATCGGTCCATTTTTCAGATGTGGATTTGTGAATTCTCCAATATTGTAGCAACTATTGTCCATAAAAAAAGTAAAAGATGCAGCTAAGCAAGCTCCTTACTGTTAAGTGTTCAAAAAAGGATCCATGAGTCCAAGATGTGTTTAGTTGGCTTAAACTTAAAGCTAAATGTCCAGATCCCGCCGAACAAATTGAAAGGGTAAAAAATAAAACTGAAACCTGGAAGTCATAGTATAATAATTATCTGCAGCCGAAATAAGCAATCATAAACACCAGACAAACATTACCATGATGCATTCAGATGGAACAGCTGCAGTTTTCCAAAATTGCTGATGTCATTGAATTTTTTTTAATACAGTGTGTGATCAGAAACGTAGTGAACTTTCAGCTCAACATTCAGGGCAAGAGATTCAATCATTAATGTGCAGAGGAAATGAGGAGGGCAGACGCTTTGCTTTCAAGTACCAGTTTCTTAAATTTTTTAAGCTACGATAATGTTTTTACATCATGTAGAGCAGGGGTCTCCAACACGTCGATCGCGAGCTACCGGTAGCTCGCGGGCAGGTTTTCAGTAGCTCGCCTGATAGGTTGACCGAAAAAAATAAAAAAATAAAAAATAATAATAATAATAAAAAAAATTTAAAAAAATTATATTCCGACGACAGTAAATGCACCTCATCTCACTTACGTTCACATATATGTCACATTGGTGTCCGGTGTAAATGTAGCCAAAGTGACGTTGTGACGTTGAGTGACGTTGTACGCTCGCTAAGCTAAAGTGAGGAGTTTGGTGGTATTAGCAGAACTTTACACAAACAACAAAGATGGAAAACCAAGGTGGCCAAGTCAAGAAAAAGCAGAAAACATACAATTTCCATTTGGAGTGGGAATGCGAGTTCTTCTTTACTAGCGTGAAGGACAAGTGTGTGTGCCTCATATGCGGGAGCAGTGTTTCGGTCGGCAAAAGAGGTAACGTGGAGCGCCACCACACTCAAGTCCACGGTAACTTTGCACGGGATTTCCCAGCAGGCAGCACTCTACGGACTGAGAAAGTGAACCAGCTGAAAGCAAACCTTAAAAAACAGCAATGTTTATTCATCGGACCGACGAAGAAAGCCAACGCGGCCACGGAGGCATAATTTAAAGTGGCGCACATTTTGACAAAGCACAAGAAGCCATACACCGATGGCGGGATGGTGAAGGAAGCAATGACAGCGGTGGCCGACACATTATTCAAGGACCATAAAAGTAAGACTGAAATCATGTCCGCTATCGCTGATGTACAGCTTGGCGCAAACACAGTGGCACGGCGAGTGTCTGCGCTCTCTGCCGATGCAGTGGGTCAGTTGGAGCGGGACATGATTAAATGCAAATGGTTTTCAATTCAATGTGACGAGTCGGTGGATGCGGCTGATACCGCTCAGATGGCTGTGTTTGTCCGGATGGTTTTCGAAGACGCTTCCACCAGAGAGGAGTTTTTGACGTTGCTTCCACTAAAAACCACAACCAGAGGAGTCGATATTTACAACGTTGTGAAAAAGTACTTCGTTGAAAATAACGTGCCTATTGAAAAGCTGGTGTCTATTACAACAGACGGCGCACCAGCTATGACAGGACGCCACTCAGGATTTATTGCACTGTGCAAGGCCGACCCGGACTTTCCTAAAATTGTGAACTATCACTGCATCATTCACCAGCAGGCTATATGCGCCAAAGTCATGAGATTTGATCATGTGATGACACCTGTCATTAAGATCATCAACTCCATTCGCGCAAAGGCCAAGCAGCACAGAAGCTTCAAACTGCTCCTCCAGGAACTGTCTGCTGAACACAGTGATCTCCTTCTCCACACTCAGGTGAGGTGGCTGAGCCGAGGAAAAATACTGCATCGCTTCTGCTCATTGCTGAACGAAATCAAGGCTTTCATGGAGTCAAGAGAGGAGGACACTACACTTTTGTCTGATGCTGAGTGGCTGCTTGATCTTGCGTTCCTGACAGACATGACAGAGAAACTCAATCAGCTCAACACCCAGTTACAAGGTAAAGACAGAACAATTTCTGACATGATCAGTGCTGTTAAGGCTTTAAAGCAAAACTGTCATTCTACCTCCAGCAACTGAAAAACAAAAGACTGCAACACTTCCCAACAGTAGTTAAGATGTTAGATAGCCATGCAGGGGCTGACTTTGTTTTGGATGTCAATAAATATTGTGACCTCATGTCAAAGCTAGGCCAGGAGTTTGAGGATAGGTTCAATGATTTTGATAAGCTGGATTGCCAACCCATTCATGGAGGTAGATATCACAGAGATTTCAGAAAAGATGGCTGAACTGTTCACTGTCAATCCTGTGGAGATGGAGATGGAGGTTATAAATCTCCAGAATCATGTTCAGCTTAAGTCTCAGCAACACTCACAACATTTCTGGAGCCTTGTAGACCCAGAAAACTACAAGAACATTCACCAAGCAGCACTTAAAATTTCTGCTTTATTTGGTTCGACATACCTTTGTGAAGCTGCTTTTTCTGACATGAATGTCATCAAATCTAAATTCAGAACAAGACTGACAGATGAACATTTAAATGACTGTATTAGAGTGAACCTGAGTGCATACACTCCAGCATACACCTCTTTGGTGGACTCCATGCAGTGCCAGTCATCTCACTAAGTTTTAAAAAGAGTGAGTGTACTAATGTTTTCTTGGACCTTTGATGTTGAGTTATTGAGTTATTGTTATTGAGTTGAGTTATTTTTGATAAGCATTGTGTATTGCAATTTCACACGTGTACAAACAGAAGGACTCCATGCAGTGCCAGTCATCTCACTAAGTTTTAAAAAGAGTGAGTGTACTAATGTTTTCTTGGACCTTTGATGTTGAGTTATTAAGTTATTGTATTAGAGTTGAGTTATTTTTGATAAGCATTGTGTATTGCAATTTCACACGTGTACAAACAGAAGCTTAAGTCAGTTGATTAATAAATATGTGCGATGTGATGCAAGTAGCTCTTGGCCACTTAATTTTTTTCTAAGTAGCTCTCAGTTGAAAAAAGGTTGGAGACCCCTGATGTAGAGTGTATCATGTAAGTTTCATGTATCATTCTGGGCTCATCGCCACAGTCCACTGGCCATTGCCATTCAGCGGAACATTTCTCAGATTCCTTGTATGCTTTTCATATTCTTATTTATATTACATATAATTTATTTATATATTTCTTGAAAAATGTCAACAATTCTATTCAAAAGAAATGTTCAACATCTTGGTTAAAATGCTTATTTGTCCTCTTGCAGAGAGATAGACGAAAAGATGATACCACTCAGGCAACTTACTAATCAATCATATGAAAGACTGGAAACAGACCGTAACCTGCAACCCCCCGGAATTCAAAACTCTACCGCCCAGTGCCACCAGAGCTCACAGATCTATCTTGTTTGTTTGGGCCAGGCAAAACTGATATACACAAATTATGAATTGGGTTGATTTCCTTTGTATGGGTTATGGCAGGCTGGGTTCTTATTTACCTCTTTCATAGAAAATTCAGCGGGTATACGCAGGTTTGTCCAAATGATTGAGTCTCTACCACTTGTCAGTAGAGGTCTTTGCCAGTCTGTTTTTTCCCCCTGGTGATTCATGATCGACCTAACAAAAGTGGTCTTTCACATTCCCGTCTTGCCTGTGTTGCATTTTGCACAAGATGAAGAAAAATTGCAAGAAAACAAGACTACAAATACATAAACATTCATTGATATTTATGCACCAACGCCTGGAAGTTCAATGCCCATTATTATATTGTCCAGGAAAAGGTGCTGCGTCAGTGTCTACACTGCCAAAATGAAGAAGAAACTAGTACACCCAGGTGTCAGTCGATAAAACCCTTTGTCTACCACAGAGTCATTTGACCAGGGAGTAAATATCGATCAAATCCATTCCCATTGCAGACAGAAGCCAGATGTTAGCGGGTGTAAGGTTTTTTGACCGGTAGTAAAAGGGGGTCTAGTCACCATTATGCAACCAGCCAAGAGCCCAGAAAATCACTGTTAGCTTGTTGTTTTACAGATACTACTACACTGATTAAAGTAACTGCATTAGATGTATTAAACTGTAAAATATAGAGATGTTTGTCAGTAGATTGTTTTCCACAGAGCCTCCCTGTGGAAAAGAATCTGCTTTTCTCCAGAATGAAGACTTCGAACAACTAGACTCAGTTTTCATATTTACCGTATCCACATAAAGGTGGCATCAATCTTCTCATTCTACATTTACTACTCTAACTCTCAAAAAAGCAAATACCCATCTTTTTTTTTTCAATATGTCAGACTTACTGTACCTTCAAAGAAATAGATGCGACTTTGAGTGGATACTAAGAGTAGCTTCCGTCAGTTTCAGTTTATTTATAAGGAGTTAAAGTGAGTTGTGCATCTCCTTGAAGAGGCTATTGAAAAATCTAACTGCTTGTTAGTGTCACATTTACAAACCCTGGATGTGTTGTAAAGAAATACAATGAAATGACACCAGCTGAACTGGCTGTAATTCTAGAGTCTGCTGTTAGGGGTAAAAAAGGTGCAATAAATAATGTTTTGTAAAAACATAATTCATAATATACAAGCTTAAAAGGATTGTAATCTACAGTGGGGAGGTACAATTCCACTTAGCTCTGTCCCTGTTTACTCTCACTGCCATAATCCGATCCGTGTGGGTCCACTAGGGAGGAAATATAAATGTTTTAAATCAACCCATTGCTTCAACAAACCTTTAATTCAAAGCACTTTGAGCTGATTGTGGTAATTCCCTGCTGTTTGGTTGACAGTGAAAGATGGAAGTCTTTTGCAAACAAGAGAGATTTATGACAATTCAGTTAGTGTTTAGTTAGTAAAACAGGCTGGGGTTTGGTGTGTTAAAATCAAACAAAGCTACATTACTTAAACCAAGGTGTGTAAGAGCTGCTGTCTTTGTCTAAATATCTTCATCGTCACCATAGACCCTGCCTCCACCGTGTCAGTGGAAGGGAAATAGGCCAAACAAAAAAGTGAAAGTACATATACATTTCCCCCCCAAAGATGGTTTCTGTCATATAAGGGTGTTCTTACATATCGCTTCCAAGTGTGGATGTTTCTGATAACTTTGGTTTTGATTCGTTTTTTGATACTATAAAAGCTAAATTAAATGTCATGATTGACAGGTGAAACTGACTTGTGATTGGTCGCATGTGTACATCCACAGGGCACCACGGCTCCATCCCCAAATCACTACTATACTATGCATCCAAGTTGAGCCAAAGATGGCAGCACCTGTATCGAGCATATTTTGGCTTCATTTTTGTACAGTGGGAGGAAATAAAGATGCTTCGTCCAGACTTATTTACATAGTATCCATATACATACATTTAGCTTTTTTTGTGAGGAGCAAACTTAAACATACTGTATGTTATTAAATTAATCAAGAGCTCATAGAGCTTAACAATGTGTGACCTCCTCTGTCCTTAACCCTCAACAATAGTAAGGAAACATGACCAAAAAAACATTATAAACAGGTGAAAAAACGTGAAACCTCGGAGAGATCTCTCTCCCAGCACATTTACAAAATAACAATATTTAAAACATTGATGAGGATATAAAGGCAGAGGTGTATCATGATCCATGATCCAGATCTCAAAATCCACCATCACAATCCACCACCACGATCAGCTGCCACCACGGACACAATGCCATTCCACAATCAGCTGCCATCACGATCCACGATCCAAGATCGGGAACTACGAGAGCTTCAGGAGTGTGGGTATCTTAGGAGGCAATCCAGCTGTTCCCCCTATTCCAGTCTTTGTGCTTACCTAATCAAATGAGCTGTTGGCTCTATCGTCATAAGCTATACCTTAAACATGAGGGTGGTACCCAGCTTTTCCTCTAAATGTCACTTATAGATCATGTGGTTGATGGGATATTGAAGTAATAGATACCTCTGGTTGCGGTTGAATATTGGGCTTACCACTGTAGAAAAGTGTATGTTGTAAACAGTGAATACGTAGACAACTCACCCAGAGGACCCTATAACCTAATTTGAAACGTTCATAACTAGGACAAAGGCTGGGTGTTCTTGTCAACATGAGGCTCTGCTGTCATTTTATATCCTGCTGGTGTGCAGCTCTGATACCTCAGGTGTAATACAGTTACTGTTGAATGCTGTAATGAAATGCTACCCCACCTCAATAAGAAACCGACCCCTTAAAACAACATTCATGTGTCCCTTTATGACCGTCAGTCCCTGAATTACTTACACTTTCCTATGTAAAAGAGTTCACTGTCAGTAGATAGTTGATGAGCACATGGATCAGGTTGCAGGTTGCAGCGATAGGCCCTGAATGAGATATAGTGTTGCCCTTGTGTGTAACTTAGGAAGATTCTTCTGGCGGCACTGTAGGTAGGTACTACTGGCATAGTATGTATCCACTGCTGCCACGCCAAGTGACCTCACACAGGCATTAGGAAAAGTTTTGTTGGTTTTAGCAAGATCTGACTATGAACCTAATCTGACCTATCATGAAGCGACTGTCATCAAGACTAATGTAAATTTCAACTGGGGTTAAAAATTATTCTTTGTTCGTCACAATGCTTTTTATTTGATCCCTTTGACCAGTTCCCCTCCTCGCTGTGCAGGCTGGTCTCTTCACAATTTCGTAGGAAATGCTACTAAAAGTAATGCACTAGAATTCGTATGAATTCCACTAAATTTTATATGAAAAATATATATGAAGTCTATACCATGGTGATTCAGCAGAGTGACAGCCGCAGGAATAAGCTGTTCCTGAACCTGCTGGTCCGGGAACGGAGGACCCTGGAGCGCCTCCCAGAGGGGAGGAGGGCAAACAGTCTGAGACTGGGTTGTGAGAAATTGGGTTGTTAATGAACAAAAGTGTCTCTATCTTGGTCCAAAGTGAAACACATGATTGTGTATAAAGCAAACATACATATTTTGACCAAATCTGGCAATTAAATACCTCTTAAAACAGATTCGACAGATTTGATCCAGTGTTAATTTCATTGACGAAAACTATGACGAAAAATATTCGTTAACGATATTTTTTCCATGACGAAGACGAGACGAAGACGTAACGAAAACGGATCTTTGAAAATAAAAACTATGACTAAATCTATTTTAACTTTCGTTGACGAAACGAGACGAGACGAAAATGTTGACACATCACTACTACCAGATAGTAGTGATGTGTCGGTCGTGAACGATTCGTTCGTTTTGAACGAATCCTTACAAGGATTCGGGAGTAACGAGTCCTCTCAAAGAGTGATTCGTTCATTTTCTCGTGGCCGCACATCGGGACTGTTGCATAGGCTGATGCAGGTCACGTGAAAAATGATCCAAAGACTCGTATCCGGCAGATGAACGAATCACTGATACGAAGACTCTGTTGGCAGAAGAACGAATCACTGATCTGAAGACACAGTCGGGAGGTGAACGATTCGTTCATCTGCCGGGTACGAGTCTTTGGCTCATTTTCCACGTGACCTCCATAGGCTCATAAGAGGAAACAGTTACCCCATTCCCTATCGCGTGACCGCTGTTAAAAAGCAGCCTGACAGCTTTTGTGTGGCAGATCTTTTTTTTTTAAAGAAAATCTCTATTATATACAGTAAAACATGACAGTTTGTATGGTTTTAAATAGTCATTTATTGTCACACTGGCATTTAATTATCACGGGAAATAATTACACTGCACTAAACTGTAAGTGTAAATGTAAAGTGAAAGTAACAAAACCAGTCATTATGACTTGTGAATAGGGCTGAACGATTTGGGGAAATAATCTAATTGCGATTTCCCCCCCCCAAATATTGCGATTAAGATTTAATATGCGATTCTTTTATTTTATCCTCTCTTTCCCCCCCAAAAAAAACGTAATGAATGATTTAAATATGACCAACACAATATTAGATACTGTACAATATTCTTTCCCACATTTTTATTTAACTGCTCATTACAGAAAACAAGAATAACAAATCGGTGTGCATTTAAGTAATTTAATCAAAGTCATTGTAAGTATAAACACAAGGCATGCACTTTTTAAAACCTGTGTGCAAATTTACCATCTTGAGAATTTTTTTTTTTTTTAAATATAGGTGTCGTACTACTCTCAAGTCAGTAACATTTCCAATGTTGGGAAGGATACTTTCAAAACGTATTCTGTTACAGAATGCAGAATACATGCCCAAAAATTTAATCTGTAACGTATTCCGTTACATTAACTAATCTGAGTAACGTATTCTGAATACTTGGATTACTTCCACATTGAATTGCATTTTATAAGTGTAGGAATGCGGCGTTGTTATAGTCAGTGGAGCAGCAGCAGTTTAAGCTCTGTGTCCGCGGATGCGGCGGGCCAGCTGGATGTGCTGGCAGCGTGCGGATCAGCAGCTCTGTAGATTCCCGTTCATGTCCGGGTGGTCGTGCAGCGGTATGGAGGCGCCGGGCCTCAGCAGGAACACCCCCATGCTGAACACCTCCGTCTCGCAGATGTGCATGTAGGTGACCGGGGGCATCTGGAGCCCCGCCGTCCCGGAGCTCGGCTTGCTTTTCCCGGGAGCGATTTTCCCGTCCGCCGCCCGCACTGCGGTCACCGGCGAGATGAGCTCGCTCTGTGTGGCCGACACGTCGGCCGAAGACTCTGTGGGCAGATGAACGAATCATTGATCCAAAAACACGGTCGGGAGTTGAACGATTCGTTCATCTGCCGGGTACGAGTCTTTGGATCGTTTGCACCGCCCCCCCCCCCCCCCCCCCCCCCCTTGAAACGAACGAATGACTCAAAAAAAGATTCGTTCATTTTACTGAACGAGATTCAAAGAACCGACACGGTAAAAAGATCCGAACTTCCCATCACTACCAGATAGCGCACCGGTCCCGAGGCTCCGCCCACCGCCCCGCTCACTCGCTCAGAGACACAAGACCAGAGCTCGTTCACGTGCACCGGCTGCTTCTTAAAAGTGGGAACAGTGAAAACACAGAGTTTCTCTGGTCTCAGCTGATCAGAGATCAGCGCAGCAGCTTCTTGATCAGAGCAGAAGCTGCAGTTGGTTTGTACCGAGCTTCAGTTTCTGTGTCCGCCTCCAGCCTGAACTGCTCTCACTTTTTGTTTTCACATTTAAAACTAAATATATATTTTTAAGCTATTAGGCTGCAGCTATATGTTTTTATTTATTTCAAAATATGGTACTTCTTATTTCATACATTTCCCACAAATATTGGGAGGACTCAAATAGCCCTACAAAGTTATGTGTTTAATTTAATTCAAAGTAGGCTGACACTTGCCTGTGTATTTTCTTCTCTTCATAAGTGTTCGGTGTTTTCCTTTATTGTAACAGGTACAAATAGCAATAAAATGTCAAGAGTTTTCTTTATTGTCGTTCTATAATTTCGTAAATGCAACAAACTATAGTTTAGTATAGTATAACTTTATATTAAACTTTATTAGCTTTGTTATCAAATATATTTTACGGCTCCAGACACATTTTATTTGGGGGAAGAAGAGGCAAAATAAGTAAGAAAAGGTTGCCGACCCCTGCTATAGACCTTTCTGGTAGGGTAATCTAATGGACAACCTAAGTACTGCAAGCTAGACTATTATGCAGTTTTAGACACAACACAGGGTCCCTGGGCTTGAGAAGGGAAGAAGAGGAGTTAATGTGGCTACTAAATGTGACTAAAACTAGACTAAAATGTAATTCATTTTCGTCGACTAAAACTAGACTAAAACTAAGAAGGATAAAAATGACTAAATGTGACTAATATGCATTTTCGTCAAAAGACTAAGACTAAGACTAAATCAAAAATAGCTGCCAAAATGAACACTGAATTGATCCAGCTTGGACCTCAATGGGGTTTGAGAAAGTACACCTGAGAGGGCCTGTGCTTGGAGCAGGATGAAATGTAAACTTTGTCCCAGAACAAAAGCAAAGTCATCATCGTAAAGGTCTTGACCTCGGGAGTAACATTATGTCTGTGGGAAAATTGTGGATGGCTTCTGCTCCTCAGGGATGACCTTTGAACCTTGTACCTGAGTCAGTTTTGATGGCTTACAGCAGTGAATTTCAACCTTTTTTGAGCCGCAGCACATTTTTTACATTTACAAAATCCTGGGGCACACCACCAACCTAAATGACACTCTATGGACTAACACAGTACATATAATACATATAGTTAGTAATATAATTTCTAAATGTATTAAAAAGCACTATTTTAAATTATTTCAGCCCTTTCTTACTCTTACCTTTTAATGAGCACAAATTGAATCAGATTTATGAAACAATCTTTGATTTAACTAAACTTTATTTAACGGAGACATATTATACCCATTTTATCACATTTGATATGGTTCCTTGGGGTCTTATTGAAATGTCTGTAACATATTTTGGTCAAAATACCACAAGGATCATTTAAAACAGGAACTTTTAACCCTGTCTAAAACAGATTGACCTGTTTTGTGGCCAATAGTTACTCCCGCCGTTTACCCGCGCTTCATTGAATTTCTTCACTTTGACATTCAGAGCACTGGGCAGAAACCACATCGCGTCAACACCCACCGTGGGCCTTCGCGATGCTTTGTTTTAATTAAACAGTCGGATTCCCCTGTTCCGCACCAGTTCTAAGTCAGCTGCTAGGCGCCAGCCGAGGTGCACCGCCGGAAGGGGCCCCCCGCGTGAACGGAGGGTTCCCCCAGCGGGCGCCGTAGCTGAGGTGATCCGCGAGAAGGGCCCGACACGCGTCCAGAGTCGCTGCCGCCGACCGCCGTACCCGGTCCCCTCCAACGGCCCGCCTTCTGCACCGGCGACGGACACCGCCCCACGGTCCAAGAGAAAGAAAGCACCCTGCACCACTGACGCCGTGAGGCACAGCGGAATAGGACCTCCCCCCCCAACAAAACGTCGAGGCGTGCCGCACGCCGAGTCTCCGGCGGAGTGGAGAGGAGGGCGACTGCTCCCTCAGCCGCGGCACCTGCCCAGCGGTTTAACCACAAATACCAATGATATCGGTGAAAGTCAAGTTTATTACCGATGTGCAGATGTCGGTAAACGAGGCAAATATCTGCCGCTACCGATGTTCGGCCGATACTTCGGTGCAACACTAGATATTAGATAATTTCCCACGGCACACCTGACGATCTCTCACGGCACACTAGTGTGCCGCGGCACACTGGTTGAAAATCACTGGCTTACAGGATGGAAACTAAATATGCAACAGACATGGCATGAACTGTTTTGGAAAGGTCTTGAACTCCACTACCATAGCCAAATGCAAAACTATGGGGGGCGACACTGAGTAGGGCCAAACCCCTTGAAAAAACTAGATTTGACCATTTTATTAGTAAGAAAAACTAAATCTGACTAAACAGGTGTTTTTCTCACACCAAAAAACTATAAAGAAGCATGCAAGGTTCCCAGTCGCAATCTCACATAATAGTGAAAACACATTAGAACTACAAAAGATGGGAACGACACACACACGTACAGGAATGCCATTAAATTTTTGCTTTTCTGTATGGTTCTTCCTGGTTGAGATTAGGGTTTCTGAAAATAGTTTTTTTTTAACCATGAATGAAAATATTGAAACTGAAACACACATATCTCGACACAGATATCATCAAAACACATTTTTATTAAGAAATATTGCTCAAATATAGCGTTTTCCACCAGGAATACATCAATCTCAGCCATCTTACTTTATCAGAGCGCTGCGGAGGGCCGCGCAGGCGCATTTCGTATGATTCTTTACGAAAATGTGGACATAACTTTTAGTACGATATCTTACGAGCCGTTTCATGAGACCACGTTGCTCTGTGGCAGGAATGTTGAAACATAAGCCAAGCTGTTTGATGTTGCTATTGCCGCTGATGATTTATTTTGTTCTTCATCTTCATCCTCTTCTTCTCCCCATCCCTTCCTCTCCTCCATCTCATCCTTCTGCTTGGTAGCCTGTAAGCCTGGGAACGAGGCAGGCTCATTTTAAAGAAGAAAGAAGACGTGTGTTACAGCCGGATGTCTCATAGTCACAGAGACTGGAATCAGTCATAGTTTGCAGTCAATTATTTGTGAAGAATGTGGAAGAAATGACTTCCCCAGATTTAAGAGAAGGCATTAACATCGACATAATCAATAGAATTAATTTAAGCACGGTGTGTGACTTTTATAAAAGCCCACACAGTGGTAAAATTGAGAAAATCTTGTTGGTGAAAATTTTGGTTGAGTTGTATCTGTAACAAAAATTGAAAAATATTTGACCTTGGTCAATAATCCTCATTAATAAACAGTGTAGAGTTAATTTTATTATTAAGTCTATGCATTATCAAAATGTAGTGGAAAAGTTTCATCATCCCAGGATAAAGGTTATGTGCTGAAAAGTTTTGTTTTGTCTTCAAAGTCCAAAGCCTAAGGATATTGTGAAACATTTTTTTTAGAAGAAAGAAATCTGTAAGATAAATTTAAGTAAAGCGATTAGATACGATTGATCCTCCTGCTACATTTATTCTCTTTAAAAATATATATTTTAATTGATGGCCTGCCATATATGACCGGAAACCTTTCTTCCCTCAGAAAAAAAATGTAAATTGAAAAAATTGTGAAGCTCGTCTGCTACAGCATTTCCTTTCATGTCTATTTGCAGATAAGATACTGTTTTGACTGGATTCTTTAAGCAGTTTAGAATAACTTGTAAATCTGCAGATAAGAAACAGGAGCTTGAACATCCACATATTTAACACATAAAACTATGAGCTGCTGAGCAGGGAAGCACCGTACACATAATCATCCTCCACAACAAGCGTCACCTGCTGTCTGGTGAAGAGCTGCTCAGCAACAGCCTGAGATTAGCAAATCCCTGGAGGAGTGGGTTTTCATGTGCAGGAGTTTTTTGTGCATGTTTGTTCGTGTGTGTCTGAATGGTGTCATCTGTACTCAGACAAAGAGGTTGCAACCCCCTGAGGAAACACAGCTCTTACACACTGATGGGGGAGAGGACGAATCTCTCATATATCCCCTCCTCTCACCATAAGCATCCATTGATATGGTCTTGATCTTCATGTCCGGACCCACAGACACACACACACGCACACACACACACACACACACACACACACACACACACACACACACACACACACACACACACACACACACACACACACACACCACAGTGTGTTGGTTTGATGTCTCACCTCTACCTGCCTGCTTTGACCTCTGATCTATTCACTGACTCTCAACAGCATCTCATTCACTGATTCTTGTTTTTGGTCTCCAGAAACACTTCTGATCCTCATATTACCAACCTCCGTACTGCATCCCCTCATTCCCCCTTCTCAAAGGCTTCTTCTCTCTCAGTACTGTCTCCCTCCTTCTTACTCTTTTCTCCGTGCTCAGGGCTGCAGAATAATCCCCTGTGAGATTTCTCACTCTCGTCTTTTGTCTTGGCTTTGGCATTGCTGCCTTCCACCGTGACTCTCCAGTCGCTGGTCAGACTGGGAGCTATAAATACAGCATCTCCTGATGTCTCCTGGTTGTACTGAAAGCACTAAGGCTTGGTGTTGATATGCTCGTGACAAGCTCTTTGTGAGAGAACATCAGACTCACATGTTTAATTTCCCAGACCTTTTACCACAAAGATAAATGAAATTCCATTGCTTAGCAGACTCGTGGATGTTAAAACAGCATGTTTTCCTTTCGGATAATGGATTCCTTTATTTTTGACCAATAAAAAGTTTGGGCCACTGAGGGAATGTTGGGGGGAGGATCTGGATAGATCAGTCTTTTCAGCCAAATGACAAATGCATGTTTGTGGCTTTAGTAATTGTCTTTGTGAAGTATAAATTGAGAAGTATCTGAGAAGTATAAAGTCAGGTGTTGGACAAAGTCCTCAAAGAATGGTTCGTCAGAACATTGGACTGACCTCTGTTTTGCTACTGAAAGGAACGCTTATTTACGAGATGCTGCTATCAATTGTATCTGGAGGGGGAAACAACCTAATTGTTCGCTTGTACAACTTGTTTCCCTAAAGCCCAGGCATTAGCATAACCAAGTGGTTATTAGTGAAGCCATGATGGATATCCCTTAACCCAAGTATTTATGTTAACCCAACAAAAGAACCCAGGATCCTTTCTCATCCTATCGTATTGTCAGTTTATCAGCTACCAACACAGATATTATCCAAAAGATCGATTAGTGCAGGTTTAAATCTGCTCAAAAATGTCCTTGCTGCAATCCATAAAATCGTTGTTAATTATGTTCCTATTACTCTTGATTGTTGAGTTGGATCCTGCTGGCGCGGTTTACGTATGTCGGCATACTCGAATTCTTCCATGACACAGAGACGATTGTATCTGCACAGAGACGTGTATGACGTGATGATAGCGTTTTCTTTTATGCGGCAGTTAATCACAAGATCAACTATCAATAATCTGCTCCCAGGGTCAGCCTGTCAAAGGCCACCTAGTGTGCATGTCGAGTGAGTTGGTGTGTGTGCGTGTGTGTCTGTGTGTGTGAGTGTGTGTGTGTGTTTGTGTATTAATAGAGGATGGAGTATGCTCCTAAATGTTTGAGTCACAAGGTTTCCATGTCACAACTGTTCAGCTCACACAAAATATGGTCAGATTACATAACAAAGACACAAATCCATATTTTTTAAAAGAAAATCAAAGTCTGTAATCTATAGATTACTAGAAGTATTGTTTGTTCAATGAATGTATGTAAATTTTTATGGATTTTACCCCTTTTTTTTACGATCAAGAACATACAGGCGTGCTGATAATTATCAACTTTTAACCTGCAGAAATTAGTATGTGTGTGTGTGTGTGTGTGTGTGTGTTTGTTTGTGTGTGTATATGCAAAGCTTAAACAGTCTATATATATATAGCATGATGCAGATCACGTGAATATTTTTTGTTTTGTCTCGTGTTCCCTCTCAGGTGATTGAGTCTTTGGGCATCATGATCTACAAGGCTCTGGACTACGGACTAAAGGAGAATGAGGAGAGGGAGCTCAGTCCACCTCTGGAGCAGCTCATCGACCTCATGACCAACATTGGCGAGGCCACAAAGGACTCCTGCCCTGACGAAGGTTATGAGGCCACAGAGGAGGAGGACGAGGCAGAGGATAATCCTGATAGTGTCTACACTGTTCATGGTTACAGAGATATCCTCAAGGTAGGTACCCTAGCTGAGGAAGCGACTCTGGTTGTCTTATCTATGGATGTCAGTGGTTTTTTCAATCACTCTCACTCTCCCTGCTCTCATCAGCCTGTTTTAATAAAGAAACATGCAGATATTTTCAGAGAAAGAACTCAGATAACCTCACTGCACACTGCCAGCCAAACACTAAACTTAAAAACAGGAAGCAGCAACTAGCTGAAAATTATAAAGTGAAACACATATACCTTTATTACACTAAAATTAGCGGGTATATGTAGGTTTTTTAATCTTGGCTAAACTGGATAAAAGAGGCAATTTACTCTTTTCCAATTGCCATTCCCATTGTTCATTCTTGGAGAGTCATGTAAGACATGAGGAACGCACAGAAACTGCCCGTTTGCAGCTACATCGGGCATCACTGCATCTAAACCTTAAGCTCATCAACCGAGCACACAGCATTCTTATATGGTATTTGATGGATCATTGATTTTAGACTTATTCCCACATACTGGCCCGGCATGCTTGTTGGAGCATTTAGAGTCATTTTTGTGTTATCTGGACGTAAATATTTTTCAAAACGAAAGTCGTGTGGATATAGATTTATTTTTAAACTGAGAGGAAATAGACAAGGCCCTAATACTCAACTGAACTAAACATAGGTGAACTAATCAAGATGGGCAGCTAATCAACGTAAGAGGGATATCAGACAAAGACAGGAAGTAAAGTAAGAGATACACAAGGAGATTATAAATCCAAAATTAATATCAAAATTGTAGTTGAAAAATGAGCCCATGCTGCACAAAGTCTTTCTATCTATTCAAAGGTAAGACATGGCAGAATCATGACACTAAACTACTGAGTTTAACATAACAAATCAGCATATTAAGCCATATCTGCATATGTTTCAGACAATCTGGCCGGGGCAATGGCAACCAGCTGTCACTTTAAATAGTCTCCTCTGTCCATTCACTTCATGTGCTTCCTGAGTTAACCCTTTGTCCTACTGTATTGACCCCAGTTGACAGAGAATAACTCTGTCAACACAATATTTAAAACACATAATTGGCCATATTTTGCCAGTGCCACATTTATTTATGTCTGAAATGAACAAAGATAACACTTTCATTTATGAGAGAAGAGATGTTTTCTGTTATTTTCTGTGTTTAGTGAACTTCTCTCTAGCTGAAATGCAATCTAGACAAATGGCATGCCACGCATTAACCACAGAGTGCCTTCTGCACCCCTGAGAGACACAAGGCATAATCTGTCATTGTATGTGTGTTTGTGTGTGTTAGTGCATTTGTGTGTTTGTGTTCATGTGGCAGCAGGATGGCTGACCTCGGGAATAGCTGTCTTGTGAATTGTAATCCACAGTCAATGACTGTTGTTTACCAATGTCTGCAAATGTGTTTGGATATTTTTTGTTTTCATGCAGTGTCCCTGAGAACAATCACATACCAAATCATCAGCACTGATAGTTAATTTAACAAATAGGATCCTCAACTTGCCAACATGTCAGAGCACATTGGTCACCACTATATCACATCATACACTTTGAAAGCTGCACAGAGAGAATTGGAAAAGCTCTGTTGTCATTGAACATGGCCGCCAGATGGTGCTATGAGAGTATACATGGATATTGATGTAGCCATTCATTTCAGTGCATTGCATCGCACATTGTGAATTTTACTCCATCACTTCTGTATCAAGTTTATAAGAAATGCAACTGTGACCCATGCAATGTAAATGTCTCCCCCTCTGTACTTCACTGTCTCTCCCCTATAGCTGTGTACAACTCACCTACCCAACCTATCAGATGCCCCCAATCACTACCAAGCAGTGTGTCGGGCTCTGTATACAGAAACCAGGGAGCTGCACACTTTTCTGGAGAAGATCAGGAGTGCCAAAGAGGTGTGTAGTTATCATCATCATCGTCAACAAGGCTGCGGACTCGTAGAACAATTTTTTTTTTCTCTTTAGTTGCAAATTAAAAAGCAGATATAGAAAAAAAAAATCTACAAGGCGAGGTCAAAGGCATTGCCTTTTTATCCATCAATCCTTTAATCCAGAAAACACTTTAACCCCTTTAATTTGACTTATTTGCGTATATATAGACCTAGATGGTTGTAATATGTATTAATAAAGACAACTTTACTGTCCAAAGAGACCAAAATTTACACAGAAATTTTCAAGTTCTCAGTGTAAAAAACTAAAGCATTTGTTACTGGAAAGAGAGGGTTGATACACATCTAGGTATGTGTAGACAAAGAATAGAGCTTTGCATGTGTTTTGTGCACCGCGGGAAGGATAAACGCTTCACCTCCTGTTTCCGCCGAACCATGCCCACTAATCACGCATTACGGTCCACGCCATCAAGTGCAGATCACACAGTGAAATTTTGATGTAAATCAAAGTAAAGTTGTGAAACTAGGCCCACTTCCTGTTGCCAGGAGGTAGCGCTATCACTACATACAGACTAATAGATCTGTTCAGGCCGGGACTCTGATCATGTACGTGCAAAAAACAAGACCCATTAATCAAATTGGTGGCACAAATTTTATTTTCATCGGTGGTGTGTACTGAATTCCGTGAAGATCGGTTAAACCAAATTGTATTGCTGTGTTTTAGGGGGGCTCTGTTGAGCCATTTAGCCACGCCCATTTCCAAATACTCCATAATACGTACATTTTCACCAGGCTTAAAGCGCCCGCAAACTTTGGTGAGTTTTTGAGCATGTTCATGCCGTAATAAATGCGATTAATTTGCCTGAATAATCAAACGAAAAGCAAAAGAGCCAAAGCACGCTGCTCGTGTCCTAATAATCATTTCAATTTCAATAGTTTCTTTCGCATAGTCATCCTCGGGCCCTAATGATGAAGATAAAATATTAAAATACTAAAAGAGATTACAAAATATTACAAAGAATTAGATGTTAGAAGAGTGAAGATGATTTTAAGGCAGCAAATAATATGAATATGGAAACATAAGCTATGTTTGCTATGTTATATTATATATTTTAAAACTATCAATTTAGAAGTACTTAAATGGCATTTAATTACAGCACTTTGTAGTTTTGAAATTGTACTTTCTTGATTCTTGTTGTTCTGGGTTTGTACCCTTGAATGCACTTATTGTAAGTCGCTTTGGATAAAAGCGTCAGCTAAATGAAATGTAATGTGATGGATGATGGCCCACTGTATTGCAGCTGTCCCTCAGAGAGCCTCGCCCCCCCCCCCTGTCAACAGTCCGCTCCAGGGCAGGGGGGCGTGGCGGCGTGAGTGGCCCAGACCTTCGTATTTTTTTCTATATGCGGCCCTCGGGATAAAAAGTTTGGACACCCCTGCTCTAGGCTCTTCAATGTTCAAATTAGCACTGATTAGATTTGATGGGCTGTTAGTAAGCTCTTAAGCATCACCCTATGTAAATAGACTACTGTATACACAGTACGCATGTAGAGTGCATTATGCATCATGGTGTGAGGGATATTATGTAACCGCTACATTGAGCCTCCAGTCCAGCCAAGGCAGCTGTTCCTGAGCAGGAAGATGTTGAATTGTGGTGATTTGCAGTCAGCTGGGCAGATTGTGCAGCTAACCTTGTTAGAACACTGCATTAACTTCCATTCATTGTTGACAGACTAACCAAAACCTTCCACAACCTAACTTCACTTATGGCTAGCCCTAACCTTAACCTTAACCTTACCACATTTCATAGCCTGATGTTGTCATACTCACAATTCTAGTCAGAATGTGAGTCTGATACCGCTCCATTGGGCTGTGATTATGGGGCGTGTTCCGAACCAGAAAAAAAATGCCTCTTGTGTCAATTGGATAGACCTACAACCAATCAGAGCAACGTAGTATGTGACGTATGTTAAGCGACTCATTGTGAGTTATTTTCTAAAGCCGGGTTCACACCGGACGCTGAAGCGACACCAAAGCGACGCTGAAGCGCAGCGCCAAGCCTTAAATAACAGCTGGCTCCCATCCACTCCCATGTTAAACCTTTGTGCCGGTCACACCGGAGGCTGAAGCGCCGCGCTGCGCCAAGGCTGCCTAGCGCCGTGCAGCGATCGTTTCGGCGTCGAGTCTATTTTTAGCGCTTGACACGAGCGTATCGCGCCAGGAAACACACTGAAAAATTATTTTAAACGATATTGATGACTTATTTTATATGCTATAAATGATCAAATATGCATCCCATACTTTGAATTCCCCTTCTGTTGTCCTGGAGTTTTAATTTTACCAATGACATTATTAAATGTCCCCCTCTGCCCATCCACTACAGCCACACAAGCAGTGATAAAGATAAAAAGAGAGAGGGGGGGGGGGGGGGGGGGCTACGTATTCTCCACATAGGCTTGAGTGGAGAATACGTAATTTACCCTCGACACCCGACATTTAACGGAGCAAACAGCGGAGAAGTTCTTCAACATGGATGAAATTAAATTAATAATTGAAGTGGAGAAGTACAGTGAGTTGTATGATCCTCGGAACATGTTGTATAAAGACAACACCAAAAAAGACAAATGTTAGGATGCTGTTGCTTAATGTTGGAGCAATAAGTAAGTATATGCTTGAATACTACTGGATCAACGGGTGATATTATTAGCGCTGCCCGTCGGTTCAGCGTCGCTTCAGCGTCCGGTGTGAACAGCCAAGCGCCGGCGCGATAGGGATTAGCGCGGTGCTCTGGCATCGCCTCCGCGTTCTCTATTCCTCTTTCAAAATGAATGCGCTGTCGATGTCTTCTAAAACAGACTCAATGGCAGCATCTACACATCTCAGCTCTCCAGCGGCAGGCATGTTTGTTGAAAACGAATTCAACCCAAGCGCACTTTGATGACGTGGTTGATTAAGTTACTGTTGATCATCTGTCCATCATCGTATAAAGCCCGCCCTGACAATCTGATTGGTCCGAACAGTTTCTGTTCGGGCATAATTTCTCCCCAACGGAGCGACTCCAGACCGAACTTCCCGACCTCAAATGTTGTGGGCGGGGCTAAGTTTGTCTGGCATCCAGGCTACACATTTCATATCTTACCCCTAAACTTAACTAGGACCTCAGAAATTATGTGTTTCCTCATAAAGCTTTGGCTCCCATGAGGTATACTGGTCTGTCTACACTGAAAAAGGAACATATATGAGTTTATAGCTTTAAACACATATAGATACAAAGTGACTTTACATTTTAGGGCTAGTAGTGTTAAGCCTAATTTATAGAATGTAAACAAAATTTAGTGAAATCTATTGGTGACATTGCATGTTGCAGGTGAATACCCCTCACCTCACCCTCCCCTTCCCAACATAGAAGAGATCGGCTCTATTATAAATTACCTCACTGTATTTAGGAGCTAAAATAAAGGTTTAATGACTTTGTAGACTGTAACTACAACAGGGCAATAATTATTCTGCTTGATTCTTGTTTTATATCCTATGTCTCTGTCTCTTTTACCAGAACCTCCGTAAAATGGAGGCAGAGTCATCAGAGGAATCCAGCCGTGACCTGAACGAACTGCAGAACACTGACTGGGTAGGCAACAAGTCTCCTGTCCTATGACCTCCAGGTTCAATTGATTGGGTCGGTTTGGTGTCATATCAAAGATAGTTCATAGCTGCATGTTTATGAATGCATGTATCACTCTGAATGGGCATTGATAAAAAAAAAACTTGGAAGCATGTTGAGATGGATAGAACCACACCCCTTCATGAACCCTCCTTATTCTGTGTGCACAGAGGTCAGAGCCCAGATGACTGCCACTGTGTATACTCGTATCCAAAGGGTCACAAGCTATTTTTGACTTTTCCTCTTCCATGCTGCCCTTTTCTTGTTCCGTCAGGCTCGGTTCTGGGTCCAGGTGATGAGGACCCTACGTGAAGGAGTCAAGCTAAAGAAGGTGCAAGAGCGCCAGTACAACCCTTTGCCTATCGAGTACCAGCTCACTCCCTATGAGATGCTCATGGATGACATCAGGTTCCAACGTTTCAAGCTACGCAAAGTCATGGTTAGTGTCGGGTTCTGACCATACACACACACACACACACACACACACACACACAGACACACACACACACTTACACACACACACACACACACAAATACACAGAAGCTAATGCCATATTTCAGTTTAAGGAAAAATTGCTTTGAAAAACTTGCAACTCTTACATGATGATTACAGGCTGCAGAAATGCTGTGTTAGATACCAACACAGTGCTGAACATTCCCTCTGAGTCACGCTTTCAATAGACAAGGACAGATCCAATGAACAGTCTTTAATTTGAGTTAAAAATAGGGCGAAGCTATTAGCAGTCAGTAAGGCAGTGGTATCCAAAAGTCAGAGGCAAAA
This sequence comes from Pleuronectes platessa, assembly GCF_947347685.1. Classification (NCBI taxonomy): domain Eukaryota; kingdom Metazoa; phylum Chordata; class Actinopteri; order Pleuronectiformes; family Pleuronectidae; genus Pleuronectes; species Pleuronectes platessa. The sequence continues at coordinate 25,858,442 of NC_070635.1, read as the reverse complement.
GGCACTGTTAAAGAAATGCAGAGGGGGAAGACTGAGGATCGAACTGCCGACCTTCTGGCAGGAGGACAACCGCTCTACCCCTGAGCCACAGCCAGCCTTACAAATACATGCAAATACAAATCAAAAGTGTTTTAAAAGCTTAACACAGGGGTAGGATCACGACAATCTTGTAATTTTAATGATGCACGGACATTCAACACTTTGAGGCTCCAGTTTTTTATTTGATGCAGATGAACAAATCAACAACCAGATCCCCATCAAACAAAGATCCCATTATGCTGCTGTTAAGAAGACACCTCAATAGATTGTCTTCACTTGTTTACGTTAAGCCAAACAAAGCCGGCATAGAAACTCGATTTTAATATAGCATGCAGTTTCAGAGTCGTGTGACTGCGTCGGCATCTTTCCCGTCATGCTGATTCAGCTCTGTGACGTCCTCTATAAAGGCAGTACAACAATGCTCTCCCCATCACATGTTCATATCTTCTACACATAACAGCGAGACTGAATGAAGGCACAAGATAATTGAGGGTGTAGCAGAAAATTCTGTGAATTGTATAAGTAAATCAAACAACTGCTCTATTGTGAGAATTTGCTGCCTTTTATTGTGTTGTATCATTTTCAGTTGAATATATTTCAGGTTTGTACTGTTGTCACACAACATTTTGATGGACAATTTTCATTCATGTATTTATTATAAATGACACAATTACCTAATACAAGAACATGTGAAACCCTGTTCTGTTGTTTTAGGTGAATGGAGACATCCCACCTAGGTTAAAGAAGAGTGCTCATGAAGTCATCCTGGAGTTTATCAGGTCCAGACCACCTCTCAACCCTGTGAGTAAATAAAGCCAGTAGATTTAATATGATATTGGATCCGGCACTGTCCCTGCAGAGCCAATGAAGACCTGAAAATATACATATAGAAATAGTGCACTCTCTATTAGCAAGATGATGTTACATTTAATTTAATTTAGCTGTCGCTTTTATCCAAAGCGACTCACAATAAGTGCATTCAACCCCGAGGGTACAGACCCAGGACAACAAGAATCAAGAAAGTACAACTTCTTCAAAATAAAGCAAAACTACAAAGGGCTATAAGTAAGTGTCATTTAAGTGCTACTTAAGTGTTAGTTTCAAAAAGTTGTTAGTATTTTTATTAGAGTGGTATTTTTATTAGCGTGGCCCACTGCCTATGTAAGAGGTGCGTCTTAGGCACGTGAGCCACGCTTGCTCTTCTAGAAGTGCTACTTTTATTTGAGCAAATACAGTGATCATACCAGAAACCAATGTAGCAGCTCCACTGCAGACATGCAGCAGACATTCAACCTGTTTGAACAACAGACCTGTGAGATACAGCAGATCAGCGATGTAGCCGTCAGGTGCTAACCCAGTGTTGCCCAGGCTTAGCAAAGACCTTATTGCTGTCATAAGTAAAACAGCTACTACATGTAATGTAATAAGAAAACTATGGGTCATAATCAGCTGAATGCATCGACAACCGACTGGAGGACACTCCATTCTTTATATTGCAGCTTTCTTAAAACCACTGTAGCCTTTCTAGTGAAGCAAGAATGTTGCAGCTTTCTACATGAAGCTTCATTACAGTCTAAATATGAATATGATATGAATCCTACAATCATGGGACTGAACTCTTGGTAACGGTTGAGGAGCGGGCCTGCTGGATTTAGCTGTTTGTTAGTGTCATTGATTTCTTTCACACAACTTACTCACGAACTGTCTTCACGTATTTTTCTTTTATCCATCATCCTCTGTGCTAGGCGTCAGCTCGCAAACTGAAGCCACAGACTCAGCATCCTCCAACCCTGCATGAGCGGATCCTGGAGGAAATCAAAGCAGAGAGGAAACTGCGACCTGTGTCACCTGATCAGGTCCGCAGAGGAAGGCTGGGTAAGGAAACTCGCCAAGTCTTCGTCACTGTTCTTGTTATGTGACACACACACACACACTCTCTCTCTCTCTCTCTCTCTCTCTCTCTCTCTCTCTCTCTCTCTCTCTCTCTCTCTCTCTCTCTCTCTCTATCTCTCTCTCTCTCTCTCTCTCTCTCTCTCTCTCTATCTCTCTCTTGCACATGATGCTTGCATCTGCTTGGCATCATGTGCAAATCGACTAAATACAAGAAATATCTTTTACCTTCATTGTTTTAAGCTTTATGCTTCAGTTTATTTACACTTTGCTCCACTTTTATTTGCACCTCTGCTCTTTGCTCTTATAGCTAATTCTGCCTAACTTATCATATTTGCATTGCAACAAATGCACATTATTGTTTTGTTGACTATATTGTGTGCAATACAGTGAAAATTGTACATGAATAATAATGCTAAGTGTCTGCAATTCCATGACCACTAATTGTACTAAAACAACTACTGTTTCTGAATGTCACTTATCTCTCACCATTGGCTGTGGCTTATTTGAAATGCTATTATCTACCATCCTGAAAGGGATTATACTTCAGTGATCTGAATGTAGACTATCAGCATGTTGAATTTATAAGTCCTGCCTTAATTTACCTCCTCCACAGCAATAACTCTACTATGCCATGATTGTTTCTTCTTGCAGTAATTCGGCCACTTAGCATGTCTTTCAGTTTTGATGCGTCAGGTAAAGTTTCCTCGCTGCTTACCTGGCTTTTTTTAAATAATTTTTTTCATGACTTTCTGTAAACCTCCTTGTTGTGGCTGCTCATCTGCTTTCCTAGCTCAGACACATACACACACACACACATACACACACACACACACACACACACACACACACACACACACACACACACACACACACACACACACACACACACACGTCATGCTTCAGTGGTTGGTGATGGTTGCCTGCTTTGTGTGGAGGTGAAGCCTTGTGATGATGTGAGACACAGGTCAGTAGTAGGATGAGACACTGGAGAGAACAAAGTGATGAGTGACACATTTGACCAACAAAGTGGATACACAGGATTTTCAGTTACACTAAGTACATGTGATACCCTCTTTGTTTACACGGGGAAAACAGATACATACTGGATATTTGACATACTGCTCAATATACTCAGTTGTCAAATTTGTCCATTTACATCCACAAAATTAAGGAGTAAAATTTACGAAAATAACAGTTTATAATAAATAAATGATACATACTTTTTTAAACAAGATAACATTTTAAAAAGCCTGCTGGCTATGAAGAAATTCAGTCACACACCAATTTCTCTGCCAATGACACACAGTACTCTATTAAAACATAGTCTCAAGTTCAACTGAAGCTAATGTGAGTCTTCAGGAGTCATGTACTTTCTAAAGCTAGAATGTGATTAATCTCATTACATTACACATAATATATATATTTTTGGCTCTAGAGCTAAGAAATGTGTTGCTGATCCTTTGTATGTATCTCTTTATTCATACAAAATAACAGACAGTGAGCTGATTGTTATTGTTAAGTAGTATGGGCAAGTTTCATTGCATGTGCACGCCTCACTGCCCATGGTGTTTTGTCAAAAGAGGGGATCCTATAACTTCTAATATTATCTGAATTTGCTAAATGAGGAGATAAGACTTATCTCTCTCGTCCAGAGTAAGGTGAGGACCAAAAGGCTGATGACTTACGAGGATAGATCAAACTAATTCTTTATTTATAACTTGGTTGTTCCACTTCACAGTAAGGCAGTCCAAAGTAAAGTCAAAGGTCCCAAAACACTTAAAAATGAAGTAGTTCAAACACACAAGGAATAATAAGATGAAATCCAGAGAAACACTCTCAGACAAACTGATGAGAAGAACTAGCATAGGGGAAACACGGTGATTAAATACACAAGCTAACAAGACACAGGTAAAACTAATCAAGAGGGGGCAGATAAAAAACAAAGGAGGAAAAAAAGGCAAAGACAGGAAATAAATCAAAAAAGACACACATGGAAAGAAAATTCTAAATAAAACAGGAACCATGACAACATAATAGATCACAAGACAGTCTCTAACCTTAGGCAGAGACACACAAGGAATGGAAACACAGAGCACAAACACAGAAATCTCAATACACCAAGCAAAGTCAAAACACAAACACAACTGCAAGTACACAACCTGAGCACACTTCCGACCTGCAGTTATCCACCTTCCTTTCTACTGCAGCCAGTGTCTCTCATCACACCACAATCTGTGTTGCCTCACCCTCTCTCATTCATGCTGTCCAATAGTGTGTATGTGTGTGTGTGTGTAAAAAGTTTCTTCTATAATTGTTCACTCTTGTACAGAGAGAGCAGTTTGATTCTCCTTTACTATGTTACTCTTTAATAGAGAGATTGAACATACCCACACACACTTCAACGGACCTGATGAGGGCCATACCCACATTACTGTTTGCACCAACTCTGCTAAATGATTTTAGCTTCCGTCGCCCAATTCTTTATGAGCGATCACATTGTTTCGTTGTATGATGGTCATGGTGTGACTATCCACTGGACTATCAAGGTTGCAACACTTTTGATGAGTAGTTAAACATTTGGGGAAATGAGCTTTTTTTACGATATCTTGCTGAGAGTTGGACTGCATTGGTCATCACAGATCATCGGTGTCTATGACAGCAAAGGCTCATAATGGAATGCTTTTGTAGTTATCGTAATGAAGGAGCTGTCCCCTTTTAGGTTTTGGCAAAACTCGCAGTATGCCACAGGATTTGTTCCGTGCAGGAACAGGTAAAGTATGAGCGCTGCTCTGGTTTAGAAAGGCCTCGTTCACCTGTAACCCAACGGCCTTGTCTGTCTGCCTCCCTGGCTGTGAACTAATATTTCTTCTACTTGAATATTTGAATGCTAAGTTCTGGTAAAGATGCAGGTAAAGTGTACAGTTATGGCTAATGATAGTTACTCTATTTGGGTTTCAGTGAATTTTAAAACAAGGCAAAGACACAGCTCTAGTTTAGCGCCTGTTGAGACAATGAGCTCATGTCGTTGCTTTTCCCGCAAGGAGAAGAGACTTGAAGGATCCTACAGATCCTATCAGCCGTGGCCCTTTATCTGTCTGGTGTAGCAATTGCTTGTCTCCCCTTCCCACACTCCCTGCCTCCCTCTAAAACCCTCTTTTCAGGTTGTTTCTTCTGTTCATTTGGGCTCCCAGAAATCACAGTTAAGAGGAAGGAAATTGATAGGTGGTTCGTTACCTTGAATTGATTCAGGGCTCAGTGACCCTGTTAGTGACTTGATTTCAAGAGTTTATCTTTGGTTGTCTGCAGGAAGAATCCTGTTTAGGGAGTTTAGAGTCCAAAATACATTTCATTAAAGACGCCTCCATGCTCCGTGTGTAACACCAGCCTGCTCCTTTGCCTCCCCTCAGACCAACTTAACTCACCATTCCTGACCTCTTTTCACTTGGGATGGATATCAGTCTTCTCCAACAGTATTCATTGCATCTTATCATCCTACATCAAATTCACACATTAACTGAAAAAAATCTATGTGGGAGGACGCAACATTCATGGTTGATTTTTAAGAAAAAACGTCTAAAGATGCAAGGAATCGTGTGAAGAGTTGAGATTCATCTCAAGTGTTTTTCTCTGTCTATATCTAAATAACTGTCTCTTGTGTGGCCCTGAACAGATGAGTTTAGTCCGTACATGGGCAGAAGGACGTCTAGCTCTCTGTCTCTGAGCAACGGAACAGCTTCCCCCAGACCAGAGCCCTCCGGATGTCACTCTGCACCTCAGAGGAAAAGGCTCCTGAAGGCTCCCAGCCTCTCCGAGCTTACCAGCTCAGACTCTGATGTCAGTGTTATGAGTTTGTGTGTTTATGCGTCGGTGTGCTTGGATTGTGTGTGTGGGGGATTTTTTGGAAACATTGCATCCTGTATGTGCAGAGTAAGTAATGAGTGAGCTGCTTGTGTATTCAACATATTCAGGACGAGATTTTTGGGCACATATCAGCCAGCAGCTCCAGTATGGCCACATCTGTGATGGATGATACATCGCCGGAGTCGGTGCTGGGGAAGAAAAGTGAGTGAGGAAATACTTCCCTGTTACAGCTCAGTCACCTCCTCAACTTAAACCACATATGATATCTCAAGAATACCTTCTTGAGATATCATATGTGGTACAAACATTCATTTTAACTTACAGATGGTTTTGGTGGTCAAAGGTGAGATGGAATAATTCGATTTTGGTGGTTGAAGGTGAAAGATTAAGATTAAGATACATTTATTTGTCCCAAACACATGCACAGGCACAGTAATGCAGGTAGGGAAATTTAACCTCTGCTTTTAACCCATCTGGGGAAGGACAGACAGAGCAGTGAGCAGCCATGTACGGTGCACGGGGAGCAGATGTTGGGGGAGTAAGGTGCCTTGCTCAGGGGCACTAGACAGGGTAGGGAGAATCAACTTAGATTTTTGGACCGATCAGTCTTTTTGTTGTTTCTCTGTGGAGAACCAGAGACCTTTTCTGCCCATAGTCCAAGTTTCTGCCACTAGTCCACCGCCTCTCTCAATCAAGACCACAGTGACTTCATATAAGTCTGTGAAAATATGTATTTGGCCTGAGACCGGTAATTCTACTTCTCTATTCTCTCTGTACCTCTGTACCTGAGCCCTGATTTAACGAGTCAGGGGATTCTCCCACCTAAGCCGCCTTCTTTGCTCTCTTCTGTTTTGTCTATGGACACCAGCTCCCCCCATGTTCCTTCCCATCTCCTCCACACCTCAGCCAGAGAGGCGTCAGACCCCCCAGAGGAGACACTCCATCGAGAAGGAAACCCCGACCAACGTGCGACAGTTTCTGCCACCTTCCAGACAGAGTTCCAGGTCTCTGGTGAGTCAGACATCGTTACCTACATGTCCTTATACACCATCAAACATATTTTGAAAAGTGAATTAAAAACCATCAGTAAAAACTCCCACAATGCATCAGCAATAAAATGGGCTTTTTTAAGGAACTGGAGCCTGGGATGGATTGGTCAGAATGATTCTGTCCAGTAACTCACTAAGACAGATAAATAGAGGGGGAAATGGAAAGTGTGGTGGATAAGGAGGAACATCAGAGGGTGACCAGAGAGGGAAATGAAGAGGGATTAAACTAAACACAAGACACTATCGTCTGTTATCATTTTCTTTGAATTTCCATCGGTTCATGACACTCAGATATAAGGTTTGTCAGTCTTTAGCTGCCCATCCTCTCCTAATGTTTCCTGCTTCGATAGTGACCATTCTCCTACAATAGAGCTGAATGCTGCTTTGGTCAAATTCCTTAATTTCACAGCCTTTGGTAACATTTTAACAGTCTAATTAAAGTAGGTATCTGCAACTACATCTCATCTAATTTGATTGTAAAAATAAATCAAATTGTCTATTTTGTTTATTTTTGTTTATGACTTAAACACTGTTTAAGTCATTTTTTTCACCATTATTCCAAAAATTCTATTTGAAACTGTCTGATGCATCATGCCCGCTCTTGCCTTTACAAACTGTCAGGAGTCATGATGTTTAGCAGGGATCGAAGTACATCTATCAGTACCTCATGATGTGTACTAATACGATATTGATGACATTATCACAGTTATATTCTCAGATTTACAAAGCACACATAGGCTGATTGACCTGATTATTAAAACAACAGTAAGGTGTAAAATCATTGGCAGATCTTGGAGTTTTCTGAATCAGGGGCCATAAATGGGCCAGAATTTAAACACAGGGGGACAATTGTCCAACATCCATGCACAATTCTTGACTGAGTAAGAAGCACATTTAAACCATTCTTTTTCTTTTACTATATTTTTTATTTAAGCCACACATCATTAATTATATTTAAGACAACTGACAGGGTTGGGGGGCACTTCAGGGGCCCCACTAGCCTCGCCCCTAAATCGGCCCCTGGCATAAAGTCAGTGGATTTTCCATTTTATGAGCAGCCTCATTAGAAAAAATCTTTATTAACTTTTAATTGAATACATTTGATTGTTTTACCACTTGAGGGCAGTAGAACAAGCTGTACACAAAACCCTTACTATAACTCAGCGATTAGGTTATGTTGGCAAATGAGCAGACAGTTGCTTATCTAAACATCCAACAGGAATAGAGCGATGTAGGCATTCGTTGGAAGTTCTGCTTCTGAAAGTAGATCCAGTATTTCACTCTCCTCTGAAGTACAATGTTCCATGAGCATGTAAGATTTATTTTTGTACATGTAGGACACATTTTTTCTTGTGCTTTTGGGATTTATTTTTTTGTACTTGATGAAATGTGGAAGGCTATTTGTTTCTGAAGCATAATTTATTAGAAACAAGTACTGTATTTGTTTGTCGGATGTGTTTTGTGTTTACAAAACAAAATGCATTATTTTGTTACAGTTTTTCGCGATTGCTTAAGCACGATTTTTAAAACAGGGCCCGGTTTTTCAAACCACACACCCAATTTTCAAAACACCTCAGATCCTTTAAAAAATAAAACACTCTTGTAAAAACTATACACTCATTTATCAAAACTGTATGTTGTTATACCATACGTTTCATATGACTTACAGTTTTTTTCGATTGCATAAACACTACAATCAAAAGTATTACACAATTATCAAAACCTGACACTCAAGGAGGAAAACATGGGCCAAGATCTGCACCACTATAAGCACAATGTTAGCTTCTAATTGTGTAATACATTTTGATTTGACTGTTTATGCAATCGAAAAAAATTGTAATGGTGTTTTGTATTTGCAAACAACACTGTGTTTGCAAGTGAATGGTGGGGAATTTGTGAATCATTTTTTGTTACGGCATAGATTTAGCTCCATAGAGTCACTGTACAGAAACCCTGCTTGTGGACTGAATGATAACCACGAGTCCTTGTGTGTGTGTGTGTGTGTGTGTGTGTGTGTGTGTGTGTGTGTGTGTGTGTGTGTTCTGTTGTTGCAGGAGGAGTTCTGTTTCCCTGTGGAGTGTCTGTCTCTAACGGTGGAGGAGGTGATGCACATCAGACAGGTGCTGGTCAAGGCGGAGCTGGAGAAGTTCCAGCAGTACAAAGAAATCTACACCGCTATGAAGAAAGGAAAGGTAACTTGTACAACACACTTTAAAGTATAAAACAAGTCAACATGGCTGACTCACTAATGGTAGTAACACTGATTTGATTGAATTGCACTCAGCTAAAAGTGAAAGAGCAAATATATTTTCCCTCGGAGATACGAAGAATGTGATTTCTAGTGTCAACAAATTTATATTATCACATTATTGAATGTCTGCATTTATTTATTTTTGTTCTAATATTTTTTCTTATAGCTCTGCTTCTGTTGTCGAACCAAAAGGTTTTCCCTTTTCACCTGGTCTTACATCTGCCAGTTTTGCAAAAAGTAAAACATTTGAAATCTTTATCTCAAAAGTTTTCAAAATTGTATGTAGGTAATCTTAGAAAGGATGAATAATTTTATTCAACACTTCCTATTCTTTCTCTTTTTCAGGCCTGTCTGCTCACAGTGTTGTAAAAAGGTAAATCTTACAGAATAACTCTCTGAGTTGTGACGTGAGAACATGAGGTTTCATAACAAAGGATGATTTTCCTCAGTATTGTTTCTCATTTATTACATTCATGCCTTCCTCCTCTGACAGATGCGGCTACCATCCAAACCTTATTCCAGTTTGCCCATCTACTCCATTGGCTCGACCAAAACACTCCCGAGGCAGAGGATAACTGCCATGGCTGCTGTGGGACAAGGGCTCACTGTGGACGAAAGGCCGGGGACGTCAGTGGAGGAAGCAGTTGCGCCGTCCCCTGTTGTGAAAAGGGCAACAATAGGATCACCTAAAGGAGCTGCAAAACCTGCTGGAGCAGCAGCTGCTGCAAAATCGGAGAGATCCTCCAGTAGCCCCCAGCGCCACAGCATCCAGAAGACCATGTCCAAGTAAGAGCCATGAACACAGATATTTACTCACTCAGACTCACAACAGAGGAATTAATATTCTGATCTGGATAAAAAGTTGCTGTTCTCATTACTCTGACTGCTACAGTATGTTTGTAGATCAATCTCAAGAGTGAAAAATACTCAAAATACTCACAATCTTTTTAATTCATATACAAAAATTAGCAGAAACTACCAAAGAATATTAAAGAGATTAGGGCTGTAAATCAGGACTTTGTGTACAAACTTTCCACTGTCTCCTCATCCAATTTGTACCCTCAGCTTACAGCACATTGTCACTGACGTCTAGTGGATGAAATGTTAAAATACCAGACTAGAAAGTTACATTTTTATTCACCAATAAAAAATCTGATAGCACCCACAGATATTTTAGCCGTGGTCATTTCATTATGATATCAACAAGAAAGTTGTAAATGTATGAACAAAATTATGTAACTCTGTATGTTAGAGCTAAATAATAGTTGACCGGGTAAAATATAATTAAGTTTTTAGTAATAACAGAATAACTGCTTTAGCTCCCTTCTTTCTTGGAGCACATTTGACCTAAAATTATATAGAGTTTTGTGTTTTTTCCCTATGTGCCACCTCATATTTGACATTTCAAGTCATTTCTTGCCATACTGGAATTCTTGCAGTGTCATAATCCTGATATATGAATTAAATCAATGGCTCACTGCAGCACTTTTAGATATCATTTGTTTAGGTATTGACACATTTGTCTTGTTGAGTATTATACCACCACCCAAGATAATGGGAGTGAATTTGATTTAAATAAAGAGCTGCATGAATTGAAGATAGTAGTGAAAGCTGAGGCCTGTGGCTTGTCCAGGGTAAGAAGGAATTTTTTTTGGGACAGATATTTTGATATAGATTTTTTTATCATTTCACAATGTAGTGAGTCCAACAGAAGAAGTTCCATCTTTTGTACTGAGATGGAAAAATCACAAAAACAAACACACTACAGTGGTATGTAGTGTACAGTAGTGGTACCTCTGCATATCACTACATTTTAGTGTGAAAATATGCTCGTTTTTAATAAGTAAGTTAATTGTTATTTGTTATTGTTACCAAGCAGTCAAGTTTGCTTTATACTTGAACACTGAGGCAAAATAAACTGTGGTGAGAATTCAAAATGTATAAATACAGTGTGTTTTCTCTCCCCTGTTTCTGTTCTCTTCAGGTTTTCAAAGCACGGCTCTTTAAAGTCTCACGAAGAACTTGAACTTCCATCGGAGCTGACAGAGGACTGGGCCACCATGGAGGTCTGTGTGGACTGCAAAAAGTTTATCTCTGACATAATTGCCTCCAGCAAGCACAGCCTGTCTCTTGCCACCAAGAGGGCTCGCTTAAAACGCAAGACCCAATCCTTCTACTTGTCCTCTCCTCGAGGAGGGGAGGAATACAGGCCCTCTGAACGAACAATCAACGAGATCTGAAACTCTTCATTCGTCTCCCTGGCTGCCCTCAGCTCAGATTGCACAATTAGAACACTCCCTGGATATGATGATTATTGTACATGTGTAATTCAGTAAGATTAAGCTCTTACAGTGGCTGGCGTGAACCTTAGTCTTGGACAGTGTGGTCTTGTTGCTGTGTCCTGATCATCGTGTACAGCTCCTCCAGACAATAACTTACTGTAGATTTATATTTCTTTATCATAGATGATCCTTTAAACTCTGACCACAGACTTTTAACTTAAAAGGCAAGAACAATGCAGATTGAACTCGCTCCTGTCTGCTCGCACAAAAGCATGGTCCACCCCAACTCACATTTCCAATCAACAAGCACAAGACAGAAGAAGGACCGGTGTGTGACGTCCTCAGGCACTTGCACTGCAGGAGACATAGACATCATGTTGTGAACTGATGGTGACACAACAGACGCTGTGGAATATCAAACTGTTAGTTTTATATTGGTTTTAAATTAGTTTTTTTCACACATGTATATATACAGTAAATGATTGTTCGATAAAGGACACCCTTTGTTTTGGATTTATAGCTATATATTTTTGAAGCTTTTTTGTTTCCTAAGTTTTACAAAGCATCACTGTTCTTTTTTAGGAAAAAAAACATCACGTGTTTTATTTTGCTTCACATCTAGAAAGATCCTCTCTCATTCATGCAGAATTAGTGCCAAATATAACTTCTTTCTCCTAAATCTTACACCTGCTGTGTGTTTGCAGTGAACTTGCAAGAAACTGGGCCGACCCCTGGTTATTAAAAATGTGGTTCCATTCCAAATCAGATGCATTTCTCTATGTTAAATATTCAAGCTACAGAAGCTATGCTCAAGCAAAGGTTTCTTGAAAATTCACATTCATTCATTCACACATTCATTTCTATACATGCCATTCTTAAAATCCTGTCAGGAGTCCATTGGGGTTCAGTATCTTGCCCAACGACATTTCGGAATGCAGACGGATGCAGCCTTGGATCAAACCACTGCCCATCTGGTTAGTGGACGGCCCTCTCTACCTCCTTAGTTGCTAGGGTTGGGGATGGGGGTGGTGTAACATGAACAAGTGGGGCACTTGTATGAGACACATTATGAAAAATATTGTAAAAACTGATGCAGTTTGTGTCTGATTTGTGTCTCTCAGATGTGCATAGAACCACAAAAAAGACTTTGTATATTTTAGTGCCTTTAGAGGTCAAGCTTTAAAAGTGCTTAATATCCCAAAATGCAACTCAACAACAATATTTTATATTACCCAGCAGTAGTGACTAACTTCATGTGGAAAATTGTTGCAGTGCCCCCTATATGAGAAAACAACCCTACAACTATCATCTGATTCGTGTTGTTAAAGCCTGACTGATCAAAGTACATGACATCACCTTTTTCCAACTGAGCCCCGCCCGGTTCAAGCCAGTGATATGAAGCACAAGACAAAGATACAATACTGTCGGATCCCATCACAAAGAGAAGGCTGCTGATACAGAAAGAAGTTTTTCTGTCTTTTAATGTTGCCTAACCAGACATACATAACAGAAATGTGAAGTATGTTCATTTGGAATCATTATTTTGTGTATTTGTGTCTCTCAGATGTGCATAGAACCACAAAAAAGAAACATTATCTGCAGTACCATGTATACATTTTCAAACTTGCCTTTTAATCATTTATATGAAACATCTGCATATTTTTGCATTTAATCTTAAATATACTTTTACATTGATAAATGTATAATGTTAACTCCATTACTAGACTCCTGACATGCGTTATTATGTAAAAAAAAAACCTAATTTGTATGTGTTTGTACTGATATACATTTAATGAAACCCATCTGTCAGTAAAAACACATGTTTAATACATACAATAAGTGGTAATATAATTAATTTATGATTTCCCTCCATAATCTAGAGTCTCATATATGCAGGATTAATTACCTGAGTTGTGGCCTGGATCCATTTTACCTGTCATCACATTCCTCCTGTGATATTTCTGCCTTAAAATTAGCCTTTTTTTATGGTCACACTCACATGTTGAACAGTCATCTACTGTTACTGTACATACTTTGTTTATGATGGTTTTTTGGTAGGTCAGGTCTGTGTTGATCCGGTGATATCTCAACAGTGTGTTCAGTTCGTGTGATTGGGAGGTGTTAGAGGTCCTAGGGGGGAGAAAATAAACTCAGTGTGACAGACGGCATCATGCATGTACCACAGTGTAGCTTGTACCTTAAAGTCTGTATTACCTTTAAGCTGTAACTCCCTGCAGAGTTTGCAACAGATGATGACTACAACAATAAACTATTGGAAAACCTGTCAACTGTCTATTATTTTTTTCTATAGCAGCGATGTCTTCTCTCTCTCCCTGTTGCTCCACTGCTCTCTCTTGCTCGGAGTGTCTTATGTTTACCTACTCCTCTGCCTCCCTTAACAGTAGTGGTACTTGTAATAAATGTAGTGTGTTGGTAGCGATGGAGGCTCGGCTTAGCGACTTAGAAGCTCGGCTCCGCAGCTTAGAAACTCCGTTAGCTGTAAGTGTGAGCGATTAGAAAACATTAGAGGAGCAGAGTCACTTGTTGACCAGCGGAGGGATGCCCCGCAGTGCAGGTGATTTAAGTTAAGTTAAGATAAGATAAACCTTTATAGATTCACACAGCAGGGCAATTCAGTTGTTACAGCAGCAGGTGGCCAGAATGAGGAAGAAAAGTGAAAAAGAAATATAAAAAGTTAATTTAAGAAATTCTGATTATGTACATTATATACACCTTTTCACTGTACTGGTTTGAATGAGGTGTTATAAGTAAATACAAATCTGTTTAGTGCATAAGAAAAAACGTTTGTACATAGGAAAAACATTGAACATAAACACAAATGGGCAACAAATTATTTTCTGATGATTTACATCACGATATGTTGATATCGACATAACTACATATTGTGATAAGATGTTTTTCCATATCGCCCAGCTCTATTTGAAGTGTTTTGTTACTTTTCTAATGTTGTTTGTGAACCCACAATAAGTCATTGTGCTTACTCAGTGATGGACCAGACACATAAGGAAAAGTATATTTATTTGTTTTGCATTTGTTTTACATTATAAGGTTTTGCTTGGTTGTTATTTTCCCCAGTCCGTGTGTAAACTAAGCAGAGTCTTCTATGTTTCGCAGAGCTGGATATTGAGGTCAGCACAGAGCTCCAGATTTTATTTAGCAGATTTTCTTTCTCCTTTCTGAGTTCTGATTCTTGCCTCTAGAATTGTAGTGTCATCTTTTCTCATATTTCATTGTCGCCAGTTCCTCACTGGGCTCCTAAAAGTCATGTGTCAGATTCCTGCATTTCAATAACTCTTGTGTCTATTAACATATTCCTTACCGTCTCCTGTTCTACTCAGCACTCATTCATTCACCTTCAGTTGTTTTCTCTTGTACAATATTACTTGGCGCATGTTGTCATCGTACATGATGAACCTTTCTTTCATCTTCTGCAGTTCTTGTCTGCTCTTCTCCTTTGCCCTCAGCTCCGCAAGGTACAGTGGATAAATGTAGCAGCTGTTGGTCATTCATCTCTTGTGCCATCATGGACTTTTCCTCGATTTACTACACTGTTGAATTTAGTTGTTCAGGTGATTACTCTGAATATGTTAAGTTGAAAGAATAAACCTTGTTTGTGTCTGTTAACTCCACCCAGCCTTTGTATAAAGAGAAGTTCATAGCAATCAATAAGCAGACACTTCATTGTTGTCAGTTTGCTTTAATGTCACAGTGTCAGTTGACATATATTCCTTTAAGGTCTTAGACTGTTGCAATGGTGAACAATTTATCAGAAAACAAGTGTTTTTTACCTTAACAGATCTATAATATCTGTTTGTAGTTGTAGTGATAGCACCACCTACTCCCAAAAGAAGGTAAGCCTCGTTTTACAACTTTAATTTGTTTTACATTTAATTTTAACACTTGATCCAAGAAGAAATAAAAATAGTGGTGTCAGTGACTGTGTGACACATTTCATATGTCTGATGTAAATGAATAAATGGGAACGAACAGCTGGACAGGAAACAGCCTTTCAATCTAGTGCGCTGGGATGTTACCATAGCAACATGTAAACTGGCAAACCGAACAGTTTCTTGTGAAGGATTAACAGAGGTGGTTTAACCCAGTGTGAGGGGGGCTGCTCCGGATTGAAGTGAAGTGAGTGACTGGTTTGTATCTGTTAGTGCTGATATCGTGTTTTACTGTGAATGAGATGTTGAGTTTGCATCATGCTACAGTGAGCTGTTAGCTACTAGTTAGCCACACTGTTGATATGAACATCATAGTGTGACGTTAACTCGTTGATTGATGAAAGTACAGACTTTGTGATAAACAAAATACTTGTTCAACATGTTGTGGTCAGTTTCGGACTGCGGTCAAGCCAGCCGACACTCGCGCGTCTTCGGTCAAATCAGCCGACACAGAAATTCTACTGCACCCATATACTGATATTTATGGTAAACGCATCCGAACCGCCCAGAACGGAAACGGGGATATTTCAAAGTACTATAAAAATACTTTTCCCAATAATTCCAGAGTGAGACTGATATGGCTGTGTTCAGGACCTTTCTGACTACCCACACAATGAATATTAGAAATTTTTACTGTATAGATTAAGAGATTTTTCAAAGTAAAGTGCAACATTTCTACTGTGTAATAGATCATTTCTGGATATTTCAAAGTACTATAAAAATACTTTTCCCAATAATTCCAGAGTGAGACTGATATGGCTGTGTTCAGGACCTCTCAGGCTACCCACACAATGAATATTAGACATTTTTACTGTATAGATTAAGAGATTTTTCAAAGTAAAGTGCAACATTTCTACTGTGTAATAGATCATTTCTGGATATTTCAAAGTACCATAAAAATACTTTTCCCAATAATTCCAGAGTGAGACTGATATGGCTGTGTTCAGGACCTCTCAGGCTACCCACACAATGAATATTAGACATTTTTACTGTATAGATTAAGAGATTTTTCTAAGTAAAGTGCAACATTTCTACTGTGTAATAGATCATTTCTGGATATTTCAAAGTACTATAAAAAGACTTTGCCCAATAATTTCAGAGAGACACTAATATGGCTGTGTTCAGGACCTCTCAGGCTGCCCACACACTGAATATTAGACATTTTTACTGTATAGATTAAGAGATTTTTCAAAGTAAAGTGCAACATTTCTACTGTGTAATAGATCATTTCTGGATATTTCAAAGTACTATAAAAATACTTTTCCCAATAATTCCAGAGTGAGACTGATATGGCTGTGTTCAGGACCTTTCTGACTACCCACACAATGAATATTAGACATTTTTACTGTATAGATTAAGAGATTTTTCAAAGTAAAGTGCAACATTTCTACTGTGTAATAGATCATTTCTGGATATTTCAAAGTACTATAAAAATACTTTTCCCAATAATTCCAGAGGGAGACTGATATGGCTGTGTTCAGGACCTCTCAGGCTACCCACACAATGAATATTAGACATTTTTACTGTATAGATTAAGAGATTTTTCAAAGTAAAGTGCAACATTTCTACTGTGTAATAGATCATTTCTGGATATTTCAAAGTACCATAAAAATACTTTTCCCAATAATTCCAGAGTGAGACTGATATGGCTGTGTTCAGGACCTCTCAGGCTACCCACACAATGAATATTAGACATTTTTACTGTATAGATTAAGAGATTTTTCAAAGTAAAGTCAAACATGTGCCCAATCAAATCGGTTCATTTCTGGATATTTCAAAGTACTATAAAAACAGTTTGCTCAATAATTCCAGAGTGAGACTGATATGGCTGTGTTCAGGACCTCTCTGACTACCGACACAATGACTATTATACATTTTTACTGTATAGATTAAGAGATTTTTCAAAGTAAAGTGCAAGATTTCCCATGTGGAATACATCATTTCTGGATATTTCAAAGTACTATAAAAAATACTTTGCCCAATAATTCCAGAGTGAGACTGATATGGCTGTGTTCAGGACCTCTCAGGCTACCCACACAATGAATATTAGAAATTTTTACTGTATAGATTAAGAGATTTTTCAAAGTAAAGTGCAAGATTTCCCATGTGGAATACATCATTTCTGGATATTTCAAAGTACTATAAAAATACTTTTCCCAATAATTCCAGATTGAGACTGATATGGCTGTGTTCAGGACCTCTCTGACTGCCCACATAATGAATATTCGACATTTTTACTGTATAGATTAAGAGATTTTTCAAAGTAAAGTCAAACATAGATTTCATAAAAAGGTGGCTTTGTCAGCCTTGTATTTCACATTTATAATTTTCTGTTAGACAGTATGTGAATTCATTTCAACACACAAATCCCATCAAATCCGTATTAATCTCAATTCCCTGTTGTAATCACACAACAATTTTGGTGTAAAGATATATAAAAATGTCCGTTCACTTCCTTTCTGTTAACAAATGGACACAAACCAAAACGTTTGGGTGATTTTTATTCTTCATTGTCCATCACGGTCTCTCCAAAATGTTGCTCTTTGCTCTTATCAGCAGCATGCTACATCCAATTCAATTCAAGCGTTTATTGTCATTGAAAAGCTGTACAACGAAACTTAAGTGCAACTCCTCTCAGTGGTACAAAGAGACAATAACAGTTAACTAATTAAAATAACAATGAAGAAATATGACCATGACAACAGCAATGTCGCATTTGGTTTAAGCATGGTAAAGCTTATAAACATGAATAAAGCCTGCTAGTGTGGTGAAACATTTGAAATGATTACTAAGCAATGAACCTCTGTCTGCATTAAAGGTGGGAAATTTGAATTTTTACATATTCAGTGTGACAGATGTAGCCGGTGGTTTCATGCCCAGTGCCTCCAGATGGACACAGCCCAGCATCAAAATGTGCAAACCGCTGACTGGAATTGCTGTCTGTGTCAAAAATAATTCCACAATCAGTCTGTGCTATGTCATTTTTTTTTATATGTGACACTGTTTTCTTCGTCTGTGTATGAAAGGGTCGCCTAAAACACATATTTTGCCTTTCATAGTATTACCAGCTGCAAAAGCAACACTGGTATTGTTTTCACTTTGTGAGTCTGTGTGCAAGTCCCCAGGTGTTTATATTGCTATCTCTCTGTGGACAGATTTTCTCATCCCAATAGTAT
Source organism: Pleuronectes platessa (assembly GCF_947347685.1). Classification (NCBI taxonomy): domain Eukaryota; kingdom Metazoa; phylum Chordata; class Actinopteri; order Pleuronectiformes; family Pleuronectidae; genus Pleuronectes; species Pleuronectes platessa. The sequence continues at coordinate 25,839,923 of NC_070635.1, read as the reverse complement.
CCGTGAACGATGCAGTCACAAAACTTTACAGGTTTTTTTTTTCTATCAAAGTGTGAAGATGGGTGTGGCCCAACAATGGCACCTGAATTATGAGGTTAAAAGGAAGGGGTTGATCAGGACTTTACACCCCTTAAACAATTTAGCATCATGGCTGTTTAGGTTTTCTAATTTTATTTTCGTTTTAATATCACAGTTGAGTGATGTTTTGTGTTTTTACGTAAAGCTTTTAGGTTCCCATTTTATACAAAAAATGACATTTTTACCTTGTTATAAAGAACAAAGCTTTTGACAACTACTCCGGTGTTTTATTTATAAAAAGTATTTTTTTCCTCCATTGTTTGCGTTATGTATGTATTTTGTTATATATTACCTGTACTTACAAGTTTTGCAATAGTGAAATGGAGATAAATAATCAAGCTCGAAGGGAGCACAGGAGCTACAGTTGGTGCCAATTCAAAAAATATTATAAAATACAACACTACTAATTGAACAGAGCATAATTCATAGGAAAAAATGTTTTATTTGTAGTGTAAAGGGGTACCCCAATCTAACCTAAGCATTATCCCTATAAAAGGATAAGATAATAAAAAAAATGCTCAACATAATTAACAAATACAAAGAGAGTCTTTCACGCTGCGATCAAGAAATTGAAAAGACATCGCTTAGGCAATATTGATTTTTACATATGGGTGTGGCTGAAAGAGAGGGTAGGACAGTTACAGATTCCAAGAAAAGGGACTAGTCATAGGAGTGGGAATAGAAGCATTAAGGGCCGGGTCTAGACAGGCATGTATGAGGGGGCAGCCACAAATCTTGAGGGGGCATTGTGCCTAACCCTAACCCTAACCCTATTTAGTTTGAGGGGGCACAACATTTATTTGAGGGGGCCAGGCCCCCTCTTGCCCCTGCCTAGACCCGGCCCTGGAAGCATATCAGTCTCACTCTGGAATTATTGAGCAAACTGTTTTTATAGTACTTTGAAATATCCAGAAATGATCTATTACACAGTAGAAATGTTGCACTTTACTTAGAAAAATCTCTTAATCTATACAGTAAAAATGTCTAATATTCAGTATGTGGGTAGCCTTAGAGGTCCTGAACACAGGCATATCAGTGTCTCTCTAGAATTATTGAGCAAAGTATTTTTATAGTACTTTGAAATATCCAGAAATGAACTGATTTGATTGGGCACATGTTTGACTTTACTTTGAAAAATATCCTAATCTATACAGTAAAAATGTCTGATATTCAGTATGTGGGTAGTCAAAGAGGTCCTAAACACAGTCATATCAGTATCACTCTGGAATTATTGGGCAAAGTCTTTTTATAGTACTTTGAAATATCAAGAAATGATGTATTACACGGTCAAATTGTTGCACTTTACTTTGGAAAATCTCTTAATTTATACAGTAAAAATGTCTGATATTCAGTGTGTGGGTAGCCTGAGAGCTCCTGAACACAGTCATATCAGTCTCACTCTGGAATTATTGAGCAAACTGTTTTTATAGTACTTTGAAATATCCAGAAATTATGTATTTCACAGGGGAAATGTTGGACTTTACTTTGAAATATCTTTTAATTTATACAGTAAAAATGTCTAATATTCAGTATGTGGGTAGTCAGAGAGGTCCTGAACACAGCCATATCAGTCTCAATCTGGAATTATTGGGCAAAGTTTTTTTATAGTACTTTGAAATATCCAGAAATTATGTATTCCACAGGGGAAATGTTGGACTTTACTTTGGAAAATCTCTTAATTTATACAGTAAAAATGTCTGATATTCAGTATGTGGGTAGCCTGAGAGGTCCTGAACACAGGCATATCAGTGTCTTCCTGGAATTATTGGGCAAAGTCTTTTTATAGTACTTTGAAATATCCAGAAATTAACCAATTTGATTGGGCACATGTTTGACTTTACTTTGAAAAATATCTTAATTTGTACAGTAAAAAATGTCTGATATTCAGTGTGTGGGTAGCCCGAGAGGTCCTGAACACAGTCATATCAGTGTCTCTCTGGAATTATTGAGCAAACTGTTTTTATAGTACTTTGAAATATCCCTGTTCCCGTTCTGGGCGGTTCGGATGCGTTTACCATAAATATCAGTATATAGGTGCAGTAGAATTTCTGTGTCGGCTGATTTGACCACAGAGACTCGAGTGTCGGCTGGCTTGACCGCAGTCAGTTCGGGATATTAATGTGACATTGAATCATCGTATTATCCTATTTTGGTTTGCAGCAACTCATCTAAGTTGCTTGACATTGGTGGACACGGTGTCTGTGTAAATCCAATGCGTGAAACATAGTGGATACTATGATTAATATCTCGGTCATTGTCTGCAGGATGTCTTTGTCCAAGATGCAGAGCCTGAGAGTGGCAGCTGTGCTGGAGGACTGCTCAGACCAGCTGGACATACTGGGACACATTTTGACTGTGCAGATCAGCAGGGTGCAAGGCACTGGAGCTGCACAGGTGAGCTTCAATGTGTGGATGTCATGTTCACTCTCCACAAGAACATCTGTCAAACATCTGTCCCAAGGCATTTGAAAATGGCAAGAGCATCCAAAACCTAAAGAATTAAACATGTTAAACTCAGCAATGGAATCAAAGGGAAACACTGGGAAACAACCAATAATTAGAATGACACCCAGTAGAGCTCATTGCTCTGCCAATGTGCAAGAGGTCAAGCACAATTGCATACGCTTTTAGAAAACAGTTCCAAAATATACCAGATTTGTTTAAATCGGTCGTGTAGTTTTTCCATAATGTTGATAACAAACAAACCAACCCCCTATGGAAAGCGAGGAGAACATAACCTCATTAGCAGGGTAATGAAAACAGGGAGAAGGAACATGACTGAACAGGCAATCCAAAGAGGCTAAAAAAGTAACAGGAACAAGTAAATCCAAACCCAGAGCTATGAATCCAGCTATGAATGTGTGTGTGTGTGTGTGTGTGTGTGTGTGTGTGTGTGTGTGTGTGTGTGTGTGTGTGTGTGTATGTGTGTTTTTAAGGAGATAGCCAAGCTGACCAAGCTGAGGAGGGACTGGTGAGTGGTGCAGAAAAAAATTATATCGCACAAACGTTTTTTTTTGTGTCTAATTTCTCTTTGTCTCTCTCTGCAGTCAATACATCAAGCAGCACACTTTCAAGCTGCAGTCGGAGCTGGAGGAGAGGCATAGTTACACATCTCTGCTTCAGGTGGTAGACGAAGAGGAGCAGAGGAAGAAGGCTGAGAAAATGCGAAGGTTTATTGATACTGATAATAATTAATCAAAACACACATATTAGATGTTTCTTGCATTTCTTGCAGCTCTATTTGCAATATAAAATACAAATAAGACATGCAACACAAATGATACATACATTTAGCATCACATTACATCCAGAAAACACACTTAATTGACCTTCAACCAACTTTGATTTGGGATTAAGTTCCATATTTAACTTTTGGATTAATGGTGCATGATGTACAAAAGAGCTTTTAGGGACATTTAAAGGAAAGAAGCATTATAGATTTAGAAACTGTCTATTCTGAGGAGCGAGACAGGCTTTATTCTTGTAATATCATGACGGAAGAAGTCTGTGTTGTATCATAATGTGTGTCTCTCCACCAAGAGAGGGAAAGAGGGAGCTGGAGCATAAAAAACTAACTCTACAGAGACAACAAAAGGAGCTCCAACAGAAAATAGAGAAAAATGAGGTGAGAAATTTGGAGCAGATCCAAAAACCAAAGCAGTCTGCCTGAATGGCTGCTACAGCTGAAAGTGAATCTATTAATTTAAGCAAATTTATTATTTATTTGAGGACAGAATTAAACCTGTTAGTTTGCAAGTTGTTGAAAGTCCAGTGTGTCCAGAACTTTCATTACCCCCCACCTCAGGACTTGTGCCGGAACAGCGCAGGCCTCAGGCGTCAGCTGGATGAACAGTCATTACAGGCTGCTAACTGGAGGGAGATTGTGGAGAAAGACGCTGAGCTGCAGCTCCAACAGGCACAGAAGAGGAAGATCAAGGGTGAGAAGATGCTGGAGGAGGAGCTGGAGGAGCAGCTGGAGGTGGGGCCAGTTGTCCACCTGTTCCATTGCAGCCTGGGTTCACAACACCTATACCCGTAAACAACCACAGAAACAAATGCTTTCAAATTGAACTGTTATCTTCCTGTTTAGCTCCATTTTTAGCTCAGAGGATATATACTGTACCTCTCTTAGCATGGTCTTAAATTATAACGAATTTAAATTCAAATGTTCATGCCATCTTAGCAGTTATTTCCCTTCTTTCAAAGATGCTGCAGAAACAGCAGCAGGAGGATATGAGAGTTCACGAGAGGTTAAACAATTACCAGCAACGTCTAAACCAGGTAATTCTACTCACATCAGATTATTGTGTACTGTGTAAATGCTGCTCAGTCATAAGCTTCGCTGCAGTTAACATTTGTTTGAATCTGTGACGTCTGGGAGAAATTCGTATACATGCCTCAACCCAGTGCTGTCTTCTCAGAGGCTGTGGTTTATCTGAATCCTGCATAAATCACCTCAGTGCCAGTAGAGGTCACTGTACCAGCTACACAGCTACACACACAGTTCCACTGATGACATAAGCATTCATTACAAGGGTGGATTTCTGCAGCTTTTAGTGTCAATCAGTCAATCAATCTATTTTATTTGTTCACCTCGTATTCACAAATCACAATTTGTCTCAAAGGGCTTAACAAGGTGCAACATCCTCTGCCCTTAAACTTACACAGTATGGAAAAATGTACACCAAAAAAAAATGTAACTGAGGAAAACTGAACTGCGGATGTATGCCCCCCCAACGAGGACAGGTTCTGTGTACAAATTTCTACACAAACCTTTTTCCAGATTCATATAAAGGTCAATTTAAACTTTGACAACTGAAAATTAATCACTTTATTTTTAGTCCGAGTGACAACTTTGGGCGAGAGGTGGGGTACAGCCTGAATAGATAGACAGGGTATCACAACATACAGAGACAAACAAACATTCACTCTCACATTCACACCTTCAGAAAAATTTAGAGTCTTCAAATATCTAACCCCAGTCTGCATGTCTCTGGTCTGTGGGAGGAAGCCGGAGTACCCAGAGACCACCCACACAGACAGGTGGAGAACATGCAAACTGACACCCAAGTCAACTTGGAATTCGAAGCAGGAACTCTTACTCTTTCTTATGCGTCACAGGATGAAAAGGTCACAAATTGGCCCCTCGTGGTTTCCATGATTCTCCTGTTGTTTACTTCAAGTTCTTATGTTGTTTAAGTCATGTTTTGCTTAAGATGCTGTCTCTCTTACTGTTGTTAATATGTATCTAGTGCTGCAGCTGAGTCTAATGTTGGTGTGGTTCTTGTTGATCAGAGCTTGCAGCTGCAGCTGCAGCAGCTGCAGCAGCGCACAGAGCTGATGCTGCAGGACAAGCAGGGGCAGCTGAACAACGTGTGCCGCAAAAGAACAGTGAACTTGGACAAACTGTCAGAGATGAGGAGGAGGGTGAGCAGCTCCTTGAGCCCAACACGACACAGTGAAGAGCTGCTGATGCTCAACAGGACACTCACTGCAGTGGATGATTATCACTAATAGATCCTAATTTGTGTTCAGTTCAGGGAGATGGAGGAGTTGGTGATGGAGGACAGGCTGGAGCAGGAGAAACTGCTCCAACAGGAGGCAGAGGACAAAGCTGCTACTAAGGTAAAGACACACTCAGATCTCAGATCCTGGACCCTCACTATCATGGTCTATCAGGTCCTTCGGTCCTGTTTGTTCATTGTACTGATCCCTAATTCTAAACCCTGTTCTGTGACCTTTGACCCTGCAGCTGCAGGCCTGGTGGAAAGGCTGCATGGTCCGCAGAGGCCTTGGCAGTTTTAAAAAAGCAGAGAAAGGCAAGAAAGGCAAGAAAGGCAAGAAGAACAAAGAAGGAAAAACGAAGAAATAGTTATATTAAACATTTATTTTTGCTAATTTCAAACCTGTAACAAATAAAAACATTCAGTGGTACACTAGAACATATCAACATCATATCATCATTACTGTATATGGAAGTATCAACAGGCACAATGGTAGCATATTGATTCACAGTCCTGAGAACAGACTTTTTGTTAAAGTATAACCTGAGCAAGATCAAACACTTTTTATTACATAAATAATATCATACATGAAAATGCAAGAAATCAAAACTACTAAGTAGTCTACTGTTAATGACCATAGGTCATACATTTTATTGTCAACACCTTTATCATGATATGATAAGGATTTAGTCACAGTATTTCAATACTATTTATCACTGCAGTGACACATTATAAAATACATTAAGTTCATTAGGTCACAAAGAGATGACTCATTAGAACTTTGTGGGAAATTAAGAAGTGAAATTTCCAACTGCTCTCAGCTTAATGTCCTTGTGTCTGACAGAGGAGCAGAATATCTGATATTACAAAACAGGACATCTGGACATCTGCTTTGACTCTTTCAAGTCACATCTAAACCAGAGCAAAGACGTCGTGCTGGATCCTTACACTGATGTCACTCTAAATGGAAATGTAATGTAAAGAGTGTTACAACTGTCTGTTGGTTAATCCATTCCTCTATTTAACAGAAAATATGTGAACAATACATGACAAAGTTTGTCAAATGTTATTTTGTTCATCAAAAAGGGCTGAACATGCTCTGGTTCCAGCTTCTTAACTGTGAGTATTCTCTGTCAAAGCATCACACCGGTGGATCTGCTCAGCATGCATGTAGTTGTTGTCTCCGATGATGACACAGTTGAGGTGGGAGCTGTGGATGTTGATGCCAGGCTCCTCTGGGGAAAAAGGACAGTGAGGGAGAGGAGCAGGTAAAGGAGAAGTGTGCCCTATCCCCTGCTCTCCATGGTTGCAGCTGCAACTCTGATCTGTAACATGGGGACAAATGAGAACAGTTGGAGAGGTGTGATGTGTTTGATACAACTACTACAAAAAAACGAATATAACAAAATAGCATAGTATAAAATACAGCTCAAGTGTGTTTTTTAGGTTTCTAGAAATATGCTGTTAGATATACGAGTTACCCACCATGCATCTGGAGGTCAGGTTCCTGCATTAAAGGCGGATTTTCTGCCACACCAGTTTTATAGGTGTCGTTACCTATGACGCAGTCGATCAGGGTTGAGTTGCTGATGTTTACAATCAGGATGGTTGAGGGCGGACTTGGGAGTGCCACTGATTTAGCAGAAGTCGAGGGAGAGAAAGAGGAGGAGGGGAGAATATAAGAATGGGAAGTTGTTGTTCCAAAGTGATGTAATAGCAGAAATGTGTCACTACCAAGAAGTTCCTGCGTATATGGGGTTCCTCATTGAACACACAATGAGAGGTCATTTAACTTTCATCACTAGTTTACCAAGCTGCTGCATTAGATGCTGAATGTTTCAGTAATAACAAATTCTAGAATTCATTTATCACATACATAAGTTTAAACTTGGTGAAATCAACCAATCAGCATGGGCTCACAGTTCACAGTTTGTCTCATAACATAACTTTACAAGGTGTGACATCCTCTGTCCTTAACCCTCAGTAAGGAAAAACTACAAATGTTCCCTAAGGCTGTGCTATGAGGCTGAATAAGTCTATGAAAAAATGAAAATAAGACCAAAAGAAATATGTTTTCACTGATTAAAGACCATAACATTTTTAACAGAATCTAACATGAAAAAGCTGAATTTACCTTGTGTAGTTTTATCCTCATTCTGCTGCTGGTTTTGAGCTTTAAAAACAGAAAGTGATGTTATGTGATGTTACATTTTACTTAAAGATAAATTATCTTTTTAGGGCTACATGCTTCTTGCCTAACAGGCAGTGCTGGAATACCAGTGCACATTTGACACTCGACAGAAGTACAGACACAGAATCTGGACCAAGACACGGCAGCAAAGCACTGAAATAATTATGAAATTAATGTCATACCAGGGCAGCAGTTGACATTATCACACAGCATAGTGTCTAACTGGAAGCAGAAGAGCTCAAGGGCTCTTCTGCAGCTCTTCTGCGCCGCCATCTGCACCAGCTGGACCACCTGGACCACTCTCTGCATGTTGAAGGCTTTAACAGGCATCACTGGCAGTAGAGGAGAAGAAGAAGAAGGGGTAGTCATCATCACATTAACATCTACTGCTACAGAGCTGACAGAGGTCACGGGAATTTTGTTTTAGTGGCTGCAGCAGCTCAAGGTGGGGGACTTTTTACACCACAACTAGCACAATACGGAAATAGGAGTAGGATGTTTAAGCTTTGTTATAAGCTCTGATGAAAGTCCACCTAATGATATGTTAGAGCTGTGTATTCTTTACATGAACAGACTTTTTTTCACAGCAGATATGTTGACTCACAGCAGGAAAATAAACTGTAGGTGCTCCCATATATATCTATGGGTGCTGTATTCACTTGCTGCATTCACGCGCAACTCAGAGAAGCTACTTCCTGGCTGGTGAAGTCGTCTTGAGACTTCGGTGTGGGTTAAAAAGACACTGCGACACCTTTTGTCCAACTTTTGCATTATAACGAAGAGCAAAGAAAGGGGATCAGGTCTGACACGCGGATTAAACATTTCAAGTTCTTGCACGTTAACCAGGTGGACGTGTAGTATGTGGTGACGTAGCATTTGACTTGTTAACATAAAAAAATACCATTTGAAACCCAATATTATTCTAGTATATCTTAGTATATATGACACCACAAAAACGCACTATGTGGTCAGCGTAACACCTGGACCTCTCCTGCTGTGACGGCGCATATCACAACTCTATAACCCGAAGAGACACTTACAGACAGCGTTCACCCGTCAGGAAACTTTAAATAAACTCACCTGTTTGCAGTGCTCTTTCTTTCATTCCTGTACAGCTGCTGTCAGAGTGCCGGTCAGTGTTACACAGATACCATCCCTCACTGTCTCACACATATAAACTACTCGAGCTGTCAGGGAAATCCCTGACAGCAGCACGCATGCGCACTTCACCTCGGGGTTTCCATTAGATATTTTTTCCTTATACTTGCACGATGCGTTTGGTACATGGCCCCTGCTGCACATTTATGAAAAATAACAACAGAGTCTAGACACACATTTATTCAGTTGCTCAAATTGATTGATTGAGCTTTCGGGTGACTTAGTGTCTATAGTCTGTAGTCAAACCTTTAAAGACATAGTTTTGAGGAAATATTCTGGTGGCAAAACAAATAAATAAACTCCACTGGGGTCAGTTTTGAGTATGGAAACATAAAATGTATATTTGTGATAACAAAGACAACAATAATATTAAGGTGAACAGAACATATTTTGTAAACAGTATTTTGCATAGGAGAGGTACTGCACCTAGAATAAAAGAGGTGTTTTCCAAAGTTAGAAAAAAAACTCTCAGTCTGGCCGACTAAGAAAACACAACATTATTCTGTACACCTCTTTGAGTTTTCTCCAAACCAGGTAAAAACAAGAACTAGTTATTAAACCACATAAATGAGGATCTGTACAATCTTTGAGAAAAAAACACAAAACAAACTGACAACTCCTCCTTCATGCTTTCTTGAAACAAACAAAATCCCCAAATACTTCTTATTTTTCAATTGATCTGTTTGCGTGCATTAATCACTCTGTCATTATAAAATACAAAACTGAGATGTGAGGCTTAATTAAGTGAAATGTCTAGCAACAGGATTAGTTTATCTTTTATAAGGTCAGATGGTTTAAAGTATTTTATACAAGTTTAAAGTATAAAAAAGTTATAGTATTTTGTAGACATACTACAGATAGTCCTGTCAAATGTTTACTAAAGTAAAAGAATAAATATTCTCTGCAAAGTGTTTTAGACTTTTTTACATACAACAGCTGAACCACACATAATAATTACAATACAATGCAATAGTCTATATCCTGGTTCATACAGCTGTTCTGTTCTGACAGTTTCTGAAACCTCTGTGGTGTAATCAACTCTGTAAACAGGAAGTCAGTGTAATATCATGAGTAACATATATTCCTTATAATATATTGTAAGTGAAATTTCAGATTGTTCACACAGTTTATTAGAAAGTCTTCAAAAAGTTTGACCAAAGGGTTTTTGTAATAAATGGAGTGACGCCGGCGAGCTAGTTCTTGCTGGCAACTTGAGCTGCGCTGTTTCAATCCTGTGACATACATCATGTGATATACAGTGGGGCAAAAAAGTATTTAGTCAGCCACCAATTGTGCAAGCTCTCCCACTTAAAAAGATGAGAGAGGCCTGTAATTTTCATCATAGGTATACCTCAACTATGAGAGACAAAATGAGAAAAATTTTAAAGAATTTATTTGCAAATTATGGTGGAAAATAAGTATTTGGTCAATAACAAAAGGTCATCTCAATACTTTGTTATATACCCTTTGTTGGCAATGAAAGAGGTCAAACATTTTCTGTAAGTCTTCACAAGCTTCTCACACACTGTTGCAGGTATTTTGGCCCATTCCTCCATGCAGATCTCCTCTAGAGCAGTGATGTTTTGGGGCTGTCGCTGGGCAACACAGACTTTCAACTCCCTCCACAGATTTTCTATGGGGTTGAGAACTGGAGACTGGCTAGGCCCTCCAGGACCTTGAAATGCTTCTTACAAACTGTTTTTGGAATCATTGTCATGCTGAAAGACCCAGCCACGTTTCTTCTTCAATGCCCTTGCTGATGGAAGGAGGTTTTCACTCAAAATCTCACGATACATGGCCCCATTCATTCTTTCCTTTACACGGATCAGTCGTCCTGGTCCCCTAGCAGAAAAACAGCCCCAAAGCATGATGTTTCCACCCCATGCTTCACAGTAGGTATGGTGTTCTTTGGATGCAACTCGGCATTCTTTCTCCTCCAAACACGACGAGTTGAGTTTTTACCAAAAAATTCTATTTTGGTTTCATCTGACCATATGACATTCTCCCAATCCTCTTCTGGATCATCCAAATGCTCTCTAGCAAACTTCAGACGGGCCTGGACATGACCTGGTTAAGCAGGGGGACACGTCTGGCACTGCAGGATTTGAGTCCCTGGCGGCGTAGTGTGTTACTGATGGTAGCCTTTGTTACTTTGGTCCCAGCTCTCTGCAGGTCATTCACTATGTCCCCCCGTGAGGTCTGTGAGAGCTAGAAATCTTGCTTGTTTGTAGGTGACCAAATACTTGTTTTACCGAGGAATTTACCAATTAATTCATTAAAAATCCTACAATGTGATTTCCTGGATTCTTTCCCTCATAGTTGAAGTGGACCTATGGTGGATTAGCACAAGAACTTGCACAATTGGTGGCTGACTAAATACTTTTTTGCCCCACTGTACATCATAAGATATGATACATTTATTGTCCCACACACATGCACACGACATGCAAGGGGGGAAATTTGTCCCCCCTTGAAATTTTGACCCATCTGGTGTTCACACAGAGCAGTGGGCAGCCATGCACGGCGCCCCGGGGAGCAGGTGTTAGGGGAGTAAAGTGCCTTGCTCAGGGACACTTAGACAGTGTGGTGGGATAGGGACTTTGACAGTGCGGAACAGATCCAAGTGTTGTCCATGCAGGTATGTTGTTTTTATTGTCACTCCGTGTATTCGAACCAGAGACCACAGTCGGATTTTCTGCCCACAGTCCAACTTTCTGCCACTAGTCCACCGCCTCTTGTGACTTACATCATGTGATGTAATACTTCACTTGCCACAACCATCCACAGTACTCATCCACTTCATTAGGCGGTCTATTTAAGCAGAGGGAATTCCCATTACTCTCTCTGCTTCCTAACTGCTAAGCAGTACTGCAGACAATTGCCTCAGCCCTTCCACCAACCCAGCATCCACCTGTAGGCTCCAACGGGGGGTTTACAGTATTAGCTCATCACTCCCATCATATGCAGGAGTGATTAATTTAGAGCTTAGATGCCAAACACTAAACCTGTTCTACTGTTGAATAAACATTCGAACGTGAGTTGTCTGACTGAACTAATATACATTCTCTATCTAAGTTCCAAAGTCTTAATGGTGTATTAAAATCTTTGCATCAACCTGAAACTATTTTGAATGGATAAATAGATGGATGGATAAAATAAGTTACATTTAAACATACTGAATCTAAAACGGTGATATTTAAGTGTACCCTGTACAACACTCCGCTATGTGCTAATATAAACCATATTGATACTATATATAATTTTATACAATAATATTGTCTTTTTCACACTGTCTACATATTCTTAGACTCATAGTATATTATATTATTTATTGTATAGTCGAATACTTATATTTTTACCTCTACTATATATCATATCATATTATATCATACTCTTTGTATATTCTTTGTATATAATATTTATACATGTGTATATGTTATTATTATTATATTTACTATTATTATATATACTGTTGCTGCCATTATTACTATATACTGCTATTATACTGGTAGAATTACTATCATATATAAATATATATATTATGTTATATTATATACTATATATACTGTACTATTTGTATATACTGTCTAACAATAACATTACCATCATATCATCAGTACTATTACCATCATCTTGCCACTGCACCTTATCTAGCTATTTATCTTGTGTTCCTGTTTTTTTTTTTTTTTTATTCTTTCTACCTCAATATTTTGTATTTTATTCTATTGTATCGTATTTTATTGTATTCAAATATACCTGCTGCTATGACGACTTAATTTCCCTTCGGGGATGAATAAAGTAATCTATCTATTACTGAAGCTTTTACCTAACACACCCGAGTTGTTACCTAAGCTCGCTGCCTGGTTATATTGAGCCTTCAACTTATGATTACTTAAGCACTGAAGTGGTCCAGGCACACACCTTTTGGTGTCCATGTATTGTTACAATAAATCTGAAAACTCAGCAATCACAACGATATATCGTTTAATTTTATACAGATTTGTAAAACTGCAAAAATCCCTCAAAATAAATAGCTTGGCACAATAGCTATAGTAACTATGATTATCATACAGGCCTATTACATTATTAAATTGCTATTTCTGCAAGTAGATCACTTTTACCTAAATTAACCTTTAAAGGAATAAGTTATGAGTTTACTACAGGCTTGAAGACAGAGGGCGCCAACATAAATCACGTGAGCACCATTTCTTCCCCACTGCCCCTGAAAGCAGCATGAGTTCGGTGGAATGACCAGTAGGGGTAGTCGAGAGTGACAATCAGTGGAGCTTCCTGGATGGAAACAAAACACGAGAGCGGAGCTGACACTCACGCACACACACACACACACACACACACACACACGTACACAAACACACGCGTGAGTGCACGGAGCAGGGCTGCGAGCAGGACGTTTAAACATGTTTTTCTGAGGGAGCAAAGCTGATTATTCTAACAGCACAACACTGTTAGGACACATGTGTCTGTGCCACGGGGGGAAGAGCAGCACTGCGGCTGTGGATCTGGAATCAGGCAGCTCCGACACCCAGTGGTCCCCCACTGACAAGGTAGGTCCCCCCCCATCCCAGCAGAACACACACCCCATCATGTTCACCATGAAATTATTTAACACAGTGGATGCGTCAGTGTTTCAGTTTCGGTCTATGCGACTGTGCAACCTTGGGAGGGATGCAGATGAGTCAGATTTCATGTTTCATGCACTGTAACAGATCAGATATTACTCTGGTACCACACTAACTGTACAAACATATCTCAGTCCTTTTAGGAAATGCTGTAATATCATTATTAACTGACACCTTTATTAACTAACCTATGTAATTCAGTGTCCACTGCAGTGACTGTGTAAACTGATTTACACTGTGGAGGCTTTCATGTCCCCACTGCATCATTCCCATCGTTCATGCTGCTGTCTATCAGCTGTATCTGCTCTTGCTTTCAGTCTCTCTCCCACAATACACACACAGGTTATTAGGCCAGAAATTCCAGGAAGTGATTGCAGCTGAATAAATGATGCCATATAATTACAGCTACACACTCTCTGCCCAGCTGCCCGCTCGCCAGCACAGTGGAAGCCTGTGTCAACGCAGCAGCAGCAGCTTTTCACCACCCTTACCCTCGGCAGGAAGGCCATGTAGACCTTGATCCATGATGACTGCTAATCGCTGAACGATCAGCTCCACACCTTAAAAGAAACAGTGAGCGCACAGGGGAGCTTTGATTAGTGAATAGCTCCAGCAGGGAAGATTCAAGTTTTAACGCAGGCTTGTATTCTCAGTTTGATTGCTTTTCAGGGGCAGGGACTGCAGTAAGGTTGGGTTTTGTAGGCCAGTGAGGAAACTGCCCAGTATCTATCATACCTACGGTGGCAGACACTGTCAGTTCTTACCTAAAAACTCTTCTATCTGATCTACTGATAGATGGTTACCCAGGTAATCTCCAGTTCCTGTAACCGATGACTGCTGTCGATCCGCCTCTCTGATAGTAGTGCAGGATACACCATGACTGTGCAGAAATACTCACAAGCTCCACTATCAGTGATCTGCATGTATGCCACCATGGATCGATAGTACACAACAAAAGAGTACTCACTGAAACAAAATTTAGGACACTGGTAGTGGTGTTAGCTGTATTGATTTAAACTGCTCCAAAGTTTCCAACAGCCAACTTTAAATGTCTGCTGAAATGGAGAACATTGTGCGTGGGATAACGTGTGATTATAGCAGCCGCCTCGGCTGCAGTGTGTTTTTAACGCCACCGTTTCCTGTGTGACCCTGTTCTGTGCACAACCACTGTTATCTACAGGATTAGCTGCTAATCCAAGATTATGGTGTTATTATTTCTCATGCTTTTTGGGATTGCACCGCCGGATCAACCAAAGGGATGGTTTGGGGGTTTTGTTGACTTTAATTCCCGTTAACACTAGATTAGATGTTTAGTATCCACCAACTCTGGTAGTAGTAAGTAAACTGCTCTTTGTGTATTAAATTATTATATTATTCTACATTGGTCCAGACTTAATGTATCTCAACCACTGCACAGAATGCCATAACATTTGGCACAGAAATATATGTTTCCTTCAGGACTAATTCAAATAACATCTGACCTTTTAGCATGGATCATTCCACCGACCACCTGGTCAAATTTTTTTGTTTAGAATTTGTCCAATACTTTGGTTTGTGACCAAATACACGTCGCATTACTCACCTATGATTAGAGTCTAGTGTTGACTGGTAAATAATAAAATACTAAGCTAAGCTAAGTGAAAGTGGCAAACAATAGTATTATTGTGAGTATGTTAGTGAAAATTCAGTTGAGCCTGGCATGACATGTTGAACTTTAGCAGCACTCATAACTCAGCCAAGGCCCAACAGTCCCCTCATGAGACCATGTTTAAACTTTTAATTTTTCCCTTTTCATTACGATCCATGAATCCAAAACATCTTGCAATGTTAAAGAAACAGAATTCAAATTCATGGATTCTGCTCCCCTGTCCAGCACCACATTTATGATAACTGTAGGCCCAGTAAAAAACAAGCCTTAGACTTTGGCTTTAAAATGAAATACTTTAATTATTTATTATAGACATGTTGAGTAATCAACATTACTGCAGTATTTACCCATCATTAGCTTCATGCACCACGGAGCTTTTAACAGTAACTAATTCACATGTCAGGTAACAAGACAATGACAGTGTGTTGCTTCAGAGAGAGGTGAAGACATCAGCGTTGCTACACCAGTTACCAGAAGGAGTGAGAGGTGCTAGAAAAGGGTGCAGTGTTGTCTGAGAGCCAGGTAAACTGTAACAGGAGAAGGACAGTGCTACACCTTTATGTTTTTTTTGCTTCCAGGAAAATGGCGGCTGTGGCTCCTCTCTGTCCCTAAAAGAAGGGCTAGGAGCGGCCTGATACCTTCTTGCTTCCCTCCCCGCCTGACTCGCCCCCTACATGGCCAGTAGGAGTCCCACCCTGAGCCAGGAAGCCAGGGATTCTGTACCCGGGACACCTGAGGCTGGCGCTGACTCTCAGCCAGGGCCCAGGGTCTTCTGCAAGCTGTGCCTCAGTGAACAGCCATCGGCAGCAACCAGCCAACAAAGCTGCAACTGCAACTTCTGCACAGCTGTGAGTAAAGACGTACCCACTTCATTTTAGATATCTACAGCAGATAATGCTCGAATCCAAGTACTTGTTTGAACAGTGAAGGACACATTAGCGGCAATGGATCTGAAACCTGTGAACCTTGGTTACTGAAGCAGAACATGGGTCCTCCAGGCTATATTTAGATTGTCTCGAAGAAGAAAAAGTGTATATCCCCTGCTTTGCTCATGTCTTAATTATTGTGTGTGGGTGGTGAAAGTTGTACAAAAGGGATCCAACAACACATTTTTTCTTTGGGTAATTTAGGCAAAAGTCCAGCATTAAAATGACCTGGGATGGGATGCTCCTCTTTAATGTAGCACCACTTCCTGTTTTAGGATGCTAAAATAGATCTTGTATATGACAGCTTTAGTGAATCTCTGAAATGTCCCCGGAAATGTTTGTGATTCTCCCAAACATTTTTTTATA
This sequence comes from Pleuronectes platessa, assembly GCF_947347685.1. Classification (NCBI taxonomy): domain Eukaryota; kingdom Metazoa; phylum Chordata; class Actinopteri; order Pleuronectiformes; family Pleuronectidae; genus Pleuronectes; species Pleuronectes platessa. Next base: position 25,823,412 of record NC_070635.1, on the reverse strand, counting down.
TTTTCTACATGGAACTCCAAAATATCACCTGGCAGTGTTTTCATCTACAAGAGAATTATATGATTAGTCAGATTTTTTAATACAGAATTAGAGTTCTGCTACGACACTGCTCTTGTTCCTCTAATACGTGCCTGTCTGGTATGTATAATTTTATGCTCTGACACAGAAAGGTTGTCAGATAACGGCAGGTGTTAATATCCGTCCGTGCTGGCTATGTTGTCGGTGTTTGGCACGCACAAGGTCACACAGATAGAACACGCACACACACACCGTGTCACGGGGGAAGGAGGGAGGGAGATGGATAAACTGTGCTTATCAGTTGGACTGCATTGTATGAACCTAGTTCCCCAGCACACACTATTGCTTGTGTTTTATTGTGTTAAATGGGAAAGCACATGATGAGCACAAGTTTGTGCTAATAAATGAGTTTAAAGATACAGCCCAGACCGCTAAAACAGATTTGTTTTTCATCTTCCACCGAAAAGTGACATTTAAATGTTTTTAGTTTCTGTTCCTCCAAACTGTCTCCCTTTGCGCAATGTTTACATGGTTCCTCCTACTCCTCCATAATTGATGGCTGAGGTAACATGTGACTTATGACGTGAGGCTGTTCATAAGAAATCTCTGTTTATGTGGCATTTAGTTTTGCCCTGTTTGCACAACAGCTCTTTTAATATATTTGTCATCAGTAGATTTCAGTGTTTTAATATGTTGTGTTTTTTGTATATTTTTCATCCAGGGTGGATGGCGAAGATAAAATATATGCCTATGATTTGTTGTATGTGTTGCTGTTTGCAAGGGCATGGCATGTGTGATGTATTTTAGTACTATTGGTTCCTTTAAAAATCCAGACTAAAGGTGTCGTGTTGTTCCTCCCTCTCCAGTGTTTGCAGCAGTATGTTCAGCTGGCCATCATGGAAGGTGGGGGGGCACCCATCACCTGCCCAGATATGGCCTGCCAGAAGACTGGCGTGCTATTGGACTCTGAGGTATGTCCTGTTTAAAACCAACTATATCTAGGTCATAAGGAGCCATCAAGTGTCTCATAATATAAAATACTAAAATTATGTTGATTTCCCAACTTAAAACTGGTTTGAGGCAATTTGATATATTCCTAAATAGCTGACTCCACCGGTTTGTTTGTGCAAGCTAACTTGTTTTTTAAGACTTGATTTCGGTCAGGTATTGTGAAAATCCAGTGAATCCAACCTTAACTAAAGTTATGAGAGAATTCTTGTTTGTCACACAGAAAGTAAAACCCTGCAACCTGTTAGACATCCCACACTCCACGCAGTTAGCCCGTTAAAGAAGAAGCTGATTCACAAACTCATGGAAATTCTGCCTCTTACTTCCTCATTTGCAATTCTACTTTGTCCGAAAACAACTGCATTAGGTCACTTACTGTAAGAAAAGCCTCTACTTTAATATTTTTTTAATATTAAAGTATTACTCAGGGCAAATAACATACACAGCAGGCAGCTTTAATGCTTATAGTTTTGATTGAAATATTACAATATTGTATTGTTGTACTAATTTCTTCCTCTTAGCTCTGAGAAATAATACAGCAATTTGCAGTTGCTAAGTAACCACTTTATCCTGGATGATATTTGAAGTATTGCAAGCACATTAAATTACCTTGACCACTTGGCTTTTTGCACATTTCTGTTCGGGTTTACCTGTAAATGACTTCAAACTTAATTTTTACCAGACGTGCGATGGGGTTATATGAAAATCCGCAAACCTTATTTTCAAACCCCTGTGATCTCTTGATGAGTGCTTAAGCTCAAAATTCATTGTCCGATATCAGACTGAATAAAACATGACTAAAGCCCCACTGTGTGCCTGGTGTTTGCAGATAGCCAGCCTGGCTGCAGCGGATCAGGTAGAGCTGTATCAGCGGCTGAAGTTTGAGAGAGGTAGGTATTGTTGCATTGGCGTGATGATGGCTGGCGATAGGCAGTGGACTATTTCAGGTCACACCACAGCTGGGGGCATTACACTAGCTCCACAACGTGCTGAGCTTCAAATGCCTGGGATACTGTGGGACCTCCAGTATTGTCCAGGAGGTGACTGAAACTGGGGCTTTAATACCTTCAGGGAATTCTGTAGCAAATCCTTTAAAAGACTCATGTAACTATTCTGAGTCATCTGATGTATTGTATGACCCATGCATAAATGATTGAACTTATATCGTGGAAATGTTTTGTGAATATCAGTCCTGCTTTGTAGCCCAACAAACCGCAAAGGGTTGAAATAGCTTTCTGTTGACATTTACAAACTGCAAACAGGTTAGAGTTACAATAACAATATGCTGTAAAGCCAATAACAGTTATAGTTTACTCAGACCATAAATAACTTATAAAGTTTAAAGCATAAAGAAGTGCAAAGTACAGGCTGTTTTGCTACCGTGTTTCCTTTCTGTTCTGACTCACAAATACAATAATGAACCGAGATTTGAGTCCAAACATTAATGCTTGGCGTGTTGTGCTAGCTAGTGGTCTGTATTACCACCACTGTGGTACAGACTGAATCTCATTGTGAAATGTGGCCCCTCAGGATAAATTGTAATAGCTAACTCATCCAACCATCATCACTTTTGAATTGAATCATTAGAAATATTTAGGTAATAAACAAATGTATTCAAAATTAATAACATTTCCATCAGCCTCAGTTCCGCTGTGTTCAGTGTCAACTAGCATGCTAACCGTCAGCTTACTATCATCAATGCAGGATAGCATGAATAAAAGAGCCTCACAGAGCCGTTAGCAGGTTAAAACCTTTTAGTATTTCAGATGCTAAACTTCGCCTATTAAGTTTAAGATTTTATGCATGTGTGCCTCTCTGTGTGTACCGTGCTACACTAAGATAGTACAAATGACTGTTTCTGCTAAATATTAGCATGTACATTAACAGTGTAAAATGTAGAAATAATGTTTTTTAGGGCAGCAATGAAGAATTGTTCTCATTGTTGATTAATCTGTTGAGTGGACTTTTCTGTCTCCAGCTCAAAACCCAGATAGATAATATTATGTAGTATAATATAAAAAGGAGGAAAAAGGCAACTTGCATCGAACCAGTTGAGACTTTTTATCTTGAGAATTTTGTTTTTTATTAATTTCCTACCGATCCAGTAATTGAGTAATTGACTAATTGTTTTAGTTCCAAACCATTGATGAACATGAAAAACAAGTCAGACCACTATTTTTCAGTATTACTTGGCTCTATGTACAAAACATGCATTTATCTCCGCACCTACTTCATGAAACTATTGTCAATCTCCCTCTTTGCCTCTACAGGAGTGAAGCTGGACCCCAGTAGAGCCTGGTGCCCATTGGTTGAGTGCCAGGCGGTGTGCAGTGTGCAGCCAGGCTCTGAGGGCCAGCCCTCTGCTGTGCATTGCCCAACCTGTCACACAGTCTTCTGCTCCGGCTGCTCCGGCCCCTGGCAGGACAGCCACACCTGCCCTGAGCGTCAGCCCATGATGTCATCCTCACCCTCTCATGAAAGCCGGTCAGTCAGTTAACTGCTCGGTCAGCCGCCCGCCGCCGGCAGCCACAGTGTGAACTTTGAAAATGATACTGTGTGTGCTGAAAGCAGGATAAGTGTGTGAGACAGACTGAGGGTGTACACAATGAACACCTTTTACGGCTGCTAACGGAATCCAGGTGACTGAATGGTAATGGAAATAATTGGTCTGGAAATAGTTAATTTTAAACTATAAAGGTTTATGGTTTTTATTCATTCATCCCCTTTCAAAGAGTTTAGATCTCGTAAAATTCCATTATTTTATTTTATGAGGAAAATCTCATCCTTTCATTTAATCTGAATGGAACTGACAGTTGTAGTGTCAGAAGTGAGTGGATCACTGAGTGGATCATATAAGTAATGTGTTCTTCATCTCCCTGTGGAGAGCTGAAAACTAACGTTATTTCAGGATTAATAGCCCAGGATTGGTCAGTAGTGCCCTCTGTGTAGTCCCTGTTGTACTGTTACATGACTGCGCAGCTCTTCACTGTGGCTCTGCCTCACTGACTGATGTCATAGGAGACTTGCTGTGTTGTGTTGGAATTTCATTGTCTCTGTGCCAAAGGAAGGTGAAGGATTGGCACTGAGCCAATCTGAGTTAGTCCACTGTACAGAAGGAGCCTGCGCGGTAGTGGAGCTGTGGTCTCTGCAGTGGGATGTGGAGGATGGAGCAGGCTGAGTGAGGGAAAGTCATCTTTAGATTTGAATTGAACTTGTATTGAGCATAATATACATTTGACAGGCAAACACAGTTTTATTGTACTACTCTGTACCTACTCAGGTTAGGATTCCAAAGTCCCTTAGTGTAACTCCCCCTTAGAGGTTTCTGACTAGAAAGCAGGACAGCTAAGTTATTTTCACATTTTATTTTTAAATTCACCTCATTTGATTCCCTTAAATAATAATGTTATTACTGCTTCTGTTCTCTGACATTGTCTTCATATTATCCACTCTATTTAAGAGGGGTTGTTAATTCTTCCTAATTTGTCTGTGACAAGTCGTGTTTCTGTTCCACCTTTATTATTTTCAGTCGACATTGAAGCTCTGTGTCAGCAGCTGCTGTAGGATAAGTTAACAGATTTTGGTTTCTGTGAGTCAATGTACAGATTGTTTGGTCTTATCTATGCTTGTTTACATCATGCCACTTTTATGGCTTTGCCAAGGGAATATGTGGTTGTAATTAGAGCTGAACAATTAATCAAAATATTTTAGAAATCACAATATGGCAGAGTGACATATCCAAATCTACGGAGCTTTCGTTTTTGATAAAAGTCAAATGTGTACATAGAGCTATATGAAGCTTTTTGGTGCTACAGAGATGCACGGGGCTACAATTTATTTTCTCCAGAGGACGATAGCCACTTGGTACAGACCCCAGCAGAAAGAAATTATATTATCACTTTTCTTCCTGTGAAAATGAAATACATTAATTCCCATTCCCATTAAAAGGTTCCCTCTTATCGCAAATGCAATATCTGTCCAAATAATGGCATTGTGATTATTTAGCCCTAGCAGCTTATACTTATAGTGCTTTCTTGGTTATTTTGTGACAGTTCACTGAACTCACATTTTTATAGACTATGATTGCAGGTGGACTGCTTGCATTATAGTATTGAAGTTATCCTTCAAAATGTTTACCCTAATCAATGCTGCTAAAAACTTTAATCTGGATGATGTTTTCCTACACCTGACATCTATTGCACTTCTGTCCATCCTGGGAGAGGGATCCCTCACATGTGGCTCTCTCTGAGGTTTCTACGTATTTTTACCCTGTAAAAGGGTTTTTAGTAGTTTTTCCTTACTCTTTCTGAGGGTTAAGGACAGAGGATGTCAAACCCTGTTAAAGCCCTATGAGAAGAATTGTAATTTGTGAATATGGGCTATACAAATAAAATTTGATTGATTGATTGATATAGGCTCACACGAAAACATGCTACCTGCCCGGCACCAGCAGACATGCAAAGTTAGCAACAGATATGTCATTTATAAAAGCGAGATAATTCCATCAGGACAACGCTGAAGGAAGAGTTAATATTGGATTTGTTTTTATATATGAGATTGTATGAAATTTTTGCGTGAACAACTTTAAATTCTGTTAATTCAGGTTTAAGGATATTTCATCACAGACAATTCTATGTGATTTATAAGTAGAATAGAAACTCCTCAGGTTTTTGTAACCCTCAGTCATGATTTTGAGCACTGCTGCCCTAAATTGGGCTCAGAGAATATTTCATATCTTTCCCTCCCAAAATAATTGACCCAGTTCAATGTTGGCACTGACCCTTTACTCGGCTGCAAAATAAAGACTTCAACACAGCCAGCACACTCTTAGGGCCTTCTCCCTGTAAGCTGGATACCTCATATCTGTTGTGCCCTACTCTCTATCCACAGGGGCCGCTCCTACAGCCACTCTGACATACCCATCAAACAGTGTCCCATGTGTGACATCTACATAGAGAGGAACCAGGGCTGTGCACAGATGCTGTGTAAGAGCTGCAAACACACCTTCTGCTGGTACTGTCTGCAGAACCTGGATGTGAGTCCCGCTGCAACACACCTCAAACATGTGAAGTTCAGAACACCCCAGCCTACTTCACTGCCTTCAGCTTGTTTTTGAATTCCATCCGTGATTAATAGTCAGCTAATTTCGTATCTAAACATTGTGTAAATGTAGGGGGACATCTTCCTGAGACACTATGACAAGGGACCATGCAGAAACAAGCTGGGACACTCCAGGGCCTCTGTGATGTGGAACAGGACACAGGTGAGGCATCTGCGCAGACCCCAGAGCAGACCCAAGCTGTGTTCCAGTTCAGGGGCCACACCCTTTGGAGATCGCCTTCATCAGCCCTGTAGGCCACAAATCGAACTGCATCCTCCAAAGAGGATTTCATATGCGCGTCACCAGCCTGTCCTGCCCTGACTGTTGCATCGTTAACTACTTTGAGCCTCTGCATTTACTGAAGCTCGGCCTCCCTCATACCTAGTTATGATCACTATTGTCCCCTAACCTAACATGATATTATTTATTTTTTAGTTGAGGTTTCAAGGCGCCATGGTTCTTTAAACAATTGTACTGTTAACTCTTTGACTGAGTTGAAGCCTGAAGTGATTTGTCTCCAGCGCACAATTAATATTGGGATAAGTTGGGCCGAGAAGATTCCAGTTATTGCATCCTTCGGGGCTCTGGAACGGAGGTATTCATTTCTTGGCTGCATTTGAAGGAGCCTTGGAAGTAGCATGGCCCAGTCGTGCTGCTGTGACACAGTTGGTCAAATGCAGCCCCGGAAGGATGCGCCTCCTGAATTGGAGCACAGCTATACAGTATCCATTTCAGGGTTGTGGTGACGTGCTATTGTCTAAATGGATTAGACTGCAGAGCCACCCATCCATAAGTGGCAGCTTATTCCATTCATGGCTTTGATTTTAGTAAAATTGCTCCATCACATTATCAGGATTGGATGTTAAAGATTTTGGACTCTGTCCCGGCTGCACTGTTGTGCCTGCCAATTCAGTGAGTCACTGTAGAAACGCCTGGTGAAGAAAACATTAGGGAAACCAATGCAGGACAGTACATTTTAATTGTTACATGTTTCACTTAATGTCAAGCTTTAAACCTTGTGTATAAACACAAGCGTCTAATCTTTGAACAAACTAATTCACTGTCTCACTTGGGAAACTTCATCTGTGCATCTGCTGCTAATTGTATTGGTGAATTTCCCTTTAAAGTCTCTTTCAGCTCGTTAGTGATTTGTTGTTTTCCACCAGTGTGCCCAAATAATCCTTTATCAGACATTAAGCTGAGCTAATCCCTGCTCTAATCTTAAATTCTTCTACTTTAATGAAGTCGTCCATTCAACAAAACAATGACAATTGGCTACCAAATCTACTTTCTCTCTATTTTCCCTGATGCCATTATCTCATGATTAGCCTAAGTTTTCCCTGAGCCTCCTTGTTGTGTGTTGGTGTGCCTGCGTCGCTGAGTGTTGTTAAACAGAATAGTTGTCCCTTGCTAAACAGGTCCTGGCAGAATAAGTCACAACCTTGCTTGACAGGTCCTCTAAGTTTAACAGTCTGCTTGTGAAAAATTCCTTTTGCCACTCTAACTCCTTCTTAGCTGCCTCCAACCACTGCTGTTGTAACAGGACATCAAGACTTAACATATACTGGGTTTGTAAATTTATACAACATTATGATTTATAGTGGTACACACTACATCGACAAAAGTATATGGACCAACCACGGATTTTTTTATGGTGCTACAAAAGCAAGCAATCAGCCACAACAGCGTCCGTTAGTTTCGGTCAGTAGTGTTGGGAAATAAGGCCTCGCAGTTAGTATGTCAGTTGTTGTCTGTGGATGGGTTGAGGTCAGTGTTTCGTGCAGGCCAAGTTCTTCCATAGAAAATGTATTAAACCATATTCTTTGTGCATACTAAGAGTAGGTTGCTTGAGTGTGACATTTTAGTTTCATCAACAATTCCCTTCCACCATCTGTCACTGTTCCAACGTTAAGGCAGAGCAGTATTAAACTGTATTCTAAGCAATTTGTTTACAGTAATGATGTATACAGGTGTTAAACCTGAAAAAGAATGAAACTAAAGTATAAAGTTGTAGACTGTAAAACAAAAACATCCCTCTGGGTTAGTCACTATGAGCAACCTCCTTAAAATTCTACATAGGTGTTTGGCCTATTGTTAATTTGAAATCATGGATTTGATTGATTATTTATTGATTGGTGTGTGTTCCTTCAGGTGGTAGGTATCCTGGTGGGGGTCAGCATCATTGTGCTGGTGACATCTCCTCTCCTCCTGCTGGCCTCACCCTGCATCTTGTGCTGTGTCTGTAAGCCCTGCCGAGGGAAGAAGAAGAAGAAGAAGAAGAGGAAGAAGGACGTCAGTCAGCCGAACTCCTCCACATCATAGCAGCTCCTCCCTTTCATTGGCCCAGCCCACTCCTGATGTTGCCAAAAGAAACCAACAAAGTGCAAGTGGTGGAAATGAATGAACATGAGGACCAATGGAGTACTTCTTCTTTGCTCTACAGACTGGAAGCCTCGTCGGTGGGACGGTGGAAGTGTAACTGAGGAGACTGAATGTAACAAATTCATCTTAGATGTTTTTGAATGCACACCTGGACGCAAGGAGAAAGCAGCGGCTGTGAGGGTTCTCCTGGAATGAGCTCTTTCTTTGTCTCTCTCTCTCACACACACACACACACACACACACACACACACACACACACACACACACACACACACACACATGCGCACACAGTTAATGCCACCTTCATGTGCCAAATGTCATGATGCCAAACCAGAGGGGTTAGGTGCTCAAGTGCCTCACTCTACAGTGCCTGGTGCTTGGTTATATTTGCTTTGCCTTCCATTCTATCTTTATCTTATGCAAAAATGTTAGCATTATAAAATCGGACAACTGTCAGGATCACACAGGGTCGTAAATCCCTAGTTAAAGAAGTGAAATACTCTTTCATAATGGGAGAAGGCAAATGGTATTATGAAATATGATAGGGCTTCAGTGTTGCACAGAGAACGTTTCTCCTGCAAGTGTGTATTGTTTCCATCTGGTGTATGTTCCAGACCAAAGGCTCTAAGGATAACGTGTACTTTTCTAAAAGTGTGTCAATATGTATTTAAGGGTTATGTGTGTATGTTATCATTTCTACATTTATGTTGATGTTTCTGCATCAGATATTTTATAAAAGCACCACTGTAATTGAAATAAACATAGTGTATTGTACATGAATCAGATGGTACTGTGTTTGCTCATTACGTTTATCTGATTGGTCGTTTCTTCACTTTTGTCTTTGTAATAAATTGTTAGAAGAGCATACATCTGAAGGCAAGCCTAAAAAGAAATGAAAGCAACCAAAGTGCATATTTAAATATGAAAATTAACATTATGATGCACATTTTCACAGCCTTGAGGTTAGTAATCTTTGCTCCAATTGAACTTATTCATCTTCTGTTTAACATAGGTTCATGCATTACAACCAAGAATACATTATTGCTATCATTCAAAACAACCTACAAAACAAAATACCACTAAACTCTTACTAAATATGATAATCAGGCTTACAGCTATTTATGATATTGCATATAATTTATGATCAAATATCAATTGTTCACATGCATTTATTTTTAATGTGAACATTTTGTGGTGATACTGAACATAGATATTTCATAAGCATTAAAAATGACAGCCATGTTGTCCACAGGAGAAAGTGGCATTTCATTTTCATTTGCTTGTTTTGCAAATATTTGAAGAAATATAATTCAATTGGTATCTTCTAATATTAGTATTTAATTGTAGTGTCCTAAGTAAGACATAATACATTTTAACATAAGTAAGAATACCCATACCTTATAGTTATTCAATATTATATAACACTAGATTATATTTACATCATTTGAAATCAGGATTGTAATAGAAATACATATGTGCACATCTGTTAAAGGGGATGGTCAATGTATATATATGTTCATATTTGGGACTTGTATTAGAGGTTTTTGAAAGATTGAAAATATGTTATCGTATTAAGATTTGTACATTTGTCATTATATAAAACGACACTTCCACTTGAAATGTTTTGACCTAAACCTCAGAACTAAACACGATTCAACGGAGCTGCTGTTAGACACAATAACACAGTGGGCTTCTAAAGAGGTTTAGTGACACCTTGTGTGTGAAGAAAGAATTACACTTTGTTGAGTAGGAGGGACGTGGACTGAAAGTTGCTGCTCGCCTCCAAACAGGAACCTAGAAAGTTGCTCTGGAGAAAATGTCAGCCGGGGAGGAATTCTTTGCGGGTAAATCACATTACTTTAGTGCTAGAAATGGCTGCATACACATTTTTTGTTTGGACGTTTTTGTGCGTCCGTTAGCGTGCATGTGACGTTAGTGTCCCGCGTGGGAGCACTGGAGGCCGCGTTAAGCAAAACTAACAATTCACTTTATTTGTATTGTTGCAGCAGGTGGCGAAGGAACCAAATACACACATATATATATATATAGTATAATATGTTTCTAACTGCTGTCCAACAACATGGTTGACTGTGTGTGTGTGTGTGTGTGTGTGTGTGTGTGTGTGTGTGTGTGTGTGTGTGTGTGTGTGTACTCTCACTAACAGTTTCTAAATCTTTCACTGCACGTCAGAAGCTGAGAATATATATTTAAACAATATTCATAACCCTCTGTTTCATGAAATGTTGCACAGGCATCCCCAGGATCCCGTATTTCCCCAGTGCTGGGCCAGGAGTAGTCCTGTGTTTCAAACAGTACAATGCAGAGGAGGTAGGTGGTGATCATGTGTGTGTGTGTGTGTGTGTGTGTGTGTGTGTATTGAATGATCATGTGTGTGTTCTGAAGCAGAGAAGTGTTGTGGGAGCAGACTCCTCAGTGTTCCTCTGTGCAGGTGCTGATGGGACGGACCATGGAGGACTGGTTGAGGTTCTCAGTCTGTTACTGGCACTCCTTCTGTGGAACTGGTAGGGAGAATTTAGCTCCTCTGGGACATTGGGTAATGTGGGACGCCTAAGCTCCAGTCTCTTTATTTCCTGTTCCAACTAAATTTAGTCAATTGTACTTTTACTGCAGGGTAGCATGGACATCATGTGACTGAAATCACGTGTCTTCATGGCGGTGATGTCCCAGAAAGAGGCAGAGCAATCAAATGTCAATCAGGAGCTCCCCAATTATTTTTAATGATATAAATCTATCATAACTAAGACTATCTTCCTATTTGTTATCAAATTGTGTTTATGATGAAGTAAAGCAAAAAAAATATGTACTGAGTTGTTTAAGATGTATATTATTTTTTCTTATTTCGGAAAAAGTTCGGTTGTCCCATGTAGCACAGGATGTTGTTCACTGAAAACGTGACACTGAAGAAGCAGATCCTTAGGCAGGAGTAGGTGAAAAAAGGTGCTGTTTAATTAACAAAAAGGCAACATGAAGCCCAAATCCAGCAAACTAAATCATACTCAAATCTGCAGCCTTACAGCTACCAACTCCCCCCCCCCTTCAGTTCTGACTGGAACCTACCACCTGCTCTGGTAAGTATAGGTGAGCTAAGTGGAAAGATAAGTGAAGAAACCACTATCAAAATAATGAGCAAAAGATTAAGTCAAGATTCTGGGACCTCACAATTCTATATCTATGCATAAATAGATGAGATAAATGCAATAGCTTGAGTGAAATGTAATCTAACACGGGACAAACTTGGGTTTGTCCCGTGCCTCCTTTCTCAGAGAACCTGTTCTCCCTCTCCCTGATAACCTGACCCCACATCCCAGGCAGAGCAACAAAACAGAGCAACATCGCAAACATCAAAACATCGAATGTCAACACATACTAGCTGTAAAACAATACAACACACAACACAAAGAAGATTTACTAAATAATCTGTTTGATAATCAAAGTGCAGATAATAATATGATGACCACAAACTGTTAATGTAGGGAGATGGGGCCTAGTGAAAAAGGGGAAGAAAGCACCCTTTCCACATCCCACTTTATCAATCATGGTTGATAATGTGGGACAGGATGCTTTGGGTAATCTGGGACAGTCATTGAGGTTCTCTAAATGGGGGAAATATGCATTTAGGTACTTCATGAAAAAGATCAACTCAAAGAGATGGAGTTAATGTTAAATAAAGGCTGTCTCTGTCTGCTTAAACTTGTAATCATATTTTAATTTGTTTAAACTGAGGTCAACAGATATTTATCTTTAAAACCACGATTCACTTCTTTCTCAGGTGCGGATCCTTTTGGGTTTCAAACACTCCACTGGCCCTGGAGTGAAGGGACTCCAATGGAAGCAGCCAAGAGGCGACTCATTGCTGCTTTTGAGTTCTTCACCAAGCTTGGTGTGAGGGAATTTAATAATCAAAGTTATCTTTACAAGCTTCATTCAAAGGAACATGACTTACTGTGTATCTCTGCTTGTCTTCACAGGTTAAATATTACACATTTCATGACAGGTAATCACCCACAGATCATGCATTTCTCTGTCCTACTGCGTTACCATGTTTTTACTCGTACTGGAAAAACCTTCTGGGAAGATAGCTTTGAAAATAATTATATGGGCCTGCAGACCCAATCTTCATGTAGTTGACTTAATTAAGAATAAGTTGGGTTAAGTCTTATTTGTGTAATGCTGGAATAAAATCCTCTTTATCGTAAAATACCGTGATTTTATTTAAATGCAACTTGTTCTGCCTCTCCTGTGCATTGTGCTAGTGGAGCTGCATTAAATAGCATTAAAAGGCATTTTTTGTTTTGATCAAAATCCTACAGAGACATGGCCCCTGAGGGCTCCTCTCTGCAGGAGTCCAACAGGAATCTGGATGAAATCACAGACATGGCCCTGCAGCTGCAGAACCAGACTGGAGTCAAGGTGCTCTGGGTCACTTGCAACCTCTTTGCCCACCTAAGGTCAGATCTATAGCACTAAAAGCGGTCCTCATTAAGCTATGTTTTAGCAGGGGATGATATTACTTATTGAAAACCATCATAATACAGATGTTTCCTATGTGATCTTCATGCGGCAGGTATATGAATGGTGCAGCCACCAACCCTGACTGTCATGTTCTGGCCTACGCTGGTGCTCAGGTGAAGAAGGGACTGGATATTGCCAAGAAGCTTGGTGCAGAGAATTTTGGTACGTGGGACTAGATTGTGAAGTGTTATGACTCTGCACCGGCCAAGAGGCCAGAGGCTTTATGTTTTCAGGTCGTCCATCCGTCCCATTCTTGTGAATGCCATATCTCCAGAACGCGTGACCCCACGTTTTTGTGAATGCGATGTATATAATTTCATCTGGTGAAAACATTCACTTGATCTTATGGATGACCTGACTAAAATTTGGTGTCAAAGGTCCGGCTCACTGTGATCTTTCAAAACGTGTTTAGTCTGAAGAACGTGACATTTCAGGAACATTCAGGGGAATTCTTTCACATTTGGCAAATGTGTTCACTTTGACTCACTGATTAACTGATTACAGTTTTGGGGTCAAAGGGCAAAGTCACTGTGGCCTCACAAAACATGTTTGTGCCTTCTTGAATGGGATACACTATCTCAAGACTATCTTAAGGGAATTTATTCAGCTATTCAGTTGTCACTCAGAGATGCAATAATTAGATTTCAGTGGGGTTGTCAGGGAGACCTTAAATAAAATAAAAATAATGTAATGCAAAATCATGTAGACGGAAACTGCACTGGTTGGCGGAGGCATGCAACCACAAATTGTCTAAATGTAAAAATATTGACCTGATTCTCAGAAAATTCCTAATCCATCATTTGTCTTCTCAGTGTTCTGGGGAGGAAGAGAAGGTTTTCATTCCATCCATAATACTGTGGTTGCTGCTGAGCTGAAGCACATGGCCAACTTCTTCAAAATGGCTGTTAGTAAGTGTTGCCACGAGTGTACAGCTGATTCCAGGTCTGGGTTGTGGTCTGTGGGTTATCTGTGTGTGTGTCACAGCTTCATGTCTGGGTATTCTGTCACCAGGGTACAAAGAGCACATTGGGTTAAAGTGTCAGTTTCTAATTGAACCAAAGCCAAAGGAGCCCTGCAAACACCAGTATGATTATGGTAAGCGTGCTCTCCTCCCCCCCCAAAAACTAAATAAAAACAGAACAAATGTTTTTAAACATAACAAACTTTACTGATTTCACATGTTACTGTTTCCTTTATCAGATGCCATGAGTGTTATAGGATTCCTGAAGCACTATGGTCTGGAGAGTCACTTCAAGTTGAATATTGAGCCCAACCACACCACCCTTGCAGGACACTCCTACGAACATGACGTTGTCATGGCTTCTGCGTGAGACACCTTCACAGCTCACAGAAATATGACTTGACGTCTGAGAGAACACACTCTCAGCATCTTAATTCTATGACAGCTTTCCTCTGACATATGCCAAATGTTCTGTATCATCCTGGCTTTGCTTGCTTTGCACAGGTTTGGCATGCTGGGTTCGGTTGACGCAAACACTGGGTCTCCAGACCTGGGGTGGGACACAGATCAGTTCCCCATGGACATCAGAAACACCACCTTGGTCATGAAGGTGAGTGTTAGTTTGTCACAGACGTTTTCTGCTGATGGTGTCCCTGAGGGTGGCAGTGTCTTAACACTGTTGAAATTAGCTTTAGCTTTAACATGATTAACATGTTTTGTAAATAAATAAGTAAACAATGTTAAAGGGGGTCTAACAGGATCCCGTAACCCTTCTTCGTTCTTAGCAACAGAATGTTTGGCCACCGGTCACTGGCTGATTGATCGGTGCATCCCTAGTTCTTATAGCAACAATCCAAACTAATTCAAACCAAACTTACTGGAAAACTAAAGAACTTGAACATAAATAAATGTGATAAGAACGACCTTAAATGACTGAAACAATCATTTAGAAAAAAAAAATTGTGCTGTACTTTGCCTTGTTGATATTGCTACCATCCCATCCACTAACATAGAAAAGGTTGGATTTACGACCTATACTTCAGCAAGCCACCAGGTGGTGATCAAGGCACTTGGGCTTCACTTCTTCATTTAAAGTTTTTTGTTCTAGCGGTACTGTGTCATCCGTAAATGATAGGTTTAGGTGAGAGCAGCGATTGAACAGAGATCAGTTTCCCTCTGGGGTCTAATCTGTTTCAGACCATCATTGAACAAGGTGGTCTGCAGCCAGGAGGCCTCAACTTTGATGCTAAGGTGCGCAGAGAGTCCACAGACCTGGAAGACCTGTTCATAGCTCACATCGGAGCCATGGACACCTTTGCAAGAGGCCTCAGGAACGCTGTTCGCATCATTGAGGATGGAATTATCACTGGTATGGTGAAGGTACGTGTGCAGCAGCAACAACTTTAAATTCACTGTAAAACCACCCTCGATTTGAGTTCTTGTCAAAAGTTTTCTCATTATGTGTAACTTTAACAGGAGCGATACTCGAGCTTCAGTCAGGGCCTTGGTCAGAAAGTGGAGGATGGTTCTGCCACCTTAGAGGAGATGGAGGTAAGACTCCACCTGAGGTCCTCAGGGATGATACTAAATATTTATAATATTACAGCCTTGTTTTTTTGTATAAATTTGTCAAATAAAAATAATTTTATCTTATGCAACTTAAACACCTGTCTCCACTTCTCTTTTTAACTCTTCCATTTTAATCAGTGGAGGTGTAGATTAATAAATATGGAAGAGAAAATAGCATGACACAATACAAAATGTTCTGTCATTTATTATTTCAGGCCTTCATCAAGCAGAATGGTGAACCCAGAGTCACATCAGGCAAGCAAGAAAAATATGAATCCATCTTTAATCACTACATTTAAAAAAAATCGACCCTCCTGTGTGACCTTTGACCTGAAATATAAGCTTGGTTCTTGGTGATGAAACACTGTAGAGCAGATCAAACACAAAGTTTAAAATGTAGAGCATGTTATTCATCCCACTGGGATTAATGGTTATTCTACTGAATTGTCTGTAGTTGAATCTGATACGGTAATGAGTCAGACAGTCTGACTAATGGACCAATTCAATATAACATTTTTGATATGTCATTCAAACTATATCACTACAATATCAAATGTCACCTGCCCCATGATGTAACAAGGCTGTAGTCATATGAACTATTGACTAATGTTGAAACATCTCACAGTTGAAATACATCAACAGCCTGAAACGTTATAGGTTTACATCCTTGATACTGGAACACATTATAAGAAAATGTATCTTATTTTCATTGCATCATATTAACCAATATTAAGACACATTTTTGCTTTGACTAAAGCTGATATAAAAAGAAAGTGAGAAAAGAAAGAAAAACTTTGCCACATGTAATTGAAATGTTGTTTGGGAATGTATTAAAATAACCTATTTACTCCATCCTCTCTGTGTTTGGTGTCTTTTTTAATTCTGTAGATTATTCTCTCCATCTCCAGGATACCAGTCTTGTCTGTTTGGCTAAAAAAAATGTTTAAATTAAGGTATAGTTAGTTCCTGTATTTATTCAGAGCAATGAACACTGGAGAGAGGTTTCACCCTGAGCCTTTTTCTGGATACCACGAGTTACATAAACCTGATGTAACACGTTTTGCTACAAATACAGAACATCTATATGGCAGCACAACAATATAATGCTAAAAGTGTATTACTGTGAGTGTTTTATAGAATTAGTGAGATTATTTCAGTATGCACAACTTTTGGAACTATGGTAACAGCTTGTCATCTCTGCTTCAGATGGCACACGAGAGCAGCTATAGGATTTATGGCATGCGCGTTTTTATGCTCCAGAGTGATCATCCTGTCAGACATGAGCCATCTTTCCTTCAGGACCCCTCTCTGCTGTTAAATAAATGAAACTCGCACCTTTCCACTGACATCACATCATACTACCATCCTGCACGCCCGCTGTCCAATCAGCGGCCGAGGGGTTGGCCCTTCGCCGGCGCGGCTGGCCAATCGGAGGATAGCGTGAGCTCTGCTCACCACCGCGTTGCTCCTGATTTGCGGGTTGAGCTGTGAAGGAGGCGGGACTTGGAACCAGCGAATCCGGATTCGTCCGTGTTTCTCATTAACATAGAGGCTTCAGCAGCAGCACTAGCATCATCCCTCTGACTGAGATCAAGTTATCATGAGTTTCCAAAGGTGACTCTTTGTTTAGGGCGGGCTTCTGTTGTGCAGAACCTGAGAAACTAATGAAGAATACTTATTGATGATTTAATTAGCCCGAACCCTTTTTTTAAATCAGCCTGGAAACCCTGTGTCTCAGCTGTGCACTGTCTTAGTTTAGATTGTTTTAAATCCTACAAGATGTGGACTTTCCTGGGAATAGCGAGCCTCACGTACCTGTACAAAAAGTCGGACACCGTTTTGAGTGTGGCCAACAAAGAGGTGTTGGTGGCCGCAGCCCTGCTGGTCACAGTGGGTCTGCTGCTCTCATACATCACCTACTTCCACAAGCTCCGACTCTCTCAGGTCGTGTGTTCACCTCTGAGCCTCCTCTCCTTTGTGCCTGTCGTCAACCACTTCATCCCCCAGACTCTTGCACAGAGCAGCGGCAAGACCGAGGACAGCTGCAGAAAGGTAAGACGTTTCCTTTTAGTTTAAAGTCTTTTATTATTTCCATTCAGCTGTTGTGATTTTATAGAACATATTTCCTCTATGGTAACCTTAAAATAAGTGCTGCTGAAAGATGCACTGTATGAATGTGTGTATGAATGGCGAACTGTACTGTAAAGTGCTTTGAGTGGTCATCGAGACTAGAAAAGCGCGATATAAATACAGACCATTTACCATTTTAACAATTTATTATTATCTAATATTTATGTGTGTTTGTATGTTCAAGGAGTGCAGCTGAAATCAGAGGGGCATATTTTATTTCACATTTGGCCTACTTTTACATCAAAGCTTCAAACCTCCTTTTCCCACAAGCCATGACCCAGTTCTAGTTTTTATTATTGTAAAGTGCTCATGCTTGAAATTCTGTGTTTGTTTTTATCCTTATTTTATATTGATTATTCAATCACTGTGTTTTTATTAGTTTTTGTTATCTGTTAATATATTTTATTTGTGATGCATTTTGTAATAAATGCTATACAAATTAAGATAGCATAATTTATTATTATTATTATAATTATTACTATTTGAAGACGTGTTTAAACAAAGGCAGACAGTTTGTACTTTGCACTGTGCTGAGGCTCTCCCCCCTCCTCTGCTTCCAGGGCCGGAGAACAAGGAAACGAGCAGATGTAGAGGTCTCTTCCACAGAGAGCGCTGCCTCAGCCAGTGGCTCCTCAGTGGCCCCAGAGCCAGATGTGCTGATCGTTGGGGCCGGGGTCCTGGGCTCAGCGATGGCGGCCGTCCTGGCCCGGGACGGGAGGAAGGTGACGGTGGTGGAGAGGGACCTGAAGGAGCCTGACAGGATAGTTGGGGAGCTGCTGCAACCTGGAGGATACAAGGCTCTTAAAGACCTGGGCCTGGAAGGTCAGTGATAGAAGTGACCTGTGCTCAGCTCTTTTTGCATGTGCCAGTGGTTATAGGCCCTGGCAACTGTGGTCCTACACGAACATATGTCTGTGGTTGTTGCACTCGAGAGATTTTTGTAATTTTTTTGTTTTGTCTGTGCTTTGATTGTCACTGGTTTGAAGTGACAGTTCTGAGCTTGTAAAGGTGACATCACACATCTCTTTGCACCAATCAGACAGCGATATTTCAAGAAGAATGTGGTGACACTTGTTTTGTTCTTTGCCACAAATAACATCTGACACACAATAGTCCTGACAAAGTAGCTCAGATGGTTTTTTATTTAGGTTAAATAACATTTATGTACATTGTTATTGTTAATATTCCTGTTATAGAGAGATAGTACTTCTGTCTGAACATGGTTCAGACTATTTTTCTATTTTATATTCAAGTTTGAGAGGCCAAAGTTTCTAAAGATATCTGTGTGCGTGCGTGTGTGCCCGTGCATGTGCGTGTGTGTGTGTGTGTGTGTGCTTGTGCTTGTCTTTCTATAGTTATGTGGGCTAAAGGACATTGTGAGGCTTGTTTTCATATCTCATTTGCGAATGCAGAGTAATTCTTAGGGATGCTCTTTAAGGGGCGACTTGATTGGAGGTTTCAGGGTTAAAGTGGGGCATTTAGTTGATATGTTTAACAATAGTGTACATCGGGAATGCGTGTGTTCATGGCCACTGAGCACTCATGGGTGGGTGTTGATGGGTGTTGCGGATGGTGTGATCCCATTGCAGGCTTGTTGTGATAATTAAACAACATCACTTACTCACATCCCTTACATATTTTATTACAATAATCCACTTTATATTTACAGCAGTATCTACTCATAAAGGTTTAAACCCTTTTTGGTATCAGATACCATAAATGGAAACAGGACGCACCACAGGTGGTGGAAGGAAGTAATTGGCCAGAGGAAAAGAGCTGTTGTAGGCAAATCTTGAGTTGGCAGTTTTAGAAAAAAGAAACCTGTCTCCACAATTATAACATTATAAAAAGAACCAATCAGATTTTAAATGTGATGTTACACCATTATAAAGAACCAATTAAATACAACTTTGGACAAAGATGGATGGAGACTCCTTTCCTTTCCTTCAGTCTGTCCGGACAGGCTCAGGTGGATTTTGGGAGCTTTCTGATAGAACCTTATAAACTCTGTTGCAACGGACTTTGGACGACTCTGTTCTTCCAGGACTTCTCCAGTGAACTCTGCACAGCAGCACCGACACAGTGTTGGAACAGGACTCTCAACCCTGAGCCACTGCGACCCAACAGGGTCATCTCTACTTCGTAATATGTCAATGAACAGTTGCAGCAAGCTAATAGGGAATATTTCTGTGGTGTGGGAATTAAGTGAATTTTCCAACTTAAACTCTAATAATGATAAAAAAACTGACTTTTAAACTTTGCAATATAAACAAAGATTCAGGCTACAGCACTTTAACCCCTCCAGCCACAGCAGTAGCTTGTTCTTTTGCATGTGTTGGCATTAAACCACACACTCTGTGTGTGCACGGCACAGACTGAATGAATAATGAAGGAGGCTCTGAAACAGAAACCTGTTGCATGTGTTTGGCCTCAGGTTCAGTGGAGGGTCTGGATGCCCATCTGGTGAACGGCTATGTGATCCATGACATGGCCAGCAGCACAGAGGTGGAGATCCCTTACCCTCAGGAGGAGGAGAGCATCCAGTGTGGACGTGCTTTCCATCACGGTCGATTCATCATGGGCCTGAGGAGAGTCGCCTTGGCCGAGCCAAAGTGAGTGGAGTTATGGAAAAAAGAGGTTTGTGTGCTAACGGGCTAATGGCAACCCTGTTTCTGACAGCACTGGGGGCTACAGGGAAATTGGGTATTATGCCAGCCTAGTCCTTAAATGTTCCTCAGCTGTTTAGCCCAATAAAACCAGATGATATGGTTAGTTTGACTAAATACTCAAACCCATCTGGAGCTTTCACCTGCATGATATTTACTTGCCCATCAGAATGACGCATTTCTACCATAAGTTGCAAAGATGCTTTATGCTGAAGTCTCCAATTGTCCTATTGTGCCCCCCAGTGTCACATTCATAGAAGGCACTGTGAGCAGCTTGCAGGAAGAATACGGCAGCATAATAGGAGTCCAGTACAAGGATAAAGGAACTGGAGACCTCAAGGTAAGCGCTAACCCCCCCCCCCCCCCCCCCCCCCCCCGTGTTTAATGCACAATGTGTGTGACATTGTGCAAACTTGTGTCTGCAGGAAATCCGTGCAGCGCTGACTGTGGTGGCTGACGGCTGCTTCTCCAAGTTCAGGAAGAGCCTGGTTTCTGGGAAAGCTAAAACCTCCTCTCACTTTGTCGGATGCCTCATGAATGTAACTATTTTATATCAGTCGTTTTTCAAGAAAAGAGAAACCTGAGTATATGAGGAAATTTGGGCAGATTGATTAAGAATGAAACAGTTTATTTATTCTAACCGTATATTCATATTTTATTTTATTATTATAATATTTATAATATATTATAGTCTTTAATTTTGGGAAGAAATGTGTGAAGAGGGAAATACAGAGGCTCCAAATATTGATTAAAACAATGTGTCTACTATCAATAAATCATCAAGGTTAAACAAACTGGAGTCAGGACAACAGATTTAAATCCAAAATAAGTGGAGGAGGAAGTACAAATAAAAAGACAAAAATGTACAAAAGTAAAAGTACAAGTACCACATTAATATTACTTCTTGAGAAAAAGTAAATTAAAATAATAATTAATAAAAATGAAGAGCACCCGAAAATGAATCTACTTCATGAAAGTACAGATAAAAAAGGAAAAAGAAATAAAAGGTGCTTATGTACAATAACATAGTAAATGTTATTTGTCAAATCTCATCACTGTCCGTCTCTGAGTTATCATTCTGCTTCTTCCCAGGACTGTCCCCAGTTTAAAGCCAACCACGCTGAGCTGGTGCTGGCCAACCCGAGCCCGGTGCTCATCTACCAGATCTCCTCATCACAGACCAGAGTGCTGGTTGACGTCAGGGGGGAGATGCCACGCAACCTCTCAGAGTACATGGCTGAGAAGATACACCCACAGCTGCCAGGTACAGGAAGGATCAGATACAGCTTCATTTTGAAAATGTCTCTGAGCTTGTATTCTTATATATTTATCTCTAATGACCTCCTGTAGAGTGATAACTGATCTCAAGGTGTATTGAGGGCATTTGAAGATCATGATTGGGAAGATTTAGCTTTTTACAACTTTTCATGACGCATTGATACCAGAGATAATGCTCTCCTGGAACAAAGTCAGACTGCTGCCGGTGCTACTGAGGAAGCTGATGTTGAAGGCTTTGACATTCACGGCGCGCTCCGCTATTCAGCTGAAATATCAAAGCCTAATATCAAATCCGCAGCTCTGCTAACCTTGACAGGGGTCCAGCCGAAACGCCGTCAGTGGAGTCAGTCACACTGATACATTGATAAATGTACAGTCAGGCAACAAAAGAAAAAAAGTGCCTTTTCTTGTTCATGTGCCCAGCATGCACCTCTGGGTTCTCAACCACAGAGTGATGGACCACCTGTGCTCCTCTCTTTCTCTCCTTCCTTCAGAGCATTTACAGGAGCCTTTCATGGTGGCGCTGCAGAATGATCGACTCAGATCCATGCCTGCCAGCTTCCTCCCGCCCTCCCCTGTCAATAAACCAGGTACTGAAGTGTTATTGACTGAGGTGCTGTTAGAGATGGCCAGAGGGAATCTATTGTACTGACTTTAGCAGGTTTAGAGTGTAGTGCTTTTCTTTAAATGTGTTGCATCATAATGGACATTATTGTGCGATAATGAATAGCTAAATTAATTGCTCAGCAAAATGAATTGCTCAGTTGTCCACTAATTTGCTGTTAGTCTGTGTTTTAAGTAAAGCTTAATTATTGCTGTAAATTCATATTTTTTTTAAGGTGTTTAAACATTTAAAAGTACCTCAGTAGGCTGAGGGGGTAGAGCGGTTGGCCATTTAAGCAGAATGTTGGCGGCTCAATCCCAGTGTGCCCCATCTGCATGCTGAGGTGTCCTTGGGCAACATACTGAACCCCAAATTACCCTAATAGATAAAAAGTGCTGCCCCTACATGCACTGTATGAATGGGTGAATGTCAAACTGTACTGTAAAGCACCTTGAGTAGATATATAAATACAGACCATTTAACCTTTTTCAAACCTGATTCAACATTTAAAAGAAGTTAACTGAGAATGTATTATCCCATTACAAACCTCACATTTGTAAGGTAAATATGAAACTGTGTATTTGGATGCCAGACAAACAGCCATGTGTCCTTTGCAGGTGTCCTTCTCCTTGGTGACGCATACAACATGAGGCATCCTCTGACGGGAGGAGGGATGAGCGTCGCTCTCAACGATGTTCGCATCTGGAGGGACCTGCTCAACAACATCCCCGACCTGTACGACGACAAGGCCATGCTGCAGGTGAACACATGAACAATAAATCACCCCCCCCCCAGCCTTTTCTTGTCAGGATTATTTAAAACATATTGTTATTGACATATCATATGATATAATTCAAACACTCATGAGGGCCATCCAGGCTTCTACCACTAACTTGTTTATGACAGCAAGTAGAGGCTATATTTAGACACTATGACATCACCAATGCCTTTTCCCATTATTCCCTCAGCTGTAGGTGAGACTGCAGACCAATGTGCAATATTAAACTCTGCTCTTTTCCTCTTTTTCTCCTTCTCAATAGGCAAAGAAAAGATTCCACTGGGAACGCAAGTCATCACATTCTTTTGTGGTGAATGTGTTGGCCCAGGCCCTGTATGAGCTGTTTTCAGCCACTGACAGTGAGTGTCTGCCCACGACTATTATTATTATACCGCATCGAATAAATATAATAAAACAAAAAGAAACTGAAATCATTTCAACACCTGATAATGGTCTTAACGAGTCTCATCATGTTCATGTTGTTTATTTTGTGTTCACTATAGATTCTTTATGTGAGCTGAGAAAAGCCTGCTTCCAGTACTTCAAGCTGGGTGGAGAGTGCATTGCTGGACCTATTGGACTTCTCTCAGTGTACGTTATACAAGACGTCCTCCACAACAACAGAATTCAAAGAGCAGTCTTCCATTAAGACTTTTCTAATAGGCAGTAGGCTTTACCTTTATTGGAAATGTGATCAATACCACTCTCATATCAATTCGGCAGAGAATGTCTCCTATTGTTATTGGGCCAAGCTAAGATAAGCCTGTTGGATATTTGTAGTAAAGTTAATTCATTCATTGTGTTTATTTTGGTCCAAATATTAAAGTTCCACAAGAAATTTGGGACAAAACTATAAGGGAATAGGTGACAGGATATAAAAAGGGTTCCCTTTATACACAGAATTAATTTAATTGGAATGCCTTACAGTTCTGAAGCTGAGACAAAGACAGGAGAAAACACAAATAGGACAATACTGTCTCTTTACATATCAAACTGATATGTATATCAGTTTTCTTAGTCATAATAAATATATTTCTAAAGATTTATTGAACCATGAACATGAGAATATCTTCTAATCTCAATAGGCAAGAAGGCAAATAAGTATGTTTCCAAAAATGTCAAGAGGTTAAACTACAAGTGACTCAGTATTTTGACATTGAATGAATAACATCATGATTTTTTCTCCCCACCAGTCTGACACCAAAACCTATGATGCTTATTGGACACTTCTTTGCTGTGGCGATGTATGCAATCTACGTGAACTTCAAGTCGGAGTCGTGGAGCACCAAACCTCGAGCTTTATTCAAGAGTGGGGCCATCCTGTATCGAGCCTGTATGGTCATGTTTCCTCTCATCTACTCTGAATTCAAGTACCTGGTGTACTGACGAGCATCTGGACTCAGATAGACCAAACCCGATGTCAGGTCTACGGCTTAAGTTGGAAGCAAAATTCAAAATAAGTGTATTATTTGACAGTACTTTCTATGTTTGCCTGCCTGCTGAAAAAGGTGACGTTACCATCTCAAACCACGAGGATTTTCTACATACGCCTCTGCCTTACTTTAAACTGTCTTACTGTGCTTACCTCATGCCTTGTTCCAGTGTGGACATGCCATGCAATAATACCGTATTATCCATGTATGCATTTACCCACAGTCTGCCCTTTATGCTGGAGGATTGTATCATACTGTGCATTAGCTCACACTGAATGATTAACACTGAATATTCAGCACTGTGGAAATATTCCTGCCAAACAGAATTACCATGTGGAGCTTGGCATTCGAGTTTCATAATTCTGCTACACATAAACTTTCCTGCTGTGTGTTTGATATATCCATTGCTAATGATGGTGACAAATTTGTAATACAAGGATTTCATATTTTAAATCTGAAGCACTTATGATGGGATGTCATAAAACAGCAAGCTCTGCATTGGTTTATATACAGCAATCACACTTCTCTAGTGTTTGCATCATGATTTTGCTTAGCAAAAGGACTACAGCACTTTCTATTCAAACACATTTCTTTTTTCTGTAAAGGTAGTTTCCTTCCTTCCTAAAAGTGTTGCTCCTTGTGTACTGTGATAAAATACTTTTTGTTACAATAGTTTGGTCTCCACACTGAAACATGAAAGGTGCATCTAAATGGGACAAATCTACAATCCCACAAGCTGAGAAAGATCCCTGTTCTGCATCAGTCCTGTATACACCAGAGGCTGTACGTCACTTTTGGGACAGTTGGGTTTGACTGGGGCCGGAGTCAGAGGGAACATGGCTCATGTCAGCAGATGCAGTCAGGTGTCCCTTCTTCTGGACAGAGACAAAGAGCTCCTGAGGTGTCCTGTTCACCTGTGCTTGTGTTGGGCTTGATTGGCCATTAAATAAATCTCAACATAGATTTACAGCCTTTACCAGCAGACGTCTAGCATTAGAATTATAATTTAGTAATTAAAAACAATATAAAGCATCAAATCAAACACAGGGATAGCAGAGGAACTTACCAAATCCAATTTTAACACTGGTGAATCACTGCTTACAACAGGGTTCATACACATTTTGACCAATGGATTTCCATGACTTTTCAATAACTTTAAACCAAATTTCCATTACCGAACATTTTGTGAAATCTCGGTGTATACGCAATGAAGTGACAAAATGTAGTATTCAAACTAACAATGAGAATTTCAAGGCATCACAGCGTGTTTCATCATTGAGATCTTTATTACAAGATGAACAACTCTTGTGGTAGTTAAACGGGATCCGTTCAATGG
This sequence comes from Pleuronectes platessa, assembly GCF_947347685.1. Taxonomy (NCBI): domain Eukaryota; kingdom Metazoa; phylum Chordata; class Actinopteri; order Pleuronectiformes; family Pleuronectidae; genus Pleuronectes; species Pleuronectes platessa. The sequence goes on along the minus strand of NC_070635.1, from coordinate 25,797,615 downwards.
TTACACTTGAAAATATGCGCTGCTGTACTCTAAAGCCCCGATGACAGAGCAGCAGCTAGCCGCTGTGAGCTAGCTCGATTTGATGGTTCTCGACCTCTCAGTCCGGTTGTTGTCACATCCTCACTCCTGGAACCCCTCACCCAGACCCGGGTCTGTCCGGGTTCCCCTCCCCGTGGACTGGGGTCCGTGTGCGGACAGGAAGCCGAGCAGCAGAGGCCTAGCTCCGGGATGCTTCCTCCAGCTGCTAACATCCTCGCTGTGCTGCGTTCAGGGCAACTCGGATATTCCGTCCTCCGGCCACAGAGCGAGTTTTTCATCGATGGAAAAATGTCATCGACGAAATTCTTAATGATCGATTAATCGATCGTCGATTAATTATGCCCATCCCTAAAATGAACGACATGAAAATATGAATATAACAAATTTTCATGACTTTTCCAAACATTTTTGTAGATCATTTTTTTCCATGACTCTCCAGGCCTGGAAAAAACATTTTAAAATTCCATGACTTTTTCAGGTTTTCCATGACCGTACGAACCCTGTTACAAGTGCAACCATTAGATGGCGCTCACTCACTCCTGAAGGAGCCTGTTTGCACTGAGGCCCAGAGTTTCACCCTGCTTGTGACAACTGAGCTTTTACATTGACATTCAGAAGAATGTCAAGTTGAACATGAAGAATTGTTAGGGTAAGAATTATATTTAGGTTAATTTTAATAAAACATTTGTATGATGAGCAGGAATCACTAGAATAGATCATCTTCTATCACACATGATCAGCTGGAAGTGTACATGACGGAGATCTAATTTGTTCTCTTCACAAATGGGTCAAGCTTTGAAACACATTTAAGAGTTTTCATCAAAGGCAATCTTTGTTATTTTGCACATTTTTCTCGATGGTAAAATCCGGTGCCTACATTAACCACAATGCAACATAAACCCCAGGAGACACTCGTCTCAGATATAAGGGGTCTGGTAAATTCACTTCTAGCTTCACACAATCCCTGTTTTTTGTTTTAACTTTTCTAACCAGTCTTCAGGCAAGATTTTGCACAGCTCAATCTGCAGCCACAGGTAGTTTTAAACAACCTTTTTCATATAAAACTAATCACAATTTAATCTGTAACGTGTATCAATTTACATCTGCCTCTTATTCCATTTAACAATTAGTTTTTCAAAATGTAATAGATATTCTACTGAGGTATTGTAAACGTGTAAACAGTCTCTGCTTAACAATGAGATTAACTTCCACCTTAGGTGCAGCAGCAGTTTACTGGGACAGATTTATACAAACTCAGCATCCCAATAATTAATTATTGATGATTTTATTTCCATTAGCAAGAGCATTGAAATGCATTTTTAAGTATTAAATATTTCTTAACATGCGCTCCTGTGGCCAACACTCTAAACTCCATATACCTAACACACCTAGTCTGTGGGCCACTGTCCAACTCTACTGGACATATTGAACAAATAATGCATCACAAACGAAACCATATCCCAGGTTACAACAATTAATTCAGCTTTATTGTTATTTATACATCACTGATACATTGTATTCTGGTGAAATAATTGGAAGTATTATCCATATTATTCTTTGTGACTCCACAAGGACACAAATACTGGTGTGGAAGACCAGAATGGGGGGGGGGGAAAGCTCGTCGGGGGAGGGTTACGCACTGTACACACTTCCCTTCACCAGCCATCATCTGCCTGTCAGAGGTCAGTCTTCCCGCATACCTACCTGTACCTGCTGAGACTCACCTGACAGCCATATGAGGAGAGAAACCAAGCCCTTTTGCCACATTCCGCCCTCCCCTCCTACCTCACAGTAATCCTCCTTTTTACACACACAGAGCATTAGGGCATAACCTTATTGATATTGGTAGCAGCAAGCTTTCTACTGACAGTTAACATCTTAATGATCTAAACAAAAAAAGTACTGTACAGCTACTGCTAAGAGAATCTAAGAACCTGGTTTTAACGCCTTTACACCAGATTAAAGTGCTAGAAGCAACCCACCAATCCACACTTTATTATATATATATATATATTTATATAGCATTATGTATTTATATATATATATTTAGGAACAAATCTACTATTTTAACATTAATTTACAAGGTAATATACATTATATTGTAACAGCTGAAATATCAGCACAAATAGATCACTGTCACACTTAACAGCAAAAATATATATGACTATATAGATCCATATATAATCATATATACCAATATATAATTGTCATATAGGCATGTAAAACAGTTAACCACGTCTCAGGCTTTTCAAATGATACCCAGAAAAGCAATTGTGTATCAAGACGTAAAAGCTTTACAAGTTTCTCTCTTGAAAGAGCAACAGGCAGCGGCAAAAGTGCCACGACCTGCAGGTATTTGAGGTCACAGGACAGTTATTTGCATATTCCACAAATCTATTGCAACACGTTACTGTCTACGAACAGTACGGCGAGCGTCCTGCAGGAGGAGCCGTCGTTAGCTGGACTCACACGTATACCCACTGAACAGAACATTACGACTATGGGTGATCTGATTATAGCTATGTGCTTTCAGATGGTGTGCTATGACAGTGAACAACAGGAGGACTACAATACACGATACTCTATAAGTTGAGCCTCAGAAGACAACCCAAAACTGTACTGTAAAAAGACTAGCCCCCAACCCCCTGTAAATATTCTCTCTCCTCTCTGAGTTAAGTGTCATCGTATCCTGCTGCTGATGCTTTTGTTTATTGGTGTTTTTAACACAAATCACAACGTTACTTTGACACTCCACCATCCCCAAGAGTAATGGAATGTGATCGATTTGTGTCTTCTTTTTCTCTCCCCTGTAACTGGGTCTCTCTCCGTCAAGGCTGACAGCACAGTGAGTTAACATCCTACCGAATGAACATAGTTCTAGGGGCTTCAAGAGGGTGCTGGGATTCCTTGAGGTTCTTAAAAAGTTCAGATACACCATCTGTAGCAGTAGGGCAGTTTTCTCTTGTGTCGCAGCAGTCCCAAACTTCAGAGAGCATCATCTTCGCCACCTCTCAGGAAAGAGGAGCTCCGATGGTCCTTTCCTCTTCAAGGCCTAGTGGAAGCTTCCCTGTCTCCCTCTCTTCATCTTTCTGATACAACCTAATCTTACAGTCCTTTCACCATCATCATCACTTATTACACACTCCCCCTGCTCTGCAAAGACATTGCACAAGGCTGTAACAAGATACACACAAAGGTAATTTTTCACAAAGAAAAAAAGCTCCGTAATAACTGCAGTAGTAATGCACAACAAGCATCCGATAGCTGGCTTCCGGCCTGGGGAGCCCTGGTGATGTGCAGTTAGGTTTGGGGCATTGCCATTGTTCTAAAGGAGGAGAACTCCTCACTTTGCCCTTTGCAGGACTTGTTTTTTTCTCCTGTGATGCACTTTCCTGTTATTCAAAAGCCCAGATCTCTATGTCCTGCACATAGAAATCCTCCTTTTTAGACAGCATGGGGTTTCCAAATGTTTTACAGGAGTGACTTCTGCCGTGGTAGAGGTCTCCGTCCAGCCACAGGCCAAACTCACCACTGGAAGAGAAGACGACAAGCAGTCATGAATCAGGTCATCTCAGGGTACCAAGGAGTTTAAGTTACCACGTGGTCTACTCCAAACTAGAGCATTCACGGCTGAATTAAATCTACATACTTATTGTCTGTAGCTGCAAAACCCTTTTCTTAAATTAAGCTTTACAAGTACTGATCCCATTTTAACAATTGCCCATTTTTTTCCCATCGCAAGGCCGACATACAGAGACAAATAAGCATTCACTCTAATTTTAGAGTCTATAATTAACCTAGCCTCAGTCTGCATGTCTTGGACAGTGGGAGGAAACTGGAGTAACCGGGGAAAGTTCATGCAGTCACGGAAAGGACATTCAAACTCCCAGTGCACCAATGTAACCACCTTCCACAAACATAGTCTTTGTATATCACATTTAAATGTTACAACATATGATGCTGTGATATGTTCCACGATTAAAGTGAGAAAACACTTATATCTATTCCACTTCAGAAGCCGACTCACCTTCCTCCACCAAATGCTAAGGAGTCCATGTCTCCCTTGATGAAGAACATGTTATCACCTGTCCATTTGTACACCTATTGAAGACACAAAAAACATGCATTAGAAAAAACTGCATGACATACTTATTGACAAAATGTGATATTCCCTGTCCAATAGTCTTTATCCTGAAGAGAACAGAATGCACCCATTTTTTACTTCAGTGGGAGGATCCAGGTTTAACATGGGATAATTTACAACTTTAACACCAATGGAAAAGCTTGTCATCAGGCTGCTACACCCACATATTTCTAAACAGATGTATCAGTTCTGGGATGGAGGTCTTCAGACATAGCCCACTAGTTAAAACTCATTCACTCACACTAATATTCACCAAATAATGTGAGTGAGCTCATATGAGAATACAGCAGGATTAAGAGCAGAAGTTCGCTGTGAGCGAGTAGTCAAGCTGTTGAGGTTTCTAATATGCAATGGATGCAAACTGAAAAAAACTAAAAGAATACGGATATCTCATGGTGAAAAATAGGAGCCGTACAAATAGGAGACACAGACAAAGACACATAGATTCTGTACTGGAAATTCATATCTCCTGCATGCTCTACCCAAATGCCAACTCGCCTCAACACTCTGGAGATTTTCCTATTGTTTTTAAATCGTCTGACTCGGACAGTCTCCTGCTGTGTTATCATATGTGGAAAGCAAAGTCTGGAGTTTCATGTCTGAAGACAGACTATATGTAGAATTGGTTGTTCCAACATTTTAACTATTATTGTGGGGTAAATTCTTGTTAGTAGTACAACAAGAAAAATCGGATGTAGAATTGGTGCAGTCCTAATACTAATAAGTGTCCCTGGGCTTCAAATGTTAAGCCTAATGTTACAACACGATTGAGCAGAATCAAGAATGCAAGTTACAGAGCACTTAACGCTACTCAGTCCAAAAATAATAACAAACAATACTAGTTGCTAGGGCTGAACGATTTGGGGAAATAATCTAATTGCGATTTTTTCCCAAAATATTGCGATTGCGATTTAATATGCGATTTTTTTTATTTTATCCTCTTTCCCCCCCCCCCCCAAAAAACCGTAATGAATGATTTAAATATGACCAACACAATATAAGTTACTCTTACTGTACAATATTCTTTCCCACATTTTTATTTAACTTCTCACAGAAACAAGAACAACAAATCGGTGTGCATTTAAGTAATTTAATCAAAGTCATTGTAAGTATAAACACAAGCCATGCACTTTTTAAAACCTGTGTGCAAAATTTACCATCTTGAGAAAAACATTTTTTAAATTATAGGTGTCTGACTGCTCCCAAGTCAGTAACATTGCCAGTGTTGGGAAGGATACTTTCAAAACGTATTCCGTTACAGAATATAGAATACATACCTAAAATGTAATCTGTAACGTATTCCGTTACATTAACTAATCTGAGTAACATATTATGAATTCTTGGATTACTTCCACATTGAATTGCATTTTATAAGTGTATGAATGCGGCGTTGTTATAGTAAGTGGAGCAGCAGCAGTTTAAGCTCTGTGTCCGCGGATGCGGCGGGCCAGCTGGATGTGCTGGAAGGGCAGCTTGCGGATCAGCAGCTCCGTAGATTCCCGTTCATGACCGGGTGGTCGTGCAGCAGTATAGAGGCGCCGGGCCTCAGCAGGAACACCCCCATGCTGAACACCTCCGTCTCGCAGATGTGCATGTAGGTGACCGGGGGGCTCTGGAGCCGCGCCGCCCCGGAGCTCGGCTTGCTTTTCCGGGGAGCGATTTTCAGGTCCGCCGCCCGCACCGTGGCCACCGGCGAGATGAGCTCGCTCTGTGTGTCCGACACGTCGGCCGAAGACTTTGGGACCCTGTAGGTGATGCAGGCCTGCTTCGCTATCTTCTGGATCGGAGGAGTTTTCTGGTCCCGCGGCATTCTTGCTGCGGGTGAGGAGAGCATCCCAGAGCCCTACTCTCTTTCGCACGTTTTAATCGCGCACGTTGCGATTAGAAAATCGCGTTTTATCATATCGCGATTTTATCGCAAATGCAATTAATCGTTCAGCCCTACTAGTTGCTATAGCTGATTATTTACTCATCCAACACAAAGCGCAATATTAGCATTAATTTGACGTCATCACCAAATACTCAGTGTAATTTTTAGAAAGAACCACTTGGCTCTTTTGGAGGGTAAATGTTTTGCTAGTCCACCTGTAATTTACCGGCTCTGTCGGCCTTTGAGTGCTTGGCAGATTATTAGTTTGCAGGGGCTGCTGTGGCTGGAGAGGAGTAATGAGAATTAAACTGAACAGCAAAGAAACATTAGCCTCTTTCAGACATGAATTCTGAGGAATGTTTGCACAATGGTATCTGGACTTTCTGCAGAGTTTCCCTTTCACACATGAAGACGCCAGCAGGAGATTCTCCGATCAGAAGCATTCACTACAACAAAGGAATCTCTGGAGCATTCAGGCAAGGGGTGGCGCAGCACGCGGAGGCAGGTGTAACGCATAAATTCCGCTGCTGAGATCACAAGTTTGTTTACAGCACATCAACAACGGTTCACCAAATGCTCTCTTGACATCTCCATGATCTCCTGCTGTATTCTCACATGGGCTCACTCAGAGATTATGCAGAGGTTTTAATAGGGGGCTGTAAGGAGATACTCAGTCTGGAGCCCGACTCAGATATTTGCGTTCTCACATTCAGCCCCTCTGGAGAAGGTCCAGAGCCTCTGACTCAGCTAGTCAAGCAGTCTGTGAAAGCCTGACTCGATGCATACAGTACACTGCAGATTAACAAAACATTCTAATGTCTAAATTTAAAATTAAACAGGGATAGTGGGACACTTGACTTTTCTCAAGAATCTGACATGTTCAAATCGTGGAGGAAACTCACCTCAAACTCTGGATTAAAGGTGAAGAGGAAGGTTTCTCCTGTGCCATAAAAACCATCACTGACTTTAAAGGGCTCGGATGCCAACGCACCAAATACCTGGAGAAACAAGAGCAAGTTTTCGTTTTAGACTTTCAAAATAACTCATCTTAGCAGGAGAGATAATACAAAAGCGAAACTTCTAAAAAACTTCAGACGTTTCATATTGCAGTCCACTACCAGAGTTTCTGTTGATGCTTACCTGGCCGTCACTGTCTTTAATGACCATGAGCACTGGGGTGTCCTGGCCCTGCATGGCTCTGTACAGAGACTTAATGCTCATACCATGCTTTGAAGTGCCAAAGGCCAGCGTCCATGGATACCCAATGGTCCGTGGTGGGAGATTCCTGGCAAGCTACGGGGGAAATAATAATTCAAAAGCAAGGAGGGAGAAAAAAAAAAAAGAGAAGAGTGAAATGAAAAACCAAAAGGCCACAGCTACCAATGCTCAATTACATCTGCAGTGACCTTTTAACACCATCTGGCGTTTAAAGAAGAGTAACAGGGCTCCAAACACACAGAGCAGCCTCCAGAGAAAGAGAGGTCCAGCACCCCCTGAGAGAGCCTGCTGCTCTGCTGCTGACACACTGAAGGATTAACAGTGACTGTGGTTCACAGGGAGATAAAGCTGACAAAGGCGCTGGAGGAGCAGTGCATTGTATGCGTCATTTTAATGGATAGATAAAACCGACACTGACTAACACATGGAATTAAAGCGACAAGTTTTTACACTATGCAGCTCAATTTTCTGCTGTATGAAACAAAGGCCTTTAAAACACACCAGCTCTCCAATCATTCAACAGTCCTATTTGTCTTTTCTTGTTGGTTCAGCACATCCTCCAGTGGTAGAGCAGAAGCTGTCGTGAAATCAGCAGGCGGGAAGCAAAGCCACGAGGAGATGAGCCCGACTGGGTTCACCTCTGCTCAGCTGTTAGCCGAGCCTGAGCACTGAGCTCCGTCTTCAGGATGATTAAAGAAGGCCACGTGTTGGCAAACTATTGGTCAATATGTCATCTGGGACTAATTTTGAAGTGTATTTGAAATTTGTGTAGGTGTGTGTGTGTGTGCCTTAAATTCATCAAGCTTTAATCAAAAACAAAGGTTAGGGATTTAAAAATGTTTGATATGATGTTTCCTGTTTATCTCACAGGCAGAGTTTTGCTGTTTTTTTCCTTTGATTATTTATGAGACTTTATGCTGGCGTTGTTTTTAATTAAATTACTTACCATTCCATATCCACTTTAAATAATTCAGCATACAATTAATCAAAGGTTTACGCACAAACAATCCACTGTAATCATGAATCATAAATTAAACACAAGTTGTTTTCTGTAATTCAGCACAGAACAACCTTCCAACCATAGTTTATTACTTTCCGCTCTTGATGAAAGGAGATATCAGGTCACCTACTTACTGCAAATTCTGTTCATGAATAAGATTCTCTCTGGTGAATGATTGCTAAATAATTTGCCACATAATTTTCTACAGCAGGTTAGCACTGTAATATTTTACACAACTTGTTGGGACTTCTTTAAGCAGAGGATTAATACACATTAGGTGGACCATGACAGTATTTGTGGCAGCAAAAAAGAGTTTGCTGGATTGAGTCAAAACTACTAGTACAAGTACCAGTATTCTGTGTACTGGACCTGTATGGCTTTATGTGTCTTTGGATACACAACAATTATTGTTAGAAAAATATTTCATTGTTGGTCTTGTTTTTGTATTGTCTTTCTTATGCATAAAGGTTTGATTACATGTCATTTGTCCATGTTTCCATGTTTCATGTTACGCACAACAGCCTTTACCTTCTCTATCTGGTCGGCCTCCAGGAGATCACTGGGTTCTCTGAGGTTGGGTTTGAACGTTTCCGGCTCCAATTCTGTCTTGATGGACGGGCCATGCTTGGAGTTCACCTCCTCCTTGGTGGTGATCTACAAGTACAAATACATGTCAGATTTGCATTGCAAAGTACCAACAATATGTGGAGTAACTTAGGCTCCCAGAGAGCACTGGTACTGGATGGGTTAAATTATCGGTGAGCTGTCACCAATCTATAAATTAATTTTGCAATCAGACTATTGGTTATCTACAGCAGTAACTATTATCAAGCTGAGATAGGTTGAGATTATCTCGAGTGGGACTGGAGTAGGTCAAAATGCAGTTTTTAACGATGATCTATAAAAAGTAGAGAAGGTTCATCTGTACAGGTAATATTAATAAACTTTTAACCATAGCCTTACCTCAGCAACCAAAACTAGATGTTAAACATTTGTGTGTTTGGAATCTAGCCATTTGCCGGACAAAATAATAAATGCAGTGTTTTCTAGCAACACACTGGTTATCGAGCAACTTGATGATGACTGCTGAATATCTTCCTGCCACTCTCCCAATCCCAGATGACCAGGACTGGTTTGGCAGAAGTAAGAGAGCAGGCAGAGACACTGTCTGGGAGAGGAGACTGCAAAGTGAATAGGAAATCAAGCCGATGAATAATTTGCACTAGACAGTTTGACATTTTCTCTGGGTTATTTATCTTTCTCGATAACGGAGGCTGATTGTGGAGCGCTTCGCCACTGGTGGCTGGGATGCTCTCATGTTTCAGTCCTCATTCAAATGGGGCCCATCAGCATTGTCTTCGGAAAAACATCACCCTGTCAGTGGAGTCTTACTTCCACCCTCTCACCAACATACCATCTCTTTGTCCTTCAATACCCTGCCGGTTTCTTGTTTGGTGCTCACGCAGGCCACAGTCTTTCTAAGAAAAACTACTTACATTATTTGTATCTTGTCAACACAAACAACCGTAATAACTAGTTAATAACTAGGCTACTATTTTGGCTCCAGGAAAATGTGTTTTGATGTTGGTGCGCTGCTAAAGGAGACCATGTTGGTGCAGACAGCAGAGAAGGGGGAGGGGGCAGACAGGACTGGTCAGGGCACCTGGAGGCGTTTGCAGAGCGACCGCAGATCTTCGCTGTTTAGAGCATCAATCCGACGGTGGTACTCCGTCAGAGACACTACCTGGTTGTACAAAGACAGGAACAGGTGGAACATAAAACTCTACTTGCGCTTCGCATGGGGAGGAACCATGAGTTTTGAAAGGAAATATTTGGACTAAGTTGTGGGATTTCCAGTAACACTCCTCTTCATTGGAGGGAGATGTTAAAGGTTTGAATAAACAAATTTCAAAGATGACTCAATGCCTTTTAGGATTTTGCTTTGGTTAACAAAAGAGGGGGTGGACATTTTTAGAGCACTCGGTTGTTTTGCATGTTTGTGTAAAAAGTTGTATATTACTGCCATTACGTAATATGGCTAAACTGAAAACGTCATTCAAACTTGCTGTTCTAACTAATTACTGGATTTTAGATGAATGCCTATTTAGTAACCATCTTTCAACAAAGCAGACCAAAGGATGGAAACAACTGTACAGGGAAAATCTTCAGAATCAATAACCTTGCTTTTACCCCAAATGCAAACAAAACAAGAAAAGCAAAATCTTACTTTCAATGACGGAACAATCCACCACCACCACAACAACAACAATAGCAGAGGTCCAGCTGACACAACAATATTTGCCCAACCTTAAACCACTCTGTTTGTCAGAAACAACAATCATGTAAACTAAAACACAGACAGGCCAACACAATGACCTACTATGCATGGCTACGGTCCAACAGAGTTGCACTCCACCCAGAGCTGCTGAACAAACGTTGGCGTTTAACAGTCCGCTGTGTCTCAGCACAGGAAAGATATGTAAAGCCTTGAAATGCAGATAAAGGAAAACCACACACACAGTTGAGAAGCCGGGTGGACCTTTCAACACAGAGTGGATATAAAGATATAAAAACAGAGGACTTTACTTTACTAGTGCTCTCTTGTCATAAGCTACTTTTAATTACTTTTGACTGAAGAAACAGCTTAAGCTATCTTTTACTCACCGTGTGGCTAAAAGTGTAAATCACTTTTTGGGTAACAAGCTGGCTCTTTACAGCCCTCAATAATGCAGCAGAGAGGCTAAACTACAGCCCTCATTAAAAATGCATCTGTGCTTCAGCTTGAAGGCACTTTAGTCCATTTGTCCCCTGAAAAGTGAACGGGTAAGCTAGCACAGCCTGCTAGCCTGCTGCAGAAACACACTTTTCAATGTGATTCGGTGTTATCAGAGGAGATCAATGTCATGCAAGAGCCATGGGAACTTTCAGTGTCCAGAGCCTGTGCTGTCACACGGTGCCAAGAGCCATGCAAGAGCAGAGATGCCACTGTCCTGACTGACGGACAATATCCGGACTGTGCTCCACACAGGTAACTGGGCTACACCGGACCGGCTAAAGGCTAGCTGGCTAGATAGCTACGCTAGCGAGGTAGCATGTCTTGCTAACAACAACAGAAACAAGAGAGCATAAAGGAACATACACGACTGCAAACATGAAGTGAGCGTTGAGGAACATACACATGTGTACTTAGGGGTAAGCCGTGTCTCTTGGTCCTTCACCCTCCTAGAAAACATGTCTTGCGTTCTGAGCGAGGCTGAAGCTGGAGAGTCGCATCACAGATCCTGTCAAGTTCTCCCCGTGAAGCCCGAGACCCGCAGCAGGAGAAGGTATGAAGCCTGGCAGCGCGCGAGACTAAAATAGAACATGTTTTTCTGGTGGCGGTACTACAACCTCTGGTTTGTGTGACACCGCTGTAATCCAATAATAACACGGGACAGAAGGTAAACCGGCGTCCTATTGGTCAAACACACGGTGATCCCATCCTCCAACCGACAGGATTTAAAGGGACAGTGACACCTCTAAACCAAACCCATGAACTGCATTTTCCTATGTTCAAACACCCATAAAGATGTGGGTTCAAATCCATGGGTTGTTATCAGGAAAAACAACAACAGCAGCTTCCTATTTACAAATGTAATGGATTGTGTAGCCCCCTCTTTTTTAGCTGCATAAGTCTGGGGACAAACAAATCATTCCACTTTGTTTCCCACATCATTCATGTATATACAATTTTAAATCCAGGCCATTAATTCCATTGTATCAATTTCTATATTCAGTGAACGCATCCTTTCTAATTATCCAAAGGCTAATAAACAATCTCATTTGACCATAACCCACCCATGCTGTACTTGGGGAGCAGCAGGCTCTAGTTGTGCTATAAATCTAGATGGACAAGCTCTGTCCATGCTTCCTAGTCTTGTGTTGGTGATAGCATTTTGCCATTCAGCAAAAATAAAGTTGCCAAATGCTGACGCACACCATTGAGAGTCACATACGTGATGAAACTACAATAGACTGACTAAGAAGAGTAAACAATTACACAAACATGCAAAACACTTTGGTTGGAAGTTCAGAGAAGCACATTTCCAAGCAAAGCTAGTGCTCACACAACTAACATGTGATAGAAAAGTTCAAAGAAAAAAGTTTGACAATCAAATCAAGAATAATGTAGTTGTACAAACAAATACAAACGAACAGACACAAAATACACAACTTGACGATAGCACAGTTCTGATGGAATAAAAACTAAGATCAGCACCATACACTTAGCATTGCATAATGACAGCAAATCAACACAATTATATAACAGGTGATTTAACAAACAACAATAAACTTAAGAAAACACCACAGAAGATTCTGGTTACACAGGTAATGGATTAATCCATAGTTGAGAACTATACTTAATCCATGTCTGTGAGCCTTGAGACAACACAACATGTGCATTTAGAACGATGTGAGTGAGCAGTTTCAGCTTTGCAGACCTTACCTCCCATTCCTTAACATTGTGGTCAGTGATGGGCTCGTCCTTGGTTATTTCTGACACCTCATTCTTCTTGACAACCATAAATCCAGGCTCTTGTCCCATTCCCCTGACCCCCTCACCATACATGTCCGGACTCCACTGCATGAAGAATACATACAGGTGGTCTGACCTGCAGGTAAAGACAAATAGAATAGGCTTGAATATATAAATATAAAAAAAAAACATCTGAAATGCATCATGCACATCTAAAATAACATGTGTATGCGGCACATGTCACTATTTTGTTTTTCCAGGATGATTTTAATTATAAACAACCGTCATTTTTGCAGAGGAGAAGCTTTTCACCGGGAATGTACTCCTGTGTAGGAGGGCCCCCTCCTGTAAACCTCATTTCATGAGGGGGCCTGAAACATTATATTTTTTGTACCTCAAAGTATCAAAGTAAGCCTATGTACCACTTTGAATTATGTTTTAATATTTACTTAAATGTTCCCACATCAAAACAGAAAAAACAATAAGCTTAAAGATGCTAAAATGTCCTACAGAGGTTTGTCATCTATAACATATTTTATATCACATAGTGATTCCATCCATTATTAATGTGGAAATACTGATTAGAGCAGCTTTAAGTCAGTTCCCTCAAAGCAGGCAAGTCTACTGGTCTACTGATAAGAAATGCGTGTCATCTCCTGTAGCTTTGCACATGTACATTTTGCCCCCCCCCCGTCCTGCTGACCAGTTATGTTGAAAAAGAAGAAGCATTTTCTTTTCAAGCATGTAAACAGTTGAAATTATATTAAAGATAGTACAGAGAAACTCAAAAAGAGGACAGCCTGTGTCACATATTGCTACAGCTGGTGAACACGAGAGAGATGTGGCAGACTCAGTAGGGTGAACTGTTTCAGGGTCATAGTTGTACATGGATCATTCAATAGCCTCCCTATCTTACCACACTACTGCCAGGACACTTAAAGACAGATCATGCGGGTTGCCTCACATCTAGGTCAAGCAGCATGGGAAGAAAACAACTTTTTGTGTTGTCTGTCTGAATAGCTTATGATCATTCCTTCCACACCTTCGCCTTCTTTCAGTGCCAAGAAAGTTGTATCTTTGAATACTACATTTGAAATCTGTCATGTCCCTGGGCTACCATCCCCAAGAGCAGCAAGCATCATACAGTCACATACTTGTTTTCCAGGTGGGAAATGCTGTTACTAAGCAACCTGTGAATGAAAACAACAACGCTTCACTAAGCAAGACTTCTGAAGTTCATAGTGAGTGATGAAGTGAGGGGGATTTCAGTGTCATTACTGCACTTAGGCATTCAGCACATTGCATTACCAAGTAGCATTTATGGTACCGTGACTAAATGGAAAAGACACGTCTGTTTGTCAGATTCAAATTGGATTAGCAGCAAGAGAGAACACCATGTTTGTTGCGGCTAGTATACTCTCCACACATGTACTGAATACAAGAGCTGTGTAACTCAGGTCAAATATCGATCAGATTCAGCCCATGAAGTGATTTCTATTTCTGGCCCTTTGTTTTAAAAAGGACCGAAGAGATCAATGACTCTGCTATGTCCAATCAATTTCAGATCTGCTCCAATTAGATCGCTTTTTAAAATTACCCTAGTGGTGCAAAATGAATCAAAATGAATTCCCCACATAAGCACGTTGCTCAACTAGGTGGAGACACATTTTCTTGTAATGCGTCTCCTTTCCAGCGAGGAGAGCTCTAATATGAGTATGACAACCGCTGTCTTGGCAACTGTTCGTCCACGTGGTGTGACGCATCTCGATGAAACAAAATCAAAGGGAGCTATCAGTTGGTAAGAAACGTTACAAATTTAAGAGCAGGTCAGAAAAAGTTAATGAAACACATTGTGTGGGGGCAATGTTTAGAAAAAGCACAGGCAAAGGAGCGACTGCACAGAGAACTAGCTGTGGCAGAGACTTAGTGCGGCACGAAGTCTCTGCCAAAAGTGCTCCAGCCCAGGAATTGTGTGATTGTGTTTGTGTGATCCAGGTATTACTCGGTTGTGGGTACCTCAAGCTCAACCTATTTATACAGTCAAAGTACATGTGGATGTAAGTCAACGTAGTGCCCTCTTCAAGTATGGAGACAGACTATGTATGTCTTTTTCTTCCAGAATAAATTAACAATAAATCATTTTGCTGTCCGGCAAAGGCAGCACAGGGAGATGGGCAGAGACCGCAATGGGAGTCGGACCTGACAAAGAATGCATAATTGATTGGCTTAAAACTTAAAAAAAAAGTACTGAGATGAGAGTAACTCATCAGGCTATTTTGGTTTGGTAGAAATGTACCAAAGTGCATTTTCTTCCAGTTCAAGTACAGTGGAAACCGAATATAATGATCAACCGTTTATATGGATCAAACAGTGGATCCATAGAGCAGCAGTACTGACCTCTCCTGCGGCACAGCAAACCAATACTCATGCTTTTTGCCCTGCTGGGCATACTGCTGCATGGAGGCGCTGGCGTTGGAGATAAATGTTTTCTTCATAGGCTTCCCCACTCGCAGACACAGGAACTTGTGAGAACGGTGCTTCTGACTCTCCGCGGACCCTGTACCTGGAAACAGAAACAGTCACATGGTCACAGAAACAAAAAATGAGGTGCGATATGACATAATTTCTATGATGACAAAGACAGATAGTTTTTCTTCTTCAGCCAGCATGAGTCATTCTGAGGCAGAAACACCACAGTTAACAAATAAATGGAGTAGTACACCATAACTGATAGTGGCACCATATCTTCTGCCTACGATACATTATCAATTGCCTGCTATGATATCACAGCCTCTGGAGGCTGAATGAGATCACTGTGTCAGTAGCATTACACTGGCACATACTGTCGGCTCCTGCTCATGGCAGGACAGGCTCAATAACATTTATCTGCTCAGACAACAAAGCTCAGAGGGACAAATTAAATTTCCTATAAGCATCAGTTCTGTATTAATGCATCATGTTTTTTTTTAAGTTGCTGCTTTTACTTGTGTGGGCTGTGCTAATGTTCCTTAATAAAGGGCTGAGATGCCTGTGAATTAGAGCTGCTTTTGCAGTCTAGCTCACCGTGTGACAATAATTGCTGTGGAGAAAATGGCGTATCCCTCTCCCACTGTCTTCATTCCTTATTTCTCGGGTAGAGACACCTCTTAGGAAACTTGAGTGGGTTATATTGACAGACGAATGACTCAGTGAGTGTGACAGCCGATCAGATAACAAGGCAATAAATGTGCCCACCAGATATTATGAAAGGATGTTTTAGTCCATTATTAATTGCATGTATTTCATGATTTATTTCATTATTGTTAAAGTTAGTACAGTACATCTAAGGCAAAGTCTGCTTTCTGTTCATTTCAGTTCACTAAACATTATCTTGTTGAGTAATCCATTACTTAACTTATGATCAGACTGTTTTAAACTTCATGCTGCTGGCGCTTTTTGTATTGAACAGGATGCTGTTGTGCAGTTGGCATTCAAGACAATAATGCAAAATAAAAGACGCAGTGATGGATGAGCTGCCACTTCCAGATGTTTGTATTAAAAGCTGATTTTCATACCACAATGAAATTAATGAAAATCAACAGTCGCCTGGGAAGTAATCAGAAAACGTATTTACTATCCACACCAGTTATCAATTTAATCCCTGGATCACATTAGGTGAAACATGCAAGTTCTGCACATGTACAACTTTTCCTACTTTTGAACATAATGTATTTTTAGTGGTAAAAACCAGTGACATTTAAGGTATTTTGGACCATGAAAAGTTAAAGTAAATGTATTGATTAAGGTGCTACATGCTCTGAGAAAGATCGGGAGGTAAGTAAAATAAATCCTTTATCAAGGCTTATAGCATTTCCGTGCTTACTTTTTCAATTTAGTGTACAATTTATAAAAAATGTTGCACATTTTTGACATTATGTGCCATTTGTAAAGGACAACAAACGTTTGGCATGATCAGTTGACAGGTTAAAACATCTACCAATCCTTTCTTGTTAAACATATCAATAAAGACATGAGTTTATTTCAGGCTTTGTGATATTTAGAGTTTCTCTGAAATCAAAGGATGTGAAATAAATCACACGTCTGAATGTTCTTTCAGAAAATGTTGTCACCGTGTGTTTGTGGCATTTTGGTGTTTGATAGGCTTTAGCTTATCGCCTAGAGGAGAGGCCCAGACCACCAAAGCCACAGATCAAACAACTACATTAAACCCTGTAAAGCCAAGGTAGCCCCAGCAAGCTGATATCACCAGAGAGACTGCCATTTCCCTTCGTCTTTATATTCCAATTACTAGCAGGAAGGCAGAGTGGAAACTGAAAGGTTATCACAAAACTACATGACAGCAGTGATCCTGACGCAGCTTTCCAATACTTCTCTGAGGAATATAGATGCAGCGTTGCAGCTACAAGAGATGAGGAGGCCAGCTTTATCAGCTGAAATGTCCTATATGTGCAATTGTAAGAAATATGTTTTCTAACTTTTACTGAGATAGTGTTTTTACCCTCTGCAGAGTTCTGTGTGCTGTCCCTCTGCGTCTCCTCTACATTCTCCTCCTTGCCTTGTTGCATAGTGTGCGTTTTGGAGACGTCTGTCCCCTCGTTGGCATCCCCTTGTGGACTGGCTGAGACGGTGGCCAAGTCTGTGGTACCAGGGGTGGCAGAGCTTTGGGATCCCGGGCGAGAGGAGCTGCTGCTGGGACCCTGGGCCTGGCTAGTGGTGCTGCTGGTGGTAGTGGGTGTGCTTGGTGGCTTCTCTACACTGTGCTGCTTAGACCCCATCAGGGACTGGCTAACATTTACTGTGGCAGTGTCTGGTGGATTGTCCTCTGCTTTTGCCAGTGGGTGCTCCTCTGGCTGGCTGACCGAGCCGTGGGGGCTGCCGGTGGCCTGGTAACCAGCCCCAGTGGCATCCACCTGGGTGACGGTTTGCACAGACTCCGTGGAAGCGCCAGAGGACTTTTCCAGGCGGAGGTCCTCATTAGACGTCTGCTCCTCCTCTCGGATGGGGGACAGCTCAGACTCTGTGAAGACGTCTTCAGAGATGGAGCCCTCTGTGCTGCGTGGGGCCATGCTGCCGCTATCATTGGCCCCTGGCTCCCTAAGGCGAGGTTCTGGGTCCTTCTGCTGGGAGGGATGTCTCTCAACTGGCAGAGGCTCCAGGTCACTGGAAAGATGAATGAAAGGAAATAGGGAACATTCAGCTCTATCAATCACAACTCTTATTTACACAAAGTATTTAGTTTATTTGCACTTATTAGAAGAAGGACAACATTACTACTGAGCTGTTTACAAATGAATTTTCTAACAATATTCCCCTTCATATGCAGCCATAGATAAGAACGTAAACCCCCATCTTAACTTGTATTGCCCCAGGAAAACCTGATGATCTAAGATTAATGTTAAAAAATCAAAGTATTTTGGCTTTTCTTTTGGGCATGCACCTCTACACCAGCCTTGAAAACTGCTGGTTTGTGAAAGCACAAAGAGCTGAAACCGTAAACAGTTCAGAGGCCATGTGTCACAAACTGCTGTGAAAACTGAGATACTTAGTTTTCAAATGGGCTGTATAAATAATTTCTATCCTATAACTAAATTTGAAAATGCCAAATTCTGATTAATGAAAAGTGAGAATGTCCAAATGTAATATGCTGTTTATATGATTGGTATCAAATTCTGAATATGATCATATTTGCAAAAACAGTTGCTCTATAGTGCCAGCTTGTAAAGACAGTTGTAAGTTTACTGTGATTTCAGAGGAGTCTGAGAAAATCACCTGGCCTGATCAGATTGAGTCTTTTACATAAAGTCACACCGTGGCCACACAGTTTGACAGACGTGGTTATTTCGCACAAAGTGGTTTATGAAAGATAGTAGTTCCATTATTGGAAATGAAGGATCCAGTGTTTTGGAGCCACTGTGTCATATATGAAAAAAAAGACAAAAAGCTGGCATCTGTAGCTCTAACAGAACCAAATAAACACATCCAATTATTTCAATCGGACTGAAATAAATGATTGGTCAATTTACCTGGCCGCCCCTAACTTTCCTGCCTGCCTGTGCCGCACCTGCTCGCTGCACATGACCATGAGTCTCAACCAGACAAATAAAGTTCTGAAGCAGAGACGATGGCCAGGAGTTAGCGAGCGAGTCAGGGGAGAGTCGATATTCAAGCAGTAGTCAGTCAGTGCTGGTTAACGTATTTTGAGGGCAGAGCTTTGAAGATAGGGACGATGGGAGGAAGTGGGATGTATCTGTTGCATTTTCAAAGTGTAGCCTGCTCTTGCTAACTTTTCTAGAATGACCAAGCCTAGCTTTGAAGAATTAAGAAATTCTTGTTTTTGAAAAACTGTAATGAAGTCGCATACAAACACTTGTATACAACCACAATACTGCACAGAATTAAATCCTGCAGGCACTTGTTGTTCGGCGCTCTTTAGACAGAGAGAGTAAAGAACAAAGGGAAGAGAGAGGAGACATAGGAGACAAAGACAATGCATCCTAGCTGAGGAAACATCTGGGCCTGGCACAAATAACAGTGATTTGCCAGCACAATAACTGCTCCATGGGCAACACTCCAACCAGCTAAATACAGCTCTGCCTAGACCCTGCTACCAGCACAAGACACAGAAATCAATGACTGGTTTTATAATGATACACCATATTTGTACTGCATAAATTTGGCTTCAACAACATTAAAACAATCACTGTAAAAACAGACAAACAACTCAGACAAATCTGTGGGAGGAAATGAATCCTCTGAAGTGGCTGCTTCCTACTGCAAAAAGAAGTGAGTGGTCAGAATGTAGGAGGGTGAACGCATACTTCATTAACCCCAGTGTAATTGCCATTTCCTTTTTCTGTGGTATTAAGGAAGGAAAAGTATGAAAATGGTGGTTGGACATTGATGGAATTTGATCATGGATGCAGCAGAGAATTACATCCATTCCAACAAGGTTGCTGCATTTCTGTGAGGTCAAGACTGCCAGAGACACACATGCAATTGTCTATGTCTAATAATAAGAGTAAGAATTTATGTAGGAGTAAATTGGGGACAGAGATTAGTGATAGCTTTTATAACTCAATATACAGTTGTTAAAATAATTACACATGTATATTCCATACAGAAGTCTTCATCTAACACCAGAATACTTGCACTATCTATGCTTCCTCTTACTCAGGGACAGCCTCTCTGATCTTCGGGTCGGTGATCTCCTTGTAGATGGCGGCAGACTGTACTTCCTCCAGAGGACACATGATGCCATACTCCTCACACCCGTGGGCCTGAACCAAGGGGTCCATCCGGTGAGGGTCGAACATGATGTTGTTGGGTGTCACCAGCAGCACCCCGCTCACCGCACCCTGAAAACAATAACACAGGACACGAGAGAAATGGGTTGGAGACACAAAGAACCATCAGTATCTGCATAAATAAATGAAATGAAAAGAATAACAACTTAGCATCCTTATCTACAACAAATGATAATCAAAAGCACCTCTGTCACATAAACAGATGGGGGCCAAATCCATTTGAGACCACAAATGTCCTAAATCAAGTAGAAGTTATTGACTGGCAGCACTGACCACTTCAGTGCTTTCATTTGGTACCTGTGAGTGAATCAACAGCGGTTCAATACCATGGCCCTGTGTGGTTGTTTGTGTGTGTGCACATATCTTCCTATGGTTTTGTGGACATATTTTGGTTTGAAACCTTCTTTGTGAGGACTCACTGATATGTCCTCTGTGTGCTGTTGGAGGATTAAAAGTTGGATTTAGGGTAGAAGTAGGTTTAGATAAGAGTTAAACATAAGGTTGGGATTCAACACGTATTTGTGATGGTTAACGTAAGGGGCTAGAGAATATATTATGTCAGTCTGTGTTATAACCGTATGTCCTGGCAGCTGGGTGCCTTCCTACCTGATCTCTATCACATCTAAATAAAAACTACAGCAGACAAAACTCTGTCAACAAACCTCATGAGGGCCACTGCAGCTAGTTTGACGGTAGTTCTACTGTCAGTTTTTTTATTGCAGCAATAAGTTGTGTTGAACTGGTCAGTCAGTAACATGAAAAAGAGGGTACATCAGGGCACCGTATCTTACCTTCCCATCAGTGATGTACTTGCAGTTGATCTTGAGGAACTTCTCTGTGAGGGCCTCTTCCTCCTCGGAGGTGGACGACACTCCCCTGGACTTACGCAGGGCAGAGAACACTGGCGGGTGAACGCCTTCTGGTTTAGGGGGGCCATCAGAGTCCTGGACGTGGAAAGGGAGTGGAGGTAGAAAATGTTGTATTTAGGAGAGAAACAGAACATTTTTGTTGGTCATATTGGACTACTGTAGTAGTAATAATTTTATTTAATGAAGAAAATGTCTGTCTGAGTGTGGAAAAAAAATCAACAAGAATCATTCAACATATCTACTTCACACTTGGAGTGTGCATTGTTAAGAGTCCAAGGAAGTGCAGAGTCTAATGTGGTGCAATTTGGACACATGATACGTTCAATACTAATAAACAGGTGACCAGCGCTCTATAGCAGCAGCGACTGGGTTTCAATGAGAGCTCGATTGTTTCTCCAGTTTGGAGTTCTGTGAACTGGGTGGAGCTTTTGAATAGACAGGTGAACAGCTCTTTGGGCAGCAGCGTTGGTGCAGCTTCAGGGTTCTGTGAACCGGGTGAAGCAGCCAGTCTTTACTTTTTACAGTCTCAGAAAGAAGGCTGCAACCAGCATTACCACAGGCTAAGCAAACAGCCCATTCAAAACAGGTATGTTAGGAACAGCCACTGCATTAGTGACATATAGCAAGGTGTACATTTTATGGTCAGGAGTTAAAGGAAGTAATGGAAAGAATCCTTAAAGACAAAATATGTAAAAACTGTGTTCTATTTTTTTTCTGGTGCCTGCAAATAAACATCTACACAACTCCGTTATGTGTAGCTCTCTGAGCAGCATTCAACCAAACAGACTAAATAATAAGCTTGGTTCACTCGGTGAAACGGAGTGCAACTAATTTGTGTCTCATTTCATCAAACTTAATGTGTCTCTAAATGTATCTATAAATAAACTGATATTTTCTGCACAGCGGGACAATCAGGTTAACAGGAACCCGATAAGCCAAATGAATAAGCCTCCTGTGTGTCTGAGCTTCACTGAGGTAATTGGGTGAAAAAACATTCATGTGAGAGCAGGAATGTTTTTTTTGCATAACCTTATGGTTAGTTAGATTCTATTTCAGACTTATCAAGTCCTTGAGTCAACAGGGTATTTTACAATTGACATGTTTTAAATGGAAGGTTAAGATGGGGCACAGTTTTAAAATAACCAGATACATTTGAAAATTTGTAAAAAAGCATTCTCAAATTTAGAGGCCTGGTTTTTTCAATAATTAAGTGTACATTATTAATAGTTACATAATTTAATGCAATGTATTGTGGATAATATAAAAAAATTGCTCTGAATAATTTACATCCATGAACAGACAATGGTTCCCGTGACACAGATGTTTTGCTCATGTGCAATGTCGACCATTCAATAATAAACACATGATCTTAAAAAGCCAACTACCTTTGACCCCCTGAGCAGATAAAATCAAAGCTATAGCTGTAATGATAACTGGCAGAAATGTTAAACAATGTTATGAAGAATTCATAGATATTTATATTTAGATATTAGGCTGACTACGAAATTCAAATATTTCCCACCTGTTTTTATGCTAGATTCTGCACATCCAAGAGGGAATTTAAATTTATATTGACACATGTAGTTTAAAGGAATTTTGTAGCCACTCCCTCATCATTACTGTGGTAACTATCGTTGTAACTGCTATCATGAAAAACATGAGGTGTGGTGGGTTTGGCGTTGTTTTCCAGCAGCCTGTTGCCATGCGATGTCTGAGTCACAGAGAGGAAGAGAGGGAGAAAGGAAGAGAGGGGTGACATTTTGGTAGACAGCGCTGAATGTTGGTTCGATTGACTGGACAACGCAGGATGGACTGTCTGTGACACTGACTGACTGCTGGAGGAGATAGCTGTTGGGAAGAAATGAGGGATAGTAGAAAGAGAGATGAGAAAAACAATAAGGGAGTAACAGCAGAAGCAACAAAAAAAAGGCTTGTTCAGTGCTTTGGAAATAAAAAAGACAAATAGATAAAAAGAGCAGAAAGCAATGAAAGAGTGTGACTGGTGTAAGGACATAGAACAAAAGGGAAAAGGAGGACAGGGAGGATAGTGTGGGAGTTATCATAGAGGGGGATGTTGAGTGGGAGGGGGGGGCATTTAGAGCCGATAGAGAAGTGAAGAGCAGTGAAGAGATACAGTAGCGGTGACAAGCTCGGAGAAGAGCGCCTGAGCCCATAACAACTGTCTGCTGTCCTCCTGACACCCATCCCTACACCTCCTCCTCTCTCTGTTTCCCAGCAGAGTCGACAACAGCCTGCAGCTACTGACCCACACCGACACAAGCAGCCCAGACACTGGCAGCCCGGGAAGGCTGAGGGGGCCGGCCAATCTGTTACAGCCAAAACAAGCCTCTCTGTGAGAGGAGAGGAGAAAGGGATCTAAAAATGTTAAACTGAGATAAGGAGATGAGGGACTGGGGTAGAAAATTAAGTTTCAAGAGTGACAAAAAAAGCATATTTTCTGGTCTGTAAGAGCATCTGCTGCTGATGAATTTAGGATCAGAGGCCCAGCTGTTGAAGATGAGGACTGTGTGTAGGAGTTTAACCAGGTCGTCATCCACTTAAACTGAACAAACCTCACCCACACAACTGCACTTCAACTCGCTACTTCCCAGCAAGCCACTTCCCAGTGACTCATTCAAGATGGCATTCCTGCTCGAAGGGTAAATATGAGAAGAGGCGCAGTGCATTACACCCACAAAATAAAGTGTTTTAGAGATCATGGATATAGTAATCAACCATATGGATAAAAAAGCTTGGGACTGAATTGTTCCAATACTAATTCTATTTAAATTATTCTGTTATAGTGATCAGGTCTGCTTATCGTGTTCATTTGGGGTCTTTTAATACATGTTTGGACTTTAAAAAAAGTTATGTTTTACAGTTTTATCAGTATTTTATTGCTCCCCTCTGTGTCTCTATCATTCACAGGGTGCACAGCCAAACGAGTCGAGCCCAACCGAGTGCGTCCTGCCATGTCCTCGGACTCACCCTACATTGTCAGTTTAAAGATTCTGTTGTTTTTACCCAGTCTGGGTTTACACGTGTCCGAGAACACTATTTGTTTGTTCGAGTATGTGTGTGTTTGTGTGGGCGAGAGAAAGACAGGAAGAGAGCAAGCAGGACCTGCTGATGAATGTGAGCACAGCTATAATGAAAGATTTTACTCATAGAAGAAAGGCATAGATCATTATGTGATGATCAGTGTTGATATTGACATAATTTCAATCAAATCAACGTTTAAACAATCATAGACGTCAGCTAAATCTGTGAGAGAGAGAGAGATAGAGAGAGAGAGAGAAAGAGGTGAGCAAGTGTGTACTGTGTGGGTGAGTGTGTTTGTGTGTGCATACGCAAGTGATAACTTTCCCTCAAGCTCTGCGACTATCATACAGAAGCTATACTAATCAACCACCTACAATGATCATTTTGGCCCAGGACAAACAACAGTTTTAATATGGTACTTTTAAAACGTTATTTCAAGGTGTGGGTCCTGCCTGTTAGTGAGGCCTTCTCACAGAAAAAATTTGACATAATCCTTGTTGCATGTGGGTACCACAAAGAACTGTTTCAAACTAAATTACTTATTGTCAATGAATTATTAAGACTTTGAATAACAGCCTTAGTGTTATGGTCTATTCAGTGTGAGAAATGTCCCCCATACTTATTGTAATTAAGTTCTCCTGATAAATGCGGCTCACTCTTTTTCACCATGCCCTTCATTCTGATTAAATCTTTGGGGATGTGTTTCTCCACTTCAAAAAATTACAGTGTCCAAGCTGAACTGGGTTTGTTTTCAAAAGAATGAATATTAATATAGGATACTTTGACAGGAGAGTGAAAACCCAAACCCCTATTAAATGACATTCAATGTATTTTACCTATAATCTTCAGTTAGATTGATTAAAATCGGAATAAAAAGAACAAATAAAAAAAACTGAAAACAAAAACATTCATGTAATCGCAGCTAATAACACAACTTTGAGCAGGAACACAGATGCAGCCCTGTGTGCATTTCACACCTGGGCTAAAATAAACAGCTTCAGAATGTCATAACACGTCCACCCTCACAGAGATGCACGGGAAACACTGTTTGACATGCCCTGTCATTAAGTATGGAACATTAAAGAAAGGGGTGTTATGTGTAATAACACAATTCACACGTCCCACACAACTCACGAGACAGGACTGTGAGGACTGTGAATACACACTTGCTGTCCATCAGCGCAGAGCTGTTGATCATGAGGCATAAGAAGATGATAGGTAATGATTTCTTCTAGTATTTTACCGATTAGAGCATATCAAATAAAAAGAGGAAATCATGGTGAGATAGTTGTTCCGTTGAACTGGCTGCCAATGATGGAGTTACTTCTGTTGAGGGTTAAGAACATAGAAGGTTGCACCTTGTTAAGCCCTATGAGACAAAGTGTGACTTGTAAATATGGGCTATACGAATCAAATTTTACTAATTGGTTCATTAGTGCTCCAGGCTGTTGTAACAACCGTTGTTAAAGTGTTTGACATAGAATCCTCGGCTGTTGCTGAGTCTAAGCAGCCGTTGTGACAGCCAGTATACATGCAGTTAACGGATATAGTTTGAGGCTGTGGAAGTTTAAGTGGCAATGGACGATAGTTAAACTGCCCCTAGCATTTCAAAATGGTATAACAGTCAGTGCCACTGTCAAAACACATTATATTACATATTATATTTGACAATATATAAATGGGCAAACCATGATTGGTCCTCGCTGCTACGGCGCTATGCACAGACTTTGCCTAGCAAAGCGTTTGTATTTGGTAAATGGAAGTGGAGATGTATCGTCAAACTCTATATAGTCTATGCTGTCAAAGACCAGATCCAAACGTGGTCTAATAGGTGTGAATCTTTTAAATGATGTTCTGTAAAGTCAAAGCGACCTTGACTTTTGACCACTGAAATCGAATGAGTTCATCTTTGAGTTTTACTGAACAATTGCACAAAATTTGAAGACATTCCCTCAAGGTGTTCTTCTTATTAATCCAATAAAAGAGATAGACCGATGGATGGATGACCTGAAAACAATGGTTCTGGCCGTTGACCTTCACTGTCTCAAAGACACTAAGTTGCATAAGTAAGTCAGCAGATTCTGTAATTGACGAAGTAGAAATTCATTATCTGAATGATAGTTCTGAACCCTCTTAAGGCCCGGGGCCCAGCCTTACCTCTGCAATACCACAGAGGTAAGGCTGGGCTAGGCGAGGTTAGTTAAGGTAACAAAAGAACTGAGACAACCTGGCTGCAAAGTGCTTTGATGAAGACAGACTTTATTTGACCTCATCTGAGGTGAGCAGCGCTGTCCCTAAGTGACCATATCCCATTCAGACTTGGAAATGGGAACTTTTCAGAGTGTGTGTGTGTTAGTGTGTGGGTGTTTGTGAGAGAGAGAGAGAGAGAGAGAGAGAGAGAGAGAGAGAGAGAGAGAGACATCAAAGGGAGAGAGAGAGCATAGTGCACCATGGTGGAATAACTATTGCACTGAAATCCAAAGATGAAAGAGCTGCTGTGCTGGACTCAGAGTGTGAGTAAGGGCTGAAGGGGAGGGGGGGGGGGGGGGGGGGGGGCACAGAGCAGATGAGGGAGTGAGGATGAGGACCGTAGTATGGAAGAGTATTGAAATGGTCTGTACAGGCAGAGAAGTGCTGAGCTGAGAAAAGTAGAGGGAGGGCAGCCGAGGGAAATACGGCCTGATGCGGCCACCCTGAGGCTCGTCCCTGAGGGTTTGAGAGGTGCGGAGAGGACAGCATCACTGTAATTTACAGCTGTAAAGCTGACACTAGCGCCGGGGACAGGGGATGTGTGTAACGGTGTAAGGTGGCAGCTGTGGTGGCGTTTCACAAATCAATATCCTTTTACTCTCCAAACAATATTTTTTCCTCAAACACATTTAAAATGAGAGAAGAAAAACAGAGTACAATGCAGCAGTGGTTATATATTAGGGCTGCTCGATTAATCGAAATTTAATCGTGATTTCGATTATGGGGTCAGACGAACTCCAAACTACTATAATCGAGTTGAAACGATTATTTGCCTCTTTTTTTTGGCATGCGGAATTCAGTCCTTCCCCCAAAGCATCCAGCTGACTGGCACTCACTCTCAAGCAGCTGTAAAGTGAAGGAGGCGAGTTGTGTGTGTGGTGACCGGCGGTAATTAAAAAACAGCGCGAGTGGAAAATGGCAGAGGGAGGGCAGCCCTGTTCGATCGACAAAAAGGGTAGAACAGTTCTCCTGTATGGGAACACTTCGGATTTAACCCTAACCCTTTAACGGAACCGGAAGTGACTGGTACTTCCAGTTAGTCATTTAAAGAATAAAGCATAGACTTCAGAATAAGGGCACATATTAATAATTGTTTGAATAATCGTGATTTCGATATTGTCAAATAATCGTGATTATGATGTTTTCCATAATCGAGCAGCTCTATTATATATTATATAAAATATGGCTGTAATAAGGTGATGAAGGACAAATATAGTGTAAATATGAGGTAATACACAAAAGTTCCCCAAACATTCTGGTACATTTACTTTAAAATGTATTATGTATTAGTTTTATTTGCTTCTATGTTCATTATAAAGATTTCAGGGAGGAAGTCTTTAGATGCTGACCAGGTTTGACCTTGATTTTGACACATGGTGCCATCAAAAATCAATCCACAGCTCCACCTTGTGGGCATGGTCAAGTTCTGCAAGAGGGAGCACACAGAGGTTGTGATTCATCAAACCCCTGCGGTGCCAAGTCCTCTAGCACAATCTGTACTGTTGTTTGTATCACCCAAATTTACATCCCAGCACTAGAGCCGCTGCACTGATTAACAACCCATGACATTCTCAATAAGATCTAATAAGGTTTTTAGGTTCAACGCTTTAGGAGATAAAACCTGCTCATCTGAGTGAGATGTGTAACCACATGTATAAGTCATGGCAAATGGATCTACTTCCTCCACTGCTTATTTTAGATCAAACCCCAGTGGAAGAAAGGCATTAAAGAAGAATGGAGAGACCCAAAAGTGGTGCCAAAAGAGGATGAGACATAGGTCACAGTAATAGCTGTGCCACCATGGTGAGTAAACGAGAGAGAGAGAGAGAGAGAGTGTGTGTGTGTCTGTGTGTGTCTGTGTGTGTCTGTGTGTGAGTATGAGCACGAGAAAGGTCTGCAAAGGACAAAGAGGACGCTTCTGCCCACACAGATGACCAGAGAGCAACTAGGCCAGTGAACCAGTGGCTGCCAAATAATCCAACGCCAGCCGGAGAGTCAGCTAGCTATTCATGCATTCACACACGCATGCACATGTACATGCACAGTCAGACAGCCAGCCAATGATCCGTGCCTGCAAGATGTGTTACTTTTTGCTGCCAATACCAGCAGGCCAGCAGGCAGAGCGAGTGCATGAACACTTCAGAGCTGCCTTATCTGGCCTTTAGCTCCATCACAGAAACAATGAACAACATAAATGGATGGAGGAGAAAAAAAACGTTTACTTTGCTTACTGAGGAATGGCAGTGTTGTATACCAAGTGCATTGATGGCTAATGTTTTGATAGGAGATTCTCATACACATGTACATTTATTTCAAATTAACAAATGTCCTCCCTGCTTAAGGCTAATAATCTATACGCATGTTTTATGTTTCACACCTTAAACTAGTCCAAAAAGTAAACTCCAGCGGAACGTCATGGAGGTGTCTGAACAACGTGAACAATTTATTTCAACAAAAATACAATATAACTTTTGTAAAGAGGAAACATTACATTCTTCTTCTTGCAATGAAATACTTGGTTCATTAGAAATAAAATGCAGCCATAAAGTTTTTATGAACTCTGGGGTTTTAAATATAATGTTCAGAGTTATGCTTTCATTAGTGTATAATCAAAGTATGATTTTTTTTCTTATTGCCTTGGAATGAAGACTTTATATCTACATCAAAAATGATCAAATACAACAATGAATCACTTATTATTATTATAACCATCATTTTAAAAGATATTTTGGGGCCTTTTACCGTCCTGATCATCCTGTCGCCCTGTCTTGTAAACGGTAAATAAAATAGCTTCAATACACAGCTTTATTTCCAGTGTAAAATGTCTAACTAATGGAAGGGAATTTACTCGCAGTGGCCGAAGATGATCATTTCTAGCACGTGAGAGACAACTGAGGACGATTTTTTAATGTCTAAAACTGACTGATAAACTCACTGTTCAATGATAACAATCTAAAATAAAGCTAAGAAATGTTTATTATCCATTTTCTAGGGTTCATTGTGTATTTTGTCCTTTTTGTAATGCTTTCTTCAATCGAAAACCCAAGCTTACAACTGCGTGAATGCTAACAGAGCTTCACATAAAATACATTCAACAAATACATATGATTTAATTCTTTGAGGCAAATTAAAAATAGTAATACCGTAATATTTAATGGCTTTGATTCTTTGTCAGGCTATTCTAACACCTAACAGGCTTTTTAAACTAATCTAGTACTCAGCGAGATCCTTTTTATATCCAAAACTGAAAGAGAAGCAGCTGAGAGTAGTTCCTCTTTAGAACACCTCCCATAGCCATTTATCTGGATAATATCCTCATAGTGAAGAGTGTGCCGAGCACCAAAATAGGCCTGTAATTAAAAGATGCTGGGGATTCTGCAGAAAATAAATAAATAAAAGGAAACAGAGTGAGTTATAAGGTCCTTCCTCTGGTTGAAAAATCTAACAGCACCCTGATGCCGTCTCCTTCTAAACAAATATCATGTTGCACACAAAAAGAAGAGAGCAGTGACATTAATGTGCAGAATTGACACACACAATTTCATGCATACGCAGTCAAACACACGCACACACACACACGCACACACGCAGGCACACACAGTTGACACATTGGGTGAGATAATGCTCCCTTCCAAGCACACTTCCTCTGCCTGGAATAATTGCTGCCTGGCTGCTTGTTTGGGATAGCGAGCAGACTCCCTTCATTAGTTGCTCTAAATATCAGACACGGCATCACTTTTAAAGGCTTAATTTCTCTGCAGTCACAGCCCCCCTCTCTGATCTTCCCCTGTCGAAAGCCGCTGAATATGCTCCCGTTCTTGCAGGCATGACCTAAATAGATAAGTGGTAAGTGAACGGGGCTCTTTCTTTTGGCAACCGTGGAGAAATTAACGGACTGAGATTAGAGTCGACGAAAAGGGGACCGCGCTTGTGGTGGTAAGGGTTGTCGAAGCTCAAGTGGAGCAGCAGCAGCAGCAGCCAGGAGAATGTGGTGAGGGAGAGACAGCAGAATCCATTTTCTCACCAAGGCGGCAAAACAAGACGTCCGTTTCCATGGCGACCAGCAAACAGTCATATTTCTTAAGGGACCACTGCAGTGCTTGATGATCAGCTCATTCAGGTGCTAGAGAAACCCCACACCTGAGGGAGATGGATCATACTTGTGCACTCAAAGCTGTGAGAACAGGATGAGTTTGGACCAGACTGGAAGTCACGTGAGACACAGACAAAATGCAGCCTCCAGTTTGTATCCAATTCTCATGCAACACTAGAGAATCTGGGAGGGACATGTGGGGAAAATGTCAAGTCCTTTCATGTCAGTGCAGGAATAAACCCACAACAACAAGATGGCACAGCAATTAAAAGCATATTGCATTGACTTAACTCTAGTAATTACCCTAATTATGTGTTATTATCATAAACATATGCATATTCACTGAATACGTCACGGGAGGTGCTCATAATATATTACCTCATTAACACAATATCTCAATGCCATGTGTCATCAGAACCCAACTACAGTGATTTATCCAACCAAAAGTGTTGTCAGGAGCAGTGTTAATTTTGGCAGCTATTTTTGATTTAGTCTTAGTCTTTTGACGAAAATGCATATTTTAGTCACATTTAGTCATTTTTATCCTTCTTAGTTTTAGTCTAGTTTTAGTCGACGAAAACTAATTACATTTTAGTCTAGTTTTAGTCACATTTAGTAGCCACATTAACTCCATTTTCTTCCCTTCTCAGGCCCAGGGACCCTGTGTTGTGTCTAAAACTGCTAAATAGTCTAGCTTGCAGTACTTAGGTTGTCCATTAGATATCCCTACCAACATAGGTCTATAGCAGGGGTCGGCAACCTTTACTTTCAAAAGAGTAATTTTGCCCCCTCTTCCCCCAAATAAAATTTGTCTGGAGCCGCAAAACATATTTGATAACAAAGCTAATAAAGTTTAATATAAAGTTATACTATACTAAACTATAGTTTGTTGCATTTACGAAATTATAGAACGACAATAAAGAAAACTCTTGACATTTTATTGCTGTTTGTACCTGTTACAACAAAGGAAAACACTGAACACTTATGAAGAGAAGAAAATACACAGGCAAGTTTCAGCCTACTTTGAATTAAATTAAACACATAACTTTGTAGGGCTATTTTCACTGTTTCCACTCTTAAGCCGGTTCGTGAACGAGCTCAGATCTTGTGTCTCTGAGCGAGTGAAGGAGCCTCTGAACCGGTGCGCTATCTGGGGTGCACACACACACACACACACACACACTCACAATCACACTCACACTCACCCGCTCCTGATACTTCATGACGGCCTGATACGATGATGTTTAAATAAATTATTGTGACTAGGTCAACCACCAACATTTTCGTCTCGTCAACGAAAGTTAAAACAGATTTAGTCATAGTTTTTATTTTCAAAGAATCGTTTTCGTTACGTCTTCGTCTCGTCTTCGTCATGGAAAAAAGATCGTTAACAGATTTTTTTCGTCAACGAAATTAACACTGGTCAGGAGCTAATTTTATATTTAACACCTGCAGTTTCTTCTCTAAATGTTATATCGTAATTTCACATGAGATATGTATGATGTTTTGGAGACAGTGGACCAGTGAACAGTGCAAAAGAGAAGCAGGTTTTGGCAAAGTGATGCTAAATACTTGCTAAATGAAGTGGTCTTATTGTCGTATTTTGTGCTCTTTTGATTACAATGTTTAAAGGAGAGGATTTTATTTGCCATAGTGATGTTTCAAGCTCCTAGATGCAATTTGGATGTAATTTGTATTACCGGTACTCAT
The DNA here is from genome assembly GCF_947347685.1 of Pleuronectes platessa. Classification (NCBI taxonomy): domain Eukaryota; kingdom Metazoa; phylum Chordata; class Actinopteri; order Pleuronectiformes; family Pleuronectidae; genus Pleuronectes; species Pleuronectes platessa. Next base: position 25,765,560 of record NC_070635.1, on the reverse strand, counting down.
TTTGATGCTATTTGATTCATTGAAAATAGTTACTGTGTTAGTTGTTAAAAATCTATTTTTGTTTCTTAAGTTTCTTGTAAACTTACTATCTACCCGTCAAGGATCACAATGTTAATAAGTCCTGACATCAGCATGCTGTCGATTTATCTATAGTATTTGCTAATTTGCACCAACCAGTGCAGTTTCCGTCTCCATAATTTCCCCCACAGATTCATATAGGTTTAAATTGACCTGATCAATTAATATTTGAGTCCAGGTGACAACTGATCAAAAGTTGAAGAAATTCTCTCAAGGCAGTCTTGAGATATCACTTCAAGAGGCTAAAAATATGTAATGATGTAAGAAATTCAATTTGGGTATTCTTAATATATCACATTGACAGGAATGTGAGGTAAGGTGCTTGTGTTTTGACATGTTCTATGTGCTTTAGATTGCCCTCCAGGGACAAATAAAGTTGTTTTGAATTTGAATTGAAAAGTCTTCATGTTTGAATCGACAAAATGAATGAACAGGTTCAGTGTTATTTTGTTGCCAGAGTAATATCATTATGGTGTAACTAAAAGCAAAATGAGCTTACTTGTTTAAAAAAAAATCATATCGTTAGATGTGAACATTACAAGAAATCCTGCAAGCTGCTCCAGCTTAATTTTTTCTTCTACTGTTTAATGCTTTCTCAACGAGACCACCCCTGTTGGCTGGACAATATTTGCTTACCTGTTATTTTGGTTTGGACTAGAGCGAAAAGTCAGATGGTCTTGAAAAAACAAGGTGTGAAGGTTTGAAGGCCCCTTAATGTCCTTCTCATAATGTCACTGAAACTAAACCTAGATTTCACAGCCTCAGAGGGACCCTTTGTAAAAAACACACAAAAATTGCTTCTAGTTCTGTCCTTGGAAAATATAAGGCAGGTTTTATTAGCAACCCTTTCTGTTTTCTGTGTCCTTGACAGCATGACACATCACCCTGTATGTTTTTTAAGATGACAATGAACAGAGCTTTAAAATGTAATAATGGTGGCTGAAGAATAAATCTGTACTATTGTGCATACTGTAGGGGCTAAATTAATGACTAGCAAGTGGCAGATGTAGTGTAAACTGGTCTCAGCTGGATGAATCGATATCAGTCATCTACTTCACTGACATGTCACTTCCAGAAAATATAACATTTGAATAAATCCTTTAAATACAACCTTTGAAATGATAGCAAATTTAGTAATTGATGTTGCACTGCTCGGCCTTACACAAACAATTCCAATTTTCACCATTCCCTCCTCACTTATTAATTGATGCTACAGCAAAACAAAACAAATCATGTTTCATAGGTATCCACATAACAGCACAACAATTAGGTGACTTTACTTGAACATTTTCTGTGCCTGTGAGACTGTGCATTGGAGGCGGTGTCAACATACCGTCACCTTCTCTAAATCAGCTTCTGAGGAGGTAGGAGACAGGGGACTGATGGGACTGAGGGAAGGAGAGCTTCCGACACTGGAGACGTACTCGGGATCAGGAACGTACAGAACCTGCAAACACAACCAATGTCTGTATTTACACAGGCACTGGCTTTGTGCAAACACACACTGCACGCATACACGCACAAGGAGAATCTTCTCTCTCTCTCTCTCACACACACACTCAAAATGACATCACGTTAATAGCCTCATACTATTGACAAGGATAAACAGAAGGAAAGTCACAGTGATGATGGCAGGTTAATGTGTTAGAATAAACAGCGATGTGATAAACATGGTATCTGATGGTTTTCATTGACATTGCACAGTAAATCTAATCAGAGCAACATTACATTTAAACGCTGACACTAAATGTATTTCCATTAACGGCTGAAACTATTTTCATTCAGAGTAATCTGTTGATTATTTGCTCAATGAATGACAAGCTGAATGAACAAATGAATGCGCAGCTATTAAGTAAGATTTTACTAATTTAAGAAAAGTATCAACCATTATGGTAAATGGCTAATGGTTTGTATTTAAATAGCGCTTTTCTAGTCTTGATGACCACTCAAAGCTCTTTACAGTACAGTTTTACATTCACCCATTCACACACACACACTCATACAGTGCATCTATTAGCAGCACTTTGTTGTTCTATGAGGGGCAATTCTGGGTTCAGCATCTTGTCCCAGGACACTTCGGCATGCAGATTTGTAAGACTGGGGATCGAACTGCCGACCTTCAGGTTGGAGGACGACCGCTCTACCCCTCAGCCACAGCCACCCATATGTTTATGTTTCATAGTTTTTATATAGTTCAGATCCTGTTCGATACAACTAATCAATTAATTAGCTGACTGGCTCTATTTAGGGCTAGAGCACTGACAGTGGAACGCCCTATTGAAATTGTAATGATTATTATTTTATATTAATATAATGTTTGCAATTGTGAGACGGATAATTTGAGTATTGAGGATTACACAAAAACAACCCAACAGATTTCCATGAAAGTAGAAATTACTTGTAGGTCACAAAGAAAAAATACACGATTCAATCACTTATTGAGTATTTTACATTGTGGTTTTGGTTCTGTTACTTTGTAAAGGGTCTGAGTAGTTCTTCCCCAAGTATAGCATAGCTAGCATAATTTCCATAATGGTAGGCTAATCTTTTAAAGGGGAATAGAACATGTTAATGGCAGTGCAATAAAAACATGGAGGTATTTAAAAATCATTCAAATGTGAAGTGACATAAACAACTACCTTAATAGTAGATTAAAAATGTTGGGCTGTACAAGATGTTAGGAGACAAAATATTATATATATATATATATATATGTATTTTTTATAGCAGCTTAACTTCTGCCTCAGTCATGTAGTGAGAGTAGAGACGATGGTTCAGTGAGGGCTCTCTACACCCTACTGTTTGGAGGCAGTTCAACTCAGCATTGTTTGCAGAGAGCCGAAATGAGGGAAGCCAGTGGGTTTGGCGCATGTGGCTCTTCTCAAATTTGTCTGGATTTTATTTCAATGCCAGGAAATAGAGTGACAAAATATCCTTTTGGATGTTTGTTACTTTCTCCCAATTAAAAAAAAAACTGATTTAGGATTTGGGTTCATGCTGAAGAAATAAGACACATGACCGAGAGCTGGAGCCAGGAAAGATGGAGAAGTGTTAAGCGTTCTTAAGTTGGGTAGCTTGTGTCATTGTGTTGTAAATAAAGCATCTTTGGAAGGATTTAAAGATCGCACATATTATTACCTTTTTAGAAACAAAATAGGTAGTTCTAATTGGACAAGCAACACTGTAATTAGCAGGCAATCAAGAGGAGATAGAGATTGCAGGGATGTGGTAAGTGTGTGAGCGAGTCTCTGAGAAAGGAGACACACATTCAGCTTGTCCTTTTCCCTAAAAACCTACAATTAAAAAAAAAAAATCATACATTCTGACACTTTGAAAATTAGTTATTGCGGGATCAAGGTAAACCAGTAAGAATGACAGGTGTCTATCGACAATTAGTGGGTTTAAGTAGTTAATGAGGTAGGTCAGTGATGAAGGGATGAAGCTGAATCTATTAGTGAAGGCGTGCACGGCGGCTCACACCTGGCCAGGCACCACTGCTCTCGAGAAAAGCTTGTTCAGCTGAACCAGCTCATTGGGTGTGGTGTCGAACTTGAGCGCAATGCTGTTCAGCGTGTCCCGCGTTTCCACCTGGACCACAAAAGAAGAGAGAGGACACAGAAATCACACATCCTGTTTCAGTTCATGGGTTTCTTTCAAGCTGCAAAGGGAAGACATGAAGAAGTGACACAGAGGATGAGAAATAGATTATCAGTCTTTTGTCATCCAGAGAACTAGTCATGTAGCAACATATCTATTTTCGATTTAAAATAAGGACGACTCGGATGTGAACAATGTCTAGGGCCATAGCAAGGATTGCAAATTATAATTTTAGTTTGTTGGTGATCTTTCACAAAATCATGTAAAAGTCCCAGATAATTTCCCCACATTCCAAGTGACCATTTGCTAAATCGCTCCCTCTCTTCACTGAGCAGCAGCAGGCCTGAGAAGCTTTGGATTTCTCTACATACCGCAGTGATGTACAATGTGTTGTATTCAAATTAGACTTTGCATTAGAGGGAGTGTCTTGTCTTCCATCAGTCTTACCAGAACCAAAAACACCTAAGGAAAGGTATCAGAAATAGATCTAACAGTCTGTTTATCTACAATATATAGTTCAGAAACTGGACCTGGATGTTATGACATTATAGTGATCTAACCTCTGTTTGGTATCGCAACATGAGATTGTAGACGTGTAAATTATGTTCAGTCTATGGTTTCAGAATGGTAACACACCTAGTAATAACTAAGACCTCTGTTATTCCCCTTTGCAGACAAAACAGCTGTAGATTCCACAAATGTATCTTATTATTAGTATTATACTCCGCTTGGGCTCCTCTTAGAGGACGTGTTCCAAACACTATGTTAATCGGAAGAACATATAACATTGTTGTCGGCTATTGTCTTTATTTTCCTTTAAAGATAAATTGTAGATGAGGGCTTAAAAAACTCAGCATACAGCTTCTCTTCCAATCTGGCTTCTACTTTTGTTTAGTTTTTTGCTAGTGGAGAGCATGCACAGTTGTTACCTGTGTCCAAACAGACACAACAAATTGATGGGTACAGGGATGTGAGCCTCATGACAACAGTCTCATCTTGCAAACCATAGAGGATGCTCACATTCTCGTGGATGCGGCTACACTGGCACAACAGTGCACTGCAGTAGAGTGCGAGGAGTTCAGCCTCAGTCTTTCAGTATTCTGTAATTTATTTGACAGTTCTGAACCCACAGATATTAGGATTAAGATGATACAAAACAGAACAAGGCAAAAAGCCTTACATGTGCAGAGCTGGATCAAGCTTAATCAACACCTTAAGCACCTAATAGCCTAAATTGTAGTTGGTTACTTTTTGTCATTTAATTCACTCTGATAGCTCCTATTCCTGAACTAAAGGTACCAACAAGCAGTGCTATCATGTTAGCAGAGCTTTCATGCAGTGTCCCTGCTCTTGTGGCTACACCCTGTGCTCAGCTGCAGCCCTCTGCAGTGTGACACAGGTGCTTCTGCTTGTCTCCACCAGTTACAGTCTATACAACAGAGATGTGCGCCATGTGTCTGAACTAGTTAAGCATCTAACATGCCTAGTGGGAGATCTACCTTCCAAATAAGGACGATAACCATGTCAGAAAGGCGCCTGCGTTTCTGAGAAACATTGTAAATGTGGGGAAAAAATGAGCTCAGGGGAGAGAACCCTGAGCACCAGACAGGCAGGGCTGACTCTGAGCTGTGTATAATTAGGACAGGATAATGGTACTGTGTGTGTTAGTGCAGCAGTCATGGGACTGCCTGTGTGTGTGTGTGTGTGTGTGTGTGTGTGTATGTGGTTGTGCGCGTGCATGTGTGTGTGTGTGTGTCTAAATTCTGAACATGACAGATTGTTTCTAGGAGAACAGACAGACGAAGTGAGACGCACACATACAGTGTAGACATACACACACGCATGCAGGGTCACAGTCAGGTAGTTGAATAGAGGGAACCAACACAGACAAGCTGGAAAATGAGTAACTTGTGGGTGAGACAGATACTAGTGACATGATCTGGATAATGTGTGAAGCTGGAGAAAACACAGAAGCTGTGTTAATATTTTCACAATAAATACATTTAGCTGTGAAATGCTCATATCCTCATTACTGAAAAATGGAAAAAATACTATTTAGCCTCCAGCTAGCAACGGAAAGTGAAAAAGTTTGATATTTCACAAAATTTCATTAGACAAAATCGCATAGCAAAACCAAAAACAGAGAGGGGGAATTCATATTTAAAATATTTGAAATATATGAAGTGTATTGGATTTGGCAACAGACCAGCAGAGCCATGTGGGATCATCCCCAGAATCTGTAGCGAGTAAATCTTGTCAATTAGAGCAAATACTCTAAGTGTGTTATTTGGCCAGGGTTTTGTGCAAGAGGAATGTATGATTTGTGGTAAAATGTTGCCACGTTAGGGAATGAGATGGGCTTGACATCTATCTATTTAACACTTTTAATCATGTGAAATTCACCGGCAACACAGACTGAAAGGCTTTAAGAAGTCAGTGCAAATAAAACATGTTTCATGTCAGTCAAGGGAAAAACAAGGCTTAATATGAGGCAGTGGTGCATTTAACCTCACCAAATCCCTGAAGGAAGCCCTGGGACATGATGGCTGTGGACTCATTTTACAACACCACAAGCATAATGTTGGTCCATACTTCTTAACTCTAATAGAGTAATTGTAGATTATTCAATATTCTGGTTATTTAGATTGGTTAGACACATATTGGTGTCAGGTAAACACCTACATCTCCTTCCAAGGAAGACCAAAGAGAAAGGAATAACAATTACAAGAACCCACCATATTGAGCACAGTGTACTAAAAATAAAGTGACATGGTAAGAGGCTGGTTATGATGGCAGAGATCCAGCAGAAACAGCTGGTAAAAAGACTAATCAGCATGTAAGTGCAGTGACAGTAACACTGCTGTGTCACTTGTTTTGGCTCCAGAGCACAGCTCATTAGCTCTTGGAGCTGAGATGTCTTGTAAAGCTGGTCACTTGCTTGGAGCACCATCCGCCACTGCTAATCTCACAAGTGAGGAAAGGAGAATGTTTGAAGTCTAATAAGAAAGTAGTTTTAATTTTGGAAATTAAACTTTATCTGTGATCCGCATTTGCAGTAATTCTTGCAGATCAACAGTCCTGTCATGTTGGTTTATTTTGCACATTCCTTCCTGTTCCCTTAATGATGTAGGTTGGTCTATTAAGACTAGACATTACAGGGTTGGACAAAGCTGGATTGGGAGGATGCTAAATTCTATAACCCAGGGCCCTAGATTGTAGGCTACACTGGGGTTGGACTCCATACCCTCTGGGGGAACAAACTAATCAGAGCTGAGGTCGGTCACGCTGCTGGCAAACAGTCCCTGACTCAGCAATGTGCACCACTTTGTTTGGCCCACAATGAATAAGGCAGAGTAGGAATGCATTGTGCAGTATGGATTGGATGTGGAGGCCGCGCTGGGCTGAGTGAGGTTGATAGGATACACTAGTTTGACTTGCAGTGAGCAGGTGAGCACTGCAGAGAAGAACAGAGCCGGTGGAGTGTTTCTGGGATACTCTTGGCTAGTAAGTGGTTATAGATGTCGTTGGGTTAAAGTGTAGTAAGAACCAAAGCTGATTTGTTAGATTTTCATTGCTAATTATTAACCACTGACATAAAATGATAGTATGTAAAATAATTAGAAATACTGTTTCACTCACTCACATTCTTGTTCTGCTGCAACTGTCTATTGTAGTTTATTCATCGAGAGAAACAAAACACAATTCAAAATCTGGGTACATCTGCTCGGACAATAAAGCTGGACACAAAGTTGTAGTTGAAGATGCTTCAAATGTGAATGTTGCTGCAAAGAATATTGCGGTTTGTTGATCGCGCACCGGGGGTCGTGGCGGTGGACCCAGTGTGGCGGATTGGCATCGGGTACGGGCATTGGACCAGGACCGCGGCGGCGGCTCGTGGAGGGCGGCGGTGGACGGTGACTGGAGTGGCGTTCTGGTCTGGATGGTGGATCGTGGTCCTGCTGGTTGCTGACCATGGACTGTGATTGCAGCGGGACTGCTTGGCATGTCATGTTGGGGTTGTCCTTCGGGATGTTTACCCTCATCAAATGCTGCTAGAGACTTTAATCTTTAATCTTGAATCTTGAAGAATTTAATCTTGATGATGTTTTCCTGCACGTGGCATCTATTGCACTTCTGTCCGTCCTGGGAGAGGGATCCCTCACATGTGGCTCTCTCTGAGGTTTCTACGTATTTTTACCCTGTTAAAAGGTTTTTTAGTAGTTTTTCCTTACTCTTGCTGAGGGTTAAGGACAGAGGATGTCACACCCTGTTAAAGCCCTATGAGACGAATTGTAATTTGTGAATATGGGCTATACAAATAAAATTTGAATGATTGATATTCAATAATGTGGATTCCTCCCAGGCTTATTCAACCCAGAAGCACAGAAGATCTATAAACTACAACTACCAGAGTTTCAAGGTTGACAACAAAGATCCAAACAAATGTGAAATATGGTGACAATCCCCCCTTCTGCTACTGAGTTACTATTGAATTAATTAGACTTTTATAAAGTAGCAAGACTTTAAAGTCTTGCTACACATATTAACACAGTAAGAAGTAAATAGTGAATAAATATATATTGTTTCTTTTTATTGCTTTTCTTATATGGGTTGTATTTATTGTGTTTTTATGTTTCTATGTTCATTGTATGCATCAATAACCAGAGCAAATTCCTTGTAGGTCTAAACCTACTTGGCAATAAATACTTTCTGATTCTGTTTCTGATTCTGAAATTTCCACTTTTGTAGTGCTTCTACACGTTAATTTGGGTACCTGGCATGTCTACCGTCCCAAAAACTCTGGAAAAAAACAACTCCCGCGATTTGTTGTGGTTCCTCTATGTCAGAAACGATACGCTAGAGTGCGTAGAATGGGAAAACGACCGAAATAAACTTCATAGTCACACCATGTCCATGTAGGGAGTCTTGCTACATGGCCTAGGACGAGCAAGCTAACGCCAGCGATAGCTTGCCCCTGCTACCCGTCAGACATTTAAGTGGCCGCATAAATAAGGGACCCCCGGGACACCTCTAATCGTTGACTCAACAGTGTGGAAGGGTGCTGCTGCTCCCACTGCGGGACTGCGCTGGGGATCTGGGGCTCTCGCAGCCAGGCTTCGGCCCACCTGACTCTGGTTCAAAACCAAATGGTTGCAAGATTGTATCTTCATCTCCAGTAGCCATATTTCTACAGAGGTAATGGATAGCTAAATTAAGAACATAAAATTTACCAAACAGTATTGACCCTGGGTTCCCATTCATTATTGAACAATCACACAAGGCCCAAAACACATTTACAACTTAACTAAACATTGCAACTAATTTAGCATTATTTTGTCGGTTAAAACAAAGTTTGGAAGAATACGGATTTCTAAACCTAATAAATGCTCCCACAGTCAGCAGCCAGTGACTAATATGCATTTTCAAGGATAATCTAATTGTATGGAGTTTCGGTCACTCAAGTTGTGATGTCATCCAACCTGCATTTGCTACCATGTGACATGACTTGGGCCTTTGTTCACATAATTTACATAACATTACCCAGGGCAGCCTATTCAATATACAAAGATGGCAAAGTTATCAGTTTTATGGGAAATTGGATTGACAGTCTAGAGCAGGGGTCTTCAACCAAAATGGTAAGATGTCCAGACTTCAACCCTCCTCCCCTTCTGGGGTCCGGATGATTAGAGATAAAGTCTGCTTTTGTAACAATACAAAATCCAACACAAACTGACAAAAATACAATGTCTAATGTGTGGAACAGCATGAAACAAAGTGCAATAAACATTTTCTCGTGGAATTTGCATAGGCCTACATTCCTTTTAACCACAAAGATGTAACACCCTCAAAGACAACATATAAAGTGCTTTAGGTGGAACTGAGCTTAACCACCACTTAAAAATTGAAGCAAAACTTCACATGCAGCCTATTGTCTGTAGGCCTACTTCCCTAATTCAGTGAGAGAAATTGGCTTTAGCTTTCTCTGCTGGTATTTTGAACCTTGGGAGAAATGGGGTCAGTGCCATTCTCCAACCGGCATGTAAATGTTCATTAGTCATTCTTGAACGGTATTTGGTATTAAGAATGTTAAGTGTTCAGAATGCTGATTCACAACTGTATGTGGAGCCAAATATCTTCAAGGTGTGACTGCCACATTAGTGAGAACAGAGACAACTTTCTCAGGTAGAGTCTTTAGCCTGGAGCTCGCAGCATCACTAACTCCACACTGCTCTTAGTACTACATTTGCTTGCGGATCAACAAGTTCCACCTGTAGAGATGACATATCTACCCACTTGAGGGTCATTTTAGCCTCCTGTGAAAACGAGGTCACATTATTGACCAGAAAAGGATTCTGAATGAGAAAGAGGACCTGTTCTCCCAGACTGAAGTCATCAAAACAATCACTGAAGTTTCCAATCAGTTTTTTTATGAACCCAACATGAGAAGAAATATTTCTTTACCCTGAATTTGCTTCATTGCTTGAAATCTTTAACGATGCTCCCATTGTTGAGATATTTATGTTTCTCTGTATTTTGTGATTATATTTTACCTATATCCTGTGAACAAATATTAGCTGTTTAATCCATATAATCTATAATGCTACAACTGTTTCTTATATTTGGAATGATGTATATCTTTTTGACTCAGACGCAGGGTCAGGCCCAGAGCACGACCACTGAAAGAGCAGGTATCAATCTGAATGCCAATCTGACCCAAAATACAATTCGGAGAAAAGTGTGTGATGGAAATTCATTGTATCAGCCAGAACTAATACAATGAGGTGCTTCATGAAACGTGGTGAGAAAAAGATATGAAATCCTCCTGAAATGTTTAATCTGCTGGGTCTCTCAACTGTAGCAAGCTCCCTGTTTGCCAAGGCCACAGTAGTGGGACACCTGGTCAGTTGAAAGTGATGTGCTTGCAAAAAACTGCACTTTGAGGAAACAGTGTACATCTGGCCAATGGCTGAATTCCCTCAGGGAAAAAGAACCGCCTCTGTGCCCACCCTGTGTCTGATTATATATACTGTGGACTTAGGATTGAACTGGGCTTCTTCTCGACATGATCCAGTGAACCTGGTGACGTGTCCGGCAGAACCCCAGAGACTCTCTGTAAGTATTTCATTATTTTACAATAAATGTTAAATTTCCAGAACTTCATGTATAAGTGTCTAATTATTCCTTCTCAAATCCTGGATCAACAAACACGTTTGTCAAATCGCCGGAGGCGAGGGCAAGTTTAGTGCCTGGCGACGACACCATCTATAGAGGGCTTTTTACGTTGTCCCAAAATCCACACTATTCTCAGCGATCACTCATATGTCCGCTGATGTGCGGAGAGGCAATGAGAGAGGTACCGCGTAAATCGCTCATACTGGGCTTTGAGCTGGATGGTTTTCCGCATCCTTACCTTGGACTGCTGCGGGTAGGAGTCTTCAAAGTGTCTGTGTTTGGTTTCATAATGGAGTTTTAAATTGCTGCTTTTGACAACCGCAACAAGCTCAGAGCAAATGAGACACACCGGTCTTGTTGAGCTGACTGCAGGAAAAACAAACGCTTACTTTTCTGATCACTCTCCTCGGAAGACTCAGTTTTCAACATCAACTTTCCTAACTTTTGATAGAGCATAGTTCGCCTTCATCCGTGTTTCTCCGGCTGAGTGCTTCATTAAAGTCTCTTAAAAGTCAAACTAGGCTGCCATGTTTTTTACACGGCTGCTAACATTTTGGTATCATTTTTGGTATCAGTATAATATAAAAACTCAATACTGCCTATGATAAAAACTAGAATAATGCAGGTTTTCTAATGAATATAAATAAAATGTGGTTATTAGTGTGCTAAGTCCAACAAAGCTCCAGATCCAAATCCAACAAAGCCACTAAATCAGACCTGGGCATTGTACGGCCCCCGGGCCGCATCCCGCCCTTTGGCGGCCCGCGTGAGGTCAACGGAATATTAGGAATCACACGTAAATAAGTGAACATCATGCAGAGAATACAACAACATGTCTTTTATTTTGAAGGTGCCTTTTTTAACATTTACCTGACGTACATCCTGAATGCCACGAGCGGATGATGTGTTGACGAACAGAGTTAAGAAGAGATGCGAGTTAGCTGTTAAAGTCCGCAAAAATGTCAGCCCACGTTAAGAGAATAAAGATAGAGTTTTTAACAAGACATGGACTGCTAAGTATTTATTTACTGAAGTCAAAGGGAAAGCCGTGTGCTTAGTTTGTGGAGAAAAGATCGCTGTTTTTAAGGATTACAATTTGAACCGCCACTACGAGACAAAGCACGGAGAGACTTTTACGGACGAAACGTAACGAGAAGGATCGAGGACATCGCGGGAAATCTCAGGCTTCAGCTGCTAAAGAAAGTAGTCGATTTGACTTTTTCTCCCTGGCTCTGGATGAGGGCTGTGATGTCCGCGACACAGCCCAGTTACCAGAGGTGGGACCAAGTCATTTTTTTGCAAGTCCCAAGTAAGTCTCAAGTCTTTGCCCTCAAGTCCCGAGTCAAGTCTCAAGTCAAGACAGGCAAGTCCCGAGTCAAGTCCCAAGTCAAGACTGACAAGTCTCAAGTCAAGTCCAAGTCCTGCAGTTTGAGTTTCGAGTCTTTTCGAGTCCTTTTGATCACTGAGTAATAATATATTTACACAGATCATGTATGCTTTTAAAATCTGTATTTATTTATTTATTAAAACAATTGAAATTGAAATTACAGAAAAAAAATTGTCCCAACATTGCACTTCCCTATTGCACTATTAACCAGTCATTTTTAACATTTAACTCATATTTTGCAAGAATATTCTTCATTTTAAACCACTCCTACAGAATGAACACATTTGAAAAAACAAGTGCAACTGTAATTATTTGTACAAAAGTGCTGACATTGTATTTAGCATTTTAACTAGTTCCACAGCAGTTTCTGTCCTGTACTGTGTTTATCTCATCTCATTTATCTCACCTCATATTGTCTGTGTTTGTGTGTACATGTGAGAAACATAACAAATACTTGAACATAACAATGAACGGGGTTGTGCTTTTTATATGTCAGGGCCCTATGCTGCATTGCATTTGCAAAATACCAAATTGGCCAAAAGTCTGTCAGTCATTTGTGCACGATGGGGACGTATTATGATTCCAAGAATAAACAAGTTAAACAACAATAGTCAATCTTCTTTAACTTTTTTTGAGCAATTTAATATATCTCTTGTTCTGACTTTTTTGTGATATACATGGATAAAAGGTACCTAATATTTCTATACTGAAATAATATCGGCATTATAATTGTAAGCTAATTTATTTAATGACGTTATTGTTGAGGGTTGATTTGTATTTCCGGTTTTAAGTGGGTTGTTGGTAGTGACTCTTATTTTGAAAGGGGGTTTAAAGGAAGTGGGTGCTGTGATGAGTGAAGTTGTAAAATGAACGGAGGATAAACGGGTGTGCTGTCCCGAGCGCATGACCTGCTCTCGTGTCCTTTGTCGGCTGAAGCCGGACTTATGATACAACCAAACGCTCGGCTACATAATTATTATAACTATGATGATTTTTCAGTTGCTTTTTTTTTGGTGCCCCCTCAGGACTTGGTGCCCGATGCACAGCGCGTAGTGCGCGTTTTGGGAGCGGCGGCGCTGCACACACACACACACACACACAGACGCACACAAACACGATGAATGATACAGAGCGCTCCTTAATAACATACTTTTTAATCGTTGTGTTTTGGGTAAAGGGGCAAGTCTTATCAAGTCAAACGGCTCAAGTCCAAGTGAAGTCACGAGTCATTGAGGTTGAAGTCCAAGTCGAGTTGCAAGTCTCTTTACATTTTGTCAAGTCGAGTCTAAAGTCATCAAATTCATGACTCGAGTCTGACTCAAGTCCAAGTCATGTGACACACACCTCTGCCAGTTACTCATCTTTGTACGTTGGATGACGAAAGACTTTGCGATTACTGAGGAGCTGGCAGCAATGCAGTCAATAAAAGGGACGACTTTTGAAGCGGATGCAAGATAAAGTGAGGGAAATTAACCCACGGTCATGAAAAACCTGGAAAAGTCATGGAATTGTTAAATGTTGATTTCCAGTCCTGGAAAGTGCTTAAAAAAAATTAAATCCCAAAAGTTTTGGAGAAGTCATGGAGATTTGTTATATTCATATTTTCATGTCGTTCATTTACGCTGAGTTTTAATTAATTCATATGCCTTTAAAAGAAATACGCTCAAAATATAAGCAGGCATACTATCTCATACTAATTGAAATGTTCGGTGGGGAAGCAGGTGAGATAATGCACTACGCCAGGGAAGTGTAGATTTCACCATGCTTGGCTACAAATGGAAAAGCACATGCCATGTGTTACAACAGACGTCAATCAAACTATTGTCTCATTCATTTGTGTAATTCAAGGTTTACTGTATGCTTTGAAATTCTCATTGTTAGCTTAAATACTAAATTTAGTCTCTTTTGCATGTATACACTGAGATCTCACAGAATGTTTGGTCATGGAAAGTTGGTTTAAAGATATTGAAAGTCATGGAAAAGTCATGGAAATCCATGGGTTAAAAATGTGTATGAACCCTGTGTATTATACATCAGGAGGTGTTGTGTAAGTCAGTGCTAAAAATTAATCATGTAACTGATGTTGTTACTATATTAGTTAACTTTATCAGGGCAAGAGCATTGAATCTCAGACAGTTTGTTGCACTTTTGGAGGAGCATGAGACTGAACATGGGGACATAGGCTACCACACAGCGGTCAGATGGCTCCGTCTGGGCAAAGTGCTTAAAACAGTATGGGACCTGAGAGCAGAGATTCAAGAGTTTTGTGAAAAGAAAGGCAAGGACCACCCAGAGATCTCAGATGCAGACTGGATGGAAGATCTTGCATTTGCTGTTGATGTCACTGCATTACTGAATGAGCTAAATACCAAACTGCAAGGCAAGGGCCTATTTGCTCATGAAATGTACAGCCTGGTGAGACTTTCATGAGAAAGTTGCAGTTTCTTTCAAGCCAGCTGGAGGGTAACATTCTCAACCACATGCCAACACTGAAAGAAGCCCCACCATCAGTGGATCACCTCCGCAGGTACACTGCTGGCAGAGCACTTTAAGTCAGCATCACTGCTGGAGTTTTATTCTTCTCTCAAAGAGGAGAACTTTTCATACGTGAGGAGGCATGCTCAGAAGATGTTGGTTCTCTTTGGATCTACTGACATATGTGAACAAACATTTTCTGTGATGAAGTTTAACAAATCCAGATACAGATCCTCTCTAACTGATGATCACCTGTCAGCTGTCCTTCGCATATCCACCTCAGATATTCAACCTGACTTCAGTGCACTCGTTCATGCCCAAAACAGACTAGATTTCTCTCACTTAACAAGAAAAAAAAACGCAAATGGGGTGATTAGACTATATGCAAATAGTAATAGCACTTTGTATACAGTTAATTTGAAGCTGATCTTTGGAATACTGCAAAAAAAAAATTGCATACACTGTTAACAACTGTTCTTGTAAATGTTGATTAAAGTTTGATATATTGTTGGCGTTATTACTTTGCCTGCCTCACTTTTTCATTGCCTAACCATAACATTTACTCTTACCTGTAGAAGCTTATCAAATTAATATGAGTAGAATTAAGTTCAGCTTATTGGTCCAGCCCTCCACAACTGTCCATGTTTCTCATGTGGCCCTTCGGGAAAATGAATTGCCCACCCCTGCACTAAATGATAAGGTGACTATGTTGATGAAGATATGAGAGATTATCTGACATGTTGAGATTTTGAATACATGACTGAATGTATGCAAGAGAAACAACTTGGATAACATAAAATATTAGAGAGCTGAGTAACCAGGTGCTGTTTATTTGGACTATAGCTAAAGTCAGATCAAGTGAATATAATCCTAAATCAGGATAGTGTAGCAAAAAACATAATAAACCTTTTTATCTTCCACTGCGGTGTCCTAACGTGGTAAAGTAGAAGCACGAACCCACTGCTAAGGAAGTTGTGTATCTACAATGTTCCCTCTTATGGCAGTTGTCATCTCATTGGCTCAGTAGAGGGATTTGCAGTGTTCATTCAGACAACAGCAGCATGTCAGCCTGATAAATACTGTCCGGTGTCACAGAAACCAGACCCACAGTGAGAAAACTGCAGGGAAACACTCTCACGTATTTATTTACAACATGACCATAAAAGGCCAGATAACAACGTCAAATTATACATCAGACATTAGAAATGACTGTGGTGTGTCATAATTGATCATCAATCTTTCCATCCATTCCAGATATTTACAACCTCTTGTTCAGCATGTGTGTCATTATGTCCTTGTATTATGTACATGGCTAGCATTTTAAGACCGAAAGTCTAAAAGGACAGAACTAGTTTGTTTGGGAAGATGCAGAGTTCTTAATCATTAGGGTTTCTACAGAGTCTGAGCCTTTCATCCAGGCAGCTTCAGCACAGAGCATCGATTCTCCCAAGGTGCTATTTGCTACCATCTCATCCATGACCGACTTATTTTTAGCTTTATAGCTCCTGTGTTGCTCAACACAAAGCCAACCTAAAGGACAGGTTTCCAGGACAATACAGCTGCTCAAACATTGTTGTTATCTTTTTTTTTTTTTGTGGAGCAGTCTCTTATAATCGATATATATATATATTGTAGAACCTCCTATTTTTTTAATTTTACAAATATTTATTTTAACCTCTTAAGAGGCGGGTGAGATTTTCCTAAAACGCCTGTCTGAGGAATACCCACATTAAATTGAAAGCTGTTCTTGCATCCATTGGATCGTCTGGACCTTTGGCAATTGGCAAGTGAGTCGCGTCGACTTGTTATCGTCTTTTTTTCTACTTCCGGTCTGACTGAGACGTTGATTGTACCGGCTGTGGTGATCAGATGTTTGACTTGATCGGTAAAACAGCCGACCTGTGGGTCGCCTAGGTCCCATGGCTGGGCAAGAAGTTAAAGCTTTACCTCACATAAGACAGTGGTTTGCTCCCTATCCGATAGCTTCTCTGGCAGCTTTTATGTCAGGAGCTCAGCCAATCAATATGGGTAAAAATATCTGGTGTTCAATGACGTAATACATAACGAGGTAAACATTGACAAAGCCAGGTTTTGGGGCCGATACTGGCCCCAAATGTTGTGCGATAACTTGAATGATTCAAGTTTATTCTTTAAGCTAAACTGATCACCTTATCTAAGCTTGCGAAATAAGGAGCACATCAAGCTCCTTATATCAGAGAAGCATCAAGGCACTGCTAAAATGACTCCACCAAACCCCCAAGAAGCCATTGAGCGTACTGTAAGAGGAGCTATCCCTAACTCGATTAAGTGGCAGAGGACAGGGGACATGCAAATGCTACCGACTGATAAAGACCGAGACATGGTAATCGCAATCAGGAATATAGCCACTAATGATAGTTGGACCCTATCGTATTATCCCCCAGATCAATAATACCCATTATTCATCCAGAAATAGGGATGAATAATTAAGTTTATTCGTATAAGGGTGCTTCCTTTCAAGGAGAAGGGTAGAGGAGGGCCATGGCAACCATCTTGAGAATGACTGACATCTGGCTAATGGTCACCTTGTTAAACGGGAGAGGACGTTTAGAGAACCAACAAGGGCAGTCAGCTGGAAGGCTAAAGACTAATAGCTCCATTAAAGAGTCTGCTGACATCTTGGTAGGAACATTAACTGTGGAACGTGAGAAAAAATCTATGAGGTCTACAGCAAAAGGTCAACCAAGAAAATAAGATGCATCTCAAAACATGGCTTCCTGGTTAGATTAGTAAGCGGATATGTGCATCCATTCAAAGTTCATTGGCTGATGCGTAGTTATGTGTAGAAACTGTTCTGTTCAAAATATGAAAAAGCAGTTGAATAAATTAAATGACAAAAGAGAGGAAGAGAAACCATAATCAACATAATGATCCAACTCTGTCGTCATCAAACTGGAAGTAAAACTCCAGTGTTGGGTTTAATCATCCATAATACCCTATCAGAACAGCTATCGCTCCTCATTTTCTAATGAAGGACGAGGCCAAGCTTTAGCGTGACAGCTGACATGGGGACTTTGCCGTTACTAAACTAATGGTATGTGTATTGTGTGCAGCTACATCCTTGCTGATCATTTGCGGGCCTAAATTTAGACTTGTTTGCTGTCTGATTTTAAAGCTCTCATTCCTCCTTTGTCCAGGTTCTCAACCCCTGCTTCAGGCGTCGACAGCCCTTCTTCAGATTTTCCAACACAAACACAGCAAAGCACCAAAGAATAAGCAAAGCACAAAGAGAACTTAGAAACGTTGAAGCTAAGGTAGGGCTGCGGCAAGAACTGTCTGAGAGAGGTCTTATGGGTCTGTTAGGTAGTTTTCTATTTATTTCTTGATAATGAATAATGCCTGACAGAAGCGTTGAGGATACCATTTAAATGGAGCCAGCCGACGGCTCTCAGTCCTGTTTTAGCTGCTGGGCTAAAGTAAGTAAATGTTGTAGTTGGTATTATTAGTTTTTCCCACCGATACTGGTGCTAAATATATTCTTTAAAACAGTACCGGTGCCTTGACAGTTCAAACATCTATAGTTGTTTTGTGTTTTGAGTTTTTTTTATGAACAGACAGTAGACGATACAGATTTTATAGGGCTAACTAAAATATTTAAATTTAACATAACATCAATGAGAAAAATAAAGTATACTTAAATATACTAAGTGTAAAACTCTTAAATCTTCATTAGGTTTGTCATGTTCTTCCCTTTGATGTCCTCCCTGGTGTAAGAATTATTTCGCATGAAATACAGCCACAATTTCAACTGTTAAGCTCTATCGATTATTTGGTTGTGTTGCAAATCACTTTATAGCGATATTGTTTGTCACTGGCATTACAGCACACATGCAGCCAGGACATTTTCATTAGGGTGACATGGACAAAAATAGAAGAGAGTGAACAAGGTAATTCCCCTTCCACTGATGCACATGTGCAGGAAGTTAACACAAGATTGTTAGCTACAGACCGATTGAATGATGTATGTGCTCTTCTTTCTGAACACCATATCCACACAATCCTTGCTAGCTCTTGGAGTATAAGAACAACGCAGTTTGGCTTTATATTCCTCTAGAAATATCTTTGGCAAATGAAGAGACTGATAATGCTTGAGATGCATATTTACCATTTAACCGCCAAGTAAATTTATAGTTTGGCTTACAAACAAAATGAAATAAGCTAATGTTTTATCTGCCTAGCTACAAATTTTAATTCCAGACTAAAACCTGTGAAGCAAGTTTATAAAATAATGCTTCGACTAAGAGGTAAGGGAGTGAGTTGCGGACATGTTAAGCCATGTACCCGTCTTCTCTTCTATCCATAAGTCTCCCTCCTCTCCTCATGTATTTCCCTCTATTCCTTCCTCCATCACTTTTAACATCCACACAACCCTCCAATCCCATCATATCTCCATCACCAAGAGCTGTGAAAGCCCTGAAATAGTGGGATCCCCTCTCCTACCCAGCAGTGAATAATGCAATCCGAGTGACTGATTGTCAGGAGGGAGTGGACTTGCGTGTGTGTGCACGTACTGCACCTGGTGCATGGTGTATGACTCATCTAACATCCGCAAGTGCTCCAATGCCCACAATGCTTCCTCTTAGCCCAGCAGAGTTCCATTCCACCAGCAGACTGTCCATGACTATAGACTATGTCCAGAGGAGTACAACTTTTTATGAAACCTCTCAAATCTAAGAGTGAGATTGCTTTCCAAAACCTGTCTATAAATATCATAAACTGTGAAGAACAAAACTGAATGCCTTCATTCGTAGTCTTTATTTAATCAAATTATTAATATTATAATTTCTATTAAGGAACTTCCTGTATGGTAGCTTGTGTTTAGAAATTTAATTAATTTAATTTTACTAAATAGAAAAATTTGAAGAACCTGTTCCTCAATGCATCAAACCAACTCCAGTCCAATCACAATAGGTGCTCAATGAGTTGGCTGAGTTTTGAGCCAAATGCTAACACTAGCAAACATCCACAATAACAACACTAACATGCTGATGTTGTTTGTTTCTTATCTTCATCAACATCTGCTTATTTTCTTCAAATTTCAAGGGAATTTTGTCTCTCCTCTGCTGCTCGTTGTTGTTTTTTCATATTATTGTACGATTTGAAACTTACTATGTTAAAGTGCCTTGAGATATCAAATATACTTGATGTCTGTGGCTTGTTCCTCATGAGATGTATAAAAAAGGCTATATCGCGAGTATAAAGTATAAATTGTCACTTGAATATTTTAAGCCGTCAGCATGAAATTATCATTGAGTTTTGCCTCTCTCTACTCATGCCCCTCTCACAGCAGACTGCGCACTCCCCGCCCATCTAGAGAACTCTCCTGCACACATGCGTATTTGTGTATCAGGATAGGAGGGAGGAGATTCAGAGAGTATGGAGAGAGTGAAAGAAATTGAAGAGCCCCATCGAGTTTACGAGTGTTCAGAGACGGTTATTGACAGTGTTGTTCATGTTTTTTGTGAACGCTGAACCGAACGAATCAGTTTACAAATAATGAACGATAACACCCCCCCCCCCCCCCCCCCCCCCCACAAGCACACAGGCCCTGGGGCACCGCTGCACAGTGAGACTAGAGGTGCGTTCATGTGAAGCAGCAGGCCTGACATTTATATTCGACTGGAAACAAGGTCATTTACACAGTGTTTTAAGCTCAAATGTCCGCTGATATCTTTCGACTAAGTGCATGCAGGGAACGTTGGAAATGCTCAAGTCCTATAGCTCAGCTGCTTCCTGTGGACTTTTATGGATTTAACATTTGTACAGGGATTTAGAGGAGATTTAAAAATATCAAGATATATAACGTGTATCGCGATATAGTCTAAAAATAGTGCGATATTTGTTTTTATTTGATCATAACCAGTCCAAAGTTTTTGAAATAATTCAGACAACATGGTGCTAGCTTGACTGAAGATTTCGCACCAATATTTTTGTATATTTATATATTCTGTTGGTTTATACAGTATATGTGGCCTTGGCCATGAATATAGATATCATGAACCATCAGTAATCATTTCAAACATGTTTTGTAGTTTTATTATTGTCTATGGTTTCATGGCCTGACTAAATAAAAGATACCCTGATCCACCACAACATTAATGTTTAATATCTGTAAGGCTGTTCGATTATGGAAAAAATCATAATCACGATTATTTTGGACAATATCGAAATCACGATTATTCAAACGATTATTATGTGCCCTTATTCTGTAGTCTATGCTTTATTCTTTAAATGACTGTAACCGGAAGTATCACTCACTTCCGGTTCAGGTAAACACCGATGACGGCTACGTGTCTTATTCCTCCGTGAAACCAGGATATCGGTGCCCGGTTATTACAACCCTTAATGATGACAACCCTAAAGGCCGGCGCATGCTTCTGTATTTCACGGCCCTGCAAGCGCAAGAGCCCTTTCGGGCCCCTTACGTGCTTATGTATCCCTTCTTACGTGCTTACGTGCGTTGCCCATTTTTTCTAAATACACGGCAAAGCTCCGTGATCCTCACGCAGCCCACAAGGATGTGATTGGTCTGCTAACTACATTCTTTCCGGAGTCGCATTTCCGGTTTCACGCCACATAATACCGGCAGAAACAACGGAAGATTTAGAAGAACGAATATGGACCAAATAGAAGAGCGTTCGGCAGAATAGATCCGAAAGTATGACCACTTGTACAACCCGTCACTGACTGGCGGATTTGTCCGCCAGAAAAAGGATCGCGGGTCCGGTGTGAACAGCCAGGAGGCTGCGCGCTTAAGAATGGACGCGGGGCAGCCACTACATTGTTGTGGTGCTGCTCCTAGTCGGATCCTTGAATCCGAAGTGTTCCCATACAAGAGAGCTTTTTCTACCCTTTTTGTCGATCAAACGGGGCTGCCCTCCCTCTGCCATTTTCCACTCGCGCTGTTTTTTAAATACCGCCGGTCCCCACACACACAACACGCCTCCTTCACTTTACAGCTGGTTGAGAGTGAGAGCCAGTCAGCTGGGCCGCTGAATGCTTTGGGGGAAGGACTGAATGTCGCATGCTCTTTCGAAAAACATGCCAAATAATAGTTTGTTATAATCGATTATAGTAGTTTGGAGATTGTTTGACATCGAAATCACAATTAAAATTTGATTATTTGAGCAGCCCTTATATCTGTTGACAAGTCCAATCTTTCTTCCCCTGCCCACAAACTAGAATCCAGACAGCACTTCCCCTCAAAGGGGCTCTCTAGTGTCACCATACAAAATGTGATCATCGCTTTGCTGTGCCAGGTCGGCTGAGAGCGCAGCAACAGACTGAGTGTGTGGGTGCGAGGGTTAGGCCACAAATTCACCAAAGTTGAAGATATCAAAGAACCTAGTTCAAAAGACAACTTAAAACATTTATTTTTACTACAGCAATTAACTAGATCTTGCACTTGCCTGCACTCCTGTGCTTTTATAATTATTATCACTTTCTTTCTTTGACTGATTTCAAGCATTTTTTTATCTAAATATATTTGTTAATATCTGACTATAGTGGCATCCGATCTTGATGGTGGATCATGATCTTGCTGGCTGCTGACCATAGACTATGATTGCAGCAAGACTGCTTGATACATAGTATTTCTCCTCAGATACTAGACCATTACTGAAAATAATCCATCAATTCATTGACCTTCAGTTGTCCTTCAAAAATTTTACCCATATCAATGCTGCTAAAACCTTTATTCTGATGATGTCCTCCTCTGAACTTGACATCTATTGCACTTTTGTCCGTCCTGGGAGAGGGATCCCTCACATGTGGCTCTCTCTGAGGTTTCTACATTCTTTTTACCCTGTTAAAACGGTTTTTAGTGGTTTGTCCTTACTCTTGTTGAGGGTTGAGGGCAGAGGATGTCACACCATATTAAGTCCCTATGAGACAAATTGTGATTTGTGAATATGGGCTATACAAATATTTATTTTATTTTAGCATCTATATTGTATGTAAAGCACTTTGAACTGCATTTCTCATATGAAAGCATCTTTACAATTAATGTTTATTTGTATTAATAATAATAATAATAATTCCAGTCCATCATAATGTAGATGTTATCATTGGTAATGGGAGATTGGAAAGAAAATGACGAAACTGAGGTATACAGAGCCGGGTCAGGTTATGCCGAGGTCTGACTGCCTGCTGAGAAATGTTCTATGTGTCACTGGAAACTACATAACTAAAGTGGATACCACCAATGTAATCCAGAGTTCTGCCTGCATGCCGTGGATGGGGAAAAACTTAAAAACACACAGATGCAGCTTGATTTCTCAAATTGCTGCCGATCATCATTTCAACTTTGACAGACGGGTCCATGCTGAAGTGTTTCTGAGAGAGTAGGGAAAGGAGAACGCCATCCAGGCAAGGAGGGGCTGATTCAATGATTTGCCTGTACACAACTCAAACAAAACAGTCAGAGATCTGTTATGCTTGCACAAGTCAAAATGTAAGTATTAAAATCTCAGTTCATTATGACACTTTAGCAGGATAAATTTGACTGTAGAGGGGTGCTACAGTTGAGGTAAATGATGACAAGTGCTAATTCTACAGTTGCGGGTAGGTCATAAGCTGTAGCTAATTAACATTAATTTCATGAATATGTTGATAGCAGACCAAAAGTCATCTTGTTTGCTCTCTGAGAGCTGCTGTCTACACTCAACCACAAACTGTTAGCATAGCTATGTAACAACGAACCATTTAGATAATAATTTGGTATTTGCAGAGGCCCAATATTGAAAGTCTGGGAACAGGATTTGGTGCCAAATAAAATACTAAATAAGGACATCTCTAGTTTCACCTAAGAATAAACCGCCTAAACCTTAACTTCTCTTTACATGCGAGTGCTGATGATCCATAAAGCCATGTTTTACAGAGCAGTTACTTTTAACTTGGAGAGTGCAATATTATCAGAGGCAATTTAAAGTAAGGCCAAACCTAAAAAAGTATTACCCAAAACATAAATACAGCAATCTGTAAGTCGGGAAACCCTGCAGATCTTTGGAATTCAAGTAAAAATGTAACTAGCAGACCACTTAAAGCATCTATATCCAAGGTGTGATAATGCTGTATGTGGAGAAACATGTGTGTATCTCACTAGTTTATTTTCTTTGACTTTGACTGGCTGCCCTCTCAAGCAGTCTGTGGGAAGACTGAGCCAATCCACCCACTGTACGGCTCACCTCTGTGCCGCTCTCTGCCTCTCTCCGTCTGCGTCTTTCTGTCTTCTCATCTATCTCTGTTGTTCCCAGAGACTTCAAACACTTTTTTAATTGGATGCAATTCAGCCAAAAGCTGGACTTGGCTGAATGGACTGGCGTTATCAGTGTCTAGGCAGATGGGTTGTAGCTGCTAAGGTTATTTCTCAATGCAAAGAAAGGGCAAATAGACAGAGGCCTGTGTGTGAGGTAGAGGGGTGAGAGGGTGGGGAGGAGGAAGACGGAGACGGACGGATATGTTATTGATAAGGAAGCATATGAGGAAACTCTCCTTTTTCCTGTGGGCACCAGGCAATAGATTATAAACTTATCTGCTGGATAGCGAAATAAGGAAACATCACTGGCTGCCCGCTGCTCCTCCTCCCCCCCCAGCCAGGAGATGAGTTTATGATAAAGCTGCTTCTCAATCACTGGGACCGCGTTGGCCACATGACCCTCGGAGTTTAGGGGGAGCTTGGCCATACTGCCTTAGATATTACTGCTGGCCCAAAGCCTCCTCGCTTAGTGATGTTGCAGCATGTCGTGCTACAGGACAAAATCATTGGCAGTACTTGATTCATCGTCACACTTTTAGCTATCTAAAAGGGGGTAATAAGGACAGAGTGATGGCTAACAAGGACAGAATTGGTACGCTGTGTGATTGAGAGCTAAATCTCCCCCCCCCCCCCCCCCTACACACAAACTAAATGCTGAATATATCCCTATTTTTCTTTACAAAATAGCATTTCATTCCATCTTGCAAACTCTTTGAGGCCACTGCTGCCCACATCAGGGCCATGACACAGTGCTTTGGCTCTGAAAAATATCCTCTTGTAACAGTTTATGATGTTCAAGCCCCGGAGAAGTAAACAAGGGCCTTGTCAGTCAGCAGGTCTAGGATGACTGGCAGGTTGGGGAGGTGGTGGATGTGGAGGTAGTGCCGGTGTTGCTGAGGTGTTGGAGATGGGGGAAGGGAGCCAATCACAGCAAAACCTACAGTA
This sequence comes from Pleuronectes platessa, assembly GCF_947347685.1. NCBI lineage: Eukaryota > Metazoa > Chordata > Actinopteri > Pleuronectiformes > Pleuronectidae > Pleuronectes > Pleuronectes platessa. Next base: position 25,740,610 of record NC_070635.1, on the reverse strand, counting down.
GCTTCTGGAGCCGGAGGCAACAGACAGAGAGAGCCAATGGAAAGGTAACTGTCAGAGAGAAGGGAAATGAAAAGAGGAGTTTGGAAGGAGAGACTGGAATGTCAGAGAGAGACCATGGACCTTTCCTTCCCTCCCTCCCTCCCACCTCTCCTTACTCCCTTCATCTCCTCTCTCCCCGGCAGACAGGCAGACATTCGGAGCTGAGCCACAGCAATCCTACTTCTCATTGTTGCCAAGGAGAGAGTGAGAGAGAAAGAGAGAGAGAGAGGCAAGGAAGGGCAAGGCAGTCTGATTGCAGCTGGATTTGAGGGTCATTTGAAGAACACAACCAGGCAAAGCAGAGACTGGCTCCATTTTCAGTTCACACCAGGGAACCAGAGCCCTCTTCCTCTCCTAAACAACAGCTAAATCAGTAGAAATGACAACGCAGTTGGAAGGTCATTTGCAACACAGCGAGCTCTGTGAAGGAATGCACTTCGATGCATGGCACGTAGAACGAGTGGAAAAACAAATACATGTCCTGCCAGTGCTCCTGCCCGTCTGTCCCCTCCGCATCCAGCTGGAGGAAAGGTATGGAGCAACTAACATTCATGCCTCTTTTCTATATATCAAAATGGAAAATGGAGCTGAGTATTAAGCCTCTGCACAGGGGAATCTTTAGCAGAGGATGCATTGTTTCCATAAGCTTTCCGAGCTCCACTGCACATCTGTGTATGCAGACACACGTAAACACACATCTTAATGCAAACAGTTGAGAATGAGCTACACTTGTTACATGCTCCCCCCCCTCACTAATAAGCTACCAAGCATCGTCAGACACAGTGCCTTTACAACACACAAACACAACTGCTACAGCTAGAATATTACTGGAGCAGGTCAGAGCTACAGAAAGCACCAGCAGACGCACACAGACAAAACACAGAAGCAGCAGCGGCAGAGCAGAAGAGCATTAAACACATCGAACAACATTAACGCAGAAATAGCAGAGTTGCTTGTTTGGTACTCACAGAATATTCAATGGTCCCTTTGGGTCTCTGGAAAGACATGCGCCTCCCATCCTTCTTCTCTGGGGTCTTCTTCTGCCCGGTATCTGTAAGCAAGCGAGGCAAGGTACGCATTACATTCATGTTCCCCTCTCCCCAGCTTGTCACAAGCTGCCGTTTCCCAGCCCCGTGGGTAGACAGCTCATTCGTCAACAGTGAGCAAGCCAGTCAGCCAGCAATGTGAGCTGTGAGCGCTGGACCACTTGCTCTCTCTCACTATCTCTCTCTCTCTCTCTCTCTCTCTCTCTCTCTCTCATTCTCGCTCTGCATCTACTCGCTTGCTCTCGCTCTCTCTCTCTATCACACTGTCCTTCCCTCGCTCACTCGTTCTCTCCTGTCTTCCTTCTAGCCCACTGTACAGCACAATGACAGCCGCTGAAAGTGCTTCACCTTGCCTTCCTCCCCCTGTCGCATCTCACGACAGACAGAAACAAGGCTGACCTCCATCAGGGCACCGCCGCTCTGGATGCAAGCACAAGAGGAGAAGAGGAAGATGGATTTGGTGGGAAAGCAGGGTGTGCTAAAGCTGGAGATTCGAGAAGAGGGAAAGTGGGGGCTGAGCTGGAGGGGGAGGGGGGGGGGGGGTGAATGAAAAGGGAGGGTTCAGTGCTATGTGTTGGTTGGGTAATGAGGGTATGTTGCACAGGGAAGTGACAGCTGAGGACGAGAGTGGGGGTGTAAACTGGCAGTAATTGCAGTAGCTCCAGTTGTTTTGAGATACTTTTAAGGGTTTACAGCAGTTTTTCTACTATCTGAAATTATCTGGAAGGTTTAGGAGCAGGCACAAAGCAAGATTGATGACTGCAGGAATTAAAGCAAAAGAGGTAGAATAAATAATGGCCACAGTTTAGGTCTTAGACTGATAGGAACACGAGGTAGAGGAGATGGAGAAAAGAGGAGGGCACGGGAGAAGATCGGAGCTTGGTGAGCATGGTTGAAGGCATGGTGATGAAGGAATGTGGATTGCAATATAGAAGAGAGCATATGAAAGACAAGTATAGGATAGGATGGGAGATAAAAGAAACGGGTAGGAGACTCTTGGGACTGGAGAAGGTCTAGAAAAAGGGCTGACATTGGTATTTGACGGCGGAATAAAAATAGGGAGCATAGGCACAAGGGCTTGAAAAATAACTAAGCCTTTGTGATTGGAGGTATCACAAAGGTGAGAGCCAATAAAGCATCTTATTGGTGAAGGTTCTGGTTTTGAATTTGGTTGGAAGATTCAAGTTGGACATGAACTGACCCCTGTTCGCACTGATGCCGCCTTTCTTTAGGTGTTTCACATGACCAACGAGTCCCTTTATCATTGTCTTTCTCATCGGGTACCACAGATGGGTCATACACCTGCGTTGCTATTTCTGGGACTTGGGAGGGTTTGGTAAAAAGTGCGGAAACCCGAGCTGCGTCAGGTGTAAATATCAGCCTCGTAGAGATGAAACTGTGGGTTACATTTATGAAATGCAGAGTTAGGTTTGGCAATACATGCTAGTGCTACTGAAAACGTTGTATTGTGTTTAATTTTGCTCACCATTTTAGGATTTAATCGAAGTTTTAAGACTGCACTGCATTGGTACAATGTTTGGGCTCTTCGCCGTTTAATATAAAGAAATGGCTTCTTGGTACCTCCTATCACAGGTTGCACATGTCCATAAGCTGTGAGCAGACAAACCAAAGACTGACCTCTCTTTTCCTTCTCAGATTGTTCAAGGTTGGTTGATGGTTTTAAAGTAGGGCTGTAAATACTTCGACTCGCAGAAAGTGCGTCGACGCGTCGTTAGGAAGGTGGCTGCACACAGTTTAGGCATGGACTCACCTGACAAGCAAGCTGAAGTGAGTGAAAAAAAAAAAAATCGCCCCAGATCATCTATCATAGGTTCCCAATAGTCGCTCTCTACGGACCCAGACCTGTTATTAGATAATGACGGCGTTTCTATTTTAACCTGCACAGCTTTTTTCCGTCTTTACAGTAGTAAAGAAAATAATATTATTTTATTATTGGAGTACACTTCAGCTCAATGTGAAAATTGTATTGTTACAATTGTTGTATTGTTAAGTATTGTTGAAATACTATTATATTATACTTACTGTGTCAGTTGACATTGATACTTCAATTTCTTTTGATAGACTGCTCAACTTGAATTTACATGGTGTTCACAAAGTTATTTGAATTTACTTTGGTTTTCATTTATTTGGTTGTTGGACAGCTTAATTTAGATTGAGATATTCCTTTAACTTTAATGGAACAAGCTCTTCCAGTAATTTTATTTTGGAGTGAAATGGGAAAGTAAAAGCAGTGGACTATTTTTTTGTTGTGGAAAAATGCCTTGCAGTGCATACTATGTTTTTTTCCGATTTGTTTGTATTTGAGAGAAGATTATTAAATAAATATAAATGAAACAAGTTTGTAATCTTATTTTTGATTAATTTATTATCATAGTAATAGAGTAATTCAAAAATAATTGCTAGATTAATAAAAAAAGTAATTGTGAGATTAACGCAAAATAAATATCGTTGGATTAATCGAAAAATTTTATAATCAATAGGTGCAGTGTTAGTTCTGGTCAAAACCAATTCTCTAAGGATGGGAACTATTGCCTGATAGTCTGTCACTCCACCACTTTGATTTGTACAGATCTATCTCCCAATAACATCACACCGACCTAACATCAGCAGTTTAGCATCGCGGATGTAAATGGCAGTATACATTCCCATTTGCCTCAATACAGCCCTGACCTCAGCACACCATCACAAAGCTGTTAACATGACTGTAGACTATAAGCTCATTTTGAAAGCTGAAATTATGTCCTTTAACAATGATTACATTTTATCTGATTAGTTGTGGTTTCACATTGTAGTTTCAGGAGCACACTTAATACTTTTGTAGGACACACGTAAGTCCTGTGGTCATCACCTACACCTACATAATAAAATACTTTGATTGGTTTGTAGATGGGCGTGAGTTTGATGGAAGTAAGTTGTGAATTCCACTACTGTATTATTAATAAAGTGCATAGAAAAACTGTAAATTATACATTTCACTTTGTTAATTTTGTTGCCACTGTAATATCAATATGGTATAACTACCTGCAAAATAAATGTCCTCATCATAATGATATCAAATCATATTGGTACAGGCGAGGATACACATGCAATCCTAATTGCTTTCGCTTCTTTTTCCTTTAATGTTGTTTAATGCTGACTCAACTTCCTGCAATTGGTGCAGGAGTCTGAACTATGAACCAACAGTTATCTCCAGAGAACTTGTCTTTCATTCAATAGCACCTTGGATAAGGAGTTGCGTTGAGCGGAAACTGTGAGTGTAAAATATTACTTAGGAAGGATTATTATTTTCAGTGGAATAATACAAATTGGAGCTGTTGACTGTGAATGACTGCGTCTTAATTCCTATTAAGAGGCAACACGTTATCAGTGTGATTCCATGCTTCCCTGTTATTCAATATTATCCACCGTGTCTGTGTTTGACTGCAGGTCATGCGAGAGCAGCAGACAACATGTAACATGAGTTGGTAATCAAACAGCAGAGGTGCCAATCTACTTTGTGCGCTGCAGGACTGCACAGACGATGAGCCATGTATGTCTGATTCTAAACTGGGGCAGGCTGAGCACAGCGAGGGTAAACACAAGATCAGGCTGAAGTGCCTCAGACTTCCAAACAATACAGAACGAGTTGCAGCGAGACTCAAAGACAGACAGAGAAAGTGAGGGAGAATAACAGACATGCATTAGCAGCTGCAAATCTGTTCGCACATGGTGAGCCAGTGATTGGTCTAAAATTAAACCTCACCATGGATGGTGGCACAAGAAATGGGTATTTTATTCACACTGCAGACACACAGTGAAACACATCACTGGGGCCGTCTTCAATAAAAGGAGGCTACAGTTTCATCCCACTCCACAGGAAACCTGGAAAAGTCTACAAATCGCAGCCTTTGTTGTTTGTTTCAATTCGTCCATTTGCCTTCAGTAATATTCTAGACCTATGATTTTCAGTTTTTGGTGAAAATTCAGAGCAGTCAATTTAAATTAGTTCCTGTTCAGATGGAAAGTCTTTGCTTTTCTACCATAGGACACATTGAGACAGCATGATATAACATACTGAAAATGACAGACTTGAGCTCTTGGTGCAGAAGCTGCAGTGGATAGGTCAGAGGAAATGGGCCTGTGGCCAGTGCAAATCTAGATAAAGTCAATGCACTTATCTCTGCTGAACAGCCGAGTGGAGAAATTTCTAATAGAGGTGACCTTAGGTCGCTAGTTATCTAATTTGTTGTTCAACCAAGTAAAACAACAGTTTCCACAGCGTAAGCAATTTTACTGTTTTTGTCATAAAGAACATTTACTTGGCTCATTAATGGGCTGAATATCACTAGGTCGACTGTACAAGGAGCTGTACAACTCGCTCAGACGCTGCATCCGCCTCAGGGCCTATGTCAGTGTCTCATGCCTCACTGTCACCACAAATTAAAGAGTTTATGGTTTAACATGGCTTTAGCGGGGGGGGGGGGACAACGACACATTTTTAGGGTGAATCACGTAAAGAGAAACTTTTTTCTTTAGTAAAATAATAAAAAAAAAAAAGAAGATTTAGACTGACAAATATTTCATATATCAGGCTATCACGAGAGCCTAAATGATTTTTTATTTGCTTATTAATATCAGCCGATACGACCCTATCGCATACATTTTGCATTTATATTTGCTGACATGACTTCTATTTATTTTACACAATAAAAATGAAGGAAAAATTTGTATTTATATCTTTGTCATATGGGTTGGATAACTTCAGCCCATATAGAAGTATCAGCAACTTTTTATTCCATAACATCGCAATCGTCCCCTGTACTCCCTAAAACATTCATGTTGTTTTAATAGACAATTAAAATGTCTCCATTGAAGCAAGCAGCAACAACTATATGCAAATTTACAGGGTTTTATACAATTTCAATTGATTGGAACAATTCGATCCTTGACAAGAGCTACATACAAATGCTGTACATGGTATCCGACTTTAAAAATCATGCTGTGTTCTGTACCAGTGCATCTGTTGAGTATGATTCACAGCCTCTAAATATACAGTGGTGTCCCTCTTCGCTTTGTACACAGCCATGACAAAACTGAGGCAGGCAGGGAATAGGAGAGTTAACAACTGTCTGGCTAACATTCCCTCCCGGTCTGATAGAATACACAAGCAGCCAATTTCCCTATGCTCCCTTGTTTTCCCTGCCTACAGGCTATATGCAGCCCTCCCCGGATGTTATTTTTAGAAAAAAACCTTAACAGTTGGGGAGGCAGCAGCTCTGCACCACAGCCACACTGAACAGGTGCTGTGCAGGACCAGCTCGAGAGCCGGAGAGTCTGTTTGTGAGGGAGGGAGGACAGAGGCAGTGTCTTGCCAATTTGTGGTGCACAAAAAATTGACACAATAACTGAATAACCTGGGAAATATAATTCAACAAGCCTGCAACACCCCCCAGCCGTTGTGTTTAGGGTGTTTTTGTTTGACCTGAATGATCTATGCTCATTTTCGATGAGATTGACATCATCCTGTGATTTTCAGTGCCAAATAATAAGCTGAAATATTGATTATTCAATCAATGTTATCAATCAATACCATTGATTACTGTGTTAATGCTGTATCAGACCATTTGAGGCAATACTAAAAATCAATGAACCCATGCTTCATGGCACTTGGATTCGGATATGTTGCAGCAATTTGATGGAGAATTTTAATTTTTCCAGGTGTTTAAAAAACAAACAATCCTTTCCAGCAATTTTCCTAATGAGTTTAAGAAGATTAACATCAGCAGAATATAACGAGATAAACAAATACTTAGTCAAAAAGGTTTTTTTATCAGCAGTTTCCCTTCTTAATTATCAGTGTAGGTCTATCAAATAACCAAACTAAGAGTTGAGGCTGTCTCGACAGCACTTTGAGCTTAAAGTTAAAAATGAATACACCATGCTGATAATGATCAGGTGCTATGTTCACCATCTTAGTTTAGCACATTAACATGCTAACATCTTTCAATTAATGTAAAACACATCACATTTGAGGCTGCTGGGCATGAGGTTTTACTTGTATGTGTCATAAACCAAAGTATCTAATAAATTTGACCTGTTGGTGGTGCTGGATCAATATAAATCCGGGGATAACCAAAGTTAATAAGATCCTGAGGGTGGAAAAGAAGAAAATCTCATTGCAATCCATCAGAGAGTTGTTGGGATTTTGAAGTTTGGACCACAGTGGCAGAACGGCAGATAGACCTACTGTGGAGACAGTGCCGGCCCCAATGCTACTTGGACTTTTTAATGTGTGAACTGGCTGCGTCTCTCCATCTCATATTCACATAAACTGAATCTGTTTGGCTTCTAAATGTGGTTCAGATACAATAAGCAGTAAGTAAGAAGACACTGAGAAATCTGCAACATTTTAAAGGCCAGAAAACAAAGACATCAAAATGAGATGTTAGTTGGCCACTTTTAATACACATACTTATACCACTGTGTACTACCCAAACTACATCTTAGCTTTACATACTTACCGTCCCTCTTCCATAATGAGGCTGCTCAGTTATAATACAAACAATTAAGGGCATTAAATAAGCTCAACATCTGTTGGCATTGATGGGACTGCTCAACATCAGCAGCCCTCTGGCACAGTTTAACATTTATTTCCTCCTGTTAATGTTCTGGGTGTTTTTGGTAGTTTTTCCTTACTCTTGTTGGGGGTTTAAGACAGAGGATGTCACACCTTGTTAAGCCCTTTAAGACATATTGTGATTTGTGAATATTGGTTATACAAATAACATTTGATTGATTGAGTTTGAGACAGAAACCCCAAGGTCACATTATCAAAACAGAATAAGCTTGATAGCTAGTTATATCAGAAATCCAATGAGAGTGGCAGGTAAAGAGATACTAGGCCTGTTTCACAAAACAAATTTTGCTCTGCCATCTGATTTTCTGGCTCATGTGCAATGTGTTGGAACAATAGCAGCTCACTTGTGGCATCATCCTCAGATTGGATACAATCTAGGATTCAATTCAATTTGTGTAACACCAAATCTCAACAAACATTGTCTCAAGGCACTTTAACATTGTGAAGTTAAGACCTTAAAATTATACAGAAACCCAACAGTTGCCACAATGAGCAAACACTTGGATAAGGAGGCGTAAAGCTCAGAACATGGGTTTCGAAAGCAACTGATTGCTATTGATTAAAATCATGCAGCTACACTTGTATACATATTTACCTGGGTAAAGTTATATATAATAGGGAAAATAAATACTGAGAATGCTTTTAACTTGATATGTCAACACTGACAAGACCACAGTGCTGGGCTAAGAGCAATAGATAGAGAGCTGTTACCGACTTGAATTAAAGTCTGTGAGAGGAGACTCTATGCACTGAAATGCTTACTCAAACAAAACAGGAGTGAAAAGTGCTGACTATATCACACAGTGACAAACTCTGGCTCTAAAACTAAGCGGCTGGTGTCGCTATCTTAACACCAAGTTGTGAGGAGGACATGACAGTTTTTTGGCAGCGAAGAGGAACAGAATGTTTTATGACCTCCTTTCACATGTGCAAAATAGAAGTTATTTGATGTGTATCATGAGAAAAGTAAATTGTCCTCATGCGATCATTTGACACAAGGACAGAGTAAATGTGATAGAGAGCTGGGAGGCCAACTTCAGGGAACGGTCATGATGATGTCAAAGCCTGTGTGTGGATGCATTTGAGAGACTCAGCTGTTACTTCATGTTAAGCTCCAGATGGAAACACAGACAGACACAACCCACGTTGAACTGTTAATGACAGCACAACAGGCGCATGGATCATCTTGTTTAATGCTGTGATATGAATCAGAAAGAACGTACTTTTTTATTTTACTGCTGAATCATTTCAGCTGCAATAGGCAAACACAAGCTGCACCAGTCTTAAAAGACTAGATCATATTCACTATAGTAAGGAATTTTTTTTCTATATACTGTTGAATACTTTAAAGTTAATCTATTATGCTCATTTCCAGCTCTATGCTTTATTCTGGGACTCTGCTAGAGCAGCTTTGCATGATTCATAGTTTAAAAAAAAAAAGACTATTTATGTCACACTGCCTGGCACTCAGCCCCCTATTTAAGTCTGACTTAAACAGGTAATATTAGCTCTGGCCTCCTTAATATCCTGCTTTCTTCTGATTGGATGAACATCTGTTAACACTTGTGAGCACTGATTCATCCTCTTAGGATGGACGTTCTGAACACGACTGCTTAATCAGGTAACTAGTAACTAAAAATAACTAACTATCAGAAGATAATTGATTGGAAATGGTGAAACTTCTAAGATCCATCTGTATTCGGGTATGGATACCTGACCCCACACGTCTTATGCAGTTATTGAAATGATATTCAGGTTTTGGTCAGGTTCAGACATTTGGCTTGGCTGGGTTATGTACTTGATGTTCACACTGCATGCGCCTGTTCTGTGGAAAAACATTTGGCTAGGGGAGGGTACAAAAAACTTGAATACCTGTCGAGTTCGGATCGGGCTCGGTTCGATTTCTGTCAGACTCGGACGCGATCTGACAGAAAATGCAGCCCTATCCGTTCACGCAAGAGGTCCAGATGTCAACCCTCCTCCCCTTCTGGGGTCCAGATGATCAGAGACATACAAATATGGGCTCTGACTAAGTCAGTTTAATAAACATTTTTAAAGCACAAGGTTGCTTTTGTAACAATACAAAATCCAAAACAAACTGATAAATACAATGCCTATGCTGGAATAACATGAAACAAAGTGCAATTAACATTTTGTCGTGGAATTAGCATAGGCCACTAAACCACTGAAAGATTGAAGCAAAACTTCACATGCAGCCTATTGTCTGTAGGCCTACTTCCCTAATTCAGTGAGAGAAATTGGCTTTAGCTTTCTCTGCTGGTATTTTGAACCTTGGCAGAAATGGGGTCAGTGCCATTCTCCAACCGGCATGTAAATGTTCATTAGCCATTCTTGAACGGTCTTTGGTATTAATAATGTTAAGTGTTCAGAATGCTGATTCACAACTGTATGTGGAGCCAAATATCTTCAAGGTGTGTACTGCCACATTAGTGAGAATAGGGAAAACTCTCAAGTAGAGTCTGTAGCCTGGAGCTGGCAGCATCACTAACTCCACACTGCTCTTGCAGTCCTTCCTTTGCTTGCAGATCAACAAGTTCCACCTGTAGAGATGACATATCTACCCACTTGAAGGTCATTTTAGCCTCCTGTGAAAACAAGGTTACATTATTGACCAGAAAAGGATTCTGAATGAGAAAGAGGACCTGTTCACCCAGACTGAAGTCATCAAAACAATCACTGAAGTTTCCAATCAGTTTTTGTATGAACTGAACATGAGAAGAAATATCTCTGCAGCAGTAGGTAATTTGAATTTGTATCAACCTCCGTCAGGAATTCTCGAACACTCATATGTCCGCTGTTATGTGGAGAGGGAATAAGAGAGGACCCGCGTACAATACTCATACTGGGCTCTGAGCTCATTTATTTCCGCGTCCTTACCTCGGACTGCTGCGGGTAGGAGTCTTCAAAGTGTGTTTGGTTTCATAATGGCGTTTTAAATTGCCGCTTTTGACAACCGCAACAAGCTCAGAGCAAATGAAACAAAGGTCTTGTTGAGCTGACTGCAGGAAGAATAAATACATACTTTTCTGTTCACTCTCCTCGGAACTCAACTTTCTTAATTTTTGATAACGCCATATTTCGCCTTCATCCATGTGTCTCCGACTGCGTGTGTCTCTCTACCTAGCTCGGCTCGACAGAGTATATGATAGCAATACATAGGACCCAGGCCGCTCCACTGGGCTGGCATCATTATGCCTGATTAAAGTCTCTTAGGTGTTAAACCAGGCCGCCACATATTATTTCTTTCTTTTGAGTGAAGAGTCGCGGTCCAAATGGAAACCTATCGCGGCCGGATTTGGACCCCTGCCGTAGAGCAACAAAGAATACAGCACAAGACTATTTATTATTTAACAAAGTAAATAGACGTAGTCTACATGGATAACCCATTATACTTGAGTACAGTAATTGCCAAAAGACTACTCCAATATAATGTGTTTTGAAATAACTTGTACATACATACGATAAACTCTGATGGGGCTGTGTTCTGAGCAGTGCGCGTTATTGTAATTCCACTACTTTTAGCGGTAACAAGCATGTAACGAATAATTTTTTCAAATCAAGTAACGCAGTTACAATTACTGAAATTTAAATGAGTTCGTTACTCGCGTTACTCTCCTTTGTGAAAAATTAACACTTACAGACAAGAAGACAAGATAGGCCTTTAGCTGCTTCTGATCTGACGTCGCAGGACCTTGGTGGAGCAATGATACTGTAACAGCCCCTGGCTGGCAAAGCATGACAAGAGTTTCAAACTGATGCGTCACGGCTCTTTATTTAAACATCACATCGAGGCGCCGTAGAAAACACCGAAAAAATAGAAGACAACAAGTAAACATAAACATTTAGTCAAATACAAATACAACTGTTAAAACACCTAAACATCAGCTAAACAAACAAATAACCGCGTGAGACAAGTTTGACAGGTTAACGTGACAGCGACTCCCGTTCCGCGCTACCTGTAACAAAGGGACTAAAACCCGCTTCGTACCTCATTCTGCTCGGTGAGGGGTTTTAAACGAGGATAACCCGTCCGTAAGATAGGGAAACCGTACAGCTGGCGTCCTGTCGTTTCCTGCTGTTACTGTCATGAAGACGCAGCTGTACGGCAGGTGTTTACGTCTCAGGCTCGGACCGGAGCGAGAGATTTGGTGTGTCTATTAAATCTGTCCGCTCCGTGAGAGCTACAGGCATTTATACAAGGTGAGTCGCTATGCTTTAAAAGACAACAAATTTCTAACTTAAATAACATTATACATACTTTGAACATAAAGAACAAAATAAACAATATATTATGTGTTTGACTGTTCAGTATTGTTCATATTCATTACATTTAAAAAGTAGACATAAAAGTAACTTAAAAGTTACTTTCCCTAGTAACTAATTACTTTTGATATACAGTAACTGGTGAAGTAATTCAATTACCTTTAAAATAGTAATTGTAACTAGTAATTGTAACTAATTACTAATTTTCAGTAACTTGCCCAACACTGGATCTGAGCGGATAAAGTGATGAGGGGAGGTCAGTTTGTAGTGAACGCTTTGTGTTCAGAACAGCAGACACCTGAGGTTTGTCTCACAAGGATTACTCTTAAATACATTCACCTTATTATTTGAAACTTTGTCCACATTTAATAGGGATATTTGACAATGTCACATTATATAAACAGTAAACAAGGCAAAGCTTGAAAGGTCCCTTTTAAATTCCCCAAACCTGCAGGAAAGTAATAACACTTATGGATCCTCTAATTATGTCTCATATACAGTGGAGGAAATAATTATTTGATCCCTCGCTGATTTTGTAAGTTTGCCCATTCACAAAGACACAAACAGTCTATAATTTTAATGGTAGGTTTATTACAATAGTGAGAGATGGAATATCAAAAGGAAAATCCAGGAAATCACTTTAAATAAAATATATAAACAGACTTGCATTTTATCGAGTGAAATAAGTATTTGATCCCCTGCCAATAAATGGCTTAGTACTTGGTGGCAAAACCCTTGTTGGCAAGCACAGAGGTCAGACGTTTCTTGTAGTTAATTACCAGGTTTGTGCACGTATCAAGAGGAATCTTGGTCCACTCCTCTTTGCAAATCATCTCCAAATCCTTAAGGTTTCGAGGCTGTCGCTTCGCAACTCGAAGCTTCAGCTCCCTCCACAGATTTTCGATGGGATTAAGGTCCGGAGACTGACTTGGCCACTCCATGACCTTAATGTGTTTCCTTTTGAGCCACTCCTTTGTTGCCTTGGCCGTATGTTTTGGGTCATTGTCCTGCTGGAAGACCCATCCACGACCCATTTTCAGTGCTCTGGCGGAGGGAAGAAGGTTGTCACTCAGGATTTTACGGTACATGGCCCCGTCCATCTTTCCATCAATGCGGTGAAGTCGTCCTGTCCCCTTAGCAGAGAAACACCCCCAAAGCATAATGCTTCCACCTCCATACTTGACGGTGGGGATGGTGTTCTTGGGGTCATAGTCAGTATTTTTCCTCCTCCAAACACGGCGAGTCGAGTTGATGCCAAAGAGCTCAATTTTGGTTTCATCTGACCACAGCACTTGCTCCCAAGACTTCTCTGAATCATTCAGGTGATCATTGACGAACTTCAGTGGGGCCTGTACATGTGCATTCTTGAGCAGGGGGACCTTGCGGGCACTGCAGGATCTTAATCCATTGCGGCGTAGTGTGTTCCCAATGGTTTTCTTGGTGACTGTGGTCCCAGCTGCCATGAGATCATTAGCAAGCTCCTCGCGTGTAGTTCTTGGATCATTTCTCACCTTCCTCATCATCAGTGATACCCCACGAGGTGAGATTTTGCAAGGAGCCCCAGAACGAGGACGATTGATGGTTGTTTTGTGCGTCTTCCATTTTCGAACGATCGCACCAACAGTTGTCTCCTTCTCACCCAGCTTCTTGCCTATGGTCTTGTAGCCCAATCCAGCCTTGTGCAGGTCTACAATCTTGTCCCTGATGTCCTTAGACAACTCTTTGGTCTTGCCCATGGTGGAGAGTTTGGAGTCTGACTGATGAATGCATTTACAGGTGTCTTTTATACAGGTGATTGGTGACTGATTGACACACAGGTGTCTTTGCTGCAGGTAACATGTTTTTTTTCAGTGTATCTAAGGAGTAGGAGTATTTAACCAGTCTGTGGGAGCCAGAATTGTTGATGGTTGGCAGGGGATCAAATACTTATTTCACTCGATAAAATGCAAGTCTGTTTATATATTTTATTTAAAGTGATTTCCTGAATTTTCCTTTTGATATTCCATCTCTCACTATTGTAATAAACCTACCATTAAAATTATAGACTGTTTGTGTCTTTGTGAATGGGCAAACTTACAAAATCAGCGAGGGATCAAATAATTATTTCCTCCACTGTATTTCAAGCTGCAGAAAGATAAAAGCAATGCATCACACCAACAACAGCTAATGTAAACGTTCTTAGTTAATACCACTGAAAAATAACAAAGGAGGCAAAGAAGTCCAACAGCACTATATCAAGAAACAGGCCATTATTGCTGTGTAGCTCAACTGTAGTGCTAGTAGAGGCTGCAGTCTTTCCATTGTAATGAATATACCATACATGGGTCTAGTGGAGCTGTCAACTTAAACACAGAGAACACAGTGTGACAGGCAACAGCCCTTTGCCACCACTCTCAGTACCACTCAGCTCTATATTACACAGCCCCCAGCCGCCTGCCTCCACGGACCAGCCTATACACTTCTCTGCATTATGGGAAACTTTGCTGAACTGCATATTTGTGTGTGCATGTGGGAATGCCTGTTGTAGAACAGGGGGCTCTGGATCTGCCCTCTCCTCTTATTAACTCTCGCACCATGTTGGCTAATCTCCCTACGATAGTGTAGCTGGTAAAATGGCTTATGATCTTCTCACTGTGACACATTAAAAAGATGGACTCCGATATGTCCTGAGGGATGTTATTGTTAATACACACTCATTCAATTAATATTCTGACAGCGTGTACATGACTGTTTCCATAGTGACAAACTTGGTGCAGATTTAACCCTATGAACCCCAAGCAGCTTCAGGGCAATTTATCCTCCCATAGGCGCTTTCAACTATTTACATGTTTTCAAATCCAATCTGTACACTGCTCAGTACATCAACACTACAAACACATTTCACCATGCAGAGGCACATGTGGCTCTTATACAACTTATCCTCATATTTTTTAGTTGTAACACAATAGTGTGATGAAATATACTCCAACGTTCTCGCATGGTTACTTATTGCAGCCGGATTATCACTGATTTGGTGGCTTTTGAGTTGCAGTGAGAAGTGTAATTTATTATTATTATTACTATTATTATTAATAGTCTGAATTTTGTAAATGGTTAATTGTTGGAAAGTTTAAATGAAACAAGCAGTGTAAAGTCATTTTGATGAAATATCACAATTTAACACTAAGATTTGTATTTTTTTCCTAATGAAAACATAGGTCATGGATTATAAGTTTCTAGGGCTGTCTGAGAGCTGAAATTTGACATTTTTTTCAGTCGTTACAGTTTCAGGCTTAAAACTGTTGGGGATTCTTAAAAAAAACTATACCTTTTAAACACGCAGACAGGTTTTTGGTTCATACGGATGAAGAGAGAGAGAAAAGGTAGTTGATCAAAATAAAAGTGACAAACCTGTTTGCATTACACAGTGGGCATATTAGCTTGCGCTAATGGTGGCACTAAATGATAAGTGAGGATATCATAATGCATCCTGTGGGTAAACTGATGATCTGTATTGAATTTCATGGCAATCCCTGTAATCGTAAAAAAGGCATTCATTTAAAAAAAGAAAAATCGAAACCTAATGGTGGCACAAGAGGAAAAGTCAGAGATTTAAATAAATTCATAGCAGTGATAGCCCCATATGCCTCCAGTGTGGCAAAAAAACAAGGTTTCAGTTTAGGATTGTTTTTTTATCAATAGATAAACTTGGTGGTCATACTAGCGACAGTATCAAAATATTTCACTTGATAACTAACACTATCTTGTATATTTGTAAATTAGTTCAGGTTAATACATTTTGACAACCGTTGGTTGCAGCCTGACACAATTCTAGAGCTACACGCAGACACTGGCCACGCTGTGATGAATCATCCTCCATCTCAGTAACACGCAGTGAAATATCTGATCCACAGTTCATGCAGCTGGAAACAGGAGGTCCTGCCTGAGCCCCAGACCTCCCTTCTACTGTCACATGCGTTCAGACTCCAGGGCTCACTGATCACACTGTGATTCATCAGACCTCTGGCGTTAGGGTTATTGCACTTTGAGCAATATTTCTTTCAAAGTCACAGTTGGGAGAGGGAGGGAGTATTTTTTGTGTGTGTGTATGTGTGTGTGTGTGTGTGTGTGTGTGTGTGTGTGTGTGTGTGTGTGTGTGTGTGTGTGTGTGTGTGTGTGTGTTGTGCAGGTGTGCAAGTGTTTGTTGTAGCGGGGTAAAATGGGGATGATGAATGGTATGCCCGAAGTCTAACTCTGCACTGGCTGGATCAATAGCGTTGACACACATAATGTATGCTTGCAGTAGCTTCAATCACAACTCTGTGATTCACCTTACCATGACAGTAATGCAACGCTGTGACTCAACTCATGTGTGATGGTCTGCAGTGGGGCATTATTGACCATTGTCCATTCATTATAATAACGTAATAACCCAGAATTAATTAAATAACCTTTGGTCTCTGTAAAGACTGAACTGATGTCTTGTTGGAGAGCAGATGGTAGAAAATTGGAGAAGGTTTGCATAAGCATACCTTTAGTCATAAGTTATCTACCTTTATGGTACGATAGAGCATTTTTATTGGTTTACGTCACCTTTTGGAGCCCTGGCACACTGCATCTCGGCAGCAACACTACCCTCTCAGGTTACAGCTCCAATCAATAGCAGGAGAAGTGATGAGCTCAGCTATGAGAAACACAAACTGTGCATTATTAGATCTTCTTATTAAGCCAAAAGCAAAGGGTCCTGTTCAGGGAGCCGATTAGAACAGGCTTTAGTGTGGTACAGGCCAAACCCAGGTACAGGGTGTACACAGTATGCATTCAAATCAGGCAACATACTCATTCAAGTTCATTATATATTGTTAAATGTATAAGTTTACTCACATTAGTCACCACTAGAGTGATACGTCTCTTATAGCGGAATGTATTAGCTATCTTAAAATAAAACAGCAGATATAACAGTATTTCTAAGATGGAATATGCTAGATAGTGGGCCTGGTGATGCTAGGTAGATTTTCTTTGTGACAGAGGCAGGCTAGCTCTTTGAACTAAGCTAACTTTAGCAGTGGGCTGTTGCCTCATATTTAGCATATACACATGATACCAGTAATAAACTATTACTTTAAGCTGTCACTTCTATAATATATTAACTAGAATGGAACTCAATAGAGTGCATATATCCACCAGGGCCAAACAGTCCCCTTGTGAACGCACTTCATATTCCCTAGAATTTAATCTCAGATAAATAAATAAATGTATCAATCCACTAAATATGTCAGACTTTTTTTTCTATCATGGCCCATGTATTATTTTCTGAAAAATGTACGCTAATGTCAAAAAATGCATTGTTAAAGAAAATTGTTGATCCAAACCATGATCTGGTGGATCATTCAAGTTTGATTTGCACCAAATTTGAATGGGTTTCCCCTGACCCATACTGCATTATTCAAAGTTTTGATGCAGTAGTTTTTGCATAATCTTCACTAGATACAAACCAAAAATAAACTCCTTGGTGGAGGTAAAAATGAGACATGGGTTAAATTTGAATGCAGTACTGCTAATTGTAAACTGCAAACACAGTATTAAACACAGAATTGTTACTTTTACATATATAAAAGATTTGAAAATCGTTTACCTTTACTGGATTTAAAAAAGGCGATCTGTAACATGGGCAATATAAAATCCTCTACAAAGTGAAGCTCCTGTCTGCCCACAGTCTGTAATGGAAAATCAGGAGCAGAGGGTGGATCACCTTAATTTCCATGAAGCCAGACAGGTCTGCTGAGATCAAGAGGAAGAAGTGATGAAAGCGCATCCATCTACATGACACCACACAAGTAGGATGAGATTGGACAACTTGATGAATTGTCTTCCTCCCTTGCACAGAAACAAAACTCATCTTACAACAGCTTTTGAGCCAAATGTTAAACCGGTTCAACACAGCAAGCTCCTCATTAAAGGAGGTCAAAAAGAATAACGCCTCAGAAATGTGAAATTGTCCTCATAGTTGCCCTTTCCCATATAGAGCATGGCTCAAAGAAGAAGCTGAGCAACACATTTTAAACCCCAGTTCAAAACAAACAAACCTTTGTCAAACATTCACAGATGTTCAAAGATGAAGGATGATCATTGACCTAATTTTTCTCCTCTGCCATCCTTTGAACTGCCCAGAACGAAATGCTGATGCTACTTATTCTGTTCCAGTTACAAACGGATCAATGTCGGAGATGTAAGAATTGTGAGTCTTGCAGGACTGACAATGGCAGCATAATATTCCTAATCATGTTCTAATCCGACCTCAAACCTGCAGCCTCACACAGACCAATGTGTCGTCAAAGCTGCGTCCAAATACGTGTATCAGTTATATATTTCCCTGGGACTGTTTTGTAAAAGTTGATGAAAAGGTTTGCCTTTTAAATTTGTTTATTTCAAGTTGTAGTGGGACGCCCTAGTAGCCTGATGGTAATACCACCTAAATACAACATCCAGTAACCCAGCGGCCCCCTAATGGGAGCAACCAAAAGAAGAAGTAGGAGGAAAAGGAGAAGAGACCGATAAAAACTGGGAGCTATTAATGTTATTTTCTGATAGAAGAAAAGGCCATGGAAACAGGAAACACGGTCTTCAACACTGGTCAGTTAAATCTATACATTATGACATCATTTTCCAATGTATTTAGGGCTTCTTCAAACACTAATTAAAATATTGAAATTTTCAGTTCAGTTAAATAGTCAAGATGTTGCAATGACTCTATTCCATATTAAAAATTGTGTTGTGTTGTACACAATATATTTGAATACTCATATGATGAACAGCACTACACACAAACACCCATTTTTAACCAAGCTCCTAATGTTAAACAACTGTTACTGTCATATTTGTGGAGTCACACCAAAACACAACAGATAAGCATGACTCATCAGAATTGGCTATTTTTGGGACAGGCAGTCTTTTGAGTTACTCACTGTAGCAGTACAATCTTTTGTAGAAGTAAACCGTGATCATTGGTACTAATGCCAAATACAAAATTGAGATCTTTGAAATTGTGTAGCTAGATTCGAAAGAAATCATCACTAAAGATGCATTATCTTTGGGAATAGGAGAAGGATGTTTGCCGAGGCCTGGTCTTCTTTTCAACTGGAGGGATGAAGATGCAGTTGAGTCAATCAGAGCAGCTCTTAATTACCTTCCTATAAACGTCAACTGTGCTCAGCATTTGTGCTCATCATCTGGCCTCTTTCAAACATCTACTGTAGAAATATCTCAGAACATGTCACCAGGAGGTACAGTATAACACGGTTTCATTTTGGGTCTTTCTCTGTGTTGTTTAACATGTCATCTTTCCCACTCAGCTCTCCTCTATCATCATTCAGACATTCAATTATTGCTACTGAGCTGAGCCCCCGAGTGTGTGTTTTCATCTAGGTTTGATTTTACCTCTCAACTGACCTCCTTTCTTGTTTTCCAAGCAGGAACCTGTTATAGGGACACCCTGCTACTATGTTGTTGACAAAGTCCTTGAAGAAAGACATGGTTTCGGTAAGGTAATTGATTCTGTTGCTGACTGAAACACAGTTCATGTGGACAGAACATCCTTGAAAAGTCAGGGAGCAGTCATGAGTTCAGACCCTGAACACTCTGTTTGAGCCAAGGAGGTGCTCAGCGTCGTGGTCCAGTGATCCTACTGGGACTCCCGCCACTTACGGCCCCTTGGCGGAGCCATAACAGATTGTCCTACTGGCATGCAGGACGAGAGACTTGCTCATACAATCTGCTCAAGGACTTCCTGGAAATTAAGGTGATTAAAATCACCTATTACAGTGAGCACCTGGAGACTGCAACATCTGAATCATGCTGATAATTGCAGCAGAGTCAGTGTCAGCCTTTGGGGCAATAGGGATGGTGACAAATAATTGAGGACCCTAGGGACAGAAAGAACCTGAGAGTTCAATGTCAGGAGGACAAGGCTGCTCTTGCACCGAGGCCCTGGTGATTCAATGGTTATTAATAGAAGATTATTTGGGCACAATTGGTTGTGTTTTTAATAGTGCTGTCAGTTAAACGCGTCATTAACGACGTTAACGCAAACCCATTCTAACGACGTCAATTTTTTTCTCCCAAGATTAACACAGAGCTGCCAACCCTCCGTCTTTTGCATGTTTTCACACACACTCACGCCAACAAAAAAATGGATCTTTGAAAATAAAAACTATGACTTAATCTATTTTAACTTTCGTTGACAAGACGAGACTAGACGGAAATGTTGGTGGTTGAATAAGTCACAATAATTTTGCATCAGGCCGTCATGAAGTACCAGGAGTGTGTGTGTGTGTGTGTGTGTGTGTGTGTGTGTGTGTGTGTGTGTGTGTGTGTGTGTGTGTGTGTGTGTGTGTGTGTGTGTGCTCCCAGATAGCGCACCGGTCCGGCGGCTCCACCCCCCGCCCCCGCTCACTCGCTCAAAGAGACACAGTGAGATCACAGCTCGTTCACGTGAAGCAGCCGCTCAGTGACTGACTTCTTCTAAACTATGGAAACAGTGAAAACACAGAGTTTCTCTGGTCTCAGCTGCTCAGAGATCAGCGCAGCAGATTCTTGATCAGAGCAGAAGCTGCAGTTGGTTTCTACCGAGCTTCAGTTTCTGTGTTCGCCTCCAGTCTGACCTGCTCTCGCTCTTTGTTTTAATATTTCGCCAACTCAAATATATTTTTAAGCTATTAGGCTGCAGCTATATGTTTTTTATTTATTTCAAAAATAGGGTACTTCTTATTTCATACATTTTCCACAAATAGGGGGAAGACTCAAATAGCCCTACAAAGTTCTGTGTTTAATTTATTTCAAAGAAGGCCGACACTTGCCTGTGTATTTTGTTTGTTTGCTATTTTGTCTCTTGTCTGTATGAGTAGCTGGCTGAAAGCAAAGAAGTAGTAGGCTTACCTTGTATTGGTAACCTAACTGTTACGGTTCTTTGAGTCCTTGTTTACCTGAAATGTGCACTTTATAATTTTATTTTGTTCCGCCCTGTTCGGCAATGTTGTTTTAAAATAAAGTAAAACATTTGCATAAAGCAAGCCAATTCACTTTTCCATGTTGATAAGAGCATTCAAATGAAAAAAATAAATGAAGGAAAAAAATAAATGAAGGGACATTTAGAATAGAAACAAATTTGCGATTAATTGTGATTCATTTTGAGTTAACTATGACATAAATGCGATTAAATATTTTAATCGTTTGACAGCACTAGTTTTTACATATATGAAGATTTTTTTTAAATATTTATTCATCCATCGTTAGAATTTACAAGATATGACATAAAATCTATTTTTTCTCATGCGATATATTTACCCTTATAAATGCACACCTTTACCTGGAATTTACCTCTTTTTAACTCTATTAAATGATATAATAATCATCTGTTTGGCTGATTTTGCTATAAACCATACAAACCATGCAACCACTGATACACTATCATTTAGAATTCCCAATTCAAAGAAAGTTGGAAATCAGTGTCTGAGAGCATCTGCAAATCTTCAAATGTTATATATTGCTCCATCCTTAGAAGCTGCACAGAGCTGTGCGAACTGTGCATATTTTTAATTCAATCTAGATTAGAGATTTAAGGACTGATTGATATCAAACTGCACTCTTTCAGAAAATAGTTGGTGTTAAACCAATAACACTCTTGGCCTTCCTCATTTGCCATCAAGTTCTCCCCCATCAACCATTTCATCAATACATTGTAAAACTTCAGAGAATTGCATTAAGCCCCACTTTAGAAATCTGGAGCAGAATGGAAAACTTGTGTTATGCATAGCATTTGCAGAGATTTCCGAGATAAAGCTAAAAATGCATTGGCCCATCTCGTGTGAAAACAAAACAACCATCAGTCAGGATGTAATGTCTCTAGTTTCTTCACATACTTTTATAATCAAATCAGAAGAAAGAAAGTACATTACAAGAATAACCAAGACTTTTCCTGTTATACCAGGGTCATTTTACGGACTCTATGAAGGCAGAGTCACATGCTGCCAATTTCAACTGGGACAGGATCCTCTTCTTACTTTGCTGTGACATGTGCTTTCAATGCCTGCAGGTGTGACATTTCTGTGTTTACTGTAGATACATTATGACCAGGTACTGTGTGTCTCTTATCACTGTCATTTACTCTATATTAGTATGCCTATACTGCGGAAGTTTGCAGTCAGTGTTTACATTGCTATTCATCTCAGTCAGTGCCGTGTCTGACAGATAAACCAATATCTGAAATTGATGTGTGATGGGAACAAGTGCAAAGACAGAGCAGAAGGGAAACAGCCATCACAAATCAATTCTGCACATTTGATCATGTCGCATGTGAAAGCTAAATTGCATGTCTCCTCTTATATCTTTTCTTAAATGTTTCCCAGTCCTAACAGAACAACAACAACAACCTCTCTGTTGCACTGACCACCCTTATGAACTCAACTTGGACACACATTCCCAGTGAATGTACAGAAGCTAAGGGTCGTCGCACTGTGAAATCAAAAAGGCAGATGGAAATAATTTCTAGTTAACAACATTTCACAGTTCACAGTCTTGGTTCAGTAGATGGAGTCGAGTCAGGCTTCATCACATGACCTAAATGTGGACCTTCCATCATGTGATAAGTGTTGGTCATATGCAGATGGAGATTTTAATCCCTGCCTCAGATTAAAGAAAATTCTCTCTGCCACATATGAAAGACCTCTTTGATTTTCTATGTTAAAAACATTTCTAATAATATCCAGACTTTTACTTAGGAATACTGGCCACAGAGATGCTTCTGCCCCAGTTAATATGACTTCGCAACAGGCTGTCCCATTCAGACACAGGTGGTTGCCTGAAAAGTTGGTTGCTCTAGGGGTTAGGGTGGATATGCCAAGCGGTCCCATGATCAGCGGTCCCTGTGTCTAAAGAGCACTGCCCACCCTTGTATTGTTGACCACCTCACCTCTAGTATCATCTTCCCTCTTCCACTACCTGACTCCACATCTAGTTAGTCTCATTCATCTTCCCCTGAGTGGGGCAGTAGCCTGCTGACACATGCCGCCCCCGCGGTCCACTCTGCTGCTGCTGGGAGAGATAGGCAAAGGGACTGCTAATGAACCCCACTGCCATTTGTGGCATTCCAAGAGCAGCCGAGTATGAATCTGAATAATCTTTGTCATAATTAGATCGAACAATTAACCTGCACGCCACCGAGCTCTGGAGCCTGATGACTCTGCATGAGCTGTGAACCCCCTGTACATTGAACCAGAGCAGGGGTGAGACTGTACCCTCACACTTTCAGCGTGTTTTCAGAACAACCAATTAATGCTAACTACCAGCACATCACTCTTTGTGACATGTATCAGTGGATGGTGTGGCCTGAGAGCCCAGATCCCGTCTCTGCTTTTTCATTTCAACAGCACTAGATATCTCTGCATTTGATTCAAAGTCAGAGACGGCACTGATGGGCCTCATAATAAATTATGTGTGAGAAGCAAAGCGGAATGAGGAAGAAAAAAATCGAATTTTCATTAACATGGTGATACTTCCCGATGTGAAAAGCCTTGAGGACATACTTGTTCACTCACTGGCTGGATGGTTTCAAACATGCTTTGCCTGCTGATCTGAAATATTTGAAATGCCTCTGTTGTCCCAAGCAGTTGTGTCCTCAAAACAAACTGGACAGGCAGCGAACAGCCACTTAGGAAGACTTATATGATTCACAACTAAGCGACACAATCTGTTAGGGCTGAACGATTAATTGCATTTGCGATAAAATCGCGATATGATAAAACGCGATTTTCTAATCGCAACGTGCGCGATTAAAACGTGCGAAAGAGAGTAGGGCTCTGGGATGCTCTCCTCACCCGCAGCAAGAATGCCGCGGGACCAGAAAACTCCTCCGATCCAGAAGATAGCGAAGCAAGCCTGCATCACCTACAGGGTCCTAAAGTCTTCGGCCGACGTGTCGGACACACAGAGCGAGCTCATCTCGCCGGTGGCCACGGTGCGGGCGGCGGACCTGAAAATCGCTCCCCGGAAAAGCAAGCCGAGCTCCGGGGCGGCGCGGCTCCAGAGCCCCCCGGTCACCTACATGCACATCTGCGAGACGGAGGTGTTCAGCATGGGGGTGTTCCTGCTGAGGCCCGGCGCCTCTATACTGCTGCACGACCACCCGGACATGAACGGGAATCTACGGAGCTGCTGATCCGCAAGCTGCCCTTCCAGCGCATCCAGCTGGCCTGCCGCATCCGCGGACACAGAGCTTAAACTGCTGCTGCTCCACTTACTATAACAACGCCGCATTCATACACTTATAAAATGCAATTTAATGTGGAAGTAATCCAAGAATATGTTACTCAGATTAGTTAATCTAACGGAATACGTTACAGATTACATTTTAGGCATGTATTCTATATTCTGTAACGGAATACGTTTTGAAAGTATCCTTCCCAACACTGGCAATGTTACTGACTTGGGAGCAGTCAGACACCTATAATTTAAAAAATGTTTTTCTCAAGATGGTAAATTTTGCACACAGGTTTTAAAAAGTGCATGGCTTGTGTTTATACTTACAATGACCTTGATTAAATTACTTAAATGCACACCGATTTGTTGTTCTTGTTTCTGTAATGAGAAGTTAAATAAAAATGTGGGAAAGAATATTGTACAGTAAGAGTAACTTATATTGTGTTGGTCATATTTAAATCATTCATTACGGGGTTTTTTTTGGGGGGGGAAGAGGATAAAATAAAAATAAATCGCATATTAAATCGCAATCGCAATATTTTGGGAAAAAATCGCAATTAGATTATTTTCCCAAATCGTTCAGCCCTACAATCTGTTCAAAAATAGGTAATCAGTCCAGGTCAGGAAGTCTGCTGAAATATGTCTGCAACAACTAGTGTTGCATATGCAACTAGCCTTCCCTGTTCAGCCTGGGCATGTATTCCACACATTAATCCTAACTTTAGTGTAATGTATTTGAGTCTGGTGAAAAAAGGGGTCTGGTGATGGGCAAAAAACTTTGGATCTGTTAGGAAGATACTTTTAGTCTGTTATTTTTGGGCTGGGCAAATATATATATATATATATATCTCACTATAATGATTTATGCATTGTGCAAACAGTGAGGAGGTATAACCCATCACTGATATTCCTCAGATTTGTTAAACGTTTTGCCTTCTTGGCCACAACCTTCACTCAGCATCTTTACACTTAAAGAAACAAGAATGTTAACTAGACATGATTTTGCTGTTATTTACTTGCAGAAGCCTGCAGCTATTTCACATGACACAGTCTGTACCCATAAGAGTTTGTTGACAACAGCAGACAAGTGCTTCACTGTCACATGCAAGATGAAAGATGAGGAGGGTTTGTTGGAAATGGTGACGGGTCAAGCTCAACTTTTCAGGTCACTCGGTACAAACGCATCTAACGTGGCGTACTTCAGTGACAGGGTACTGCGGAAATAACAACTAAATCTGAACCCAGGTTTAGAGTTTAAATTATATTGGTACAAGAACCGAGCCGAAATAAAGAGTTAAAGTCCCTCTTTTTTTCGAACTGTGAAACATTGAACTAACAGGTAAGAAAAGCACACAAGACACTCGTTAACTTTAAATTGAACAGTTTCTGAGGATGGTTTGGCGCGGTAGGATAGAAGGCATTGGAATTTTGTTCTCCCCGGCTCGTTGACTCGTGGTGCCCGCTACCCATCAGCTGACGCAGAGGAATGGAGACAGTTTTACCTTCTTTGCAGTGGACGGAGACATTGTGCTGTCTCGCCCCAACATGTTGCTGCTGGATGTGGACCGTGTCCTGCTCTGGTCCGGGCCACAGTGTCTGAGAGATCGCGTCTCTGACAACTCTGGCTCCGCTGCCCGTGATAGAGAATAAATAGTCCATACTGCTGGGTTAACTACTACTAGTAACTACTACTACAACTGTCTCAAAGTTTGAGGAAGTGTGCAGACATGTCGCACTGTTGTGTCCCACACACCCACTGGGGAAGGATCCTCCAACACGCTGCACATACCGAAACAGGAACTATTTGATATACGTCAACAACTGCAAACTTTGTTTTCGCCCCTAGTGGAGTCGAGCTGTGGCGCGCGCGCACACGACTGCCCTACTGACTTACATTCACTGTCCTGACAAATTGTGTGTGTGTGTCAGCTTACAGCGTGTCTGCATTCTCTTTTAAAAGCTAAGTTCTTAGGCCAACTAAATTCCATTCGAATTAAAGACAGCTGCAGATTCGAACTGATGGGAGGGAGATTAATACAATTTATGATTCAGATCGTACATATATGTAACATTTTCACTTATATACAAATAAATAATTGCATAAAAATGTGATCCAGGTGATTCTCCACCATTTTCCAGTGGATATTTCAGAGCCACTTTATGGCACTCAGGAGAAAGACATCCATCTGACTCCCACCATAATAACATTTTAATAAATTGAGACTTTCACATTCGGTGCCAAAGCACACTTCTGCGCCCGTATGTGACTCGAGGGGGCACAGCCAGAACTCTAAGACCTGTGATATATAATCCGCTGTTTATCCAGGGAGGAATCTAAGGAGATGGCTTTTGCGGGGCGCAAAATGACTTTGGAGAAGTGCAAAACCCACAGACGAGCTGTAGTAGTTGGGCAACAGACTCAGGTGAACAATGAACTGTTAAGACAATGATACATTATTCATTCCAGGGCCAGTGATTTAGTGAGAATGGAGTCAGGAGCTAAAATAAATCCTGTAATGTTTCAGGTGAATCAGAGAAGTGGTCGGAATGGAGGGACCTGTAATGGTTCCCTTATAGAGCGGCTTCGGCTGAGGGGTAGAGTGGTCGTCCTCCAACCTGAAGGTTGGCAGTTCGATCCCCAGTCTGACCCATCTTCATGCCGAAGGGTCCTTGGGCAAGATGCTGAACCCTGAATGGCCCCCCGTAGAACAACAAAGTGCTGCGAATAGATGCACTGTATGAATTTGTGTGTGAATGGGTGAACTGGTGGACTGGTTTTGGTTAGCTGAAATCGGACAGGAGCAGTATCTTGTCTGTGTGGTAGGTGGGCTGAGGAGGAACCAGCTGTTGTAATTGAGTCCAATGAACCAGTATGATCTGAGGCTGCATCAGGCCACCTTCAATACTGATTGTGCTCCATCTGCTGGTTACACAGGGAATTGCATGGTCCAGTGTCCCTCAGTGAATAGACAGCATTTAGGGTCACAGCAGAAATTCTAAGAATATAGATATTGCAACAATAAATTCATGACTACATAAAAAATTCTTAAAAATGCATATTTATTACATTTGTATAAATCAGGCATAGCTCATCCTACTTATCATTTGCTTTCCTCAACAAGAATCAAGCAATAGCTCATGGAGTCGTCGCCTAAAAGTCCACCTAGATTTTGGCCCCTGAAGGTATCGAGTTAAATGTGATATTAAACGGGAAAAAACAAACACGTGATAAAATGTAATGTTTATTAATTCTTGAGAAATTACTCTAATTATAATTATTAATTAATAATTAAGAGTTGTTCAGCTCAGATGGAGATTTGTAAAACAAAGTGTGCACATGACCTGCTGTATGTAAACCATTTTAAAAATCAATGCAAAAAGGTTCCGACAACTTGTAAAATATAGGTTATTGATTCTATAACTGCCATATCAAACTCTTCCTTGAACAACTCCAAAAGGGATTTTATTTGTTCCTCTGTGACCTTGCACAGGGCCCTGCTGGTTCACTTGGTTCTCAGACCGTGTATATCTAGACGGGTCTCAAGACTGGGGCAGCGCCACCCCGAAGAGCCTTGTGACTGTGTGATATACTGTGTTGCTGTACCAGCTGCCCAGAGCAGTCATCAAATCATCCATAACAGCCTCGGAGGGAGCCGGACTGGGTTCCTGCTGCATTTCAGCCTCATGGATTTAAAGATACACTCAGCAGTAGGGCAGACTAAACAATAAAGCTAAATGTAGTTTTAAAAGCCTTTTTCTCTCTGAGAACTCCTCCACTCTCTCATTAAGATTTAGTGTGACCAAAGACCGGGAATAATTCCCTCTGACTCATATCACGGAAAGTTTCTTTGTTCTCCTTAAGCTAGCATGTCTGATGTATTGTCTGTTTCTGTATTTTAGGTTATTAAATAGGCTAAATACAATTAGTTAACTGACATCCATTATGATGTAATGTTTATTTCGTATTTTTTGTAGTATCTATATTCTAAAGTCCTAACTTCACTTCTCTTTTTGATTTGCCAACGAGACCAGCTCAGCACAAGTTGGGGAACTGTTCTGTTTAATGCCTTAAAATGTCTTATTATACAAGCACCTGGATAAAACCCTCCTGGTGTAAGCAGCTGCCAGCAGAAGCCCTCAGAGGGTCTTGTGTGTGAGGCTGTCGTCATCATCTGGTAGAGGGGCACTGGGAAGTGAGTGCTAATCTCAACAGTTCACCCATTGAGAGCCAGGTAGGCTGCAGCCTAATCCTAAAGTGGGGGAGTAAATGCTTTCATTGCAGAGCCACAAACATGGATTCCGACAGGGAGCTGCAGTTTTTCTACCGTCAACCAACAGACGGACTTCACAAGCCAGGTTACATAAGCAGAGCTGAAGAAGTACGCTGGTGTGAACGCTACCATGTGTGTGTGTGTGTGTTTGCGTGTATTTGTGTGTGCACACATATTCACACCCTCACAATCTGCTCCTTTCTCCCAGAAATTTCCCTTTTGCAGTGGAAATCACTGTGACAAACATGCGGCGGAGAAATCATTCATGTGACACAAATGCACCTGCTGGCGAACACAAACAAGCCTTTCAGTGTGTGCTGATGGGGGGTTGGGGGTCACTGAGGTATGTGAGCCAAAAGAGATAGCTTTCTCTGAACCCGTTCTCACGTGGCATCACGGTGCACCTCTGGAGCCGCGGTGTACACGCAGAAAGTACAGCACATTCTGTCTTGTGT
This sequence comes from Pleuronectes platessa, assembly GCF_947347685.1. Lineage (NCBI taxonomy): Eukaryota > Metazoa > Chordata > Actinopteri > Pleuronectiformes > Pleuronectidae > Pleuronectes > Pleuronectes platessa. Next base: position 25,711,647 of record NC_070635.1, on the reverse strand, counting down.
TTCACAAGCGTTACGCTCTATTATCCTGCAGCCGGTACAAGAGGTGTAAACAAGGCGTGACGACCAATGAGGACACTTAGCTGCTGAAGGAATCATGCAGAGGCATCCAGACAATGCAGCAATCAAAGTGTTGCACAGACCATGTCAGAATAACTCACCCTTTCTAAGCTTTTGCATTGGGAAGGTGCAGCTTCAGCTATCAGGAGCTGTAAGCTCTACAAAAGATGAACTCGGGCAGTGGTCCCAAATATTCACAAGATGGCAACGTGAATTTCCTGTTGTGTGTTGCCTATCAAGACAGTCACTAACCCTAACCCTTTCAAGTTGAATCACCAGATCATCTGGAGGAACAGGGATGTATAATTGCTCACCGCTGTGGTTACATAAGTCTGAGAGCTGTCACTCAGACCATGTTTACTTTTTTTTTTCTTTACTTCACATGCACATTGCTCATGTCTGAGCCTTCAGCATCGCCTACCTTGCAGCTTATGCGGGCTGCAGTGAAATTACTACAGCAACATTTATGGAGCTGCCAATGAGTCATTATCCAATATGTGATGTCAGCATTGATATTCAAATCTGTGATGAGTCTCTGGTCCATCACTGAGATTACTAACAGAGAGGAATAATATCATTTTAGAACACAGAGAGTAACTTGCAACCTTGGAGCTTAAGTAAATTACTTGTTAAAGGGACAGTTTTGGTAAATATGCTCTGTCACTAGAGGAGTAAGATGTAGGTCAGAGCTAAAGTCAAGAGGGGACCGGTGTAGTGGAGCATAAAGACTAGAACCGAGGGGAAAGAGCTAGCTTAGGAAATTAAACACAAATTAAATTCAGTCAGCCATCCATCCATCCATCAATCCATTCATTATCTATACTGCTTATCCTTTGAGCGTTGCAGGGGGAGCTGCAGCCAATCACACCTGGCATTGGGTGAGAGGCGGGGCATCCTGGACACATGACTGGGATTTTGAGCAGCTTCATCAACTGATGAAGGCCACTAGATTTAGTTGAAAGCACTGGATGCAAGATGTTATTTTAACCTTGTGCTGACATTTCTGTTGGTCAAGGTCCAAGGGCAACCTTCAGGCTCACACCTGAACATCTTTGTGACATGCAGAACACCACTGGGTCCTGACCTGTGGAACACCAGAGGGAATAAGGTTACCCGTTTCCGCGGCAACCTCACATCCTTTTCCCAAGAGGTGCTTCTTTTGCTACACGCCTGTTATTAGAATGTCGAGGGTCAAGGCATACTGCTGGAACCAGCATTTAGCTTATAAAAAGAACTATTCGCAACAGTGCTGAAACATAAACCACAATGGTACCCCGCCATTAGAAAAAACTGGACCCAAACAAAGAACATCATCACAGACACTGTCATAATTTTAGAAGATTATCCACCTGTCAGTCAATTGTGGTCTTTTCTGTATTTATGTTTTTTTTTAACATATTCAGGAAATCTTGGCCAATAGTTTTTCCTCACTTTAACACAGAGCCCAAAATATCATCCAAAAAACTGGATCTTTTGTTGCTATGAATGTGTTATGTAAATAGATTATGTCAGAGTAGAAAAACCCCTCAGTCATCCAGCCTGGTGCCTCCAAAAGAGAGGGAAAAGGAGGAGGTGAGGTGTTGTTGAGCCATCGAGTCTGACACTGACCTGCTGCTGCAACATTTCAACCTGCTGTTATTGCCTGGCTTTCTCTCTCAGGACAGTTCAGCAGGGTGGCTAGTGGTGATCGATGAGCGGTGGCGTCAGAGCAGGCTATCTTTCACCGCCACTTCCACTGCCCCCGCTCGCGGTCATCTATCCTCTGTGGGTGTCTGCACTGTCTGAGGCCGCCCCGAAAGACTGGGTGGCCCCGACGACTGATGGCAGCAGGCTTGGCAGGAAGAACACATCCGTCTGCAGAGCCGAGTGCTCATCCCCTTCAATCTTAGCCCCCTCCTCTTCTCTATCTTTGCATGCATTTCATTTTAACGCCTGGAGAGAGTGCCGTATGATGAGGAGACAGTTAATTTCAGCTGGAGTTAAAGAGAAAAAGAAGAAAAGCAGAAGGAACAGCACAACAGTGGCGAATGGAAGAGAAATAGAGGGTGAAGGAGGAAGGGAACAGGAAGGGACGTGCATCAGACACGCTCCACTGCTCGCTTCATACAGGGTAATTTATTAAAATAATAAAGCCCAGCCTTGTGCTGAAGGTTGAGCCCACAATAAACCTGACAGGGAGACAGAAAGCACGGCTGCAGGACTAAGAATTGTCAGGCAAATAAACAAAACAAATGCCCTGTTATGTCGGTGTCCACTTTATTATCTGCGCTGAACTCGTTGGAAGGAGTTAATTGCTTGCTTTTAAACTCAGACAGAGTCATATATGTCATCATTACTCTAAAAAGCCTCTCATGAATCACTCAGCTACAACACAAAGCACAAAGATGGCTCCACATGAGCCTCCCTCTTCGCCTCAACAAGCATCGGAATCAAACTGCGACCAAATAAAGCAATGTGCTATGGGAGGATATTAGAAGCAAATGGACATCTTAAGTACGACAAAGATGGTAAGTGGCTCTGCACTGTCTCTATCTGCTGTAAAACTGTCTTAACCCTGGACACTCCTCATCCGTCACCTGATAGTTCCACAAGTGTGCTAAATTGGATAATGAATCTGTCTCAATGGAGATGCAGTGGACGGATAATTTGTTGGTTGCATTACAAGCCAGGAACACATTTGTATGAGGTGTGAGAAGTTGGTGTGACGTGTGGGAGTCCATAGGAACAACACGAGTTGATGCTGACTCATGAAGGCGTAATTAACTGTGATGGGAGGGACTTATTAGTAAGATTCACTGTTCATTACATGTCAAATATGTTGTTAAATGTACTTTGCTTCTGGCACATGTGTATTTTGTCTTTTAATTTCAGTCGTTTCTTAATCGACAAACTGTACTGTGAGACCAAAACACAAATCAATCTCCTATATTTAAGAGTGAGAAGCTTACAGAGAAACAATATAACCGTCTTTTGGTGGAGTCACTGATTCCGGAGTCCTGTCTTCCAGATTTATATGTCACACAAAGAAACATGACAAAGGGTCCTATGCAGGTTCCTGTGTTCCCCGGCTCTATATATATGTGCTCTCCCTTGGTACCGTGTTTCCGGTTCAATATGGCACATCATTGTAGGACTCTAAAAAAGTGTTCACCAGTAAATTCTTCCCTTCATTTGACATAAGCTATAGTGTGAACCGGTAAAAGGGGTTTTTGTGTTCCCCAGCACAACCATTTGGTTTACGATATAATGCATTAAAGCCACGTTTCCACTGGTCAAAAAACCATCTTACAGCTGTTAACATCTGGCTTTTCTGCAATGGGAAGGGATATAAAATCGACACTTCTAGGTCACATGACTCTGCAGCCGACACAGGTTTTGATTGGCTACACTCAGGTAAACAAGGGAATAGGGCAGACAGCAATGTAAGATAGTACATTAGTTATCTGTGTGTGTGTGACGTTGAACATGGCATACCGGAAGAAAAAAACAGAACGACAAAATCCTTTACTGGTTATGGGAAAGAAGTCAATCGTTGAGGTTTTTTTGGGTATTTTAATTGGTTTAACCACGTTAAAGGCAGGTAGATAAAGCTAGCATTTGAATTGGATTTTTCAACTTCAAGTTTACCCAAGTATGTGTTTTTAGAACTAACCTGCGGTGTCTGTTAACAGCTGACCTTTCCTACACCAAGATCTCAACAAGGTGCCCTAAACATCTCCTGGTCCTTTACACACAAAGCACCCACGCTTGAGCTGCTGCTGCTGCTCTGCCAACATGCTGCTCACACGACGCCATGTATGTAGACAGTGTTGACTACCATTTCTGGAGGTTGTGTTACTATTATTACAATATAAGGCACGTATGAAAATCGTTCAGTGTCACATCAGAAAACATTAGCAAAGTGAATAGATTAGTAATGCAAATACAGTATGTGGATGTACTGTGAAGATGTGGAGGTTTATTATTATTTATTCCTATATTCCTATATGTTCGGCAGTCAGGGCATTATGTGAATATGTACATGCTTGGATGGTCATGGCGACATGCGTCAATCAAACCAATGTGGCAGCTTAATGCCCACAGCCTGCACTCTGTCATGTCTGAACAGGAGACTGATACCACAACTGAGGCTTCACACAAAACACCATCTGAACACGGAGGACACACAGCATCCATTATATACTGTATTGTGATTTTTTTCCTGTCATTTTATTAAACAATGTTTTGCATCTCTCTACAAAAACACAGCATAATAATTAATTGTAGAGTGCCCCAGAATTAGAGGAATAAACAGATATTCAGATGAGGCAAGAGCTTTAATAAAACAGGCTTTTTAGAACATGCATTCTTAAAAAGTTTGTCCACAAATGCATCTGTGTTTTCCACAGCTGCCTCACCTCCAGTAATAATCTGTGCAGCCAGGGTAGGACAAAAGGAGGAGGCATTCAGATCCTGTGTATATAACTTCTGCTGCCATGCTTCTTTGCGATAGTTTTCCAGAGCCCTGCCATCCAGTGAATGTCCAGAGCAATGACCCGTGTGGAGAAGACATCATACTGCTCTGGCCGGCTAAATCCTGTCCTCCAGCTTTTCTTCCTCTTGGATAAACCAGTGCATAGCAAATGTGGCCCTGAAGCATGTGCAACACAAAGCCCTCCACGTTTTAATAAGAAGAGCTCGAGGAGGACGCAGAGGGAGGGGAGCGGGGCTCAAGGTGGACGGGGATGAGTTTGAATCTGTGTGAAGCTCAACTCCGCTGACCTGAATGTTGGCCTGGATCCAGGATTCTCATATACCGTCACTGTGCCCACTGATGAAATGATACCCACAAGGACAAGGATGCTACAACAGTTAAACCCAAACGAGATTCCAACCAGTTTCGTATTGAAAATGTGTATAAACATTTGTAAATCAAGAACGAAATAATATATTCTATTTCTCTCTACGATAGTTAGTAATGATCAAATTAAACATCATCTTGGGCATCTTGTTGTCTACCACCGTAGTCAGCACTTATCCCGGTGAAGAACAAATTGGGTTACCTGTGACGGCTTCAAAGAATGTGAGGCACCAGCAGCGTTTGCATTGGCAGCAACTTCACACAATGCTGATACAATATTAAGACAGTAAACAATAAACAGCGATGCAGCAATTAACAGACAAATAAAAATAAGAACACAGGATTCCACGCATACATTGTTCTCTAAAAATCTGTTATGTGTAGATCAGCAGTCTCATGTTGGCAATGACTCATTGAGAATAAAACTACTACTAGATAATTACTGAATGTAAATACATTAAATGGCTTTTGCACAAAAAATGTAACCCATGACAGTTTGAGTTAACGGTAATATTTTGGGGTTTAACTAATCAAACAATGAAGTGAATATAAAATCTTATGGTTTATAAATAACAATCAGTGTGAACATACTACAGAGCTTTAAACAGCATTTTATGGTCATTCTGAGAGAATAGGCTTGGCTCTCTGGACCTTTACATTTCAACATATATCTTATATTCCTCATCAGAATGAGCAAAGGCATTAAAAAACAATTGAATGCAAAGGATAAAGCTAGAATGTAGATCTTTAGTTAAGATTGTATTTATTTGAAGGCAAACTACTGTCTGCAAGGTAAAAACGAACTCCCATTTCCAGACTGAAAAACAGTTTGATGCTGCAGCTGCTTCAAAGCTGACACACAAGCTGCTTTCAGACATGCACTGGCTTCCAGATAATCTCCTGATGTTACCCAGAGGGGCTGTATGTGAGAACACAAATGTCCTTGTCAGTTGCTGTGGACAGTCACCGGGTAGACGCATTGATCACGTTTCTATGCGACGGACACGATACCGAAAGAAACAAAAGGAATGCCATCTTCATATGAGATGGGCAAACTCAAACTCTTCTTCTGAGTTCATGCGTGAAAACGCTTTAAGTTGTGTTGTTGGGAATCAATCAATCAAACCCACTGATGGCAGATGAATAAACAGGTTGGGTTAGATTGATTTTATCCTAAATATTATTAAAACAACATGTGAGGACTGCGTTTCAAATCTATATGACTGCAAATGATTGGTTTCCACTGTCACTTCAGTAAATACCGCCCATAACTATGTAATAGTTTATCTGCTCCTTAGCGAAATTGTCTCATTTACTGAGTTCTGAGCAGAAATGCTGATTTGCAATAGCTGAGTTAACATAAACATTTATGTTGTGTTAGCTCAGCATCAGCACATGCACATTACAAACAAGCGAAATAGAGCTGTTTTTAAATAACAGCAGCCCATGAGTAAAAGGGAAACAAATATCAACAGTTATATGAAGTGGCAGATCTTATTTTCCCTCCGCTGTAAAATGAGTCAATAGCAGGGGCCGGTTCCGGCGTTCGACAGTAGAAAACTGCTTACTCTTCATTTGAGCTGTATGTAATCAATCGCAGCCAGAGGATGGCTGGAGCCCTTTCCAAACTAAGCGGGGAAACTGTGGGATTACTCGCTCTGTGGCATTTATAAATTGTATCCAACGAGAAAAGGGCCACCAAGAGACTCCCGGTCAACATAATTACACTGGCAGGCCAATAAATCCGACCAACAGATCTCTTACAATGTAGTAAATTTGGTGGTGAGCCCAACTTTGCTTTCTTGCACTACATAAGCAAACATTAACGTTTCTGTTGCTGTCTACAATAGAAAAGTGGCCTCAGAAGTTACCGATGCCTCTGTGGTCTTCCCTTCCGGCCAAGCTGTGAGTCAGGGTAGAAATTTAGACCCACACACGGTTGACTCATACTCGTGAAAAATCTGTATACAGTACCCTTGAAACAGGTGAACATAAAGCGCTCTGGAACTCCATCTAATGCTATTCGCTTTTGAAAAAACGAAGGACATAGGAGCTGCTTAAAAGCGCAGAATTGATTTAAGGGCCATGATGCATGCTCTCTGGGGATATTTAGAAATGACAAATGTCCGACAAAACACATCATTTGTGATGGAGACTCTCGACATTGAGACAGATCAAGGATAAGTGATTCTCCTATCAGAGGTGTGTGTGCATCTTGCATGCAACAGTCTGTGTACAGCAAACACCTTGACCTCTGCTGTAATTTCTTGATGGTGACCTTGCTATATATAGCTCACAAGACAGTAAATACCTGTAGCAGGAGGTTTTATTGAGTAATACAGTATAAAACCTCAATCTCTGAAGATGTGGAGCATCTTTGGTCTAAGTGGATGTTCACCTAAATTCAGCCAGCAATCCTTCACTAAATGCAACTGAGATTGATGAAACCAGACAGAGCTGTGTGCTCTTGCATTCTCTCTGGGGGTACACATAAAGCCAAGGCTGGAGTAGCTAGTTGCTTTCATGCTTTGTAATACGACCAGAATAAAAAGCCAAAATCTGGAAAAAAAAAGAGACCTGTAACCAAGTTAGTGTCAAATCTGCTCCCTTGCTATCTGGGGATGACTGAGGAATACTATTAACCTTTGTCGAAATCATTCCTGAGCCCACACTGGTGGCCGAGAAGTGCGAGTCTGTAAGTGTGTAAATGAGGGAAATGTCTAAATACAGACAACAAGGACACTCCTATCCATGAGAAGCACAACAAAATACAACTTCCATTGGACGCAAAGCCTCACAAACGCCGCAGGCAGATTCAAAAGGAGAAGCTCAACAAAAAGAAATCTTGAGAAATCCAGACGAGTCAGATATCCCAATTAAGGTTTGCAAGCACGGTGTGATGTGGCCGCCTCTGTTCAGCGTGAACACAGCCCTGTGGCACGCTTGTTGTCAGGCCTTTCTTATCAACGTACAGTGTAGATTGTGGTACCCTGTGAGCAGCACCACTTTCACAGGATTAACTGTGGAGGTTATTATAATATCACCCAAATCTGCTCTCACCCCAAGTGTGCTCAGAGGACACCAAGTCTGTGTGGGGCCAACGCTACGTGCTTGTATTATTATGAATACATGTAAACCATGTCATGTACGTTATATAAAGCAAATTCATATAACACTGAGCATCTTCCTTCTGAACCATTTTCATTTAGACCACAAGCTTTATGCTATTCAGCTTTTAAACATTATGATTGGGGATTATAGATTTAGACTTTCCTACAAAAGCTTGATCTTTATTCCCATACAATCCTTTCAACTGTCACCTTTGCCATGTTGCTGTTCACTCAATGGTTGCCATGATAGGGAAAAACTGATCTCTCAAGTGAATATGTAGTGTCAAACAGTGATGGAGACACGGGGAGGGAAAGGCTGGAGACAGAAAAAGACAGGAAGAAGGAGAGACAGAGAAGGCTGCGTGGGAGGACGTGAAAGTGCAAGCTGGTGAGAGAAAGACCCTGCATTGGATTTGTGCTGGTGCTAAGCTGCCTTCTGGTGCTACGTGACCAGCCTATACCGCCAAGGCGAGGAGGCTCGGGCTTATCTCAACGCACACAAGCAGCTCTGCTGGCAAAGGCACCATGGCATGGCTGCGGGTGCTGCTGTCAGAGCGTGACGGATTGCTCTTAATCTCTCCATCTCTTCTCTCACTATTCACTCCATCCCTCCCTCCTCTGCGCTCATTCACTAGGGAAGAGCATATGCAGGTTTGATACTGATGCACAACATGGGGGCGATTCATGGTTAGGGTGGATTTCGAAACAGAGGAGTGGCATCGCACAGTGCCTGTAATAAACGCAGAGGGAGTGGATGAGGTATGACCATAACAAAACAGATAAAGTCATTGACAAATACAATGTTTGCTAGGCTTATCTCTCTCTGCGAAGACCTGTTTGAATTATTTACTTTGAACTTACATTAAATCAACACTTGCAACTTCACACCAATCGAGAAGACACTATTCAAACCAATCTATAATGACATTTAACATCCTAGTTGATGTCATGGCCTATAACAGGTACTAAGTTGCTAGGCAGTCAATGAGCTAAAGTTTTGAATCTGTATTAATATATCAATTATATAGTTGTTACGTGTACTTCCACTCATATTTTGATATCCACTTTCTGAAATTTTTATCAATAAACTAATGGTTGATTGTCAAGTGAAAATTCTAATCATCCAGAGAATACTACCACCAACGTCAAACCCATCATTTTCATCTCTTTTGAAAACAGCCAGTCATGAAAACTGCCCCTCTTCCTTAGAGAAACACAGAGCTGTGGGACAGTGGCTGCTGTGTAATTGCCACCCCGGGCTAAGATCTAGATGTGTAAACACAACAGAGGTGCCACCTGAGACAATTACATCAAACAAAAGAAGAGAGAAACGCCGGTGTAGCGCCTGCAGCACTGGCTATAGCTGTCAGCTGCCATAGTGATTAGCTCCTCAAAGGATATCCTGCTGCTCAGCTGAATACCGGAAAACACAGTTTTCTAGAACAAGTGGTCCAGCTATGAGTCCACACCCAAACAAACATGTGAGTAGCAGAAGTAAAGGACCAACAGGATGGCTACTTTACACTCCCCGACCCTTCCAATAAATTGAGTAGCTGCTAATTAAATTCTGGCCACTGAGTCCCTATCTTGAAACTGCATTTCAAACAATGCTTGGTGGGAGCGCAGAGCAAGTTAGTGTATTGCTACCCCAGCACCGGTTTCTCCCCATCTTCGACCCTGCAGTGAAAATCCAATGAATAACTAACAGGGGAATAATCAGTCAGAAGAAGGTGGTGGAGTCTGCCGCTCTCAGGGCGTCAGGCTACGCCAACATGTGTGGTTCTGTCTTGCTTATAAGCATTATCTCTGTTAGGTGCTCTAGATACAATGCTGTGTTAGTTGAGTCAGGCCTCTGCTTTTGCCTGCAATCCAATACTTACTGAGGTCGCAAGACACGTCAGGGGTTGAATAATTTGACACAAACATACATACACTGCATTATTAAAGGGACATTCTTTTTTTATGGTATCTGATGTGACTTGAAACGGTTCTGACCTATTTGACTGCTTTGTCGCAGTAGAATTAAGCTGTTTTTCAGATATGACCTGCGTAGAATTGGCTACAGAGTTTATCAGCAGTTTGTCTTTCACACATGCATGAGGCAGCAGGAGGTTTCTGCACAGACGCGTTTACACAGCAACAAATCTTCAGCATTATTAACTCTGTTGAAGAGATCATGTGATTTTTTTGACATCGCACAGAAACCGGTGTCTGCTCTTATCACTACACACTCTCTTGACATCCTCGTCGGTGTTTTCATTGTGTATGACACCGCTTTTTAACCGAGAGACATTTGTTTTCTTTTTTCTTTTTCCCTTCTGTCACACCCGCGGTGAATCAAATTCTCCTGAATTTTTACTGACTATTTACTTGGAGGCGAGGCAAAGAAAGTCCACAGAAACTGTGGAGGCTCCTCCAGAGAAAATCCGCAGCATCTGTAGAGTTCAGTGCATGTCTGAAAGCAACTTAGGTCACTGGATACAAATTATTGCCATCAATATTGTATAGGGTTTAGGATTTGGTGTCCTAAAAATAACCAAATTTAAAAGCCTGTAAATATAAAATAGCTTGGTCGAATACTACAGAGGTTTTGTTTTCAAAACTCAAACCTTAATGAAAGTCTTTGGTGTTACACTTAAATCAATCAAAGCAAGAACTGGTCACTCGTGTGTGTATTTATCATTTGATCAAATTCTTCTCCTCAGGACTGCAGCCTAGGTTGGTGCCACATTTTGCAGCAATCCGCTCCTGCTGTCCGTCTGTCCTTGAGACATTACCCTTCTGCCTGTGCCCCCCGGTCAGACTCATAGGAAATAGATTAGAGCAGGAGTCTTCAACGTTTTTCAGGCCAAGGTCCCCCAAACTGATGGCGAGATGGAGCAGGGACCCCCTACTATATAAATTGCATAAAATAGTGTTTATATTATTCTGGGCCTAGTGCCATGTATAAACATAGCTACCCTGTTATTGTGCATTCAATACTACCCTTGTGGGTAGTAGCATGCTAACATTAGAAAGGTGGTTCAGACACTTTGCAAATCCTCTCAGACTTATTTTTCAGTTACAGTAATGTTTTTTTTTTTTTTTTTTTTTTTTTTTTAACATTGTACAGCATCTATTTCTCAGTAAATTAAAAAAAAAAAACTAAGCAAAAAAAGGTCAAACAAACAACTTTTAGGTACAAATACGACCATCTACGGAGTTTGGTCCGCCATCTTTTATTTTTGAGCTTCGCGCGCTTTAGACGTGAGCATAAACGCGATCTGATTGGCTAGTGCCTGTGCTGTCATATTTGCATGAAAGGTGCTGTGAACCGGTGCCCAGCTGGAGAGAGCTCCTGTGTGTAGCTGAATGTGTGCATTGCTGACTGAAAGATAACGTCTTCTGCCTAAATTTATCCGTTTGCTACAATATGTTGGATATATGTCAATGTGTATCTAAAGACAATATATACAATTCCGGTTCTGAAGACATGAATTTTGTGTGGAATTTTTTGTTTTGTTTTATCCTCCAAAAATTTTGCGACCCCCCTGTAGTACCCCCGCGGACCCCCTAGGGGTCGCAGACCCCCGGTTTAAGACCATTGGATTAGAGAATAACAAGGTGGAAAGAGTGAGACGAGGAAGGGGATGGGACCAGAGGAGAAATGAGGGAACAAAATGGCAGAGGAAGCAGTAAAAAGGGAAGGGGAGAGAAGCAGTGGAGGGATGTGAGGAGGGGGAAAAGGTGCAGCACCTATCCTCTATTAAGCCAGTATCTTCGATGACTTGCTGTTAAGGCTCTACCTGACACCCATACAATGTCATCCAGAGTAGGGTCCGTGGCATACCTTCAATTAACTGTACCGTGGGTATATATGTATAGGCTTAGAGAGAGTCAGCCTTCGAAAACAGACACAGAAGAGTAATTGTTTATCCACTCACAACACAATGAAACAGTTTCCGACACACTCATTGTAAACAGGAGCACTAAAAGTTCTCCTTAATGAATCGCCTGCTGTGTCCGTGAGACACTGTGCTCGTCTCTTGTTTGGCGATCTCTTAACTCGGAGCCTCCGGAGTGGAGGCTACAGGTTGGCTATAATGATGTAAAGGTCAGACATGGAGGTGGGACTCTGCGGCTGTCAGACAGCGATGCTGGGAGCCTGGGGAGGGTTTCAAGAGTCACACCCTCTCACGAGGCAACACTGCAGGCAATCTAGGAGATCACAGGCTTTACCTTTATTTTCCTGTCCCTTAAGTTCCTTTCATTTTTGTTCTTTCCTGCTATTCCCATGTTTGACTCTTCAGTCTTTTCCTCTACTTCGGGTCAATACCTTCCTTTTCAATGTTTCCTTACCATTAATGCAATTCCCATGACTTTGCGTCTCTATCTCCTCTTTCTCTTCTCTCCTTAGGGTCAATGTGTTCCATTCTCTTTATTTTTTCTTTCCTTTTTCCTACTTCCAATTTCCTTTCCCTATCATTTCCCATCCCTTCCCTTTGCTTTATATCCATCCTTCCTTCCTTCCCTTTGGCATTTCCTTGTTTGTTAAATTTCATTTAAAATATGATGTATTCTGCAGTGATCTAGAATGGATGTATTCACATGAGATGTGACAAATGAGTTCACTCTCACCTGCTGTGACAGCTCAAATGCAGCACTTTTCCTCTTCCATCTCCTCTCTTTCTATCACATTTCCTGCCATCTTTGCTTTGCTGACATAAGCTCAAACGAGGGCGACTCATCGCAGCATGTTAAGATTGGACTGCTCTTCATTTCGAGTTTAAAAGGCAGTTCGATGAGTATGAAAACGTCGCACACGTAATGGGAGAACACCATCAACAGATCACTCAGCGCCTCTCCTCAGAGGTGAGGAGTGTGGCTGGTGCTGTTTCTGGTAGGAGGCTCATCGGCCGGGGTTACTAAAATGTCGGCAGTGATAGTTCATTGTGTTTCTAATGACTCGTCTGTCTGATGCCTGGCAGACATCACAGCATGCCGCCTGCCATATTATTACTATCCATTAGTATAAATAAGCATGATCATCACCAGTAAGAGCAGCCTGGCCTGAGTATATAACTACACCGCAGGGCCCTGCTTACAGGGACCATATAGAGATATGAACTAGAGACACGGAACAGTCACCAATCACTGTCTCATTATGTGATGGAGCAACATGAATGACTGTCAGATGTAGCATTATGTATGTGGTATATAGTGAATTGAATGCGGTGGCCAACGATAACTAGAGAAAATGCTATGACTCATGCTTTAGTAGCTTGCTACATATAGAAGGTAAAAGCTAAATAGGGACAACCACATTTTATTTAATGGCATGTGACTATGACCTCTGACCCTGTTCTTTCCAAAAAAAGAGCCTTTCGTTGCCATTGAGGAAAAATGTGATGAGAGCCAGTCCACTTGTCGTGCAAAGCTTTTATCCCACAATTTCCTTCATTGATTATGCAGAATGAACTGATATGTATGACTGCAGATCGATCCGCTCTCTGGTCAATATCTGGCCTGAGGAGTAGAGTCGATACATGATGACTCTGTAGGAAGCTCATCAGAGTGTGACACCAGCAAACACACAGGAGGAATGATGGACGTTTAACCACTCCTGAATCATGACAGGCATGGCATGAGGCACCCCAACACAGGCCTCACCAAAGTTTGGAGCCACTACAGCGATTTGCCTGATTGATCGCAATCTCTATGCTCAAGGTCTTCATGGGAAAGCAAGCTAAATATCTAGACAAATCTGCGACAACTACAGCAAATCCGAGTGCAGAATTAGCTGATGGTAATAAAGGTACATGTAGTGGTGAGATGCCACCTTTTGCATATTGTTTTTATGCAAAGTTTTATATGAAGAAATTGACTATGGAAACCAAAATGCACGGAAGCACATGCAGGCAATTTCGCTGAACAATCACAGGTAATAGTTAAAACAGAAGTGTGTTTCTAATTCAAAAGTGAGTTAATGAAATACAAGGCCTTCTAATATTACAGTACATGATGTCTATTTTTGTCCCATTCATAACTCTTCATCATTTTTAATGACATGAGGTTGAAGTGCAGGCTCATAATTGCCTATTTTTTTCAAAAGCCCTCTGTGACACAAGATAAATACACATCATGCTCAGTAGAGTTGATTCGCTGTCATGCAGCAGAATTAAATTTCCCCAAGTAAGTGTGGAATGTCACACTTTTCAAGTCGGACTGCCAAAGGTTACACCGCCATGTAAAGTGGAAGAGTCAGACATTCTGAGTATGTGTCGACCTGCTCTTACTCCTGAGTCAGAGATCAATGATTGATAATGCTAAATGATAACTCAAATCTAGACTGCATAGATTACTGTAAAGTCCTTGCAAAATGTGTGTGTGTGCACGCACACACACACACACACGCATACAAATGTGGAGAAAATGATTGATCACTAAACAAGGAGTTATGAGTCAATGTTTTCTCCTCAGCCAGGTGAAGAAACTAAGTGGAAGAAAAACACCATATCATCGTGAGGGACACTGACTGAAATGTGGTGGCTTTCCTTATTCCCTTTTGGCATTTTTTTTTTTTTTTTTTGGCTCTGAGCTTTTTTGTTCTTTGATTGCATCCTCTCATTTTCTTTATCATTACTGAACCTTTCCACATTTTCAAATCTCAATCAATCTCAGTCGTAATCATCCAGTTTCTATATCCAACAATTTAAAATGTGAACCAGTTAACCTTCTTTAAGTCATTAACACTTGATTTATTACACCAGCTTCTTCTTTGTTTCTCAAAATTACATTTTCTAAAGGTTTTTCAGGGAAAAGTTCCCTGATGGCCTTAAAATGAATTAAATGTAGCTCTACACCTTCCTTCATTTTCTGACTGATCTATGAAAAAGCTACCATTCTCACAGCTCACCTCTAGTTGAAGAGTCTTGTACTGTATCCACAAGTTGAAAGGATTGGTTACTTAGGTATCGACATCACCAACCCTGTCTGAATCCATTTTTTCCCCCAGGCATTTGTCTACTGCAGTGTTAATGTGAGAATACTCTGCTGTGGCTTATTTCACTCAAAACATGTCCTATTATTATCATACCATATCCCCAAAAGGATATCATTCTTGTGGTGAACTTTCCATATCCAGGATATCTGCTCCACTACATAAAATACTCTAATCTATAAATAGTGTGCCTTTTTTGAAAACCTGATTTTTCTACTGGGAAATAATAAATGAAACGTAACTGATTCCATTCGTAAAAGTTTATAAGAACGTTTGTCTTAAAAGCAAAGAATCTGGAGAAATAAAGCCCAGCAGCAGCAGCAACATCATTATATTTGGAATAAATATGACTGTGTTAATGAATGCATGTCAATAGATTATATGACTTGTCTTAGAATAAGGAATACGATATACAGCAGGCTTGCTAACTGGATCACATCAGTGAAGTGAACAGAGATGTTGGTAATTAGTTTATCTCAAACTAGGGCTGCCGCGATTAGTCGACGTCATCGATGACGTCGTCGCTGAAAATGTATCGACATCAATATTTTAAACCGACGCGTCGGACCCACACAAATTATGGATTAATGCCGCTCTTTTTACCCTGTTCACACAGGACCTGCATTTCTCAGCGCCGGTCAGCCAATGATTCTACTTTCTTCGCTTGTTGTTGTTTGTAACCCGTTCAATGTACTGGTTTGGGGGCAAATGATGAAAGTGTTCATAGCCCACCCCCCCTCTCTTTCTCTCTCTGTCTATCTAGTTGTAGTGGATGTGCAGAGGGGGTCATTTAATTATGTGATTGGGGAAATTAAAACTCCATGACAACATAAGGGGAATACAAAGTATGGGATGCATATTTGATCATTTATATCATAAAATATGTCATTAATATCGTTTGAAATCATTTTCCAGTGTGTTTCCTGGCGCGATACACTCGCAGCGACCGGAAAAAATAGACCGTGGTATCTTCAATGTTATTCACAACAGTTGATTGACATGTAGGTTTAGCTAATAGTAAGCCCCTATGTTGGTATGCTGTGGACCAATAGGAGGAGGCAATGAATGTGGGGGGCATACACGGAAGTGAGGACCCGAAGAAAGATGTCAACATTAGTACACAGTCTGTCTCACGCACATTATTAAGTGAACTCGACAGACTCGACACCGAAACCATCGGTGCAGGGCGCGAGGATCATCGCAGCCCATGTGAGCCGCACAAAGGTTTAACAGGGGGGTGGATAGACGGCGCCGGGCTTTCCTTGGCGCTGCCCGGTGCGGCGCGGCGCATTAGAAATGAAATGAAATGGTCAATTTGATTTTTGGGAGGAAAATTAATCGATTAAATTAATCGACGAATCTGTAAAATAGTCGACAGATTAAATCGATAGAAAAATAGTCATTAGTGGCAGCTCTATCTCAAACTCCTTTCATCATCTGTTGGAAGTCAGCTCCCTGAAGTGTACATACTCTCACAATATACAAGCCACCCGAAAGTAGGAGTCAGCACAGGTTTAAATCTCATCCAAGTCAACTATTTGCAGTTTAAACCTGCTGGATAGTGTAATAAATGCAGATCAAAATTGAATTCAACTTTCCAGTAAAAAGGAGTTTGTGGATATTTTGACAAGGTGTATTAGGTACTTTCCTGCATTAAAAGTTTACCTTTGAATTGGGACAAATAACTTTTTGTAGAGAACTGTCTGTTTCAAACAGGGTCCAACTGATAATGTTAGTCAAGATGAACTTATGTTTGCCAATTGACACCTAGAATTTTATTTTACATAATAAACAATGCAGAAAATATGTGCATTTATGTTTACATTCTGCATTTACATTTTTAAATGTATTTTTAAAAGGTTCTATATATTTGGTAGTATTTGTTTCATCCTTTTAACTAGAGCACTTTATTTCATTTAAAATGTACGGTTAAACTTTAAAATATCAAGCATCAAATAAGTTTATTTTTCATTAGCTTTTGATTAAATCATTTTAGGAATCATTGCTTTGAAAAAAATATGTATTGGCATCGCATCAAGCCTCAAACATCCATATCAGCCGGTTCTAGTTTGAAATAAATGCGCAAAAGTTCATTTTAAAAGGAATTTTAAATAAACACATTTTATTTCATCAAACAGATAGATCAGAACCCTGACCCTGGTGTCACTTACCTATGGTGTAGCCTCTCTTCAGCTCCCCACACCGGGGGCTGCGGCGCTGGGAGTTAGTGGTGTTATTTTCCTGCACGGCGAGGACGGCGGCAACAGGTGGTGCAGCCTTGTTGAGGGGCGAGGCTGGCACCAGAGTCGGGGAGAATCCTTGACTGGCAATATCCACCGACTGAGACTTCTTCTTCAGTCTGCAGGGAGGACAAACAGAGCACAGAATAAGAACACGTCATGGTTATGTTTATAAGATGGAAAATCTCCTTTATGTGTCAATGGGAAATGTTGCATGACCTCCCCTGTTCACAGGCCAGTGAATCAAAGCACATTTGCATCTGAGGTTGTCGTTGTCAAGGTGATGTGTCACCGAACTGTAATTTTGCAAGACAATTTTTGCAGCAGTAAGGAAGCTGGTAGAACGAATCAATAGGCCAATCCTATCCTTGTTAAGGGTGAATATATTAGCATCACTCTGCACAGCCCGTGCACAAACTGGCACTGCTCTTCTGTTCAAAAACAGGAAGAAGCGGGGTGATACTGGAGGAGGACAGCAGGACTCAAGAGTTACATAAGCTGTTTTCAGACATGACCCGCAGGTAAAATCAAGAAAAGTATATTCTAATAGCACCTCATATAGACATCTTAATCAAAATAATGTCTTATTCATAAAAAGTTAAATAGAGCATTGTTGTCGATGTAAACATAATCATTGTCTCTGACAGTTAAAGACATTAGAAGTAGACTGCTTTCATAAAATGCATCAAAAGTTACTGGTTAGCAGTGTTGGATCAAATCAAATGGGCCAACAACAATAAGAACAACTCAAAGCCTATTAAAGTGAGGGTTTGGATTAGCAACAGTTAAAAATGGGTTCCCTGGGCTAATCTGAGTAGTTAATCCCATAACTCTCAATTGTAAGTCTATAAACTCAAACATATATGTGTGTTATAATGTCATGTGTGTCACTGTGTTGGTGTGTATATATATATATATATATATATATAAATAGCTCATGCCTAAACATGCTCTTATGACACATAGTACAAAAAAACTAAAACAATATCATACTTGGCACTCATGTAACATTTTAGGAATGAAAGAAGTGAGAAATGGCTCCTGAAATGTTATCTATCTATAGTTTGAAAAAGTCCTGAAACAGCAGTACAAGATTCCCAGCACTCCGCTCCCTCGCGCACACTTTCAATCATTCCAGCAAAACTGCTGAAGCAAACAGAATCTTTCTGGCCATTTCACCCAAGTGCCCATCCCCTGATGGTCCAAAGCAGCACACATGACATGAGTGTCTAAATGGCTAATGAAAACACATAATCTCTATGGAAATGCTGTCCATCACATGTGTGTATGGGTCTGTGTGTGCATGATTGTGTGTGCTTTCACAAATCGAAAACACTCACACGGTCTGGGGAAGGAGACAAACAGAGCAGGCTGAGCTATGAATTAACACCAGCGGAAATTAAGAAATACTTCACAAAAGTGTTACGCAAAGCCTATTCAGTTAAAAACACAAACACACGCACTAACTATTTTTCTACCAATACATCCAATCAAACAAAACTGCAACTTTTTCTGTTTTATTGTTATGTATTTGTCTCGTTCTAAATGAATTTAATCTTTTCCTTACAGTAAAAGACGTATTAACAAAGATAAAGAGAGGCTGCATGGATGTGACAGGTTGCATACTTACTATTTTAAGGAAGCTGTGTGTTTGTTTGGATGGAACATAATGAGGCAGCAGAATGAGTAAGAAGCAGAGACCTGCTGCTAATGGCTGAGGAGGACCAGGGACACACAGACGGAGAGACAGAGTGTCTCATCTTATGTGAAGTCCATCTCAACTCCCTCAGGAGTAAGTTCTAATTACTGACACATCAGTACAGAAGGAGCCCCTCTCCTTGCTCTGTTTCGCTTTCAGACATGAACTGAAATATTATCCCCAGGGGCTGTATGCGAGAAGGCAAATAACAGAAGCCTCTAATAATCTCTGCCATTTTCCTGCCACCCCCCTAGTAATAGCTCTGGGTAATGTCCCAGGGACAGTGGCAGATAATGCAGAGGATTCAATGCGAGTGAGGGGGCAGTTAATGACGTTTCCAACATGCGACAGTCGCATCACCTAAAAAGAAAGACACAAATCTCTGAGGATGAGATTTGTCTGTTGTGTTAAACCATTCTGACTACCTCAAGTCTTACTCTGCATCAAGCTAAAAAAGACATGGTGAGGTGTTAAGACAGAGGAAGCATGCAGAGGGTGAAAACATTTCCTGACTGATGGTAATGTAAATGGTTTAATGTGTCCTCTCTTCACCAAGAGCTTCTGTCTTTAAACTGCATGGCACACTTTATTTTGAGGACTTTTACAACGCAAGAAATGATGGAATCACTCAAATCTCCAAGCCAGAAAAAGGTATTTTTGAGAAATGGCAGAAGGATCAAGAGGCTTTTCCTCCCACACCACTGAGGAGCTCGCTCCTTGTGATGCCGTTGGTTTAACATGAGGTTTTTTCTGTTTGTTTTTCTGGGTAAATTGGCTTTGTACTGAGCGGTGATTGTACCGTTCTCCTTCTGCACTGCAAGCAAAGGGCTCATGTCTAAAAGAGAGGAAAGAGAGGTGCACATCGAAAAAGCCACCACCTCTAACAGATTCCTATCAGTGGGCAAATGCTTAAAAAGATGAATAGAGGGAGGGAAAAATGAAGGCAAACAGACACAGAGGCATTTTGTTTTCTACCCTACTGTTGTGATCGGACCTGGGCCAGCAGGCGACGGTATATTAGCAGCCCTGCCAAACTGGCATGACTAAGATTATCCGACTCTACAGGGATCCACGTGGTTTGGCAAACAATGCGTAAACAACAGGAAATTTGGGGCTAAGTCAAAACATGCTTATCGCTTCCATACTAAGAGGGATTAGACCTAGGAAAAAGAGGGCTGCATTTGCTTTAGCTTCCATTCCTCCTGTTCGCTTCGCTTCCTGCTTCCTGCCTCGCAGCAATGCCATAACACATTTTTTCAGGGATCAGTGTTTACATATAGCAGCAGATAAGGTGCTGTGCTCTATAAAGCCCAAAGGGGATGGCTGGTTTGACATCATGCTCTGTTACAGTACTGGCAGCACAATGACCTGTCTGACAGTAATGATGCCTTAGAGTCCTAATACTATGAGTGCTGCTTATATAACTGTGAGGGACAGAGAATGGGAAAAAAAAAATCATAATTTATTGTTTTATTGCATAATTCAATAAAAACAAGGGTGTAATGGAATGAGCCACATCTGCGGTCAAGTTCTCCTCAGGTGAAGAAATATAAGACATCAAAGACCAAAATAAAGATGTTCAAGGATCCCATGTCTTTATTGAGGCAAATTATTTAATCTTTGTAGATCGGTGACACACACGTAGAAGACTCAGACGAAGATGTCAAGAGAGGCTTTGGTGGTAGGAGTAGACACCGTTGTTGTATACAAAATCACGTGATCTACGCAGCAAAGTTAATACGTCACTTCCTGCCTCTGCCTGCTGCACCCAGCTGATCCGTCCCTCGCCTGAATAATGTGTACGATTTGTTGCTGTTGTGAACACGTCTGTGCCGGAAACCCTCCCTGCTTGTTGCACGTGTCAAAGGTAAGCTCCGTAGCCAATTCTCCGGATTCTACCGGGAAGTCATGTCTGAAAACAGATTGTTTAATGTGAAAGGTGTCGCTCATAGCGACGAACCCGCACAGAGTTCCCCCTCAGCTCTCTGTTGTTTTAACATCTTTTAGATAAGAGCTTTGGTTTTATGAACCACAGCTTTAATGTTTGGTTCAGTCTCACTGCTCCCAACAACCTAATTCTGGTTGCACCAGCTTTATTTAGCAAAAAAATAAATCTAAGATGTTCCAAATGCTTACACGACCTGCAAGGTAAGCAACATCAGACACCATTCAACATCGTGCTGCATTTAGGAGCTAACATGCAAGTTATATCCTGCAGGAGTTACTAGAGACCAAAAAAAGAGCTAAAACGAGAGTGAATAAAGCACAAGACAAATATTAGAAACTGTTTCAATTCTGGACCCGAAACAACCAATATCTCTATGATGTTTTTTAAAGAAAATATCCATGTCTTTTGTTATGAATGCTCTTTCACCGACTGGTATGCTGATACCATACCTTAAGTCCAATATAAAGATGTTACTGAAACCTTCATAACTTTCTTTCAGGAATATCAAGACACATTAAATGCTTAATCAAAAGCGAATTAAAGTTATTCTACACAAGCCACTATCCACTTAATTTGATAGCCTTGGTAAATTACTTATGAATTATAAAAAGTAATGTGGAATTTTGCAATCCTCATTAGATGAGGACTCTGTGCATAAGAGAACACAAGGCAATTTCTTCTAATTCTGAGGAAAGAATCTCAAGAGTCATCTAACCCTAATCATCTCTGATAAACATCCACCAACCCTGTATCAATTACAATTTGAAATGGATTACGAGGATTTCACTTCCTGCAGTCTCAGAGGCAGGCTATCATAGCAAAACAATTGGACAACTGTGGTCTGTCTTAAGCCTAATAAGAATCAGTCAGTGGTTGACAAGGGCGTCAGCCTGAAACTGTGTGTGCGTACGTACGCACGCACGCACACACACAGGAGGGTAACAATAACCTGTGGCCATGCATGTTAATGAGGCCCTCTGTTTCATCCGGAAGCCTAATGAAATACGTCTGGACCCTAACCTCTGCATAATGATTATGCTCATCCTTGCTAAATGCCAGAGCAGCAATTCTGTGTCAAAGGGTTATGTGGCAGTTTTGACCAATGAAGCTTCCAATTTAGGCTGCGTCTGTATCAAAATGGTGAGACTAGCAACTAAAGGCCAGTCACAAAGCAGATAAAAGTCAAATGATCTGAAAAGTGATAAACTGTACTTTATTATTTATTCACGTGTTCTGCCAATTCAGCCAATTCTTGTTTTGTATTCTTTCCGAACTAACAATGTCTTTGATCTTGTTCCCCACCTGCCAGGGCAAGGAGGCATTTTTTGCATACTAAGTATTTTTTATTTTTGGTACAACAATAATATTTATATTCTTACAATGGAGTTGAATAACTGCTGGGCTATATTTCACAAGAAAGGAAAGATCCAACACAAGTTTTAAAAGGGATTACTAAGTATGTATAGGAGATATCTTTCATGGGACTCTTCTAGAGGCCCTGGCACATACAGGTTGGGAACAAGTGGAAATACTGGATATATCCTGTTTATACATATATGATACATAATAGTATATGAATTAATATATCAATAGCACTAATACCTCTACATATATAGACTACAACAACAACATGCTAATATCATTATATTGCTATTATATACAATTTTAATTTGCCCCTTTATTCAGGTCCAAATTTAGGTTCTTTCCTGACCAATACTGCTTCCTTCAAGAATGTTTTTCCCTTTCACTTTCTGGCTCTCTGTGTATCACTCAAGCAGCAAATACAGACACATACAGAAGAAAACATGCACACTTGCTCTCTTTGTCCCTATCTTGGCAACAAACACAAACACACATTGTCAGACTCAGCCCCTCAATCACACACAGCCTTCAGCATTTGATTCAGTGAGTATCTGTGGGGCCTTGGGACTGTTACTGCAGTCTTTCACTGCCCTCTTCCTCCTCTTCCTCCACTTCCTCCACCACCTCCTCCCTCTCCTCCTTCCCGTTGCTAGTCTCTTTCCTGCTCTCTTGCTCTGATTCGCCGAGTGCTGGTGACAATCAGCGACATGATTGGTCAGAAGCAGAGGTAGTGGATGCAACGTCATGCCACGGTGGCTTGTGGTTGTACAGAAATCAGAGAAGTGCTCTGAGTATTGGCAGTTTTCAGCAGCATGTGGAGTATCATGTTAGATCATTACAGAACAGGAGGGGCGGCCAAGACACCAGAGATGAATAGGAGAGGTTTAATTACCACTTATTTGCTTCCCACATTGCATCTAATTAGCTAGAAAGAATAATGTGCACAGATCTCTCTCATCAACAAATGTGCATTTGTGGTGATTGAAAGTAATGTTTCCCACAACAGCTGCTGCAATTAATTTAAAACCAGAGATTAGCAAGTATGTTACAAAGGAGATGGATAAGATTGAAAGACAATGTATTGAAAGGTTTTAAGGACAACTGAAACGATAACATTCTGCCTCTAAGCTTCTTTTAATCTATATACTGCCGGGCAAAATCTGTAGACGGCCAAAAGTGCAGGCGATTGCCTGAGAAAGTTCACAGATTACGTTGCCAGTCATTGATTTCACCATCATTTTTTGTTCCTGGTTTCCCTGAGCATTACAAAGGAACAAGATGACAGAAAGCATCGTTTAGAATGCAACCGACATTTACCCCATAATGTTCATTTTCAGGTGCTGTTGAGAAACCAATATACTTTGCAGAGTACAAGCAAGCTAAATGCTTCCTGTGTACCCAGTTTGCCCATTAACTAAAGCATAATGGGCTGTTTACTTGCAGCTTCCTTTTGTCCCGATATGCCTGGACTCATCATATGTACAGTTGCAATCAGAAATATTCAACCCCCCAAAGATTTTAAGGATTTATCAATTAAAGTTGACAGAATCTTGCTCTTTGAGCAAGATTCTGGTTCGGATGACTTCTTTATGAGTTGAGTGATACAGAAAATCAACACGGAAAATGCATGATGTAGTATTTGTGTGTAGCACTATATTTTGTTAAGATAGCTATGTCACAATTATTCAACCCCTATATGATATTGTTGTTTTTAAAGCTGTCTGACAGTTTTTTTGTCCTAAAGTTGAGTTGAAACATTATTAAGCCTTTGGGAACTCTTTACTGATCCTTCATTTGCTTCAGCTGTGATGCATATATAAACCCCACCCATGAGGGTATTCAAGGTGAGTTGCAATCATGGGAAAGACAAAGGAGCTTTCACAAAAGCTGAGAGAGGAGATTATTTCATCACACCTGAAAGGCCTTGGGTAGAAGAAGATTTCCCCAAAAAATGATATTCCAAGAGACACAATTGGGGACATTATAAGGAAGTTTAAAACTGATGGAGCAGCTTCAAACCAGCCTGGCCGTGGAAGAAAGCCCAACATTTCATCAAGGACCCTCTGCAATTTAGTCAGAACAACTCAGATAAACCCCTATGTGACTGCAAGACACCTACAGGATGACCTGATGAAGGCTGGTACAAGTGCTTCAGTGGCAACTATAAGACGTGCACTGAATAAAAAAGGACTTCATGGCCGGCTTCAAAACACACTCAGCTCTTGACCACAAGGAACATCAAAAGTCTACTAGAATATGCAGGAGGAATTTGGATAAGACTACTGAGTTTTGGGGGACAGTTCTATGGACTGATGAAACCAAACTGGAACTGTTTGGACGTATGGACCAGCGGTATGTCTGGCGTGTGAAAGGCTAGGCTTAGGACCAGAAGAATACCATCCCCACAGTCCAGCATGGAGGTTGGTCAAAGATGATGTTGGGCTGTTTTTCTGCGGCAGGAACTAGCAATCTTTATTGTGTACATGGCATCATGGATTCACAGAAATACCAGGCCATTTTAAAGAGGAATGTGATGCCTTCTGTTGACAAATTAAACCTTTCTGATCATTGGACTTTCCAGCAAGACAATGATCCAAAGCAAAACCTCCAAGTCCACCAAAGCTTGGTTGAGAAAAAGATCCTGGAACGTCCTGGAGTGGCATTCACAGTCACCAGATTCAAATTTGATTGAAAATCTTTGGTGGGATTTAAAGAAGGCTGTTGCAGCATGGAAGCCATCAAACATCACTGATCTAGAGGCTTTTGCACTTGAAAAATGGGCAAAGATTCCAATCGAGAGGTGTAAGAAGCTTGTCCGCACTTACCGATTTTATTTTTTTTAGAAGTTATAAAAGCTAGAGGAAGCGCCACAAAGTACTGAAGCTGGGGGTTGAATAATACTGCACATGCGCATGTGTTGAAAGAGTTACATTTTTCATTTGAACTTCAAAGTTAAGTCAACTTCTGTTGTCAAAATAACTAAAATACGCATCAATAAATATCTTTTGTTGTTTGATGAGGTTTTTTTGGCATTTATTGTCATTATCTGTCATCCACATCACTATAATGTCTATTGAGGTGAGGGGGTTGAATATTTCTGATTGCAACTGTATGTTGATCGGTGGAGAAGGAAATAATTTTATACAAATTTGATTCGTACAGCCCATATTTACAAATCACAATTTGTCTCATAGGTGACAATAATCCGATTTTTTTGGGGGATGTGTTAATTACAGTCGGGCCGCAGAAACAAGCTTTTCTCATTTCCAGATGACTATTTATGAATGGCCCTCGGGACGTGAACAACAAATTAGATTCATAAAACGCTCTATACACATATTACTAACACTACCTTTCTTTGGTTCTTTGGCTTAAAAGGTCAGTGATGGTAAATTACATCATATTGTATGTATCACCAACATGGACAAGAAGAATGGATGGCTGCATCTTTCTTTTCATGTTCTATTGTCTGCTTTATTTATTCTGACTAATTAGTCTTGTTAATAGCGAGACTTTGTGACCAGTGTGGGCAGAGGGTTCAGTGATTCATGGTGCTGTGATTGATGCTGCATTTTGGGAAAAAGAAAAATCAATGGAAAAGTTAACAAAAGCATTCTCCTCCTCCTTTCTGCTCTGCATTTGTCTGAAAGGCAGATAAACAATTACTGCCAGCAATACAAACATCCCATGTGAACCAGAGCAGAGGCGGGGAAGGCGTGCTCATTTATTGAAGCACAAACTTTTATTGGCTGCCCACTCTAATTAGCACAAAAAGCCCCTGTACCAGACAACATCCATCTCATTTCCCCCCGTGTCCTTGAAACAACAAAGTGACCCCACTCTCTGTCTTTGTGGACAGACTCAGGCTCTACTCATGAAGGGCGCTTGTGTAAATCAACTGAACTATCGATAATACAGACAGCATTAATGTGAAGACCTCAGAATCTTTTTTATACTTTTGAAATGGTTAATGCTTGGATATAAAGATAATAATTTGAGAATTTGAGATAACTAGTAATAATTTGTGTAATAAAGACAATGTTTGTAATAAGTTTAATAACTATTATACATTATGCATGTGATTGGGGTATTTTGTGAGATTTTTGGGGTTCAACCGTAGCCATATGAGCATACTTTGAAAACGTTTTAAACTACTACTTTTTCAGCCACAGATGTTTTGTAATCTGGATTATTTCCCCCAACATGAACAGTGTTAACATTTTTAACTACTCTTTGCACCATCCAATGGGGTAACAATAGACAATTGTTTAAATGTAAGGGCAGTGGGTCAATCATTACACAGTTGGGGTTAAATCATTCATTCATAGAACAATTTTTTTAATGTACTTTGAGGTTTGTTTCAGATCTTGAAAAGCCTTTTCTTTTCTCATTACAAGAAAGAGGATTTTCCCTCTTACATTAGACCTGCATTAAGATTACAGGTCTCTTGGTCACCTGTAGGAACAGGAGGTAATGCCTGTTGAAAAATTTGCACTGTATTGAAATGTGTGGTTTGAAAAGAAACTCTCTAAGTTCCTAGCATTTTTACAGTTCATGATCTACAGTACCACCCTGTCTTCTGCCTGTAGGCGAACTCTCCACAGCCATTAGATTCATTCACCAATTGTGTCCAGCGTTTTGTCAGCCACGGCTATCACTTGTACATCTGTCCGTTGCAGGATAGAAAGCGATACCTGGTTGCAGGCACCAACATCTGCTACCACTTGAGTTGCTGGCACCAGCTTATAAGGTGACACAAAGTCTGGATGTGGTAAAGGGGATATGCTTTGTTTGGGTCAACTATAAAATCAGGATTTGGATCATGAAAGGAGTCTTAATGTTCTTTTGTTTAAGTCTTCTGTGCAGCAGCTGCACTTGGGCCTAACACACAGAGCAGCGAAAGCTGCAGGAAGAAGTTGATAATATAACTTATAGAAGAAATGCAGAAGAAATGCAGCTCAGAAAGCTTTCCATACAATAAGATGCGTCAGTAAATGTGTGGCTTCGGTTATCTGGAGTGACCAACCCCAGATAACGAGTCAACATGCCAAGTGAGAACACTCACTTGGCATGTTGACCAGCTCAAGCTGGTCAACCTGATGCCCTCCTGCAGCAGACAGCTCTGGCAGCACTTGGCACATTATGTGGATCACTGAAATTCAGTCAGCACACACATTAGCTTACTCTACTGTGATACAATTAAAGTGATGTGAAAATACAAAGGGAAAAGCAAGCCATTAGGGTTAGGGTTTTTAGTCTTTTTTAATAAATGTTGTTTGTTAATCTCCTAAACCATGTCATGCATTATCCATATTTTCAACAAATCAAGTTAAAAATTTGTTTGATTTATTTAAAATGAAAAAAAACAACTGTGAATTCAAATAGTAAAATTCAAGAGGTTCTGGCAGAGAGGATGTTAGAGGGCGTGTCAGAGGCCAGATCTACATCTCACAGAACAAGAACGGAGGACAACGGGGTTAGAAGAGATTGTAAAAGAAAGAATAGCTCCTAAATGGGAAGTGACAGTTGAGATGGACATGGTAAATGAAGACAGAGCCTCAAGGATGTCTCAGCTGTCAATAACATCGAGCTGACTCTTCCACCAAATCATTGCAGAAGAGCCAAAGCTCACTCTTCGGACTCGGGATCCAACTTCATCTGATGTCTTCTAGTTATATTAGGTCATTATCAAAGTTTTATATACACCGTATTATGATCTCACATCCGTCCCCCCTGGAAAACCTCAGTTAAGTGTTCAGCGATCAGTAAATGTCTGAAAACAGCTAGAGTTCGTCTCTGTCTATAAGTAAATGTATATATATAATATAAAAATAAATACATCTATTCCAGCGCCTCAACAACACAAATTAACATGTTGCAGGTTAATTGGCAAAATGAAAAAAAAAAGAAAATCACAGTGGATGGACTGAAGGACACTCGCGATTCATATTTAAGTAGCATAGTCACGCCTGACCAAATGAGACTACAGGCCGTCATGTGACTTACAGTGTGATGTAGAGTAAACTGAGAGAGAGAAAACGAAGATGACTGATTTCTCCCATCGGGCAGCACTTAGTGTACAGCCTGTCCTTTTGCTCCAGCAGCCACCTAATACCACGAAGGCAGCTACACTTGATATTCCCTGCACAGCTCAGCTCAAATGGGACATCTGTTGGCTTCCTTCAGCTCAGCCTCCATAAACCCACCTCCCTCACAATAAGGTAGCTTATGAGGTATATGGATGAACTGCCCAGCTGCTTGGATGTTAATCAGCAAAACAAACTAAATCTTTTTCGGACAATATTTTGCTGCACTTTTAGATATTCATTCAAGACAACCTGCTTGCTGTATGCAGATACATAGGGATTTCAGGACAAAAAGAGCCAGAGCAAAAAAATCAATCAACACCCTTGTGTGTCGGAGTGGCGTCTGCCCTAATGCTGCAACAAACATGCACATCTGGTGCTTCAGGAGGTCGAGAGATGCTGCTGAAAGGTTTATCACGTTCAACAACCTCTGATCTACTCCTCTGCTTCTGGGAAAATCAAATTATTCCTCCTTATTTCAGTTGCTGAAGATGAGTCTGGCTGAAGATGTCACTTTTTCAAAAGAACAATTATCACCGTGGAGGACAGGGTTCTTGAGCAGAGAGATAAACTATTCACACTCAAAGCCTGATGATTGCTAAAAAGGACTGTTTCAACGACTTGCAGAATGAAAAG
The DNA here is from genome assembly GCF_947347685.1 of Pleuronectes platessa. Classification (NCBI taxonomy): domain Eukaryota; kingdom Metazoa; phylum Chordata; class Actinopteri; order Pleuronectiformes; family Pleuronectidae; genus Pleuronectes; species Pleuronectes platessa. Next base: position 25,682,690 of record NC_070635.1, on the reverse strand, counting down.
GACCTCACTCTCCCAACGTCTCTCTTTTAACCCCACTTTTCTCTGATAACTGCTATCCACATCACTTATCTGCAATCAGATACCAAAACAAAGCAATCTTGGCAAAAATGCAACCTCAACAGAAGATAATTAATAATACGCCAATGCTGTCAGTAAATTAAACTAAAAAAGATGGGAACTCTTGAGGCTTCAGAGAAACTGCAGATATGCAAACACATTTATAAATTGCGTTGACATCTCAGTGACCAGTGGCACAATCCTACTCTCCAGGTGCATTTACTGCAGTGCCCAGCCATTAATGCTGGCCTTTACGTAGAAGCTTAGCTGTTTTAGCTCCCAAGCCAACAGTAAACACTGAAACCATGTGGGTGACCTGCTTGATGGATTAGTAATGGTTGGTGCACACACACACACTTTTGCACAGGCCTTTATTTTACGTACGTGCCACAAATCCATAGGATTGAGACTCTATACATGGCTGAGAATAGTCATTAGCTCTGCATTATCCTCACTAATACCTTCCATTGAAAACAACTGCTGGGTAATTTTAGCCTCGAATGGGACACTAGATGCTGATAGATGCTGCAGCACACTGGGCATCCACTGTGAAGGCCATTTTGTAAGGACTGACAATAAAATGGCTGCGTTTTACAATCTTTACATTAAGACACTTCTTAGATATCTTCACCATCTATTAAACACTTGGTGCACTATTATCTGATTATCTTGAGCAGCTTTTAGACATGCACTGAACTCCGGATAATTGCCAAAATTATCCGGAGGGGCTGTAAATGAGAATCTAAATGTCTGAGTCATTTGCTTTGGACATTCGCTGAGGATCACAGTGACCAAGTGGTCATGTGGATTTAGTGTCTTATATGCAAAGTACCGTCACTAGCAAAAACAAAAAACGGGATACATAAACATCTCAGGATGAAGAGGAAGAGTAAACAAAAACAAGCACATGTAGTCTAATAAAGTGCATTACAATTGTGACAAATATAAGTTTTATGAAACATTTTGTCAAATGTCTTGTAGTAAGTCAAGCATGGCATTTCAGTCTTGACCTTGGAAACGGTCATACAAATCACCTGTAAAGGGACTTTCTCACTAGTTATGCAGCTTCATTAGGAGAATTAGTAGAAATTACATTTTCCTCTCTATTTTCACCCTCTGGGGGATTTGTATTTTGGTTGAGGATTAGGGTGGGTTTTTACAGTAAAGTCAATCATGAAGTGGGTTACAGGTTATGGCTCAAATGACCAGTCGGAGGTTCTTGTCAGAGCATTGGGATGTTTACATGTTTGTATGTGTGCGTATGTAACTCGGGCAGCTGAGACATGGTTTTACAGCCTTTTGAGCTGAATAAGACCTCAAAAGGCGTGATGACCCACAAGTTTGTGTCCTCGTGAATTAGCCAATGAGTCTTTTCTTTCTTTGCAGCGGTTGCAGCAGCAGCAGTGTGTTGATGTGGAAGGCTGCAGCCACATTACAATACACATGTTTTTTTTGTTTTTTTAACCCCTAACTTAAAAAAAACCACAGTAGGCCTCTGGCCTGTCTTTGCTTTGTCCTTGTCATGCTGACTCTGCCTCCGTCCTTTCCGTCCCCTCCTTTACTCCCATCCCTACCCCACCACCACCAAGTGAGAGCGCCCCAGCTAGCTTTTTAGACGACAACGACACAGCCCCCTCCCTGAGTTGCTGTCTAACACACTGAAATATGCTGTATTGATATTTGCTCATTGACATAGATGGAAACAGACAGTCTGCCTCACTTTGTATTTGACCTAATAGCTGCTGTAATAAATAGGTTTTCTCATTCAGCTCCCTCGAAAATGCAAGTGCAGATATGTCTGTTTAATGATGAGTGGCTAATGAGTTTATCCACTACGTGCCTCGCATCTGTTTTGTTTACCTGACTCCATGGTGAAGCCCCTTAGAGAATGTGCACGTGAACACCAACACTATCAGACTGTTAAAACCAACTGAGTAAACACATCTCATGCTCCTGTGTAATGTGTTAATTTACAGTAGTACTTGCTTTTCAAATTAAATTAAAAACTCCATCAAAAAAACTGATGAAAGAACAGAAATCACATCAAAAAAGCTAAAATATATTCCTGCTTACTCTGATCTAAAATGGTAGAAGAGGAGGAAAGAGGAAGGAGACATTGTATAATATGATGGGAAGTTGGATGTAAAACTTTGTGGAAAACACCACCAGTACATCTTGGAACCTCTACACTAGCTTGTTTATCTCAAAAACATAAACTGGATATCATAATTTAGGATTGATTTTAAAAGACTGATACTGGATGTTTGAGGCTATGGTGCCATGGATCTTTGGTTTGTCTAAGGTAGCTGTCTGTGAAAAATCATGGTGTTAAATAACTCTGAGAAAAGTAAATTCTTTAATGATGCTTTTCTTCTAAGTTCAACTATAACTTGATACAAAATTTGATGTTCAGATTTTATTACCCTACCTAATATCTCTATTCCAGCCACTCCATGGGCTCCAGCTTAGAGGCTGAGGAAAGACAATAGTATGGAAGATTATGGACCACTCTAAAACAGATGCATGCACAGATCAATATTTCCTCCTAATACCAATTCCAGTACATGAACTCGGTATATCAATGGATAAAATCCATCGTACTGTTTTGGTATATGTCGTAAGTGAATTTTATTACAATGACAAACAAACTATTCAATGCAGATATTTGGCATTGCAGATTCCTGATCTGCTTACCAATGTTAGAATTGGCAAGTTAGTGATAGTTAACTGCATTTCTTACACCTTCATTTTACATAACCCCAGTAGCTTCATATTTGTCAGAGCTTAATGTCTTTGGATGTGTCTACAGAGCTGACTACACTCACATGCAGCACGTTGTTGCCCTGCAGCTAAATGTTAATCACAACCGACAGACAACAGTGGCGCTGCCACATGTGTGACTTTCAAGGTGTGACCCCCTCCGTCATGTGTGTGTGTATGTGCGCACACAAATACGGGCTCACATGTATATATACTGACAACCACATTACTATTACTTAATGTGCAATAATAAGCATACACAACCCAGTTGCTGCAGTATTCAACTTCCTTTCTGTTCAATAAAACATGCAATACAATCAACCATCAACTGTTCCCTTAGCCCTGTAAATAAATACTATACTAAACCAAATACAGTGCATGTTAAGGGCCAACAGCATCTCTCACCCTTCTAGGTGAAGCCCAGTCTCATCAATCAGTTTACTCCTTAGGAACAGATGGTGCCATTTGTTGAAATAGTCCAGGAGCGAGACACACGGCTGGATGGCTCTGTGTGTGTGTGTGTGTGTGTGTGTGTGTGTGTGTGTGTGTGTGTGTGTGTGTGTGTGTGTGTGTGTGTGTGTGTGTGTGTGTGTGTGTGTGTGTGTGTGTGTGTGTGTGTGTGTGTAGATGCATGAGTCATGTTAACGGACTCATCGGTAAAGATCTACAGTGGGACTAATTTACTGTTTATGATCCCTGCGGACTCTAAATATGCTGTCATTGACATAACATACAGCATTAATGCTTACGTGATCGCCTTCCAGTTTCATATGAATCAGTTGTCAGTCAGTTGAGTGGCTGTAGATTCCAGTCACTTGTCATGTTCACCCTGCAGTTGGAAAGTGTCCTGAATTCTTATTTTTTTTTCTTTTCTCTAGTTCACTAGATTTGCCTTGACATTTGTGCTAAATTGCATATTCATACATGTATACACACACATACTTTATATGACCCATGGCAATGCAACTGATGTCTGCCAAGTGATGTGGTTCTCTGTTTACATTGCATGGGAAAGCATGTGTCACATCTATGTGTGTATTGGACTACAGTATATGGAGTATAACCTCATGTGAGGGACAGTGAAGATGCTATTTTAATTAGCATTAACAGATCACTGTATAATTCTAAAGCAAAACACCTAACCACATTCCCTCTTCTGTCTATTTGGGTCACCAGGTTCCTGCTTACATGCAACAAATCCACTTTTTCTGATCAAAGTGGATTAAAGATAAAGTGGAGAAGATTAGAAACACATCCTGGACTGCTCATTTGATTTGCTCGAACAAGGTAAGTGTCAACCAAGGTATCACAAAGAGCTGCTTAACCATCCAGGCACTAGGCCCAAATCACAACATTAAGACCAAGATCCAATAAGGTGGCATTAAAAAGGACTGAAATGGAGACGCACACTTTGCCCCAGGTAAGGTTGCAATTAAAGAACATTGCAGATTTCATTTAAAGCAGTTGTTGTACAGGGTTCAGAACGCTTCAGAAAAACTCGGCCACACGTCTTCAGCCATGTTTAAAACTCAAGGTGCACACTGATGGCCAGTTTTGCAGTCCAAAAAGTATTTCACATGCTTCTAGATGTTTCGAAATTCCATTTTGTCTGAATCATAACGATGTATGGATGCATCGCTAATGTTACAGGTCACCAATAACAATCTTTTTTTTATTCAATCACATCATTTGTTTCTGATATTTGTTATCCATGTCCTGGGATTTCATATTGGACATTGTGCTTAATGTTCCACTTATTTTGAAAAGTTAAAAATCATTATCACATGGATGACAAATGATGGTTCTTGTTTTGAATCATCCAGAAAAAATGAATAAGATCATTTAACTGTTGTGCAGTGTGGACAAGCTTGTCATTAGGGAAATGAAATCCCATTAATATGGTTAAACTTTCAATATATGCATACACTGTCATCTGCAGTGTGTACTTTAGTTATTGACCTGTTGTTTCTTCTGATCACTGTGAACTAGTTAGAATAGTGTGGGGTCTTTATTCTCTCTTGCTGTGGAGGCTGTAATGAAGCTTTTCGATTAAACCAGACCGTCATTATTTTTGCCTGATCAGAAGACAACAGAGAGATTCTTTCAAATGGATGATGCGTCTGTGAAAAGCAAGTGTGTAAAGTGACACACACATACACAAACATACTCGCCCCACTTCAGAGGGCTTGTCATTGAAGTCTAATGACGACTGTACGATCTGGTGTCATAAACCAGAGGGCTACTTTCAAGTAGCCCTTTAAGATTCTAATGCCAGTGCTGGAAAAATGACCTACTACCTTTCAAACCTCTCCTTCCTACTCTCTGGGTAGGAAATGCCAGTGTTGTTGACAACGTCTTTCCATTTGCTTGTCTTTCTTTTGAACATGCAAAAATGAATAGATTAAAAGGAGTTCCAAAATATAAGCAATAACAATTAAATTTTTGATTAAAAGCAGAACATTCTTTGAAAATTAAGTTATTAATTAAATAATGCACTTAAAACAAAAGAAGCTCTCAAGAGAAAATTACATTGATTTATTCATTAAAGAATCTAATACAACAAATCTGTCTTTCCACTATTGACACTGGAGCTAAATGTGTGGTTACGCTCTAGCTCTCAATATGCCTTTGCTTCCTTCAAAACAAATTAAATTTAAATAAGATACTTTTTACACACCATTGCACAAAAAAAATTAGTTATGGGTAGAAAGGAGACAATGAAAAGTCCTGGTACGTACCCAGATGGCTTCAGAAAAGGTTCCATTGACTCTTGTGCAAAGGAGATAATGGAATCGATCCCTCAAACTGCTAAACCTAAGCGTAGGAAAAGACCTGTCATGTGACCTTGTCCTCATTAGGGAGGGGGCACTGTGCTAATTTATTTACCCAATATAACCTGCACAAGCAGGGACTCACAGACAGGAGGTTAGAGCTGGCCAAGCCGATTGGAGTGGGTTACTGATGTCTGAGCCAAGACCTCAGGGCTTGGGAGGAAGAGGAGGTGTGTACGTGCAGGGAGGTACAGTTGATGGAGGGATGAGAGAGGCAAACATTGAGATGGACAGGCTGGAGAGGAAAAGGATGGGGAAGCTGTCAAATCTAGAAGACAGAGAGCCGGTAATGCAGAAGCAGCAAAGAGAAGGAACAAAAAGATCAAAAAGAGCCAGGCTGGGTGCTGGCAGGATGGGTGTGTGTTATATGCTGTGTTATGCCTGGTCGTCACCATGTATCCCGGTTGGCCGGACTCTAGGGGTGTGTCACCTGGTTCTGTTCCAGCTGGTAAAAGCATAAGGGCTCCTGGTGGCGGAGATGTGTCACACTCAGCCATCTGATGATGACTCACTGTCGTCTGCTCCTGTGTGTGTGTGTGTGTGTGTGTGTGTGTGTGTGTGTGTGTGTGTGTGTGTGTTCAATGCATTAGCACCCTATTTTATGTGATGGCTACTCAGCAGAAACATAATCAGTAGAAGCTGACAGTATCTGGAGTCCATCTGTGATATGGTGATGAGAGAGGTACCAAGCCTCTAAAATAAAAGTGCCATCAAACAGCAAGGCGCGTGCATCACCTGAAGGCATCATAGCATTACATATCCTGTCCAAGTAGATATAAACAGCGGCTTAAAACATGTTATTCATCAAAAGGTCACAGAGAAAAGTGCAAAGACAGAAATGCACATATCACACACAGCCACACGGCTTGTAATGGCTGCAAATGAAATGCAAGAAGAATGCAAGAGACTGAGGGCGCTGCTCACAGTAATCTCTCCAGTACTGTGCATGCCTGATGGGGGCATGCATGCTGCCTCCTAGATAGATGCAGCCAACTAACAGACCTGCTCCTGTGTGACAGCCCCCCACCTCCAGGCCACAGCTGACCCAAATCTGTCTTTTTTTTGTCCTCTGCTTTACCCACAATTCAGCATCAGATGCTGGGACAGTGGACGCTGCACTTTCTCAAATCCCACTAACATTGCTCATAAAATCATCATGCTGAGGAGACAAGTTTAGCAGCCATACTTCTACTGCCCTCTATCCACCAACATGAAGCCTTACTTCACTTGACAGACAATTACTATTGCTCTGAAAACAGGAGGAATTTATTTTCCAAATTTAGATTTCAGGATTGATACGTCTTTGTATATTACTATAACAATATTCAACTTTACCAAAGAACTACACCCCTACTATAATCTTTTGCCTGCATCCTCAGTCCTTTTGTTGCTCTTACAATCACAACATTAGTTTGCTTGTAGAAATAGCAGATTTGTTTCAAGTTCTAGTATCAAAAAACAATTTAAAAGTCCAAACACATTAAGTGAATTTCAAGTGAAATAATGGAAAAGTGAGAATATTCAATCTGCTTACATAATAAAAAAATATAATAAAAATGTTGCAAGAAATGTATAGAACAAAATTTCTGTATCTTGAAAAATGAAAAAATTCAGCAGATTTAAAAACTACATTAGTAATTGGATTTTTCCCCCATTATAAAAACTTAAACTTTAGGGGTTAATTATAAACAGTAATTAAAGTATTACCGTCACATTTTATATGTAAAACAGATTGGAAAATAATAACTTTTCCTTGGCTGCACCTTCTTCCTAAAATGTTTAAATGGTAAGAGCTGCAAGTGATATCCTACTTTGCATCCTATAGCTAAAATATTGTAAAGCTTTTCAGTGGCAAATCAGCCTCTTCTCGTGGAAGACATTTTTACATCACAACTAAAACGCATATTAGCCTGCACAAAGCTCTACACCAGGGGTTCCCAAACTTTTCAGCCTGCGACTCCCAAATTAACGGTGCCAGAGACTGTCGACCCCCACCGACCCTGGATGTGTTATATAATGTTGTGCACAGCCACGCATACGCACTGTTAGGCCTATGCAAACACCGTGATATTATTTTATAGCAATTTAAGAAATAGAATATAACCAGAATACAGGGAAACATCCCTTTATAAACAGCAGGGCTGAGTGAGCATATGCTGCAAGTATAAAAAAGTGAGCAGGTGATGTCTGTGCGCGTCTTTGTGCATAATGAGCAGCAGATACCTTATTGCTGCCATGTACTTTAGGGTTATTTACTTTAGCCTAAACATTACTTTCATTTCTTAAATTCACTAATGAGATTTGTGGGCAATATGCATGGAACAGAGCAAGTCCCTTCTCTGTTTTATTTTGGAGACAGCGACTCTGAGATCATTCTCCACGTTTAGCTGCGATCTGTATTTATTCTTTATGTACGTCAGGGCTGAGAAAGTATTTTCGCACAAGTCTGCCAGCCTTGTTAACCAGTCAGGGTCAGTGAGGTGATCAGCGATCTGGGATCAGTGCTCTATCAGACATATGTGCACCTCGTCCCGCAGCTCATACAGGCGGCTCAGCACATCTCCCCGCAAGAGCAAGTCTGATATTGAGTGGACGTGTTTTTATGTAGTTGACCATTTTTATCGCGGTCAAGAATATGTTTAAGCTTTGGTTCAAGTGTTTTGTGAATAATACATTGTGTGGAACTTACGTGCGGCGCCACTTGTAAGACGATCGCTTTCAGTCCTGCCTTTTTCCCCAGCATCCCTCCTACACACAACAATACAGTTTTCTGAAGATAGTCACTCTTCTTTTAGCTTTGTAAAAATGTCCTTGCCTGTGCATATCCACTCCGGAGCACGGAACGCAGAGTAATACAGCATTAAGTTTTCCGTCAGAACTGTATCTGATGAAAACAAGCAGCTGGGCATAGTTTCATATATCTGTGAATTCATCTAACTGTAAAGCATATTTCCATCTCTTAACTCTATCCACCAGCTGGCACTTTATGTCCTGGGCAATGTCGGTGATGCACCGGGCAATAGTCCTGTTAGACAGCGGCACGGATTCCAGCTCACGGTTTATAATTTATCCCCATGCATGGCCAGATTTATAGCTACAGCAGCAGGTTTGATTAACATTTCGCAGATTGTGTCTGGCTTTTTTGCCTGTGCCTGGTTTTATTCTAATTTCAACTCATATTTATGTATATATTTATACAATAAAGGGTTAAAAATCACATTTTAAATTATTTTAAAATTTTATGTTTTTGGACGGCATCTCGCGTCCCCCCACCCCTCTGTCTCGAAACCCCCCCAGGGGGTCACGACCCCCACTTTGGGAACCCCTGCTCTACACTGACACAGCATGTACAATTGTAGCAGATGAAATTGAAGCAGCTCAATTAAATTCAGTATTTTGTGATGTGTGAGTCATTAAAACTGCCTAGCTGGGAAAAAGCTGAAGTGAGCATCACACACAGACAGCGATACCCAACCACTTGAAATGCAGATTTCATGTGACAGAATGCTTGACTCAATACAAATTTCATTAAACTGATGTGTTGTTTTCTTTAACTATTAAAATCATGTTTTTAACTCGCCATTTATGTTTGTATGCACCTGGTTTGTTTTGGTCTGCGTATGTCCTCATTTATCATGGGACACATTAGGAATCAATGAATATATTCAAGACAAAAGAGAGAAAAGATTTCTCTACTGGCGCCTTGGTGCATCAAAGGGTTCTAACCCCATTTTATTGCCCCCAAGATAAGGATTTGTCTGCAGTTTTTGAGGATCTATTATCAGAACTGAGGCTTGTACTGTTAAATGCAATATTAAGCTAAAAAATCCACCTCTATCGGTAGATGAACAAATCTTTTTAATATGACCAGACCCGTGATCCAAGATCAGCGCTCCTATTGTGACAGTATGGATGCCTTATGGAGGCAGGCCTTGAGCATGCTGTCCTATTAAATTATATCCTTTAAGGGAAGCAATACGTTAGTGCAGGGATTCAAAACTAAAAGCTTTAAATACACTTAGTACATGCACAAACTCGGGTCACAAACTGTCAGTAGTGTTCTGTCCTAGAACAGCAGCGATAAAACCTGCAGCGGTAACATTTCCGTTAGCTCGACGTCATCTATCATTGTCATAAAAACTCAATATCACCTCTGGCAGCCAGGGCTGGAGAGTTTCTGGCTGAGGTCTCACACAGTGAATCATAATTAGACCACTATCCTTCATATTTAGCACATTAAGGATTGTGTCATGTCTCTATGAAACGGATCTCATGGACTAATAGCAAATATTTGGTGACTCCATAATATGACTTGTATTGCCAAGTAGCTAAGTTTCTATCTTAAAGTTACAAATAGTTTGACATTTTGCGACACTTAACTTTGCGACGGCAAAAACATCTTGTCCCGGTGTAAGGTTGCCAGTGAACCTTATAGTTTTTTACATTTTAACCTGAGCTGTTATCAGTTTAAGTTATAATGCTAAGCTAATCTGCTGCTGGCTAGACTATCAATCTTTGCATTCAAGTCTCGAGTACAATTTGTGAATTTCTATTGAATTTAAATTAATTTTCCGTAAAAATCCTCAATAAGACATCAGCCTCCCCAATGTTGCATTGTGTTGCTTGCCCAGCAGGCGAGTTAAAATAAACACTGAAGAGCAGGAGCTAGCCAATTAAATCCTGTTAATCGGAAAGAGGAGCCAGAGGCAGGTGGATAACCTGGTGTGTGTTATATATAGCATTGAATCAACCGTTAGCATGTCACGGTAGCACACAAGCCGGCTATGTTGTTTGTTCATGTTTAGCAACATCCTCATCCCTTTTCCTTCAGTAGAGAACACCCGGTAAAGGGGAGTATGGATGGTAAAAGTATACATCCTTACGAATAATCTCTACTGTCTTCATACTGGCTGTCACTTGCCTGGTAAGAGAGTCATATGCCTCAGCAGTTTTTATGGCTGACTAAACAACAGGATTCTCCGTCACAGTGAAATTCTGCCAGACAGCTGTAGACAGCAGAATAAGGAGGTTGGGACCATCTCAGGTCTCCTTCTTCGTGAGAAACACAAACATATCTCACCCTGAATATATCAGGTAATGAAACGCTGTCAGGCCCATTTGTATTCTGGATTGTTTTAAGTTGAGCAGTGCCTAATGATGTTTCTTAGCATAGGGTAAAATGGTGTGAGCACTGTAATGCTTTCCTGACAGACAAGCACTGCAAAATACTTATCTGCCTGCCTGGATGTAAATAACTTAGCGGAGTCACTTATAAGAGAGATGTTTAGTGGAAGGAAAAAAACTAAAACAAACGCACAAACATTGAAAATCTTTACTTTAGTCAAGTAGTATGGTGAAAAGGACTGGAAATGGTCAAGAGCGGATGATGAATACAAAAACAGCAGGAATGCACCATGCTGTCTGTGATGATGGGAGGTTAAGAGGGCAAATATAAAAACTGAGGCTCTTTAACAAATTGATTTCCCTCAACACAAAAACATTTTTAGACTGAGAGTCCAGCACTCACTCTATACCTCAGGCCATCACTCTGTCCAAGCCTGGCTCTCTATATTATCCATCCATTTAGTATAGATTTTGTGAACAGCTGCAGGGTGTTGGAAGCACCTCCCTGCTCACACTGGACAAACGCTCTACATTGTAAACAATCAGAAAGTGATGCAGACGTTTGGTTCCCAGAGGAACAGATGGCTGTATTGTGCACTGCTTGTTCTTAAGGTACTATGTGATTTAAAGCTGCCTCATTTCAAAGACAGGATCTTGTCACAAAGTTGTGTGCAGCTGTAAAGACACCATATGTCATGTAACGATACAAGTCATCTTTACAACAGCAGTTAGAAGATTTCAATTTGTTTTCACAAACTACATATTGCATTCTGTCTTTTTTAAGACCTTTGTGACACATTACATTTATTTTATTCTTGTATTTACTGATTATTTAACAAATTTTCTTGTGTTTCTTTATTTTACTAAGCAGTATAAATATATACTCTGGACCTGCGAGTGAGAGGGAACAAAAAAAGTTTACCCCTAATTTATTGAGTAAAAAACAATGGACCTGTATTCAATCTCATCAATTTAATCAATTAGTTACTTAGTAACTTAGTTGGGCAGCTGTGGCTTAGGGTTGAGCGGTCATCCTCCAATCTGAAGGTCGGCAGTTTGATCCCCAGTCTTCCCCATCTGCATGCCGAAGTGTCCTTGGGCAAGATGCTGAACCCTGAATTGCCTCTCATAGAACAAGAAAGTGCTGCTAAAAGATGGGTGATTATAAAACTGTACTGTAAAGCGCTTTGAGTGGTCATCAAGACTAGAAAAGCGCTATATAAATACAAAACCATTTTCCATTTACCCTGCAAAAGCATAAAAAGACCGGAAAAGTCTAAAATTGCCCGATTTCTTTATACAGGCGTCGTCAAATCAGCCAGGACTGAAATCTGCCACTTGAAGAGAACATCCAGTGTAATCATTCAAATAAATCCTTCATTGGCAAATAGGAATGAAAAGAGCATTGGCTAGCACCATCTCGCTCCCTCTCGCTCCCTCTCACCCTCCCTCTCACCCTCCCTCTCACCCTCTCCCTGTGATGTATTGAGTACAGCCTGAGACAACAGAGTGGTGGAGAATGGGCTTTTAATCAGAAAGGCCAAGGCCTGGAGAGGAGGGGGAGGCTGGGGCAGCATTACATAAATAGTTTTATGCTACATGACAATTCATCATCCGACCAGACATTAATCTTGTCAAATATAAATTTAGAAAAGGCTTAAACATCATCAAGGGAAAGCAGGTTAATCATTTACAGTGTACAGGAACAAAAACAAATGTTTATGTTACACACAACAACCAGAAAACGTCAACATACAAACTATGACCTTATAGCTACGTATCAATTAGTAAACTGTGCTTTTCTTCTTCTTCTTAATAGCCTCTTTTGGTGTATAAGGGGCAGTACAACTTTACAGGTGTGTCAAAGCTCACAGCAATGCAACATTACAGCCACACGTCCACGACAAATAAAGGTTCTAAGAATAGAACCCAAAAAGAGAATGCTCTCAATATTCCTAGCCAGGAAAATGCTGGAATAAAAAAAAATAAAAACACTAGCGCAGTGCCGGTTCTAAACCTGCCTGTGTGGAATGGACTGTTGTTTTGGCCCGTGGTGATCCTCCAGAGTCGAATTTAGAACTACTCCTTGTCATTAGTGAGCTATCTTCAAAACAGGCCTACAAAATACTGTTGTTATTTTGTATTGTTTGCATGTAGTACATGTTTTTCATAAAATGGAACTCAATTAGTTTATTTAAGTTCACGTGTGTGGTTTATAAATAAGCTTGAATGATTTGCTGATTGAGCTGTTCTTTCCTCACACAATGCAGGGCAGCTTGCAGAAATTTGTTGAATTAGTTGGTAGATTTGTTTCATATTGACATCAGGCCTTTTAACCCATTTCCTTACTCTTCAAGATGAACCAACTGGGGTCATGTTGTGTCATACTGTCAACCTCATACTAACTTTAACTTGTAACCAGTTACTCTGTGCGAATGGTGTGGTGGAGAATGCCAGTCTGGAGATGAATGAAAATGCTCAGTGACAGCACTGTTCATCATAGAGCACACAATGGAGAATTGACTGTATGTCCTTGGGGCTAACTGGGGAATAACAGAATTATTTGGACACTACTCCAGAGCTCATAGGCATAAAGATCTCAGGGGTTAGAAATCTCATATTCGCTCGAAGTTTACCTCATCTGTCTGTGTGTGTGTGTGTGTGTGTGTGTGTGTGTGTGTGCACATACAGTCCTGCTCACCATTATTGGCACCCAACTAGTTTAAGTAGATAATTTGGAATATCTCCTGAAAAAATGAATCAAGTGAAACAACTTTTTTCTATAGTGTATAGTATGGGGGGGGGGGGGGGGGGGGGGGGGGGGGGGGACTTAAAGCTTGCTGTGTCACTGACATTAGCACACTTTGCTGTTAATCAGTATGGAAACACATTATGACTCACCTGTGGTAAATCACAAATGAGAATCACCTTTGATAAATTGTCTGTGCCCATGTGACATGAGTTAGCCTTTGAATGATGTCTTCCGTGTTTTAAAAAGCCACCTGTTATTCCCTGTTCCTTTGTCACAATTGTGAAGACAAAAGAGGTGACATCAGAAGGGCTATTATTAGCATACACAAAGTGTATAAGGCCATTTCCAAAGACCATGGTATCCCTGTTTTAACAGTGCGTTATGTTATTAAGAAGTTTACCAAACATGGAACTGTCAAGAACCTCCCTTGACGTGGGGGGAAGATAAAAATTGATGAGAGAAGTCTTCGTAGGTTGGTGCGAATGGTGGAAAAAAAACCACGTCAAACATCCAAAGACCTGGCCAACCTGGAACAGTCTGGAGTTATGGTTTCAACAAGTACCATACACCGCACGCTAAACCAAGCAGGACTTTATGGGCGAAGGCAAAGGAAGACACCATTCCCTAGTAAAAGACATGAAAAGGAAGGACTGATCTTTGCCAAAGAGTACCTGGACAAACCGCAGTCCTTCTGGGAAAATGTTCTGTGGACAGATGAAACAAAAATAGAGCTTTTTGGCAATGCACAGCAACAGTTTGTTTACAGATGGCACAATGAAGCCTACAAGGAAAATTATACCCTTCCAACAGTTAAGCATGGTGGAGGATCCATAATGCTGTGGGGCTGCTTTGCTGCATCTGGTACTGGAGGCCTTGACCGAATCATAGGAATCATGCAATCAGACAATTATCAAAAGATTTTAGAGCAATATATCCTACCCAGTGTAAAAAAAATTGGTTTGAGTTAAAGATCATGGGTCCTCCAGCAAGACAGAGATGCAAAGCACAAATCCAAAAGCATGCAGGAATGGTTGAAAGGGACAAAATGGACTGTTTTACAGTGGCCAGCAATGAGTCCTTATCTCAATCCGATTGAAAATCTTTAGGGTGAGCTGAAATCTGCTATTGGGGAAAAAAAAAATGCAAACGTTCAAGAGCTTGAAAACAATTTGCAAAGGAAGAGTGGAAGAAAATACCAGCTGAGAAGTGCAAGAAGCTTATAGCTACAAGAAACATTTGGAGGCGGTCATCACTGCCAAAGGGTTTGCAATAATTTTGTACAGGTTATGCCAAAAATGAAGGGTTGCCAATAATGGTGAGCAGGACTGTAACACACGGCTTGGATTCCATCTCACTCACACCTCAGAGAAGAGCTGAGAGGAACTCTTAGGTGCGATTTTGCAGTGTACATTCAATGAGCAGGTGTCTTCTCACATGTACACCAAGACATGACTCTTCATTAGCAGGAGGAATCACTGAATCTCACACACACACACACACACACACACACACACACACACACACACACACACACACACACACACACACACACACACACACACACACACACACACACACACACACACACACACACACACACACACACACACACACACACACACACACACACACACACACACACACACACCTCCTCTACCACTTAACCACAAAACTAATTCAACTCCTTCCAATAAAATAATAAAAAACTGAGGCATGAAAGACTTGCACTGTCTAGCTGGTAACACTGCTTACAAGACAATATATTCCAGCCCTGAGCTTGTTCTTCTGAATTATGTATGCTACCGGGTTCTGCAAATGACCTTTCATGATAACTGTGGCTCAGTGTCCTTGGGCTTTCAGCCTGGGAGTGGACATTATGCAACTGGGATGACTTCACTGGACTACATGTTAGTTTCAAATGTCAAACATGTCAAGGATAACAGGGCCAGATGAAGAGTGTACCTTTTGCTGCATCTTTTATGGAGGCAGGCACAGTGTGTTGAAATACCTCTCGCCTGCTAAATTAATTTTCAACCTGACTTAATCCCGGAGTAGACCGTTTAGGATTCTGCTGCCTCCTAATGAAAAGATGTTTATTGAAACTATACACAAGACTCTGGTAGTCACCACAGTGTGCATGCAATTGCTTCTGTATTTCCCTTTATGCTTTCTAGTCTCTTTTTTATTTAACTCTCAAATCCAACGGTCATTGCTTCATTCATGTCTTATCCCTTAATATTCTTCCTCGAAACACTTACCAAGCACGTTATCAGGGAGGCTATTCTCACACTGGGTAGTTCCTCCCTTTGCTCTCAAAACATTCTCAGTTGTTTGTACCACTGATTCTTCAAGCTGTTGGAAAAAATCCTTTCAGATTCTGTTCCGTGTTTAACAGCATCACATCTATAATTTCTCGGGTTTGTCAGTTGCAGATTGATGTTGTTCTACCATGGAGAGGTGTTCTTCTGAATTCAGATCTTGGCCCTCATTGAAGAAACAGTGCGTAGGATTCATATTAAAGTGTAAGTGCAAACAAAAGAATAGAAAATATATAGAGAAAAAAAAATCTGATTTAGAAACAGTGCACACGCAAACCTGAAGGCAATGTTCCTTTTATACATCACACTCCACGTGGACATGTGCATACATGAATCTGCCTCATATTCCTCCCTCTACCCACCCACATTCAACCATAAATGGTCCATGTAAAGCACCTCATGAATACTAATTTATCCAGCTGACCAAAGGGTTTCCATGGTGAATCATGCCATGAAGAACTTTGAGGTGTTTGTCAGTGAGGTGGAGGTGAAGAGTGATTTTATGGGACAGCAGTGATGTCACTCATAAAGAAAATATATTGATACACTGCTGCAGATAATACATTGAGCTTGAGCAAGTACAATAGAAAGTACTGTGCCAAAAAATAAGTGAGGGAACTTTTACGAGCTTTTAAAAGGCCTTTAGTTTTCATTATAGAAAACTAAAGGCCGATATATGCTACTCCGTTTTGACTGAGACGGACACATGGGAATGGCTTCGCCGCCGTGGAACGCCCTCTCCGAGCACCTCGGAGAGCTCTTCGTGCACCTCGGATTTTCTAACTATCAGTCGGCATTTCGGAGAGTCTTGGGATAGCCCTTGGCTGATATTGGTCCGCTAACGACATCATTTCCGCACGACGCCATTTCCGAAATCTCACATTTCCAGAAATGATAACAGATCTATACAATAATTTTTTGTGAGTGATCTCCAGTGCGCTCTCTGTGTGTCACATTCACTGCAGCTATTTTACACGCACTCGCCCTTGGAGTCAGTCCCAGCTGACATTAGGGCGGCAGTGGCTGAGGGGTAGAATGGTCGTCCTCCAACCTGAAGGTCGGCAGTTTGATCCCCAGTCTGACCCATCTGCATGATGTGTCCTTGGGCAAGATGCTGAACCCCGAATGGCCCCCCATAGAATAACCAGTGCTGCGAATAGATGCACTGTATGAATGTGTGTGTGAATGGGTGAATGTGAAACTGTACTATAAAGCGCTTTGAGTGGTCATCAAGACTAGAAAAGCGCTATATAAATACAAAACCATTTACCATTAGGTGGGGTACAGGTGGTCATCGACTCACACATCAAGGCAAACAACAATTTCCGACTCTCATCCACATTAAGGCCATGTTTCTAACTGGCCACACCCCAATTTTTATGACTTTGTACTATGGGAGGAGAATGGAGTACTCAAGCAGACACGGGGCGAACATGCCATCTCTACTTAGAAAGAACTGGTTGGCTGACAGGTTCAAATGTTAGGTGAGAGTGCTAACCACTGTACCACTCAAGTAGCCGTTTGAAGACGGCATTCCATTATTCCTATCTACCAATATACATGATACCCATCTACCTATAGGCCAGTGATACCCCTGAGGCATATCAATGGGCCTGCTTAGTTCTACTTTACTATTTAAAAAAATCCCACTCAACCAATAGTTTCATGTTTATCATGATCCTGTGAAAAAAAGAGCTGATGCAGGCCTAATACCACAAAGTATTAGCTTTGATAGTATCTCCTTGACCGGTTGACAGGTATGCGTCATGACTGCATGGGTCTCATATGCTTCCACTACCTCTGTGTGACATTGAACTTGGGGTAACCCTGGATCGGATGGTGAGGAGCACAGTGCTCAAGCAGACACTTAATTTCGTATTCCCGTATGAACCCGTATATAAAGGGTTTTCCTGTTGGATTATGTGTAAGAATATATAGAAACTGGTTTGATCAGAGAAAACTGGTGGGCTGGAAAACTGGTAAAACTGGAAAAACTATTTTTACTGGTTGAAAGTAAGCTAACCTAGGTAAAGGTCCAGCTAAAGTATTCAGTTTTTTTACATTTAAGTCCAAGCTGCAGAAATTTGACCAACTTAATGATGACAGTCGCCTGAGCAGAGTTTTGTCCAAGTGATGCACTAGAAAGGTTTGGATAGGATGTGATAGCTCTAATTAACTAAGGAACTTCTCTCAGAGCCAATTGCAAACAAATATATTATGTCCTTTTGTTTTGATGCACACCATCTTCTTTTCCAACAGGCCAATGAATTGGCATTCTCAAAACCTTCTTCTTCCAAGTATTGTCAAACCCTTGGTTGTTTCTCAGCTTAACTATTACCTTTCAGTGACACATTAAGAGGGGGAGGTACGGAGGGTGTCTATTGTATTAAGAAAACATATAAGATATAATTTATCAGATCTTGTTAGAGCGACTGTTCGTGACCCAATGTGTGTTTCTGTGTGTTTCTGTGTGTGTGTGTGTGTGTGTGTGTGTGTGTGTGTGTGTGTGTGTGTGTGTGTGTGTGTGTTTTTGGGCAATTAATTGTGAATAAACAAACCTGTGTTGATAGCCCAGAACTAAGTACAATTTTTTTTTTTATATTACAACATCCACTGTTTATAGCATCATTTTTGTGCAAATCTCATTATGAAATAACACAATATGGCCAAAGGTGTGTGGAGACCCATGAGTGCACAAATTGGTCTTTGGCCTTTTTTATGATATGGGTTGCATCCCTTAGCTCTGGTTAAAGGTTATACACATGATTGAACTTTAAAATAACGGTAAACTATTCTATATGTCAGGATATATTGGAGTATTTAATGGCATCCTGAGCAGAGACTGTGTGTGTGTTGTGATCAGCCCTTCGCTGTTTGATAGTCCCTCACTGTAAAACCATTAAACACCAGTCACACTTCTGCCATAACACTGTGGTTACAAATGTTCTTCATCCAGGCCATGGGCTAAACCCAGTGCGACATGGCTATGCTAATGATGCTTCCCGGAAAAGAACGAGGCTCATTTCATATGGGATTCTGTCTTGAATGAAAAGGAAGAGGTATAATGATCTGTATAATTGAACATTAATGCCCAAACAGCACTGAATCTCACTCGCTGTTAACCTGTCAAATGTCAACGCCTGCAAGTTAAACTCCATTAATGCAGACAACTGGCTGTATGGGCCTCTGCAGCCTAGCAGGCATTTGTAAAGCTTCGCTGCCACATCGACAGTTTAATTCATGACTTAACTGCCGCTTCTTCCCAGTTTAATCGTTATATGTACATTAAAAGGGATTCGTGCATTTCTCAGTACCACGCTGTCACATCCACCAAGAATTGTTGTGAGGGCCCAATGGATGCCATAGAAAATAAGATCAAATATGAATGTCTCAATTTCACAAGCAAGGTTGAATGAAAATGCATATGCTCACAAATCTTACTGATAACCACCTCTATCTGAAAGAATGTTTTATGCCGTTATTGGATTCTATCCACTAGAGAAGCTGCAGAGCAAAGTAGAGATACGTTTTTTAGCACCCCTATGCTCTTGATGGCAACATACATGTTAATATAACATTAAGGCTAAAGTTATAGTATGTCTTAATGTCTACATCCTTAATGATCAATGTTAAAGTTATGGAAATAACCAACAGCATTGTTCTTGTATTGCAGTATAGAACAAGTCAGCCCTAGTATTAGAATAATAATGAAAAATGTAATTGTATTACATTAAAATCTAACCTTACCCTATTTAGTTGCTCATGTTATTCAACAAACAAGACATTGCTCAATTAATTGCTTATGTTCAACCAGGAATCTTGATATTCCAAAATGTGATGGTGATGATAATTTGACCAAAGTCTTTACTAATACAACTAGAGGAGTCCCTGTTCTGATATGCCTGTTTGGAATGGGCTGTTTGCTCAACTTGTGGCAGCTTTCTTTTTGAATCTCTAAAAGTGTGTTGTCATCGTCAACATCACTCACATTGATGAGTCCCAGCTTCAGCTACAGAGCACTGGTCGTCTGTAACGTGAACCATATACCTAAAGAGATTTCTGGATTTAATAGATAAATGCGGTTTCAGATAATTAGTTTGACCTGGATTCCTTGGATAAAAACTTCTCAAAATACTAAAGATTAATTCAGAGGCTTTAATGTCAGCCTCAGTTGCTGCTGACTCTGGGGCGATGTTGCCAAGGGGGTAGACCGGGTGTTCACCAACATGAAGGTTGCCGGTTCAAACCCCACTCTTCCTCATCTGCATGCCGAAGTGTCCTTGGCAAGATACTGAACCCCTAAGTGTCTCCTCATAAATGTTGAGTGTACTAAAAATGTAAGTCGCTTTGGACAAAAGCGTCAGCTAAATGACATGTAATGAAATGTAATGTAATATCCCTTGTGTGTGAAGTGTTAAAGCTGGTGATAACAGGACCTATATCCCACCTGCTTGTTTTAATTTAGCTGTGGATGGTAGAGAACAACCCAGTTCTTACTCAGCACCAGAAGACTGTAAACACATCGTACCTCACAATTGGACTGCAGAGCTCATACCTCATAGATCAGGAGAGTGAATTAAATTAGTTTAGACTTAGATTTATGAGTAAGCTGTTGCTCCGATCTTAATCATGTTCACATACACACAAGACTCCGATACACAGATATAGACAGAGTATCAGTGCGACAACAGGGTGCTACAAAGATAAGATTTGTAAAATTGGAGAGAAAAGCTCTGGGCCTCCTTGGAGCAGATTTGTTTTTAAGACTTGAGAAGAATGCAAAGAGAACAATGTGCAATTCATAAATTTACACATACTGTAGAGCTAGGAATTAATTTACAACCAGCTCATTATTGATGAATGTCACTTCTTCGATCTGATACTCTTCTTCCAGATACAGAGCTGGCAAATAGTCTCTATTTTACAGCAATACACCTCTGATTTCAAGATTTGCTTTGACAACTGGGAACTGCAGGCGGCAACTCTCCTTTAGCGTGATTTATTATGAGGTATTTCAAGCTAATCAACATTGCATTAACAGTATAGTATGAGCTATATACTGTATAATATCCACACCTAATGAGGAGCTTATATTACATCTTGATTGTGTTAAATTACCAAGATTAAATCAATCACATTAATTGTGTATTTAGATAAAACCCAAGTGACAGTTAAACATTACTGATGTCAAGCAGAAAGAAATTAATGTATCCTTTAATTTATTGTTCCCAATGTTGATGGCAGAACAATATTTTCTTATAACACAAGGGAGATGGATGCCGTAATATCAGAAGTTTAATAACACATTCTACTCTTAGTAGTTTTGAGATTGTTTGACCCCATAATCGTAATCACGATTAAATTTCGATTAATCAAGCAGCCCTAGAAATGGCAAATACAATTTTTTACATGATGATATTCGACTTCACATTTCTTAACACTTGCAATAGCGACCGTATTAATGTATAATTTAAAACATAATTAATAATTTATATATTTTACTTCTAAGTTGACACATGGTAACTCCCCCTTTGTATTATATTAACAAAAATCGTGGACTAAAAGTACTGACTGTAGTTTTTTATAAAATCTAAAAAGTATAGTAAAAATACAGCACTTCAGTATAACAGCTCCGGACATCAACAACAAAACTACATTGAGTCTGGCTGTCTTTATGATTTATAGCTTTATATATATATTGTATAACACCCTTAACACAATCTATTCCTAATCTCCATAGTCTCATTAGTATGATTTGCCTGTATAGCTGACTCACATCATGGATTCACATGATGTCCACAGGGCACTCAGTTATTGCAGCTGACCTTGTTTTGTTTTTTTGCTCTAATATTGTATTTCTTCACATGTATTCCATGTGCATAGTGCTCTGGGCACCACCACATTATCTAACTCGTCTTTATGATGAGTCACAGGCCCAACCTTAGGCAAGAGAGCTCGGAAAAGAGGAAGAGATGTGATTTGAATTCAGCAACAGGAGACGGAGGGAAAAGGACAGTGTATTTTAAGATGAGTCTGTACCTCTGGGTAGATTTGTCAGAAATCATTTAGAGATGCTCCAGTGGAAGACAAGAATAAGCCATACCTGGAGTGTGTGAGTGTAAGTGTGAGTGTGTATACAATTGAGATGCATCATGTTTGAAAAGTCATCTGTGATGATGTAACTGAAGTTCCCAGAGTAACATATGATCATATTTCTCCACAGCACCCTGCCACTTAGTCATGTTACCCTGCCTCATGTTAAGCAGAGTTAATTGCTAATTCTCTCCACAATCATGTCCGCAAACCAATAAAAATGTGCAATAATTAAGATCAGTGTTAATGACATAATAAGGCCGTAACAAAGTACACCACATTTGTGCTATTTTGACCAATATTTGTATCCAGGGGTGTTCACGCCCCCAAACCCCTTACCTATCTCCCACTAACAGGCAGTTTACAACATTTCCTTGTGGAGGCCTGTGATGTAAGAACGTGCAAACATCGGTCATTTGACTAGGGGCGTCCTTAAAAGCTGACAGATCAGCCGACCTCAGTCTATCTCTTGTCAGTCAGATGGCATAGAGCTACTGTAGGTGGATGGCAGGGTAGTAGAACAAAAGGGCATTATTTCATGAAAAGGAACTAGTTTAGGGTTTTTCGCTTTGCCTTTAATATGAACAAGGATTTGTTTTAGTCATTAGTAACTTTAATGACCCTTATACACTGTTGTACATTTAAACCCATGGTAGACCTGAAACCTCCTAACGCCTAAAATTAATCTACTCTTAAGTAACAGACTACTAACTAATTGACTGCTAGCTATCACTTCCTATTTAGTAAAAAGACAGGTATTGATCAAATTCTTGTGTAAATACCAGTGAGCCTTTCTTCCAAATTTATAACCATGATATAGTTTCTTTTTAAATACAGCAGAATACTTCAGTGGATCTTTTTAAGGTTGTAAAATAACTCTGATATTTCATAACATCAACTCTTCCTCTTTCCTGACAATTGGGTGTGGACATTCTCTAGACAGACATGTCAGCAATGAGGAAATCCCCAGGGGCCTCATTGATAACCGTTTCTTACACACAAAACAGGGCCAGAAAAATACCACATCTCACGCAAAAGTTGGGATTCATAAAAACAAACTTGACGGGAGAATGTGAGCACTTCCACACTAACTCTGACCCATGTGTACGAACATTTTGGAGATGGGAAAATGATGATGCTGATGTTAGGTGGTGAACTGAAGCCGATTATTGATTCATTTCATCATTTACATTAAAACTAGCAGCATTATTTGTGCTTGATCATTATAACTGTTCCATAAGAGCCTTCAATTGAAAAAAAAAAAAAACGTACAGAAATTTACGTTAATTTACCATTAAACAGCAGAGTTCTAGAGCCGAGTCAGTTCTTATACCGTGCATGTATCATCAGGGAAGAGTGTGTGTAAATTTGCTCTGGTGAACCCAACTGTTCACAACCGACTTTTCATAGTAGAAACCCATCTACTATGGATAATTTAATATTCATTAGTTACTTTGCATTGACCATTAGTGGTTGAATGTGGGTGTGTAGAGGGCTGACTTTGAGGGAGATTCACACATTTTAGCTTTTCCGCGCATGTACACTTATAGTATGAATCCTCAAACCTTTATATAAAAGAGTCCCCAGAGCTTTCAGGTGAGGAGTGGTGCTTGTAGACCATACAAGAGGCAGGGTATGTCGGCCCTTATCAACTAAAGCTCTTGAATCTGTCTCCACTTTTTCATTACATTAAACACAAACAAAGTACCAATGTGCCGTAGTGTTATTTTCCTCAACATAAGATTCATCCAGTTTTTCAAGGTTCAAACCTAATCTCTTTTCTTGCATCTTTTCTCTCCACAACAGGAACAAATGAAGTCGAACTAGTGCACATTGTCAATCTCTATAGCCTTCCAGGCCTCTTTCCTACTTTAGGACTGAAGGAGGAAAAGGAAAGACTGTCTGCACAGTGAAGTAGGTGAAGCGAGCAGCCGGCTCCGTGTAGGAGGCTGAAGAACGCTGGCATGCCATTGTCGCTGCTACCTTAACCTTTGTGTGAATCCTGTGTAAAATTTTGTAGAGCTGGCACCTTCTTCCATCTGTCCTCAAACCTCCGCTCATGAAAATGTCTGTATGCTCTGACTTCTCTACAACTCTTCAACTGCCTCTTGAACTCTATTTTTCGCAACAATTTGGTGAGAGGATGTTAGGAGTGGGAAACTGAAGGGCTTTTTAAAAAGAGGGCTCCGCCTCTGGTGCTCTTTACGATATAAGCAACAGCCTTTTATATTGCATTCTGAGACACATGCAATCAGCTAAAGAGCCTGCTTAGAATGTCATAACTGCACCATGCCCGCTTCATGGTGATGCTTCATTTACTTCAATTTTCAAACTAAATAGTTCAGATTTTACACAAGTCATGCGTCCAAAAATGGTTCTCAAAGATAAGCAAGAGTATAGGCATTGGAAACTCTGTGCCATCTGTTGTAAAGTTATAAATCAGAGTCAATTCCACATTGGGATACTGTTCAATGAAGAAAAGCTGGTGGCTTTTAGGATTTAATATCGCTCTGAGACCACTCTCTCCTCCTCATGCATTAAAGAGAACTGTAAAGTCGAGCTCATAAGACGGTCTGCTGGCAACCACTACAAGCTGTATCCAATAATGTGAACATACAGAACAAGTGTCTGATGATGTCACCAACAATAGGAGACAGTAAATAAAACCGTAACAGTAAAAAACTATTTTCTTATTACAAATCAGGATAGAAAAACCCTAAATAACAAAAAGTTGCTCCATTTGAATGAGGAAAAAATGGAAAACATTGTTTATGTTTATTTAGTTGCCACTGTTAAATCATCATTACTACAAGCAAAATGATTATATTCATCATTCAAATATTATGTTGGGGGAGGAGAATACTACATGCAATCCATTGAGCAATTTCCGCTTCCTTTTGTTTTGTTCTTCAATCAGGCTTCTTGCAATTAGTCTGAATTGGTCTAGACCAGACCAAACAAGGCCAGGTGTGAAGCTTACACAGAAAGTGTTCCACACGTACACATGTAAAATATAGATATGTAATGTTTTCTCTTTTTTTTTTCTATTTCTGTATATGAAAATATATTATATGAAAATGTATTATATAAAAATGTCTGACATTACTATGAAGATAAGTCCTCATTTCAGCCATTTTGATTTGTGTTACCTTAACTCATGTCGCTGTCCTTAGATAACACTGAGAAACGGGCAGTCTCAGAAAAACAAAAAAAAAGGTATGATTTATGTTTTAATGCTTCCTGCCAGATAAGGATGAGCTCAGAGCACATTAATCAAAAAAGCTTAGGCCCCTGCCACTGCACTTTTCTACGATCACAAAAATGTCTCGGTGGTCAGCAAATTATCTGACGCCTAACGGATGGTTGTTTGAAGCCATTTTGTCTGGATGCTATCAGTCAATATGTAAGATAAGGAATCATCTGAGCCACGAGAATGAAAGCACAGAGAGAGAAAACTCTGCACGGCCACACAGGCGGGCGGTCTTTCAGATGGTTCACCCCTCAATTAATTTGCACCCTTAAGAAACACATTCAAGAACCCAGAGGTGCTGTGTCTGCTGCTATTTTCTGCTGGCCCACAGATATACAAAATAGGTACAGTAGGCATTACAAATAGCTCATATTGTCCAAATACATATACAAAATGTAAATAAACAGCAGCTTTGCTTGCAGCAATGTGGTCTTCCCGTGCTGTGATGGTGCTGTTTGCGTTGTTTCCCCTGGTTGAGCAGTGTTTACCCCCTGGATGACATTGAGAACTGCTGCTGGTGTTTCAATGTGAGTAATGAAATCAAATGTTAATTTGACTCTTCTTCAGCATTCACCCCAGGTCAGGGATCTCCTGGGGCACCAGCTGTGGCACCTTGCTAAGCTGCAAACCATCCATCCAGCAGGAAAACGAGCAGAGAGGGGGAATGAAACATGAGAGAGAGAGAGAGAGAGAGAGAGGGA
The DNA here is from genome assembly GCF_947347685.1 of Pleuronectes platessa. Classification (NCBI taxonomy): domain Eukaryota; kingdom Metazoa; phylum Chordata; class Actinopteri; order Pleuronectiformes; family Pleuronectidae; genus Pleuronectes; species Pleuronectes platessa. The sequence continues at coordinate 25,656,804 of NC_070635.1, read as the reverse complement.
GACATACAAAGAGGAGGAGTAAGAGTGAAAGAGAGGTCGTAATGAGGGAGAAGAAGGCCAAAGGGCAAGGATGTTTGTGCTTGAATTGGACATGGAAATCGATCACATGCCAGGGACTGCAGTATAAGCGCATGATCATTGTAGTCTTTGCAGAGGACTGTGATCTCACCATTTTTTAGAGCGTAAGTAATTAAATCAATTACTTCATTTGAAAACAACAACTATGGTATAATTTTCGGGCCAAAATAGCAAATATTCCTTGGTTTCAGCTTCCAAAATGTGAGGATTTCTGTCTACTGCTATAGTAAACTGGATATAGTACTTCTCAAAAGTGAACACGACAATCCACAATCTTTTGGTTGTTTATATTTGCGTATCATGCCAGTTCAGTCAGATGTGTGGGATGGACAACTTAGAAATGTATCTGAAACACTTCCTGCATATACGCAATAAGAATAACAAACCAAGACAACTTTTCACTGTTGTGCCTTTACTGCAGTTCCACACTAAAAGAGCATTTCAAAAGTATTGTAAAACAAACAAATGACACCTTACCCTAATTGTAAGTAGATTTAACTGTGTCTCTCTCTCATTTTGGATCGACTCACTAACTTAAACTAAATATAGCTTGTAGAATTTTTGCAAGGTTTTAAATAGTTTCACTGTAAAGGTTCATGGCGTTCCGTATTTCTTGGGGCTATGCGTGGTTATTTGTTATTTTTCTCCATTACTGGCTTTCCGAAAACTGATGCAAGAAGTGTTTTCTTCCTTCGCACTTTACTCCTGTCTCTCTCTCACATTAGACATTGATGCCTGCCAACTGCTTCTTCTGCAGATGCAAAGTCCCATGGACTAACACACACAGTAGCACTAATTTGTTGCTACAGCTTAAGGAGAAATTGGGTTGGTGCTTTGGGTGGAGGTGATGGCTCTGTGCTAATGCAAACACAGCAGAAAGGCAGCAGAAGTTAGATTTCATCAAGGCCAGAATTGAGAATGTGATGTTGATGTTATTAATCAGAGAGAACTTCTACAAGCACTAAACACACCAAGGCAACTGATATATACAACCAGTGAGATGGATTCACATCTGCTCTGAGTTTATGAACGCGAATATGAACATCATCAAAAATACAGTGTTTATTTTGAGGGTAAATCTGTCACCACTCCAGAGCTGTTTCAATGGAGAGAGCTGGGAGCTCTATACCCCTCCCTTCATCACTCTGTCATCTGGCCACAAGTGATGTAAGCACTAATCTATTCGAGAGCCACACACAAACCTGCTGCATATCCCACTTCATGGATTAAGAGACCAAAGTGGGAAAAGGATGGAAAATAAAGTGAGTCAGATATGAAGTGATCACTTGAGAGCCTTTGGTGTGATGAAATAAAAAAAATGTATACTAAAAACAAGTTGAAAATAGTCAGGAAGCCTTCTATTCTGAGGAGTGGTGAGGTTCGGCCTGCTAACCCCAGCAATGGTGAAAGCTCCGCTTTGAAGTTGGAAATGGAGCCTGGAATGTAATCCTGTAAAATATAGTTCTAACTAAAGCTGCATCAAATTTCATTAACCGGTAGCCATGGCCTGCTGTCTCACTTTCACCAGTTTCACTTGGTGACATTCAACCCCTGTACATTGATCTGATATGTGAGTTGGTAAATATTGGGAAATTAAGGCTTCTATAACAAACAGAGATACATAGCCATTTCATTCTTTTGCACTTCAATGCGTATCTTATTGAGTGGCTTTGGCTCAGCTGTAAATAACTAAATGAGTGAAATTTTTAATTACCTTTAAGCGTCAACCCTCACATGCAAAAATATACAATAATATTTAGCCACTGTTTTGTGTTAGAAGTCATGTGTACATGTGCATGAATTCTACTCCTGCTGGTGTATAGCATTTGCTTTTGTCTTGCGGCTGGCAACGACAGAAAGGTCACAGCAGCAACAACAGGAGAGAGCAGAAGCAAACATGTGACAAGTGTGAACACTGATTATGGCTGCGGTTTCTGTTTTTTCTTGCAGATTTAGAGCCTGCTTCTCCTCCTCAGATGGAGAAGGGTGGGACACGTAACACATTATCTGACTCGAAAAGAAAACATGCAAACCAATTCCTTAAAAGAACATGACCTTTATGCTTTCAGGGTTTTTTATGTTTCTGTGTGTTATTGATGTAGGTTTATGAGGTAGGTAGATCCTTTGCCTGAACTCATCCCTTTATCCCCAACCACTCACTTTGATAACCTATCGTGCCAGAGAACGGGGCCTCATTAATAAAGAACAATATGGACTGGATGTACAGTCATAGAGGGGAAACATGACATGTACCGATTAAACATTTATTATTTACCCTGGTAAAAAATGAATACACCCAAATAGAGTTTCACAGGCTTATAACCACTTCATATCTGCCTTTATTTCTGTAAGTTCAAATAGATATATAAATGTAAAAACTATGGCAATCATTATCATCAATGGATCAAATCACGTGTAACTATAGGCTTGACTCTTTAGTGAGGGTTATAGTCTAGTCTTTCATACGAATTCTAACTGCTCTTGAATTTTTTTCATGATTATTTCTTGATTCCATCCAATTAGGTTCATTATTACTGGTGCATAAGTAGACTTATTTTTTTACTAGTATAGCAGGCACAAATCGCTGACCAAACTATGTGGTCAAGTTGGATTATGGTTAATCTGTACTATGGTGTCCTGCCACTAACGAGTCACGTAATTTGTGTGTGCGTCGTGCACTGAGATCTCCCTTCGCGAGTCACATTTTGTGTGTGCGGGTGCGAGCCACTGAAACATTAGTTGAGAAGAGGAAACTGATGTAAGAGCTTTATTTCTACCAACGCTGGCCAAACAACTCCATCAGAGGAGTTCACAGCGAGAGGAGCATTCCTTGTTAACTTTCGGTTTCTGACCAGCTGAAGGAGCGGCTTGGCCCGGGTATCTACCCTGGAAGACAGAGGCTCATTGGTCGATAGCCAATGGGCTCTCAGATTTGATTACAGGTAATATAAACATCAGGTTTTAAAAGGGAAAAGAAGATGATATCGCTGGTGCATTTATATTTGATACTGTTCTCTGTCCATCATTAAATGCTAAATAGATAACTATTGATTTTAAGACTGCTGTATCTAAGTTTAATCTATTTTTATGGAAAATAGTATAGAAAGCTACGGTAGTGACAAATCTCATCTTTTGAAACGTCACTAGTTGTTCAAGGGTGGTAGTGGATACGTCTATCCTCTGTGCCAAATAGTGCAAAGACTACTCTGTTAACCTTTTGTTTCTCCTCACAGCTCCAACACACAGGTCAGAGTAAAACACAAAACAGTTCCAAACAAAGATTTGAACTTTATTCCGATTAAAGTGGGAGGATACAATCTGGCATGAAAGTTGCTCAAGTGCACTCGAAATATTCAGAGGCCATGGGTTTTTGACAGGCACAATATACATCCGCACTTGTCATGGTGATGATGATACAAGGTGAGTGAGGCCAGGATTTTAACATTACCCTACAGTAAACCGTAACGTTGCATAACCCCTAACACATCCAGCAAAATGAATCATCTCCTCCAGGAAACTGAGCAACTGTGATGCTGCTCAGTCCAGCGGCTGAAGGGCTCAGCTGGCAGTCTGCATGTCAGACAAGAGCTGCGATTTTATCTCTGGCCAATGATTATCGAGTGACGCTCTGGACATCTCCAAGGCAAAAATCACAAACCCTCTTTAAATAGGCTGCAAAATCAATGGAGCGGTAGAGTCAGTCAAATCAGCTGCCTTCAATCAATGAGAGAATTTAGACTGACAAGTGCAATGTGAAGCAGACAAGGCAACTTTGAAGCTAAATCCGATAACACTGAGTGACCTTAAACATTATTAATCGATTCAAAAGATGGCGAAAGAATTGAATTCCTGAAATGTACACCTGGCATTACTATGCGTGTTCACGTACACAAACAGTGACACATACAAGTTGTTTTCCTCCATATTTACTCAGACTCACTCTGCTCAGGCCCATGAAGAAACAGAAGGATTAATGTGGCCCCTGACATTTGATACCTCCCATTTCCCTGTGTCAGCAGAAAGCCTCTCTCGTCATCACTTTCCTGCAGAGTTTAGAAGTCCTCAGGCTCCAATACTGACGCTGTCACTTTCTATGTTCAGGTCCTGCCGAGGTGGCTGATGAACATTTTGCTGACTTCTGCGTTTTTTAACTAAGCAACGGCGGTGCAGACTAACCTGGACATCTCTGGCCAAAAGAGCGATTATATATCCACATTGTTCTTACAGGCTGGTTTGTTGGGCGGATTCTCATCAATGCCAGAGTGTAGGTGTGAGGACCAATAGTTTTAAAATTCCTTTCTAATGCCTGCATATAGATACTAAGGCCATTTGTTATAGTGTTTCATTTCATATATATCATGTCAAACACTCTAATCAAACATCTGCAGATAGACTCACAGCAGTACACATCCCCTGAATGACATGTACAAATGAGCAAAGAGCAGGCATGAGAGTTGTGTTCATATAACCTTTAGTCCCCTCCATTGAGTATGAAATGTATTTACTACCATCCTGATGTCTTATCAGGGTGGGAGCTATCCTGCCTTCATGTCTCTGTGGAAGACCCCTGGAGTGAGACCCCAGATGTGAGATCCGACCAATTTGCAACCAGACACCATAAAGTACAAGTCTCTGAGCAATAATCGTACACCTAAAGTTGCCCTTTTAGATAAACAATCTGGTCATTCTTTCACATACAGTTCTGCTCATGCAACATCACATCCACAAATCCAAAATGTTAAAAAGTTATCTTCAGTTTAACATAATGAACACGTCTTCACTAAGATGGTTAAAATCCTACTGAAGATATGAATATTGTGACTATAACTGACTTTCACCAATTCGTTTTAACATATGCATAACCTGACATACAATAAGTCAACATAGCATCGTCGTGCCTGATGTAAAGTATATTTAATTACAAAATCCTCAGACACAGGTGTTACTGCCACACTGTTGCAACACTCCTCAAGGTCAGTCCAAGGAGAGTTGGTGTGCAGCGATGGGATGGCAGTCAGTTCATAATGATTGGATCAGCAGGCCTTTGGAGGGGGAGTTAACACATCCCAGCATGCACTCTGCTCCCCAGACACCATTCTCTTCCCACTGCATACATAAGTAATCAAGTGCAAGGCCCCTTGATGTTGATCAGCAGCTCAGAGCGACAGTCAGATATCGAATTACTCCTTATGAAGGTCAGGAGAAGTGGGGAATCAATGTCACATCTGATATTTTGTTGAGTGTAATTACCAACAGGCCATTATAAGCTTAACTGAGGATGTGACTTATTGATCAGTGTATAGTTGAGGGCAGAGCTGCAGGTACATATGCCACGATGCATGGCATAATGGTACAAGAGTATACCAAGGACAAACTGTGCATATAATGAGTTTGGCATTATTATAAAAGGTGTTTACTTTGTTCATTGTTTGCTCTGTTTGTGATGAGTCATCCATAGCTACCACAGGAAGGCACCTTTCCACAATGTGCTCTCTCATTATAATGAGAGACACTGCACTGTATGTTCAGCACACTGCCTCACCACAACGCAGCAGAAAACTTACTCCTAAACTTGAGGAAAAGCTTTGGATAGATTTGGTGAAACTATCTTCGGCTCCACCATTTTGTCAATAATGAGTCCAACTCACATTGTGGTAATCTCATTACAGTGCCCACTGAGAGCAATTACTGGTGTGTTGGTGACACCTTCACGCTGTCTCTCCAACATCTCCGGCTGAGCTACTCCTGGCATGACAGTTATTTCCTGTTACTGTCGTAGCACTTTCTAAAAACAGCTGGGAGAAACCGAGTCGGGAACATGGCTGACAACCAGGGGTGGCGAATGAATTAGTCTTTGTGACAGTCATCTGAGCAAACGCCTCCACAACCCGGAGGATAATGCTAAGTGACTCCAGCTGGACACCAGGAGTCAAATTGAGGCCGCTGTTGTAGAATAGTTCTAGAGATTTTTGGAAACCCGAATCGCATGTAGGCATAAATTCACAGACAAATGTTTACTACAGAGAGAAATCTATGCGAGCAGGAGGATAATATAATTGTCAATACTTAATAATGACATGTTCTTAGAGCCAAAACCCAACAGCTGTGTTATGTCTAGAGGGTTTAGCTATGTAGATGGTCTGTATTTATAGCGCCGCTCATCTTCAAGACGACTCAAAGCACTTTACAATACAGTGTTGACATCAACCCATTCACACAGAGTGCATATACAGTGCCTTGCATAAGTATTCACCCCCTTTGGACTTTTCTACATTTTGTCATGGTATAACCACAGATTCAAATTTATTTCATCGTGAGTTTATGTAATGGACCAACACAAAATAGTGCATCATTTGGAAGTGGGGGGAAATATTACATGGATTTCACAATTATTTACAAATAAAAATCTGAAAAGTGTTGAGTGCATATGTATTCACCCCCTTTACTGTGAAACCCCTAACAAAGATCTGGTGCGACCAATTGCATTCACAAGTCACATTTGCAAGTCACATAATTAGTAAATAGGGTCCACCTGTCTGCAATTTAATCTCAGTATAAATATACCTGTTCTGTGACGGACTCAGAGTTTGTTGGAGATCATTACTGAACAAACAGCATCATGAAGACCAAGGAGCTCACCAAACAGGTCAGGGATAAAGTTGTGGAGAAATATGAAGCAGGGTTAGGTTATAAAAAAATATCCAGAGCTTTGAACATCTCTCTGAGCACCATAAAATCCATCATAAGAAAATGGAAAGAATATGGCACAACCGCAAACCTACCAAGAGGAGGCCGTCCACCCAAACTGAAGAGTAAAAAAAAAACAAGGAGAAAATTAATCAGAGTAGCAACCAGGAGGCCCATGGTTACTCTGGAGGAGTTGCAGAGATCCTCTGGAGGAGTTGCAGAGATCCACAGCTGAGGTGGGAGAATCTGTCCACAGGACAACTATTAGTCGTCTACTCCACAAATCTGGCCTTTATGGAAGAGTGGCAAGAAAAAGCCATTGTTGAAAGGGATCCATAAAAAATCCCGTTTGGAGTTTGCCAGAAGCCATGTGGGAGACACAGCAAACATGTGGAAGAAGGTGCTCTGGTCAGATGAGACCAAAATTGAACTTTTTGGCCTCAATGCAAAACGCTATGTGTGGCGAAAACCCAACACTGCCCATCACCCTGAGCACACCATCCCAACAGTGAAACATGGTGGTGGTAGCATCATGCTGTGGGGATGCTTCTCTTCAGCAGGTACAGGGAAACTGGTCAGAATAGAGGGAAAGATGGATGGAGCCAAATACAGGGAAATCCTTGAAGAAAATCTGATGCAGTCTGCAAAAGACTTGAGACTGGGGCGGAGGTTCATCTTCCAGCAGGACAATGACCCTAAACATACAGCCAGAGCTACAAAGGAATGGTTTGGATTAAAGAATGTTAATGTCTTAAAATGGCCCAGTCAAAGCCCAGACCTCAATCCAATAGAGAATCTATGGCAAGACTTGAAGATTGCGGTTCACAGACGGTCTCCATCCAATCTGACTGAGCTTCATCTTTTTTGCCAAGAAGAATGGACAAACCTTTCCATCTCTAGATGTGCAAAGCTGGTAGAGACATACCCCAAAAGACTTGCAGCTGTAATTGCAGTGAAAGGGGGTTCTACCAAGTATTGACACAGGGGGGTGAATACTTATGCACCCAACAGATGTCAACTTTTTTGTTCTCATTATTGTTTGTGTCACAATAAAATTTATTTTGCACCTCCAAAGTACTATGCATGTTTTGTTGATCAAACGGGAAAAAGTTTATTTAAGTCTATTTGAATTCCAGTTAGTAACAGTACATAATGGGAAAAAGTCCAAGGGGGGTGAATACTTATGCAAGGCACTGTATGTGCAGCACTTCCTCTATCACACATCATTCATACACTGCCTGCACAGCTGTTAGGGGACATTTGGGGAGCAGTATCTTGCCAAAGGACACTTGGGACTACGGAATGGGGGCGACGAGCATCAAACTGCCAACCTTCTGGTTTGTAATGGCATACAGATAAAAAAAAAAGAAGGGAAGAGAGTAGGTTGCAATAAATACTCTTAGTCTTAGTCAGTCTAATAGCTGACAACGATCATCTAGATCTTCATATGAATCCTTGTCAACCTACAAATCTGACAGATGACAAAACAGACAGAAAGTGATTCCTGTGCTAAAAGTTGCAATAAGAATATCTAGAGACAGCAGTAATAACAATAACCTGTTTATTTAATATGGCCTGAATATTTGTCGCTTTGGAGTTTATACTGACTCTAAACACACACACACAACGTTTCTCCTTTTAGGGGGTGAATTAAGGCAAATGTTGATATGTGTGCTGGGAAACTGGGTTTAGTTGAGGATTAAACTGTGCGCTTGATCATGAACATGTGACGTACATACCCTCCCTTTTATTTTCATTACATAAGTGGTTTTGAATACATGGTTGAACTTCAGTAACTTGTGACCAAAAGCATTGAATAAAGGTTAGTTTATAGTGCTTCACAGGCTTTATTGATCACCATATCTACTCTCGGAGCAGAAAGTCACAGGACAGCACATTGATGATACTTCTATAAAATAAGGTCGTCTTTTCCAAATTAGGACCACAATGATTGGCTGACAGATGTGAAGCAAACCCAGAGGCTACATAACTTTAGCTTGTGCCATGGCAAGTAATTTATATTCACTCGTCATTTGTCTTTAATATAAAATTCTTTTTTTTAAATCCATGAATTACATCCATGACAAATGATGACATAAATTACTGTAAAAATGGTCCAAACCGACATACATAAACTCTTAAATCACATTATTTATTCTGTGGTGGCAGAAAACATTTAGTGCACCAGAAACCACAACTGTAGTTTTGTGCTAGTTACCAGATACCCCTACCATCCAGTACACAGCTAACATGAGGTCCATGTCATCTTATGGTTGAGGTTGTGAATACAGGTTTTACATTAAACCACCTTTCATATCTCACACCAACTGGAGCAGGCATGATAGCAGGCAGAAGAGGATATGGATTAAATAAGATGAGGATAGAAGACATCACTCATTAGATTACAGCCACATTATAATGATAACAATAGAATGCCAAACAGTAGAATGCATACCTGTAACCAAGGCCCAACAGTCTACTTAATAAAAAAGAGGTAAAAAGCCATCAAGGCCTAGATATGCTTCAATCTCAGTTTATCCATCAACTGTTCTTAATATAAGAGAAAGCTACAAAAGTCAGATGTACAAATGCTTATGTTTTGGATTTATTTTGCGCTCTTCTGTTTCACATTTCATGCCATTCAAAATAAAAAGTTAAGAAGTTTGACTAATTAAATTTGAACGACAGACTTCATTACATGCTTGCCTTGTAGGAACACTAAGTAATGCTACAGATGACTCAAGGGAACCTAAGAGGAAAGCCAATATTAATAACCACAGATCAAGCCACAGCAGCACATAGCAGTCTCTGACAGATCCACAGATTTCCTCAGCCACTTTGTTTCGTTCAGCAATATGGAGAGAGAGAGAGAAAAAAAGATGCTTTGTTTCATATTCAGCAGAAATTTGAATGAGCTTTGAATTTCAGGATGGCAGCCTATTACAGTCATTTTGAGCATATCCGTGTCATCTGTGCTGACACAGCTCCCCTGAAGATGGAGAGCTGGCTTGGTTTAATCATCTCCGCACCCACAGTATGATGATCACACACACTGCGAGGAGGCAGGTGGATGCATGCAGCATTGTGACAGCGCTCAGTCCTCAGCACATTATCATATGCTAAACGTTTCCTCACTCCTACTGTAAACATATCCCTTTAATATTTAACTGATAGCTCACCCAGAAATGAAAATTCACTTTATCTACTCATCCCAATGCCGATGGAGGGGTGGGTGAAGTGTTTGAGTCAACAAAACACTTTTGGAGTTTCAGGGGTAAACAGGGTTGCCGAGGTGCATTCAGGGACCGTCAGAAATGCTCACATCTGCTAGCTTAGCCGCTTCTGGTCGACTTTTTGGCTTAAAAAGGCTTCTCAGTAATGGATGGACCCAATTTGTTATTTTTCTTTTTATCAAGATGTCAGAGGAAGACAAAATCATCCTCCATTAACTCCCTACATTACATATTTAGAACAAATAGAACAATAAAATGCACAAGCTTCAGTGTGCAACATTTCTGTGCTTGATGAAGGATGACAGATTCCATAAAACGCATATGAAAAATACGGATCTGGTGTGCAAAGACCTTTAGGCCCCATGCAGACCTGGTATCGACATCCCTTCTCAGGGATCCATCGACAGCTCTAAATGTGAACTCCCCTAAGCCGCTTTGAGACCTGATCACTCCACACCACTTTCATAGATGCTCCGGGATGCATGTGTCAACCTTCTATTAGCTGTGCTAACGCAAATATGCCATATTGTCGGTCCCCTTACTCAGCTAACATATCGCTATTTTTACACTTCTCAGTGTTCAATATATTGATGTATTTATTTTGTGGCCAATGCCGTTATGTCAACATTCACTGCCACTGTTTTTTTTTATTGATTATATTAAATGAATACAATAACGAATACATCGTAGAGCTGCATGCAGAACATTGATGTGCCCCTCCTAGGTCAATTTGATTGACACACCTGTATCTTTGGACTGGCTAAAAATCTGAAATAATTAGGGCTGTGAAATGATTAAAATTTTTAATCAAATTAATCACAGGTTTCTATGGATTAATCATGATTAATCACATTACCGATTTTCTCTGAATATTTTTGTGAAAACAAGATTTATGACATTTAACTTTTCTTTTGTGCTGCAACTCAGCAGTTCTTCAGCAGTTATCATTGCTTTTCCATATGGAACATTAATATAATCTTCATCCTAAACAATATTCGGGCTCCTTAGCCATTGTGTGGTTGAATAAAACTTTTTTTTTTTAAATCAAACAGAAATTATTTGAGCTTCTTAGCCATAGGATGGTTGACATTTTTTATATTTTTTGTCACACAACCATTAACCACACCATGATACAATCTAATGCCTCTAAAGGCCCTCTTAGCTACTCGGTCTTTAGCCAGTTGGTGAGGCAAACTAACTTGTTCAAATTCTCTGACAGTAAAGCTGACCGCTTCTTTTGCACAATGTGTCCTGCGAGTGAGTCTGGTTTGGCGCATTCCACTTGAACGCCCCTCGCCGACCAACACATGCTTCGCGTTGCGGTGGTTAGGCGGGTATTGCTACGTCGAAACGATAACTTCTCGCAGTGTGCATATCACCTTGGTTTTACTGAATGTTCGATCTTTGTTTTTTTTGGAACACGATCTTCCCGTCCAGAAGGTCCTCAGGTTCATCAGAATTATCCATGTTGTTTGTTTGTTTGAATGGCAGCTGCCGTCTGACTGCATTACGCCGGGTTCACACCGGACGCGGAAGCGACGCCGAAGCGTGGCGTAAGCGCTAATCCCTGGCGCGCCGGCGCTTGGCTGGTCACACCGGACGCGGAAGCGACGCCGAAGCGAGGCGTAAGCGCAGCGCCAATCCTCTGGCTCCCATCCACTCCCATGTTAAACTGCAGCGCTGAACACACCGGAGGCTGAAGCGTAGCGTTGTGCCGCGGTTGCCTAGCGCCGTGAAGCGATCGTTTCGGCGTCGAGTCTATTTTTTCCGCTTGACGCGAGCGTATCGCGACAGGAAACACACTGAAAAATGATTTTAAACGATATAGATGACATATTTTATATGATATAAATGATCAAATATGCATCCCATACTTTGTATTCACGTTCTGTTGTCTTGGAGTTTTAATTTTACCAACCACATTATTTAATGTCCCCCTCTGCCTATCCACTACAGCCACACAAGCAGTCATAAAGATAAAAAGAGAGAGGGGGGGGGCTACGTATTCTCCACATAGGCTTGAGTGGAGAATACGTAATTTACCCTCGACACCCGACATTTACCGGAGCTAACAGCGGAGAAGTTCTTCAACATGGATGACATTAAATTAATAATTGAAGTGGAGAAGTAACTTGAGTTGTTGATTCTCAGCATATGTTGTATAAAGACAACACCAAAAAAGACACATGTTGGGACGCTGTTGCTTAATGTTGGAGAAACAAGTAAGTATATGCTTGAAAAAAATGATTAAATGCCGTTTTTACTGCAGGCTGATAACAGCAGAAGTATGTGATATTATTATTAATGCGCTGCGCTTCGGCGTCGCTACCGCGTCCGGTGTGACCAGCCAAGCGCCGGCGCGCCAGGGATTAGCACTTACGCCACGCTTCGGCGTCGCTTCCGCGTCCGGTGTGAAACCGGCGTTAGAGCGGCAACTAGTGCAGAGGCGGCGGAATTGGAAGGTCCTTCTGCGCATGCGTTAAAAAAAAAAAACGAATTAATCCTGTAATTTAATCATAACGCGTTAACGCGTTATTTTTCACAGCTCTAGAAATAATGTATGCAACTAGTCAAATCTGACGACAAGAGGTCGACTGGACCAGCACTAAACAGGGCCTTTCTCTTGACATCTTCTCCTGACAAGCTAAATAAACCCAATGCAGCTTCTTTGAATATCACAGTGAAGCCAAAGGAGCGATCAATATCTTAACAAATGCAGTGGCGACTCCTCTTTGTCAGTGTACATCAGGAGTTGAGAGGTGACTGTCAGTCTAATCACAGCAAGTGGTTCTCTCAATGTAGATTCTGCTGCCATCAATATGAAGGCCTTTCATATCTACAAATAACAACCGAGTTACAGCAAACAAAGGCCCCATGGACCCATTGTGAGGACATCTAGAGCCTAATAACATCATCTAGTGGCATCCCTCGATGCCACTAGATGATGTCACATGTTAATTTGCACACTATCGATTCCCCTATAACTACTGTATTTACATATTGTGAGTGAAAATAACATTACTCAAATAAAAAAAGGACTTAAAACAAAGTTTAATTAATTCAAACTAGAAATATCAGGCTGCAGATTGGTGGACTGAACATTCAGCTGCTCCCTGATCAGTCAGCGACATTACAGCACACTCACTTCAAAGTATCATCAACTCTTCTCATAAGTGTAACTCTGCTGGTCACTTTTTGAAAAGGTTTTCATGCGTCTTAAAATGTAGCAAATCTGCCAGTTCCACACAAGATTATATTATTTTTTTTACATATGCAAATATCATTATTTTAGTAGAGAGTGCACTAAAAAAATATTAAGGATGTCATTTCTGGACAATAGATCAGCCTGTCCATACATATTAAATGATATTTCACCATTTAAATTTTTCATTTCCTGTTGAAAAGAACATAATTTCCACTCAGGACCTCCCTTAAGGTTATGTGGCTATATGCTGTTTAAACAAAATTAGGTTTTAAGGGGAAACTACTACACATTATACACCTTATTGATTTAAATTAACTCTTCTATTAGAATTAGGGAATTAATTGGCCCAGAAAAAATTATATGTGTCATCAATAGGTGAACAAATTCGCTGTTCTCTGTAATGTGTTCCAACACATATAAAGCAATATGAAAGAAACAAGAGGACACATTTTGTTTTGATCCAGCTAACACAGACTGGCTGAGCAATGTGACTACTTCCAACCTACAGTCAACATCCAGAAAAGCCAAACTGATAAATGATTTATGCAGATGCTACCACAAGCCACATTAAATATACAGAATGTACACACAAGCAAAGCACACTGTAAACTGGGCCTCCTCATCTTACAATGAATGAATGGGTGCATTTACAATCCAGTGTGAAGTTTCATCTCTATTTAGAAATACAGTAGATAGATATATCAATTAAGGTGTGTGGGTAAAGATATATACATTTTATAATGTATATATACAGTTCCGTCCAATAGTGTGAGATCATGTGTTCTTTAGACTTTTGGATCTGAGTAAATAAATATATTGACATGGACTTTACACTCAAGAGATAATGACAGAAAATGTATTTTGTGTCGTGACCTGACCATCAGCCGATGTCACATCTCACATCCAAAATCATTTGTGGAACCCAGCTGACGACAAATGTCAACCATCATCAAAAGAAGCCATTTTGAAAAGCCCTGAGATTTCTGCAAGATTTATTTTTTGGAGTAGATGAGAAGTGTCATTGTGCTGACCTTTTGGTGCTGAACATCTTGGCAGCGTCTTCTTTCTCCCCCTCAGTGGCTCTGGGAGGGTCAAGGTTTGATGTTGACTTTTCAAACCTGCATGAAGCACACACACACAGACAGGGAACAGAAGGTGATAAGAGTGAGATTTTCAGCATCACAGTCGAGTTGCCCTCAAGTTGTCCGGATGCCTTGGCCACGCTGACCTCAGCAGCCTCCATTAGCCGGCCTCCAACTGAGCGAGAAAAATTGGGCATGGCAGGAGGCGGCGAGCAGAGTGTAACTGAGCCAACACGACAAAGGCAAAGCACGGAGTCACATGCTTTAATAATTATTTGGTTTTACCTTGCTCCAACAGCAGCCATTAGAAAAAGGAATACAATCAATTAGTGCGGAAGCTCAGCTGGAGCTATGAGGAATAATTAAAATCCAATTAAAAAGGAGGAACGACATATCTGCTTGTGTTGACAAATATTACATGCAGATGCAGAACATTGTGGCACAGTCTCTGAATGGATAAATCCCCACCCAGGGTCTTTCTCTATAGGTCTAATGCTACACCTACCAGCTGTATAATAGCTGGGAGTTAGCCTCTGCTCTTTTATGTAAAGGTTATCAGAGACTGTGGAGGAGGGGCTGGAGTAAAAGAAGATGGGGTTCAATAATTAATGCCAAGGTCTGTGCAGGCCTCACTTCTCACCCTCTCCTGTCTGTAATGAGATGAGTGGAGGGCCACAGGGAGGGAAGCAAGGAAAGAGAAGGAGAATGGGGTGATTAAAGCTCGCGGCTCAGTCCTATCAGCCTATTTCTTCCCTCCATCACTTAAACGAGCATGTGTGCTTTACACACACCATCTCATTTGTAATACTCGGAGTAAGAGCAGTATTCCATGACTTTTCCTGGTTTGTCATGAACGTAGGAACCCTGCATAATGTTGTTGTTGATGTTGTTATTAACCCTTGCTTGTGTTCAAACAACCAATTCAGCAGAATAACCAACTAAATGTAAAATCATGATAACTGTAAGCAATTAAGCAAAGGTTGAAAAACACTCCCTGGACCAACGCTGGAGACCCTGTAATTCGGATTTACTCAACATGGCTAAAGCAATGCAACAATTTCACTTGGAAATACAAAGCATCTGTTTCATCTAAAATATACATATAAGCAACTCAGAAAGATTAAAACCTTGATCATTCCGATTACTCACATGCAGATTAACACTGGACTAAAATTACCTAATTGAGAGGATAACTTGTCAAAATCTGCCACCTGGAAGAATTTTACTTTACTTATTTCAGATAAAGGAAATCAGTTTCCACCAAGGATGATGTCTGTGATGCTACCAGCGCTGACTGTGAAGTGGTAAATGGAGTGTATCATTATCACATTAGCTACTGCAGGTATTAAGTATATACAGAGTTACATTTGTTTGTATTGTCTGTATTTCTACACCATCAGGACACCAGTGCATAAACCTAAACCACAACAGTGAACCAGTGGAGCCATGTGGTTGCCCCGGACATGAATGATCCTCGTCTACTGCCATCTCTACTGCAAAAGAATCTTGTTTGAGGATGTTTTCCTGCCGAGCTTCATTAAACCAGCCTTGTGTTTGAACTTAATAGTCTCTGGGCGTGCTGAGCATCCTGACAAACACTATCAGCATCCAAGCATGTAATGGCTTGAGGCAAATCCCTCAGACAGACATAGTGACAGCAGGTATCGTCAATGCTCGGGTCTGCAATTCTGCCGAAAGCCGCCGACCATAAAACAACGACCACACAGAGTGTCGTGTTCAGCCTAACGCTGGCTGATTGAAGGTGATTGAAGCTATTTCACACAGCACAAAGATGTGCTAAGCATGTATACAATGCTCTGTTAAATGCAACCACATAAACCCAGGTGCAATCTCAGTCAAATACAGTAAGCTATAGTCACTGTACTAAATCCAGACTAATTTAAATGCAAATTCCAGTTCTCCATTTGCCATTGGGTTTCTGAATGAGCGGCGAGAAGGTAAACAAAGATTTCAGTTTTGCCGCTTCCTGGATGAGATCCAGAGTATGAGCAGGAGAAGTGGAGTATTGATCAGGGGTAGGATTAGCTTGCCCAGCATACAGCTAAATCAGTAACAGCCTCGAGGACACACAGAGGAAGGGAAATAACACCACCCACCTAACACAGCAGGTGGAGATGACAGATTATTCTAAAGCAAGGCAAGTGCCTAGTCTGTTCTGGTATATCTTGCAACATTCAAGACAGACGAGGAGAGGCTGAAAGGGTTTTGTATTATTTACTTTCTGATGTCTCAGCTTTCTGCAACTGTGTGTAACGTTGCCTGATAAACCAAAAAGTGTTTATTTTCTTAAACAACGATACTTCTAAAGGAAAGCATTTAGTAAAGAGAAACCACAGCCTTATCTGAAATAAATAAGTATCTGTTGAGGATTAAATGTCAGTAGTGGGACGCCCAAAATCTGAATCAGACAGACTGCTGCAGCAGCATTTCAATCAGGGCCCAGTTTACTGCAGTGATATGACTCATCTCCACCCATGTCCCCTGGTTGTCCCATTGTCTGCACCTCACCATTGTTTACATCTCTGCTCCTCGGGTCCCTCAGCTCTCCTTTTCTCCCCAATTCATTTCCTCGGCTGCGTGTCTGGCAGCGCAGACAGAGCCAGATTGTGGTACGTTTCCTGAACTAATAGGGGTCACATTAGCCTGGCAGGAAACACAATGCCATTATGGAAATGCCCAGTCAATTACTGGGCAACGAATAAACACCCTCTCTGTCATTTTTGACTCAGTGTTTGAGTTGGGTTAATGGTCGCGATTCATGATTGTTATCTTCTAAGGGGCGTCTTATCCATGTCCACTGGAGGAGCTCCACAGTACGATTGAGGTCAGATTTGTCACTGTTGGTTTGCACTTGAGAACATTTCCCTGGCAAACGAAAACTTTCAATGTACATTTTGCCAGTCCCACGTCAGTGGAAACGGCTCATGGATTTATCTTGTTTGATTACACTACCCAAACATCAAGTAGCATTAACGGTGCTTCTGTATTGACACTACTCAAACATCTATGGGAGACGCAAGAATGACTACAGATGCATGTTAAATAAAAACTCCTTTCAATAACTGTATTCATTTAGAAAGATGATCAGAAAACGATATAAATGCAGGATTCAAGTTAACACTTGAAGTGGCTCACTGCTGGTAGTACAGCTCCTCGGTTTACTCCCTCATAGAGCACCAAGGGACTCATTCTACCCTGAAACATCACAGCTATATCTTTAACAGATGCCGTACTTAGGGTGATATTAGAGGCACAATTTATGCTGATGGGAATGCCACCACAATGGGGATGAAATATGTAACACCATAAAGGTTTATTCAAATTACCATTTCCACTAAACAGAATACGAGTTCACACTGGCAGAGTTAATTTATTTTACTAAATATTTTGAGCCCAGCCCAGAAATGAATCTAAAAAAACAAGACAACAAGTGATCTCCATGTAAAACTGATTTTTTTTAATCGCCATCAAGTTCTTAATAGATAC
The DNA here is from genome assembly GCF_947347685.1 of Pleuronectes platessa. Classification (NCBI taxonomy): domain Eukaryota; kingdom Metazoa; phylum Chordata; class Actinopteri; order Pleuronectiformes; family Pleuronectidae; genus Pleuronectes; species Pleuronectes platessa. Next base: position 25,639,012 of record NC_070635.1, on the reverse strand, counting down.
AATGGGATATTATTTTACAATTATTCACCTTTTTTCCAAGAGTTGGCAGAGAGAATCAGATCAGTTGGTTGGTTGGTGATTTGTTTCTCAGCTTCTTAACCATAAACTACAGAACAGATTTCCACAAAACTTAGTGAAAGGATGGCACATGGGCCAAGAAAGAACCCATTGACGTTTTGATCCAGACAAAGGGACTAATCCAGGATCTCCATCGTGAGATAGGGTGCTTTCCAGGGATTAATACATGGATCTTGATAAAAAAAAAAAAAAAACAGGCACATTAAGGGGACTGAAATCTATGAGTGTATGTATTGAATTTAAGGAGACTGTTGGGCCTTGGCAGAGTCTCTCTCTCTATATATATATGTATTGAGTGGTAATAAACATAATATTTTGTTTGCATAAAGTTATCTCTAGCTCACATGTAAAAACAGATTATCCATCAGCCCAGCATTATATTTCTTAACAACTATACTACATATATGTTACGTCCTACCTCCTGCATGTATTTACTGTTGTAGTGAACGCACCTTACTTCAGAATCTCCTGCTGCGCTCTTCATATGTGAAAGGCAAACTCTGGAGTTCTTGTTTGGCAACGGCTTTCCTCTTAGATTTTGGAGTGGAAAGCACAATAACATCATTATACAATCAGAGCTATGAAATGCAAAACAAACCTAGCATTGAATCTTGGACTTTGTAGTTGCATTCACCATCAAAATGCTCCAATCCCTTTTCTCTGTAGAAAGAAGTCACTTCAAAACATTTGCACGTGGATTAAATGCGTAATCCATGTGCATGAATTTGTAAACAGCTTTGTACACCAAGAGTAGTGTTTTTTCCCCAGATGACCTTAGTGGAAGCTCTGTGGATACCTCTCTCAGTCTATTGGTAGAGCAAGGATACTGTTAGCTTAGTTTAGCATAAAGACTCAAAACAGGGGGAAACAACAGATAGCCTGGCTTTGTAAAAGAACATGAGCAAATCTTTAAAACCCTCACATCATCATTTCATATCTTGATTGTTATATTGGCACAAAAAACAGAATGTACACAGTATTTGCAATTTGTGCTGCTGCCTCCCTTCATATTTAGTGTGTAAACATTAGGGTGATATCGATCTTCTATCTAAAACTGACTGACACTATTTTATGGTTTGCTTGCTGTTAACAGCTATTTAAACAGGATTTCACCTGCTACCAAGGGTTGAATTTTAATATTAAAAAACTAACCCTTAAAAAAGGGATAATTCACTGACAATTCACTCATTGACTCACATAGGCTTTAAACACGGTGTAAATGACCATGTTTCGAGTCAACTCCACAGGAGCAGTATGGAGGCATGTGAAGTATTTTTTCTGTTTTATAATGCCTAAAGAGAGACTCACCATTGACCTCAATTTTATCGGATTGAGCTGCCACAAAATGTACCCCTAAAATTCCAGAAGTGTTTTGTCGACATAATGGTGAGTAGAAAATACGTGAATATACAAATTTTGTTGAACTATACTACACTAGCTTTAACAATGCGTTCAAGGGAATGGAAATGGCTCAGGTGTGATGACACATGGTGACAAGTGAAAAATATAACCTCCTGTGATGACACCTGAGCCACTTCCACATGCAAATGAAGATGAGAACATGTGGATAACAGAACTCTATAATCCTGAGCTGCAACATCTGGTCTGACCCAAATCATGATCCCCCAAACTAAATCTATAAAAGGAGAGTATATACCTTGTCAGGGCACCAACAGGCCCTCAATCAAATCAAATTCACTAGCTTTGGATTTTTATTTGGATCTGTACCAAACTAAACGTTTTTCCCCTGAATGTCAGATGTTTTCATTGAGATCCATCAATTATTATCTGAGAACTTTATCGCAAAGTTTATTAAAATGAAAAAAAATCCACGTAAAAATGTCTCGACCTTCCTCTGATCCTGCCCCAACCCTTTCCAAAGTTCCTCCACAAATATTCATGGATTGGTTGAGAGGTTTTTGCATAGTCCTGCAAACACACAAACAAACAGAAAAACCTAAATTTAAGCTCCCTGGCGGAGGTAATAATATCCGTCCACACCTCTAAATTGTGTTTACAGCGTCAAAAGCAGCTAAACCTTTTCCATAGTTCCTAATTTCCTGTGTCAAGCCTAAATGTGCAACACAGCCTCCTGCATATTACATAATGTCGCAACATTAAAAAGGTGACCAAGTCAATCAAAAGGTCGATAAAAAATGAACCGCCTAAATAAATATTGACATGAGGGCATTAGCAACAAAGTCACTCAGCTAAGGTATGATGACTTTTACTTCATTGAAGAGCGTAACTTCATTCCAGTCAGCAGCTACACAGCCCCCATGAGATAACATGATGCACTTAAAACTACTGAATATCTTTTCTTTGGAGTTCAGTGTTCACCTAAAATAAACCTCCGCCTTCCTGGGTTGATCTATTTTTGCCTGGGAGTGTTTCTAATGCACAGAGGCTGCACATGACGACAGTGGTGTTTAAAAAAGAAAAACAGGAGGGGGGGGGGAAAAGAGAAAAACTCTGCGTTCCTAGCTAATGGCAAGGTATGTACGAGAGCTGGAACACTGTCAGTTTGAGTTAAAGGCATGCACACAGTTGGATTGGGGACGGCTCTCTGCCGAGTCACTTTACTGCTTAATATTAGGCTGACAGAGACAAAACGCCTGTGGAGTGTCAGTAAAAAAAAAATGACCCCCATCCCCTTGCTTTGATTCCATTAGCCTTCATGCAGTTTTCCGCAGTGGAACTAAAGGCAATGCTCGCTCAACTTCAGCGATGAAGCCAAATCAGATTTTAGTTTGCTGACAGCGTCGCCTTCTTCCCGTCAAGTTACGTGGCGTGCGTTGTGTGATGCATGTCATCTGGCTGTCACATTATCACTCCATTGGCAAGGGAGGGAGGATAGGGGGTTTACATTCAGAACTTGCCCTTAATGCACCCTGACAGCTATTTGGATGACAAGTTTGGTCATTGAGGAAAAACTTTGCAGATTTATCAGAAAACGTCGGCCGGAGCAGCGCTGAAAAATGGTAGAAGAGAAGAAATGAGCACGGTTTCATTACTTTCAAATCGATTTGAGGGAAACCAATTTAATCATTTATGAAACATCAACATCCAAAGAGTGCCAACGCCATTCTTTATCCTTTCTATAATCAGAGATCTGGGTCACATGGCCAGCCCCCAGTGCATCATGTGCCAGGAAGACTTAGAGAAAGAAGTGGGTGGTTTGTTGCTTGGTTCAAGGGAGGAGGAGACACCGGGGGGGGGCCACTGGGCTGGGTTTCTGTGGCTTAGCTGGGCAAATCCTCTGTAATCCTCCAACCAGTCCCATGGTGCTGTTTACTGTATGTAGGTAAAGCTATTAGACCAGGCCCGACCTGCTACAATGTAAGCTACAGTACATCCTACGTCTGCTACTTTATATGTCCGTCCTCCCCTATTTCTCACCTGGTCTCTCTGCTAAGGATGTTCTTCGCTAACCCTCTTTAGAGATTATCATCATTAGACGGTGGGAAATCAGTGAGAGCCAACAAAAGAGATGGAAATTACACAGTGGGAGAGCTTTAAAGCAATCACACAAAACTAATCATTTGTCTGCTTTTTATACCAAAATGAGGAGACCTGGGGGTGCACTTTCTTTCACATGTAACATAAAATCATCAGGATGGAAATGGACGTTCATATAGGAACCTCAGACAAAGCATTGACATGCCAAGAAAGCATCCCCCTGTCTGGGATTCTCTGGAGCTAGTTTGTAAACAAAGTCTGCAGCCAGCATGGAGCCATAAAGCAACATAATGGAAGGAATGAATTTCTTGGAAGCTTTAAAATTAATTTAAACAATTTTGACCTGGATTCCAAGAATCCCATTATAACAGAAGGCAACAAATCACTGTGTCACTGCCCTTGTCATTATCTAATTGCTTTGTTGTGCATTCAAGAGCCTCCCTCCCTGTCTGTTTTGCTCTCTCTCCATCAATTCATGTTTTACAACTGCACCCCCACACTCCTCTATCAACTCCATAAATTCAGCACTACCAAAAGTACAGTCTGTGAAAGACTAGAAATTGCATAATGCTGAAGTAATTAGTTTACCTATCATTTGTATTGCTGGTACCTGGGTTGAATTCAAATGCACATCCAGCTGCTGAACTGCAAGGCATTTCTTTTACAACATTTAACCACTTTGAATACCACCAAGTCTAAAAAAAAATGGGAAAGTAAAGCTGCAACCATAAGGGCATTAAGTAATCAATAGAAATGTTAAATGTGTAACTTTGGCTGCTAGTGGTCGCTATATCCAAAAATAACAAAAGACCAGCATATGATCATGGGAGTAGTTTTTTTACCACCAGCCTTGGAAATTTACCTGACGCCATTCAGGTGCAAATTTAATTTCATGGAAGAAGTAATGAGTTTAATTTGTATTCACTTTCCATAGAAAAAGTCTAAGAACAACCATGATCCATTAGGAGTGGCCAATAGGAACGGTGGAAGGAAAAAAGAGCTGAGTAGCTAACTGGAGAAGTTAAGGCAGCTGCAGGTAAAGCCACAGGTAAAGTGGACATGATGCTATTATAAAGGCAACAACAAATTAAATGTTACTTTGAATAAAACTGGGTAAGTCTCTCTGTTTGAAAATAATTGGAAACATTTTGGATAAATTCAGTATACGAGTTGACAAAATATAATATTACAGGTCTCATCCACATTTCAATCAAGAATTGTTATTAGAGCTGTGAAAAATGATTAAATTACAGGATTAATTCGTTTTTTTTTTTTTAACGCATTTAACGCATGCGCAGAAGGACCTTCCAATTCCGCCGCCTCTGCACTAGTCGCCGCTCTAATGCAGTCAGACGGCAGCTGCCATTCAAACAAACAAACAACATGGATAATTCTGATGAACCTGAGGACCTTCTGGACGGGAAGATCGTGTTCCAAAAAAACAAAGATCGAACATTCAGTAAAACCAAGGTGATATGCACACTCTGCGAGAAGACGTTATCGTTTCACCGTAGCAATACCCGCCTAACCACCGCAACGCGAAGCATGTGTTGGTCGGCGAGGGGCGTTCAAGTGGAATGCGCCAAACCAGACTCACTCGCCGGACACATTGTGCAAAAGAAGCGGTCAGCTTTACTGTCAGAGAATTTGAACAAGTTAGTTTGCCTCACCAACTGGCTAAAGACCGAGTAGCTAAGAGGGCCTTTAGAGGCATTAGATTGTATCATGGTGTGGTTAATGGTTGTGTGACAAAAAATATAAAAAATGTCAACCATCCTATGGCTAAGAAGCTCAAATAATTTCTGTTTAATTTAAAAAAAAAAGTTTTATTCAACCACACAATGGCTAAGGAGCCCGAATTCTGTTTAGGATGAAGATTATATTAATGTTCCATATGGAAAAGCAATGATAACTGCTGAAGAACTGCTGAGTTGCAGCACAAAAGAAAAGTTAAATGTCATAAATCTTGTTTTCACAAAAATATTCCGAAAAAATCGGTAATGTGATTAATCATGATTAATCCATAGAAACCTGTGATTAATTTGATTAAAAATTGTAATCATTTCACAGCCCTAATTGTTATGTTTTATGTCTTAAAAATATATTTTTGATAAATCAAATATTTAGGTGATTTGATCACAAATTCAAAAAATGTCCGGATGCAATATAACAAGTGTCAAACGTAGTACTTATCTCTGTACTATCATTATAAACTAAATATCAAACAGCTTTTAAGGGGCAAAACATTGGATGACATCTGTTCAGAACCACACAGAGCTTACAAACAGCTATGTTGACAATCTGAGCTGAAATATATAATTTACGTTGGTGTATCATATATTGTGGAATATGCAGCTTGGTAAGTTACACACACGGTCTATTCAAAAACCAAGCCTGCCACGCAGGAGTAGTTTGCAAATACTTATTGATCGTTCAATATAAAACATATTATACCCAAACTAAGCTTTTACACCATTTTTTTTTTCTTGGACTCTAAAATACCATGTTGTCAGAATGATCAGCCAAAAGGTAATTGTGAAGCCTGAACAAAGCGCTTACTCTTCACTGAGTAAACACTGTGGCTCATCATCAGAGGGAAAGTGAATTTGTCTGCGGGCAATACACCTCCATCCCTTGTTCTTCTTCAATGTGTTCTTATTCTTTTCCATTGCAAGAACTTCCACAACTTCTTGAGTGGAGATTTGAATATAGATTAACACAGAGGCATAGGCAGTAGGGATGGGGGGGGGGGGGAAATCGATTCAGTAACGAATCGCGATTCTTGTGAATGACTTTTAAATCGCCATGCTGCATCCCAAATCGATGTTTATTCTTTTAAAAAAAAAATTCAAAGTATGATTCAACTGTTTTCCATGGTCCAGTATTTAAAAAAAAAACAATAACCATAAGAAATCGCAAGAATTCGTAATATCGTATCGCAATACATATTTTATCGCAACCTAAGTATCATGATAGTATCGTATCGGGAGGTCCCTGCCGATTCTCGTCCCTAATAGGCAGACGTAAGACTGGTTTGTTTGATTTAAGAGTCCTTAAAAGCACCACTGAAGAACCATTTGTATTGTAAATAAGCAATATAGAAACACAGCTCTATAATAGAACAAACATGTATCATTTATTACTCAGAGGGAGTGTTATTGGGATCTGCATTTTTTACATTGAACTGCTGTACTTAGAAACCACACTATCCCCATGGAATCACTTGCATCTGCATGTAGCCACTAATTTACCTTCAAATTATGGATGGTCAAACAGCTCAAAGTAAAAGCAGCTTGTTCTATATATTGTTCTAAGAAACAGCTCATTTAAGGTTATAACAAAAAACTACAGCAGCTTAACACTGATTAATTTAACACAAAGCGTGTTTCCAGGAAACAGTCTGCCTGGCAACAGGTGAGAAGTGATGTTAGTAATTCAGTGTTTGTATCCCTCAGGGTAGCACAGGGGTTCTCGGCTCTGCCTGGGGGCTGTGTGCGTGTGCGAGTGCGTGTGCGTGTATGCTTGCATTAATGAGGTTGCAGAAATAGATGATAGTTGCAGCTGTTGAAATACCACACAGCTTTTCACAGATGAATGTGAGAGATACAAAGTTTTGTCATGGCCACCTTAATAGGACATCTAGCCTCTTCCCTTGCAGATAAGGAAACGTTTTTTGATTATATTTTACTAATTGAATTTGTTTATTTTCAAAGTAGCATGTGTGTAATCATTTTCTACAAAGCGAAATAGTTAGGTTCCATCAACATGAATCTCGTTGCAGTAATCAATTGGTAACAGCAAGAACTTACTGATGATGGCAGGGTGAAGGATTAATCAAAACCAGCAGGATCATGCATAATTTGATTATGAAAGTCATCATTCAAGTTGTGTGAGTGTGTGTGTGTGTGTGTGTGTGTGTGTGTGTCACTGCTGTCCTTTACAGAGCTGACAGGGATGAGTTCTGGAGTTATATTTTTTCCTGTGAGGCTCATTTCAATTAAAATCTTTATTTGTAAAGCAGATGTTGTACAGTGTTGAGGCTATTGCACACAAGAAATAAAAAGTATATAAATTGAATATGTAAACTCATTAAATAGAATAAAGACGATAAACAATGAAGAAAATAGGTAAGATAATTTAAGTTTGAATTCCTATTAAATGCATCTGCCATGGGATGTCAATATGGAGGTAGAGTTTTTAGTTTATCAAAATTAATGATTAAAATGTTGATTTCGATGAGAAATAGTCAAAGAATATACCTGCAGGAATTGTGTGCAACACAAACATTTGGGATAAACAGCATCCTAGCTTGATCTTAATCTCATATGATAATAATCAGTCAATTGAAAAAACACTAATCTTGACCTGTAACTCCTGTCACCTTCCGTTTCCCTCACTGCTTTCACCTTGTTCAAAGTACTGGGCACATCAGCAGAGCAGTGTGTGTCTGGACAGTCACAGTAACACAGCTCCCTCCCTCAGTTCAACAGGAGCCCTCCACTCTGGACTGATATGTTTTATAGGGATGTATAATGAGAGATTAAGGAGTCTGGACAATACAAGGTACCGGCTTTCATCCATCTTACCCCCAGGGGCCGCTCACTTTTTTTAAGCTTACCTTATGGGACTATACCTTATTGCATTATGCAATGGTTTTATTGGCTTAGCTGCATGCTACCCTGCAGGAGGGGGGTTTGAGGCTCTCTCTGATGACTCACTTCATTAAGTCTCCACTCTTCTGAACTTCCCAGGTGCTGAGCAGTGAACTTCCCACACTCCCACATTAACACTGACCTCAGATAACATTAACAGGAGGTAAACATTCAATTATCCACTCCATGAAAAACTACAGATTTTTCTGATGGCACACTTTCATTTTCCGGATTTTTACTTATTTATATATTTTTGATTTACATTTTTATCGCACAGTATAAGTCTACAGTGTCCTTACTGCACTTAAACTTACATGTACTCTGCCATGGCACCAATAAATGCCCTTTTAATATCCCTACGGGAACTCCATACCTATATATTATTTTTGTTATTATTTGTTCACTAAAGATCGAAAACATGTGGGCACAGAAATGGCTGCTATGTGTGTCTGTAGCTGTGTTTGGAGGTAAACGAGAAGTAAGCCTCCCCTTGATGGTAAAAGAAGTAGAGATGTTAAACAGAAATGGCGTCAAACAACGTGTTTAAGAATTACGCGCGTCCCTTCACCTAAATTGCACCTGCACCGTCACATCAACAACAACAACCAGCGTCATCCAGATAAGAACACCGAACTATTACCGAAGAGGCTGCAGAGCTGCACGGAAACTCAACACTCCACAAACATTAAAGCTTCATAAGGAAACCACGGTGAACGCGTGGAGCCGGCTGGGTTGTTTCGGAAACAACAGCGACCTTCATCATCTCTGTACTTACTTTCAGCGGGAACAACACGCGACGAACCGCCTCACACACACACCTCCGGGATTCACAGTCTCTTTGGCAGGCGTGTGCACCATTACGGGTGATGTACACACAGGCAGACATGCGGAGTCATTTGACCTTCTCCAAATAGGAGCTACCATCGGTGAGACGTAAGATAGGGGAGGAGCGGACCATACCAATCCCGGCGTCCCAGCATGGCGAGGGGGGGAAGAAGAGGAGGAGGAAGAGGAGGAGGAGGGTGAGCTGTCATCCTGGCTTGTTCTGCAGGGATGAGCCTGCTACAGTGTTTGCAGTAAAGAAATGAATTGGCATTTTTCTGATGAAATAACTTTGTTTGCAGATCAACCACTATGTGTCTGTTGGGTCATTTTTGCACTGGTGGATCTAAATAGGGGCCATAAGGGGCCACGGTATACACAATTATTTATTCAACATCAATCAAATGTTGTTTGTGCAGCCCATATTCACAAATCAGAAAAACCCTATTAACAGGGGGGGAATGTAGAAACATGTGAGGTCACGGGGACGGCCAGGATGGACAGAAGTGCAATTGACACCCTGTGTTACTGAACACATTAATAAATTAACAGTATACAACATTGATTGATACATCTGTTCACAGTTCCTAATTTAGTAAGGTACATATTGAAGTCATTCCTTGATTACTATTAACTCTCTGTTTTCAAAATTGTTCATTGTTCAAGAACAATATATTATTAGTATTGTTAGTAAGTAACGTTTTTTTCGGTGGAACAGGAGCACTTCAGAGGCTAATCTGATTCAGCTGGGCCCAGTGCCTCCCAAACCCCACCCCTGGATCCTCACCTGTATTTTAGTTCAGTAAAACCCCCGACCCATTTCACATATTTCCGCTATACATCTGTTTTGTTGTTTTGGTGTGATCTTGCTAACAAATACCTAAATAAAATGTTATTCAACACGCTTTTTCCAACAAAAACAAATATTAGGATGTCCGGCTGGTCTGGACCAAATGTCTACCTGTCAATCCAGTGCTGTTTAAAGGTAAATTGTAAGTGTTGGTTATGTCTTTTGATATTTTTGTTATGTCAGTGTGTTGAAGATCCCCTTTTGATTATTGTTGCAAACCAACTTCCCCAAGGGGAGAAATTAGGACTCTATCCATAAATCATCCAACTAACAAACAGGGGTGAAAACATAACGTCCTTGGTAGAGGATAAGAGGTAAGAATATAAAACAACTAAATAGAACTAACCCTACATGTCAATATTTTTTTAATTGATTGGATTCACTTTTATGTAATTTATTGTTCTTATGTCATGCTGTCTTTTAGTGCTTTCTGCTTTTCAGACCATAGCTCATCAGTTAATGCTGACAGTGGAAGATTACTTCTTGGTTAGTGTAAGTCCCTGTCTGACTATTAAGGCAATAAATGACAGTCAGGGCAAAAACCGGAAAAATCAATAATGAAGCACAGTGAGGTTATGGGAGAATTGACCATTTGAGAGGTGCATTAAACACGCCATGTAGGTACTGTATATTTTATTGGTATATTATAATACTATAACAGGTAAAATTACACTTTTAACTCATTTTATATCAGTTAAACAGTGCAAGTCCCAATGGGAATTTAATGTGACAACTCACATATAAAAGAAGTTCACTTGCCCCTCAGTCATTGTACATCCTATTAGAACAGTACTGAAATATACTGTTGTGGCAAATATGGCAAAATAGTAGCCTGGATGCCAGACGAACTTAGCCCCGCCCACAACATTTTTGGTCGGGCAGTTCGGTCTGGAGTCGCTCCATTGGGAAAAAATTATGGCCCGACCGGGCCAATCAGATTGTCAGGGCGGGCTTTATACGATGATTGACAGATGATCAACGGTAACGTAATCAACCACGTCATCAAAGTGCCCTCGGGTTGAATTCGTTTTCAACAAACATGCCTGCCGCTGGCGAGCTGAGATGTGTAGATGCTGCCATTGAGTCTGTTTTAGAAGACATCGACAGCGCATTCATTTTGAAAGAGGAACACAGAACGTGGAGGCGACGCCAAAGCACCGCGCTAATCCCTATCGCCCCGGCGCTTGGCTGTTCACAACGGACGCTGAAGCGACGCTGAACCGCCGGGCAGCGCTAATAATATCCCCCGTTGATCCAGTAGATCACTGCACGGCTTTGTGCCAGTCACACCGGAGGCTGAAGCACCGCGCTGCGCCAAGGCTGCCTCGCGGTGCTTCAGCCTCCGGTGTGACGGGCACAAAGTTTTAACATGGGAGTGGATGGGAGCCAGCTGTTATTTAAGGCTTGGCGCTGCGCTGAAGCGTCCGGTGTGAACCCGGCGTTAGTTAGTAAATAACTCACAATGCGTTGCTTAGCATACGTCACATACTACGTTGCTCTGATTGGTTGTAGGTCTATCCAATTGAGCGAAGAGGAATTTTACTTCCTGGTCAGTTGAAACACGCCCCATAATTTTTTCCCAATGGAGCGACTCCAGACCGAACTGCCCGACCAAAAATGTTGTGGGCGGGGCTAAATTCGTCTGGCATCCAGGCTAGCAAAATAGGTCACTGACTATACAATGAGTTTCTTAGTTTACTGAATGTATAGTTCTACTTCTTGGACAAGCTCAGTGGCTACATCAACTACCAGCTGCCGTTATTCTGCATATTGCATCAATATATAGGCCTAACAGTAAAGTAGCACTGATTAATTTGGCTTTTGCTTGAGTTAATGAGCTAGCTAGATAGTAAGTTAGTTATTTTATTGACAGAATTTTTTTGAACATTTAGGTCCATTCTAATGTTGAAATACAAGGATGCAATCAACTAAGGCTAATTTACATTAGGTCTGGACCTTGGGGGTAACACAACTTTATAAAAGCCCCCGGTACATTTCCAGGAGACCACCCATATACATTGTTTAATTGTAACTGTTCATAGAAAGAAGAAAACGTGAAACCAAAGTTAAAGTGGCCCAGTGTTGGGATTCTAGTTTGCAGAAGTTTGTTTGTCGTGCATTTGTAATACTGTTGTTTATGGTAATGCTTGCATCTAACATTTATATTGTAACGTAATCCCTGTGCTGCTGACAGGTTGTGGCCTGTGGTATTCATGTCAGCAGTCAGTTGTTGGCCAAATGAGGCCTACGGTCACATGCAGACCACTGCCTCTCTGGCCACATTGACAACACCAGGACTTCGTGCCCACTGAGTTGGAACCTGCATTTCTCAAGTATAAATGAAGACTTGTTACTGTATTGATTGATGGTGCACTTCAGCAGTGAGGGGCTAAAATCGATGAACGCTGCATGGAGTCTGAAGACGGAAGGCTGAGACTGATGCTTGTGATGCCGACCATCCTGAACACCCCAGAGCTCTCTCATAAATAAATGAAGGAGACAGCACATTTCCTGAGAAATTGCTTTTTTTTGTACGAGGAAGGGCCTCTGTATCTTTATTCACACTGTATCATATATAGCACTAGGAAATACCTTTTTAGAGATCATATACACTCTAGAAATACATAATATAGCAAATGCATTGCATGTGGCAACAGAAATGCATGTCTGTGTTTCTTTTCTCATACCCATCATACAACTGTAAACTTTAAACTTTAAGTTAATTTGGCTTTAGACGTATTAAAGTAATGAGTTTCTCATCTTAGTGAGCTGGAGTGAAATACTTGTAATGTTAAATAAAGCTCAATGAAATGTTTACAGTGATAACTCAAATAATTGTGGTCTCTTGGAGGGAAAGGTCCGTATCTGGCAATATGAAGACGACAGTGCAGGGTTGCCAGATGTAGGTTAGTCATCATCTTTGTATGAAATTATTTCCTCTGTATGATTATAAGATCAACAATGACAATTTTTTTTTAAAAATAAATATCTCCTCTCCCTTTCAAGCCAATAATGCTTGGGTAGGGGTGAGAAACACACACAGATTCAAAGGTGGAGCTTGTGTGAAGGTAAGCCCAGCTTATCTATGTAGGCATGTTTTTTTCATGTGGTCAGAATTAGAGGCATTGGCAAACACTTGCTCATGAAAGTAGTCACACATATTTCTTTTCATGGATATGACTCGGTATGATTTTTAAGCCTCTGGTACTGTTCTTCAACATTTCCCATCTGGCAGTGCTGGGACAACTGTCTTCACGTGCTTCTGGATATCTTATGTCAATGTCAATGGTGGCAACAACATGAAACCCGCTGTGTAGTAACAATGTAGACTATTCACTGAAGTTGGTCAGTGATGAGGAAACAGTTATTCTCTCCTGGTGATATTAGCACTTTTAATAATGACAGCCAGGCAGCTGTTTCATCCCTTTATAAGATATACTGTCTCTCTTATAGCCAACTGGGCAGAAAGATAATTTCTATAAATCTACTGAGAAATAGGAGGAAAATTTGCTTAGTTATTAAGTTAGCTTAACACATCCACCTATTTGACCTAATACTTTTAGGTAAGGCCCACAGGTCAGTAACCACACAAAAAAGTCTAAGATTAAGAGTCTTTTGGGTTAATCACAGGTGACATTTGACATCGGTTCAAATTTTCATTGTGACACATTCAGTAGCTGTTGTGATGTTTCAGTATGCACCAAAGAGGTGCCCCCATAAATCAGATCTGTCCAACAAATCCATCCCACATGGCTTAAAATCACAGCCAGATGGCCGGCACAGTGGTGTTTCCTTCAGCTGGTGCTTTGGAACATCATACCACCATTCAGTGAGGATTTAATAAAGGTAAGCCAACATGTTGTGAGATATGAATGCCCCAGCAGTATTTAGCGATGGCCTTTGGTGATACAGATAGCCTGGTGCGGAAATGTCACCCAGTTAACATGCTCTATGTGACAAAACAGATAAGACAAACAGGAAATGTCTTTTTATCCACCTGCCATGCTAACTCAATTACCATTTGATTTAATGTGCACGAGGTAGTTTCTCTCTGGGTGTGTCAGTTTTTGTTTTTTCAAGAAATCAATTTTCAGGCTTTGAGGAGATATAAAGTAGCATTGCTTGGAAAAGAGCTGAAACTGAACAGGGAGTAACAGGTGCAGAGGCATGTCAGACATGTCAAAATAAAAGGTTATTATTTGCACAGCGACTTTGCTCTGCTCCACATGTTTAGTGGCTGATGCCTCCAGACATTTTGGGGCAAAGATGGTGTCAAGGTGACCTGGTACTGAAGAAACGCATGCACCAGCCGTGTGAAGATGTTACATGTGGCTTGAGGGCTGATGTTGTTAATGAGGATTAGTCTAATTTAGAATAGCAAAGTGTACAAAGCAATAAACTGGAGAGAACATGGTCTTCCTGTTCTGTGGGCGCTAAAGGACAAGGTTACATGTAAATGCCAGACAACAGAACTACAATGTCCTTTTTAATAACTTTAGTACTTTAGGAATATCATCACAGAACCATAGATATAAGGAATATTATGTTTTAGTGGTCGGACTGACATGAGAGATTACTCGATAATACATCTGATTACATGAAGGTCATTGTAAATAGAACAGAAAATCAAGGTCACTTCAAATCCCTAAAAGGTTTTTATGTGAATTCTATAGATTTATTTTTAGCCAGATATGTAACAAAAAAAAAGAAGGGATGGGGATAAAAAAAATAAAAACAATCATACGAAAGTATTTCAAGTCTTATCTCAGTAAACATTCACTGTTGGTATGTCTTGGTTTGATTTAGAGCTCTGTCAGAGATGTGTAAAGTCCTGAACCCTGCTCTGGTAATCCCAGTCACAAATACCAGGGTTTATTCAGGATGTCAAGGACATTGTGTATCAATGCATCATTAATTTCTCTTCCTGTGTTACAAGGTCAAAACCTTTGTGGGGGGCGGACAAAAAAACACTTGTGTTTTGCAAAGACCTCATATGCATTATAGACAGCCATCTCAGCAACGCTCCGGATAGTTATTTCTGACTATCAAAACAAGGTCCAAGTCAAAACGAATGAGAGCAATTTATTTATTTATTTATTTTTCTCTGTCTCTCTCTCTCTTTGTACTCTCTGTTGTTTTTTTTGTTTTTTTTGCTGTCTGTACAATATGTGTTTGTCCATGAACACTTGTTCAATGTGTCTTTTTTCTGTCACAATATGCTTATTGCCTGTTTTATATATTGAAAATTTATAAATAAAATATTGACAAAAAAAAAAAACGAATGAGAGCCATACAGTAAGTGCATTGGAGCCTTGGGAAAAAACGACATGTATGTAATCAGAAGCATACAAACCTCCAGTTTTGTCTGCAGTGGCTGCATGTATGTTGCCGACCTGGGCTTTTACAGCATGTCTCCCCCATTCTATCACCCCATCTTAAGCTCACACTGTCCACTCAATAAAGGCAAAAAGGCTGAAATAATATGTACAAATCAACTTTACAAATTTGATGCAAGAAACAGTTGGGTGACGTTGTCTTGAAACAAGAGTTGATTTCCCCCCCACATGTTACACTTTCAATCTCGGGTGACATGAGTTCATGTCTGATGTTTAAATGAAGTAAAGTAGATGTATCACACCAGTGTTGCTAATGGTATTGTCATCTTCCATGCTAATTCAAAATCTGGGTATAAACTGTTGTGGACCCTAATTGTGGACTTGTGTCCATGGATGGTTCTTCAAGTGGTGAAACCACCTTCTCTCTGTCCTAATTACGTGGAGCTGGAACAGATGCAAGAGGCTGAGAAGACCTTGCATCATTAGCTTTAATCAACCCTGGAGACCCTGAAACAAAAACGGCAAACAAACACAAACTCACACACACACACTCAAAGGTATTACACAATTATCAAAACCTGACACTCAAGGAGCAAAACATGGGCCCAGATCTGCACCACTATAAGCACAATGTCAGCTTCACACTTTTTGCAAAACAATACACACAGTGATCTGCAAAACACTAAACAGACTTGTATACATTAAAGTATATCTGTATACAGAAGTATATCAAGATGTCACTTCCTTGCAATTCCTAAGCACTGCCTGTCAAATGACCACCCCTATGGGCCAATTGGTTAAACACAGCCATCAGGTGTTCAAATACATGATTGCTTAATTGTAGACACACCAATCAGGTTTAAGCACTTTAAAAATGCATCAGCTGAGTTCACCTGTTTTCAACCAAAATGGAGCTTGTGCTAAAAAAAGAAGAAGAGTGAGGGTGAGAGGGGGAATCCACGGAGGAGGAGAAGGCTGCAGCTGCAGTATGATGATGCATACTGCACACATAACTTTCATAATGTAAATTTACTGTATTCCAGACCTATGCTGAACTACACAATCTTGTCTTTCACTGTGTTTCTGATGATGTGCGCCCCAGGACGAAGTGCGCCGCAGGACGATGTGCGCTGCACGATGATGAGCGCCCCAGGATGATCTGCGCCACAATGATGTGCGCCACAGGAGGAAGTGCGCTGCAGGATGATGTGCGCCTCAGGATGATGTGCGCTGCACCATGATGTGCGCCACAGGAGGAAGTGCGCTGCAGGATGATGTGCGCCGCAGGACGATGTGCGCTGCACGATGATGAGCGCCCCAGGATGATCTGCGCCACAATGATGTGCGCCACAGGAGGAAGTGCGCTGCAGGATGATGTGCGCCTCAGGATGATGTGCGCCACAGGATGATGTGCGCCACAGGAGGAAGTGCGCTGCAGGATGATGTGCGCCGCAGGACGATGTGCGCCGCAGGATGATGTGCGCTGCACCATGATGTGCGCCGCAGGATGATGTGCGCCACAGGAGGAAGTGCGCTGCACGATGATGAGCGCAGCAGGATGATGTGCGCCGCAGGACGATGTGCGCCGCAGGACGATGTGCGCCGCAGGACGATGTGCGCTGCACCATGATGAGCGCCGCAGGACGATTTGCGCCGCAGGACGATGTGCGCCCCAGGATGATCTGCGCCACAATGATGTGCGCCACAGGAGGAAGTGCGCTGCAGGATGATGTGCGCCGCAGGACGATGTGCGCCGCAGGATGATGTGCGCTGCACCATGATGTGCGCCGCAGGATGATGTGCGCCGCAGGATGATGTGCGCTGCACCATGATGTACGCCGCAGGACGATGTGCGCCGCAGGATGATGTGCGCCGCAGGATGATGTGCGCTGCACCATGATGTGCGCCGCAGGACGATGTGCGCTGCAGGACGATGTGCGCTGCAGGACGATGTGCGCTGCAGGACGATTTGCGCCCCAGGACGATTTGCGCTGCACGATGATGAGCGCAGCAGGATGATGTGCGCCACAGGATGTGCACCGACACAGATGTTCGCAGCAGGAGAGGATATGCGCACATCTGCGCTGCAGGAGATGTGCGCACATAACCTTGAGGGAGTTGACGGATCGCTTTCTGTATTGCGCACGGCGGAGTTCCATCCCGATGCACAAACACACAGGTGAGCTTCTATTCCAGTGGGTGGAAAGTATTTCTGACAATTGGTCCGATTACTCAAAGCTGCTTGCTACTAATGAGTGGTGTGCAAAGCTGGCATACCTGGCTGATATATTTCATCATCTGAGTGAACTGAACACACGGATGCAAGGCCGAAATGAAAACCTGCTTACAGGCAAATAAATGGATTCCGTTTAAAGGTGCAGCTCTGGCGACAACATGTGCAGCGTGGCAACCTTAAGATGTTCCCACTGACTGAGAAAAGGCAAGATGTCAACACTGCTGCAATGTGCGAGGTGATAGGCACACATTTGAAAACTCTTGAGGAGAAGTTGTCATTTTATTTCTCTTGAGCCTTCACAGAATGTCTTGACTGGGGTAGGGACCCATACAGCTCAGCATCAGTTGCTGGAAAGGACATGACTTTACAGGAGCAAGAGGAACTCATTGAACTGAAACAAGATCGTGGTTTAAAGCTAAACTTTGCTGATCCTCCTTTGGACAGTTTTTGGTTATCTGCTGCCAAGGAGTTCCCCAATCTGGCCAACAAAGCTATTTGGACATTGCTCCTGTTTTCCACAACATATGTGTGAGCTGAGCTTTTCAAGCTTGACTGCGATAAAAACTAAAAACAGAGACACTGAGAGCTGTTGAGGAAGAGCTTTGTGTGTGTCTTTCTTCCGTTCCTGCCAGGATATAAGTTTTGTGTTCATCTAAACAGGCCCAGGTTTCCCACCGAGTGAGTATAAATACATTTAGAAACTATATTACTAACTATATGTATTATATGTACTGTGTTAGGCCATAGAGTGTCATTTTGTGTCATTTTGGTTTGTGGTGTGCCCCGGGATTTTCTAAATTAAAAAAATGTGCCAAGGTTGAAAATCACTGCTCTACAGAACAGAGAGATTGTTATTTAGGAAAGCATTGGAGGAAGGAGACAGGAGGAGGTGGAACACATGATGGTGTCTCATCATCGGTTCGTTTTATGTCTTATCCACAGGCTCAGTTTATTTAAATCCACGTGGATCATTGCCGGGTTGTGCTGCCGCTGTGGAGAGAGGGTTGCGTTTTTCTTCACTCTGTGTAAAGAGGATTCCCAGTCTTATGTTCAGATCAAACTAAACAGATTCTGTGAAAATGGCTTTTGAAATATTTAACATTTATTAACTTTATCAAACTTGTTAATTTGCACTCGGACGTCCCTGTTGCATCTAAAGCGTTATAAACTATTTGTTAAACGCCTAACTGATAAATATGATTGTGTTATATCCGTATTCTTCTGTTGATTATTGTTTCAGTTTTTTTATCTTGCCATTGAAATAGACCATCACTTCTCATAAATCCATTTAGTCCTGTATTGTTAAATGTTAGAATATCAAATTTAATCGATCCACTGTTAAGTGGGGTGGAACTTCTAGCTCTACGTCCAACCCTCGTCCTTTATCCGGGCTTGGGACCGGCAAAATGAGCCAAAAGAGCATTTTTTTTACATCCCGCTCTGTAAGCCAGATCAGCGGCGGCTTTGCGCACGCGCAATTCATTTGCAGTCTGGAGGACGCGGAGCTTGGGTCTCCTCTCTGCTCTGACTGCAGCTGGGACTGCTGCGCAAGGCTACTGGGAGACTGACCGCCTGTGAGTGCGTTGGGATGGCGTAGGGCAGGGTTGTCCAAACTTTTTATCCTGAGGGCCACATACAGAAAAAAATTTGAAGGTCTGGGCCACTCACGCCGCCACGCCCCCCTGCCCTGGAGCGGACTGTTGACAGTGCGCCTCCATCGCGTAGCTTAGGACGGGGGGCGTGGCGCCACCTATAGCAAAAAAGCCAGTGTTAAATCAACTCCGAGTGTTAAATTTAACACCAAGAAAGTGTGTATATGCGTCCACTCTTTTCAGTGTTAATTTAATTTAACACTAACACTATTGTTAATGTTTTTACACTCCGCTATAGTTATTTCAACACTGTAGGGAGTTCAAAATTAACACTAGCTAATATGTGTAGTGTCAATAATACTCTACACTAGTGTCATTATAATAAAATGTTACACTGACTGGAGTTGAAAATGCTACACTGACTACCAATGCATTCAGACCAATGGGTGTAAAATTTGACTACCAATAAACCCACCCACCCTTTACCACCACAACCACCCACCAAACCCATCACAAAAAATACACAAGGCCAACACTTCTTTAGAAAAATAGTTTTATTAAATGGACACCACACCAGATTAACAATTAGCATGGATTCACATATAATTACAGTATGGAACAAGGTACACTTGGTCATCTGTGTCATATGAAAATTGCCTATCACAAGGTCTGTAATATACCAGGTCATTTACACAGATCACTGTGAAAACCTAATTTTTCTCCTCAATACCAAATGCATTTAAATGATCATCAAAAAAAATATTCGAGACTTTACAAATCAAAAGATTTGTAAAGGCATTGTTGTCTTTAACAATTATACTGTCAATCCTGTTGAACAAAGGCATCTCATTTTCCACTCCAGTAACCACATACATCCCAACTTGATACTCTGTGCCATAGTTTTTGACCCAGGAAGTGGTGGACAAACTTCAAATGTCTAAATAACATTGAACAACTGGTGTGGTGTACCTTGCAAATGTAACATGTGTACATTTCTGCTCAAAATGTATCAGTCTTCAAACTTCAGAGTGAAGAACCCTTGCTCTGATTTCTTTTACCCGAGGACTCTCTTTCACTTTGCCAACGTCGATGCCATACACGGTGGTTTGGATGAAGATGAAGAAGCTGGACAGCGCATCATCATACGACACGGCAAAAGCATAATGTGCCTTGAAGAGCTCATCAAAGGCAGCAACTGGAGTCTGCATCCTGCAGGGAATGGCCTTCTGGTCCAGGATGACATAAAAATCCTGGATGCTGTTGCTTCTTTCTTCGACACCGAGAAGAAAGGGTTGTTTGGGGCCAGTTTCTTTAAGGAAGGTCTCCATGCTTGACCCCACCTGAGAGAGAGAGAGAGAGAGAGAGAGAGAGAGATAGAGAGAGAGAGAGAGAGAGAGAGAGAGAGAGAGAATGTTTTTACTCAAGTCATTTTAATTCATGTGCGACTGAATTCAGGGATCAGGGATGGATCTATCAATGTACACAACATTCATTTATTTTTGTGTGATGAATAGATGGATGACTTTTTTAAAACAATTTAACTGCACCCCCCCAATTACCCTGCCATATTGGCACCTGAAAACCTTATATCAGCTTATATGAAAACCTTGCATCAGTAATGTGCAGTCCTAAGAAAATACCTTCATGAACTTGATCAGGTGTCTAGCAGCCTCCGATGCGCTTATCTTGCCGGCCTTCTTGCCTTTAACTGTTGGAGGCAAGAGGTGAAGCAGCAGAAGGATGGCAGCCATCTCAGAGTCCCACTCTTCAGAATGCCACACTGCAGAATTAGAATTGACACTATAAAATGTCTTTTATTTCCTTATAAGCATAACAGCATCAGTTATAGTAAAGTTTTCTTAAATTACACCATGGATTGAATATGGTTAGCAGTAAGGTGCAGTATGTGATTTGTAGTAAAGGGGCTAAAACATGAAAGAACACAACAATGTCCTCTTTTGTTGTGTACACTAAAGGCATGTGCAATCTGTGTCCACTATTCAATTAACACTTACCACTATCATCAGACTCTTGTTGTGCAGCCAGAAGTAGCTCATCCACATGCGGACTCGTGGTTAGATTCTTGCACCAATCTGCGCTGACTCTTGGTTTGAAAAATGTTGGCCACTTGGAGAGGAATTTACCAGACACCTCCTCACCAAAGATCATTGTGAAGTCTTGGTCGATCTTAAACAGAAAACGTTTGTGTGTGTGTGAATGAGAACACCATTGTTATGGCGCTATGGGTGTCAATTAATAAACAGTCAAGCAAAATAAGGCAATCGCAAAGTCGTCAGTAATTAATTTCATGTTTACCAAGCCAGGTGTATCCAAGAATCTGGGAAAGAGATCCAGGACAGTAGAGGCAGTATCCGGGTCTTGAACCACCTTTTGCCTGTGCTGGAATGTTGCCTTCATCTTATTTTTGACAAGGGTCGTATTACTTGAGTGTTTCATCACCGATATGGCTTCCCTGCATTCATCACCAGTCAACTGCTTCTCATCTGAATGGATACTGCGTGGAGTCTTGGGGCCCTCTTGGAAATTGGTCCTGGATTTTTTGCTGTCTTGAGCAGAGTTCCGCTGAACAGTTTTCAGCCTCCACGCTAGGTAGCCGGAACCACTCTGGTGATCATAGAAATGTTCCTGTTGATAAACAAAAAAACACATCGACTCACATCAACTGAGGAAAAACTCCAGGAAAACCATTTAACAGGGAAAAATTGGAGAAACCTTAGGGTGAGCAACAGAGGAGGGATCCCTCAACCAGGACTGGCAGGCTTGCAATAGATGTTATATACAGACAAAAACAGTTAACAACACATAATGTATGGGGATGCATGACTGTTTATACTCACATAGCCATTCTGGGAATCCGGGTCCTTCAATTTAGGGAACAGTGTTGTAATCCCAAGTGCATAGAGGATCCGCACATTCACCGGAGGGACCCTCCTGAAAAGAGATAGATCATTCCTCCAAAAACTGCAAATTTCATTTATATGCACTTGGGTTATCATAGTTAACTAAAACTAAAACTAGCAGTGAAAAAATGATTTAGTAACCAGAACATTTAAATAAATAATATTAAAAAAAAATCCAAAAATGAGAACTAAATAAAAACTACAATAATACAAAAACTAAAACTTAAGTGAATGTCAGATAACATCAGCTTAGTTGTAGTTAGAGATGCTAAAGTTACCGGAAGAAAAGGCTTCAACTCAATATGGTACAACTTAGAGTACGACCCACAGCTAGATAAGAGTGAATGGAAACGTGATGAGGACTGATGGGAACATTATGGGATGCAACTAAAAGGGAAAAAGTTAATCTTTAGAGGTCTCACAGAAGCTTTCTCCTAAAACCTGAAAAACTAAGACTGAGTCCAAATAAAAACTAGTCAATTTCCTCAAAATAAAAACAATATAAACTAAACTGCTTCATCACTTGTTGAGCAAACTAAAACTGAACTGAAACAAAAAAGCAAATTGAATAGCTAAATAAAAACAACAACTAATGAAAAATTCAAAACTATAATAACCTTGATGTGCACATGGGTGTGGGTGAAGACATAATCGGCAGCGACTTTTGGAGGTAAAAAAAAACAAAACACAACCTGTTATTGCAAGTGCATTCACTTACCCATGGCTCTCCACCATATCTGCCACAAGAATGTTTACCATCTTTCTTCTTGTAACATCACTGATGGTGCTTGTTTTCTCATACTCTTTGAATATTTCTTTTCCACCAGGCTTTGAATACAGAGCGACTCTAACATTCTGAAACGACAAATGCATAACATTCACACTGCAGGTACAGTAGGTATTTCAGCCTGTGCCCCGGGCTGATGTAACAGTTGGTTAGGGGGTGCATGATAAATTAATTAGCTAATATAACCGAGCTCTGGGTCTTCAGTCCGACACCTACTGAAGCTGCAGTACTAATATACTTATTGTGAAATTTGAATGTACGGTTTGATATCGGTCTAATTGACATCAGGGTCAATATCAGGTGGTTAACTTACATTTCTTGCAACGTTGCTATCCAGGGGTCCTTCAACCAGCTGTCTTTTCCGAGCTTTGGTAGATTCCAGTATCAGCGTTGAGTCAGAACCTGATGATGATGACCCTTGGGATGCACGTGATGGTGATGGTGACCAGTCTGATAAAGATGAGCCCTCTGAGAACTCCACCTCAGCATTGCTACCTAAGAAAACACACAGCCTTGCATTCTAAATGACGCAATTGACCACGAGAGGAAACAAGTTACAGCTCAATTTACCTTTTGTAGAAAACAGACTCAAATTCTTAAAAATTAAAAATATGAGCCTGCAAACCCTTACCATCACATTCTTCGGCCCTGAAAGACACCCCAGATGACTTCAAGAGTTCATCAAATATGTCAGAATCCACTTCCACGTTAGAGGAATCCTTCAGGCTCAAGGAAGCAGAACCTTGCAAATTGAATTTTGCCAGCACTAAAACATAAGATACTTTAGATATGCAAGATTTGGGAGGGACAAACATGCATTAATGAACAGAGCTGATGAACTAATAATGCACCGGAGTGAGTAGGAAAGCTAATTTTCATCTGCAGTCTCTATGAAAAACATTGGAAAAGCCTAAATGCACAAATAAACATGACAGTCAAATTAGCCTAGTTACCTGCTTGCAAAAACTGGGAGTAATTGTACTCGTCCTCCACCTGTGGTACCCTGACCCATTTGCTGACACCGTTACACTCTACAGGAACCAGCATGTTGCTTCAAAGACAAGAATGGCATAATTTATTATTATTCCTAATTTCGTACATTTACACCCAGTGTTTCCGCGCGGGGTGGGGGGTAATTTGAACACTGTACAATTACTTCTTGGTGTACCTTGCACACAGTGGCAGTGCCGCCCCTGCTTGCACATGTGTAATGTTGTCATACTTGTATCGTGTACAACCTTTTCAATACATTCCTATTACTCAAACACCCTTTCCTTTATATACACTTTTAATAATTTGAGGAAGTAATGTTTGCTAAACCCTGGTCCAGCGCAGTGTTGACCAGGGCTAGCGAGCTAAGCTAACGTTAGCTAGCTAGCCAACTTCGCTAGGTAGCTAGCAGCCAAAGTCAACCACAAAAAAAACCCCGCTAATATCAATCCGAAAGAGACAATTTTATCGACCGAAACATAACTTACCGTAGAAAGAAGAGATTTGGACGACAATTATGACTGCAGTCTGAGTGCTGACTCTGTGTGTGCCAACGTGTGCCAGTCACTGCCAAGGGTGAGCCACTCAAATGGTGGGTGTGGCCAATTGAACGAGCCAGAGTGTAAATTCATAGTGATTCTCAGAACGACAGATATCAACTCTTACACTATCAGCAACGGGTGTTAGAGTTAATTTTGATCAATTCTGAGTAAAATTAATAGTAACCCCTGTTAATTTACACCAACACTAAAAAAATAACACTGGCATATTTGCTGTGTAGTGTCAAAACTGAGTGGTACAATACAGTGGGCCATAGTCCATTACATTAATTTAGCTGACGCTTTTATCCAAAGCGATTTGCAATCAGTGCATTCAAGGGAAGGGGAGAGGGGGGTAATGTGAGACACCCCCTGTACCTGGTCAACGGAACACATTTGTGGTCATGTGATCATTATGTTTTCAAGCCCCTCCCATTCCACCCTTGCCATGAAGGAGAAGTTGGTGCTGATGCTGTGGTTAGAATGTTTTTTCACAAAAATGTTCTTTTTGCATGTAAAAGTAAATTATCTTGCATCAACTGTTGTGTCAAAACAAATTGATTCAGGTAGAAAAACATATATCATACATGTTAGCGTGAATTGCTAAGAGATATTCTTTCTACAATGTTGGCTGTGGGGTAAAGTGAGACATGTAGCACAAGTTAAGTTTAGTCTTAACCATATTTTAGTGTTATATTACGTTACATATGTTTTATTTTTAATGCCTTAAACATTGTAGAAAAGCCATCATGCCCAGAAACTACACCAGGAAGACAACCTGGGGCCAAACACCCCTCGCAGAGATGGATGAGAGTCTCCAATATCACTGGAATTGCTAAAAGTGTTTTAGGTTAGCAACAGCAGTGTGTAACTGGCTCAAACAGAATTAAGTCATATGAAGAGTGTGTGTTTCATATGGTAACAAAATATTGTTTTGCTAAATTAGTGTAAGAGTGTTTCATTTTCCAAAGGATCTGAGATGTTCTGCTGATTGGGTGTGTGGTTGTGCTGATTGTGTGTAGTGTTTTGAAACACCGGGCCCTGTTTTGAAAATCGTGCTTAAGCAATCGAAAAAAACTTTAGTTACAAAAGCAAACACATGGATACGAATATAAGAACAAAACATAAATTAATTTGAATTAGTTTAAATTAAAAAGGCCCACTTATAATAATAATGATGATAATACTAATGATTAGGAATACATTTTAATAATAATAATAATAATAATAATAATACTTACTTATTTTCATTACTGTTTTTCGACATATAATTGTTGAAATTACCCAAACACTGGCATCATAATTGTAAAGTTGTGATAATACAGACTTGGTACACAGTGGTACACAATAATTAAACAGTCATTGTAAAGTATGACAGTGGAAATTATCATTAAGAGAAAGATGATTGTGATTGAATAGTATCTGCGGTGAGAAACCAAAACAAAACGTCACTTATTTACTTGTGATTTGAAGTTGCAGTTTTCAACAATACATACTGGCTAAGTCTGTCCCCTGTCGGCTCCCGTACCTAAACCAGGAAGTTGCTACCCTTCCATTCATTGTGTTCTACTTTATGCTGGTTTCATTACAGCACGTATTCATTACTTTACTTCAAAATGCGTCGGAGAACGGAAGCTCAAGCGTCAAGCGACGAACCCCCTCATGCAGATAAGAAGGTAAAGCAACGTTAATTTTAGTTAGCTGCTGATAGCTCCATGTAACAGCGCTGCTAGCCAACAATATGCTAACCTGTTCAAATCAGACACTGTCATCAAAGCATGTGTGATACTGACGTTTCCATTATCTCATCAGCTGATCTTATAGTAGTCTCACGTTGTGTGGAGCATGCAACTGTGTTACAAAGCGTCCCTCATGCTGTACAGCGAGCAAAGGAGCTGAATTCAATTAAGCAAACTCTTGTGTATCAGGGTTTGATTATTTAAAGCCTATTCGGTTTTAATATTAATATTTTAATACCTCCCAGCAGTTTGCAAATTATATGTGAAATGGTCATCTACTACAATGTACAGGGGTTAACCCGGGTGTCCTCAGTTGACTCTTTTGGGATTTGATGATGCTTCATCATCATTGCAGGGCACTGGACACTTAAAGTTTAAATGAATACATCTAGTACTGTGCAAATGTTTAAAGCACTTGTATTAAGGTAAATAGTTAGCACTTAGTCATTAACTGCAATGTGCAGTGAATACAAAACACCATACATTAAATTGATGATTTTTGTGAATAACCTTTATAACATCAACAAAAATTATTCCGTGGGAATGATCATACTCCTTTACAATAGTATTGTTTGAGAATACATACCTTTTTTTACATTGTGTGTGTGTGTGTGTGTGTGTGTGTGTGTGTGTGTGTGTGTGTGTGTGTGTGTGTGTGTGTGTGTGTGTGTGTGTGTGTAGAGGTTAATGTGTGTTCACATCACATTTTCTTTTCTATGTAAACCAGGATCCAGGCCAAAGACCCCAGCGCAAGGCTGAAGCTAAAGGCAGAATGTCTTACCGTTCTGTGCTCATAAATATTGGAAAGTGTTTACTCCTAGTTATCATCATCCCTCCATTCCTCAACTATGCATCGCTGCAGAGAGAAGGACAGATGCTTTTGCCCAAAGGTTCGATCATCTTAGTACAACACAGTCATTGTTCTTTTTTATTTAATTTGATATTTACCTTTTGCTGTATTAACTGTCTCTATTGGGAGCTTGGAGCAAAATAACGAATCCTCTGTTTTATTAATGTATCTATTCTTCTTTTTCCCCTGTTCAGATGGCCAGATTGTTGATGTCAGTTTGGGTCAAAAGATGCATCTTTTGTGTAAAGGAAAAGGAAACCCAGTTGGTAATAAACATTTTCTTTGACTCTGCCATTGATAATTTTCCTGTTGCTTGTTTGTATTTTTGCTCAGCCTAAACATTTTGTTCTTCTTCAGTTATACTGGACGCACCAACTGGAATGTCTTCAGACATTTGGTTTCATGTCCAAGAAAATGTGGCCACACTTACAAAGGTGGGGAGATTACACAGCTTTTAGTGTTTTGAGACTTTGTATTTACTCTGTTAAACCAAATGAGCTCATCAGAGGTTACATAAATATCTCAGATGAATCACATTCATAACATACACTGAGGGTGAGCTAGCGTCCTGCCATGGGTTGGTCTTTCTGTGGATTCAGCTTCTATTTATGCGACCATGTTATTTGTTGTCATCTCCACGTAAGGCCAGTCCTTGCAATGGCTTTGCCACATTGTCTCTGCTCAACAAGGACTCAGCACAGCAACCTGCCGGGGCTGACAACCTGTCCCTTGTTGTTTGTCTGAAATGTGACCCAAATTAGGTCACAGGCTTGTTGGGGAAGATCTATCTGAAGAGCTGCATCACAACATCAGTTACTAAAAAAAACACACCACCAATATGTACCTTATTACCTTTAAATTCAACTATTGTGCATTATAATGGATCTCTGCAGTATGAGAAGGGGCAGGGTACGTAGAAAAGTATCATGTGTATGTGTCATGAGGTTGTTTAAAAACTATTCTAAACCTGAGTTGTCCCTGTTTGTCACACACTCAGGTTTGCACCTATGACAGAATGGGACTGGGCTTCAGCAAGCGGCTGATGCAGAATGAAACCACAGGAACTGAGAAAGTTTGGGGGATTTCAACAACTGGACGGTGAGTGTGTTACTTTAATTGGCAGTTATCCTGATTCCCTCTAACACACAACATGTCCACTCACTGTGCACAGAGTCTGCATGTATCAGTTCTTTCATTATCATGAACTGCACCATGACAGGGTGAGTGGGATGTTTTACATATGCAGGGCCGTCTGTCTTGTTTGTCTGATGTGGCAGAATTTTTGGAAATCTTAAAAAATATGCAGGCCAGATGAAGAGTGCTGTGAGGGCATTCCTCACGTGGAACAGGCCTGTGTTAACTGCTCCGCTTCAGTTTCTATGGTGACCTACTGTGTTAGTTTCGTGACACTGTACCTAAGTGCTGCAAGAGGAAAAATGTTCTAGGTGTGGGTCAGGGTCATGTGTGGGAGGAGAAACAGTCATATCGTGTACCTTCTCATCCAACAAAGAAGAAGAAGCTGCTGATGAAGGTCAAGTATGGTTGCACCTGTGCATGCATAAAAGGCAAATGGGCACTAACTTTTCTTACCAATGCTCTATGTTTAGTTCACAAAGATCGAAAATACGGAAAAGCAGCAAATCCTTACTTTTGAGAAGCTGTAACCACTGATTATTTCCAACTGCCTGTTCTATCTGAACATCGATTTAAAATCCAAATGGATTTTAGATTCATAGTAAAATATAACACAGAGTAAATTCTAAAACAAATTCTGTCTGAGAAGCTGAAATCAAAAAATTATAATTTACTGATAATAATTAAACAAATTAATTGATTACCAACATAATCTGGAAATACATTTCCTGTTGATTAGCAAATTGGTTAATTGAAAATCAACCTTATTACGTATGAGGTCAACTCTCTCAAACTAGCCTGCTTCAAAACAGTACAGCCACAACTGGAATAACAGAGTAAATATCCACAGGGAATCAACGTTCCCTTGATAAAATGGCCATCAGGGATGTTCTATGAACGTTACATTCGGCAGAGACTTGTGACTGCAGGGAAACCTTTTGCAATGTCTTCCTCCGTCATGCCCACCCCTGCCTTGTGCTGCTGAGGGACTGGGCTGTAATCGTCCGGCCTCTGACATGGTAACGCGTTTGTTGAGTCTTAAATCTTCCCAGCGGATGACCAGACGTCGTTCAGCAAAAGGTCAGCAGTATAGTTTACCTTGGCATCTGGCTTGGAAAGTAGGAGGCTACCCATTTTGAGATGCAGGCAATTTCCCAGAGATCAATATCTCAAGGAGTTTGATGACCGCTTGGCCTTAAGTCTCATGAAAACTTTTCATTTCATGTGCCTCCTCGGTTTTGATTTATTCGCTCAGCAAACCCAAGACAACAGATGGCTCTCAGGGCCAAGACAACAGATGGCTCTCAGGGAGTAGCTGCTCATCATGTATCTCTGATGATATGTTTGCTGTTGATTGTCCTGCAGTGTTTTGCAGCAGAGAGTACCCAGCAGTGCCCTCCTTTATGCTGTCACATGGGACTCAGCAGTCCTGTTTATTTTGCTACCATATGTCTAAAGTGGTTAAATACAGAATGAAAATACTGTCTTTCCATACATAATTTGTAACACTTTTTTGCCCTTCTTTCTTGTTTTCTAGCTCATTTTTAGATCTTACTAATAACTCTCCACTATGTTCTTAATAAACCTGCAAATGAGCAGATCAGAGATGCATGATCAGAGAAGCAGATTAACGATAGCCTGTTACATTCATGTCCTAGTAGCACCTCGCTGAATAAATAAACCTCCTGGCCCAGTTTGCAGACTGCCCTGGTTTTTGTGCAGTGAAAGATTAGTGTTGTTGTCTTCCAGGATGGTGGATGACTTGCACCGGCTCCTGCAGGCTGCTGGGATTGCCAAACCCTTCATCTTTGTGGGCTCCGAGCTCGGTGCTTTGAATGGCAGGTTCTACAGTCACATTCACGATGTGTAAGTATTGTACATCGATGTCAAATCTCCTTCCGGGCTTAACTTGGAGTATACAGCTTTATTGTTAGACTGTTGCATTTCAGCTGGTGTCAGCACCATCGTATAGTATTCAACAAGCAGCCTTAAATAATCTAGGTAGCTGCCATTTTAGTTTAAAAAAACATCACTGTTTCTACATTTACTCCTGTTGTTCGTAAAACACCAAACAGATAAGTTTGGAAATGCTGCTGGGGCCATTTTAGTTTGGAAACTCCCAGGCTGCCTTGTAGTCTGGATAGGCAGAAACTGTGATTTTACACAATCACCCACTTTTCTTTCCTGATTGATTGTCTTTAGTTTAAGCTTTAAGCTGATTGTATAAAACAACAAGGAATGAGTGATGGAGTTGAAAAATAAGAGTGGCATATGTATATATTTGATATCGTCAACAAGTTCGACGAGGGAGCTAAAAATCATCCATGTGTTAGTCCAGTTGTTATGAATTTCCTGTCAGTGACTCCTGGCACCGTTCTCACTGCTTGTCACTTAAGATAAAAATCTTAATCTTAGTAAACAGTTACTGAATAAATGTGTGTGTGTTAGCGAATGGAAGGTCTTCAGGGAATTTGTTGACAATCAAAAATATAACTATATCTCCTATAAAAGATCTGTGAAACATTTATAGATGACTTATTTTAAAATGTCTTTAAAGCATAGAAAAGAATGATGTGCCTAGCGGTTAACAAAATATATTCCAGTGTCCCTTCAACCCCCATAACTCAGTCATCTCAGAGACAACGTGGTGATTAACGTGACAAGTAGGATGTACCGGGAACGAAAGATTTATTATTTAATCAGGCACGATGTTGCTGCTGTTAAGGGAGAAAATTAAGTAGTGGTGAGTGGATGACACCTTTCCAAGTGGAAATATCGCTCCTGGATGTGGTATATGTGTGGTTATCTGTCTGTGGGGACGCAGGACAGACAAATGTACAGGATGAGAGACGTGAAGACACCATCCATCTCACACTCATTAAGGCCCAGGCCAGGAGGGTAAAGTGGACGGTCAATGAGTCTTTCCTCATCTGAGTGTATTTGTGTGTGTCCTGTCATTGTCTTCAGGCAAGTGTCAGACCTGGTGCTGATCGATCCCATACCAGAGGACATTTTTGAGGAGGACCAGTGGAAGCAGTACTGGTGAGTACATGGGGGGATACAGGGGGGTAGGTAGAGGTGGTCAAATAATTAAGGGAGGAATGAGCAATTCAGTCTCAATTAAATCGTATTTGTATAGCGCCAAATCACAACATTCATTTATCTCAAGGCACTTTAGTATAGCCAAGGATGAAAGGAAAGAGGAGAGAGGATGGCAAGATGTTGAAGGAGCATAAACTAGAAAGGGATGTGTAAAATGCAAACGGGAAAGAAGATTGAGAAAAGAGGAGTGAGGAAAGGAGTGAAAAGGATGATAAGGAGCTCTGTAGGGCAGAGAGGAGCCGATAAAAAGCGAAAGTCAGGGAAGAGGAAAAGAAAAAAGGAAATGTATGAAGAAAAAGAGAGGATTAGAATGAGGAGAAGGGAGGCAGAGATGTCTGCATCTTCACAATTCAAGCTCCAAACTTTTCCTTAATTGCCTTTTATGGTGAGGGTAGTTGATTATCTGTGCTGGGTGGGGCTCATTAGCATGATTAATTATAGGCCAGAGAAACTCAGTAGCTGATTGCCTTTTTTTTAGCATGAAACAGATAAGCGGAGAGCGAGGGTTGTGGCAGTTTTCAGGACTGACTGACATCAAGTGTTATAACACTGCTTTAATCCTCCAGAGGAGATGTATGTCAAGTGGCAGTCATTGTCACAGCATATAGCTGATAATGCATTCATTATCATGGGTGGGTGGGCTATTATTAATGATAAGCCAGAGTGCAGAGGAGGAATGTTGGTAGACGTGTTAATTATGAAACACTAATTCTGGAAAATTGATAACTTAATCTAATATTTCAACTCAACAACAAAGGAAATACATCCCTTCTTTGGGTGTTTGTTCAGAGGCTTTGGCCCCACAATTCAGGGATGTGCGTTTATGGACCAGGTTTGTAGCTAAGCTCACAAGGAGGGTATCACGATTTCTACAGCATGGAAATACATACATTGTGCTCCTAAGCTTGTTATTTTGACCAATTTTGAAGAAGTTCCCTCGTGGCGTTTTTGAGATATCTTGTTGACAAGAATGGGACGGATGAACATATGTACTGATGGACTGATGAAAGCTTTTGGATACTTTAAAGAATTCAGTTTTGACCTTCTGCATAGTTTGTACTTTTATATTTATTATATCTGAATCTAAAAGCCTTTGAGTTAAGGTTTTAAACTTGGATTTGTATATCCTTCCCTTACACAGTATTTATCAAGTGAAGGGTTATTAAAATGCATTACAATATATATAAAGTTTGATTGTGAAACAATATACAGTATCGAGATAGACTTACTTTGACATAATCATGGTTTTCGACATTTATTTATAATTACTTTTTTTAATTTCAGACTTTTAGTTTGATAATGACCACCGAGGAGTTAATATTTGCTCTGATAAGACAGAAAGCTGCATGCTAAAATCAGGTCACATTTTTAGGCCTGACTCCATGACTTAGTGCATCTGAGGTTCGGTGCACCAATGGTAGCTCACAGCTTACATAAGTATGAGTTGAGCCAGATAAGACATGGATCCATGAAAATGGCCTAATTTGTACGTGACTCAAAGTGGAGCAGCACCATTTATCAGGGGTATGTGTCCAATTACCCTCTGATTAATAGGCATTCATTTCACTGAGTACATGACAGTGTAGCCACAATCCAATTACTCTGTGAAAAAGCAATGGAGAAATTAAATGAATCAAGGACTTACATTTACTCCGTAAAAAAACAATTTTATCATCTGCGTTGGATATCCATAGGGGAGTAAAAATAGAAACAGGAATAGGATATGGAAGGATGAAGACGTAAGAGATGCAGCACACCAGGCATCCTGACATTCCAGCATGCCAGTGCTATTTGCATCATGGGCTCCAGCATCCTTTTTTCTTCCTTGTACCTATTTCTTTTTTGTTCAGAAAGTCTACATGTTGGTGTAATTTCCCTCTCCTAGATACCGGTTTATTAGCTGTCAGGTTTTACAGTGTTGGTACACAAGATAAGTCATGCAGAAGGGAGCAGGGCTGCACCTGAGCAGGATTGTGAGGAGACTGTATCAGCTTTGCTCTGGGACTGGAGGATTTACACATCAAAGACCTACTCATTAACAGAGGCTCGCTTCCAGAATTAGTTCAGTTACATCCTACAAAATGATTTGCCATCATCTCCTGAGAATGCTATTACCCCGTGCTTGTGTGTGAGTGTGCGCACAGGCATTGACTTATGCACTTTGCTATAAGGGGTCAAATTTCTTATTTGGGATTTTCCCCTGCAGACATGGTAGCATGTGTCTCATTTCCTTGCAGGCACATAAGATGCTTCCTGATATGAAACCAAGCAGTGGGTCTAGCATCAGAGAGGAGAAAAGGCCCCAGTTTACGTCTGACAGAAATTGCATTCAGAGAGTAAGAGGCTGTTTGAGAGTGGTTTTGGTAACTCCACGCAGTCACTCTATGTTTCACCAGCACAATCAAAGGAAGCCATACAGGACTCAAGCATGTTTCCACTATGTCTCCATGGCTTGAGTCCTGTATGGCTACCTTCTGCTTCTTAAAGGGATAATTCACCCTAAAATGAAAATTCACTCATTATCTACTCAGCACTATGCCGATGGAGGGGTGGGTGAAGTATTTGAGTCCACAAAACACTTAAGGAGTTTCAAGGGTAAACAGTGTTGCAGCCAAATCCAATACAGTTGAAGTAAATGGTTACTCCTTCAAGCGTAAAAACAGAAAAAACAAACATTAAATGCCACCATACTGCTCCTGTGGTGTCATCCAAAGATCGATAAGCCCTGATATTCAAATCCAATTCGAAAAGGTTTAATTTACAACGTGTTTTAGCCTAAATGTCCTCGTTTATCCTCCTGCCTGGATCCATGTTCCCGACAATATGCACCAACCACATCGAGATGCAAAACAAGGGATGATGTCAAAGAAATATTGTAAAGATCATCCACTCAAGGTTTCAATACCTGGGTGGCTGATCTTTCCATTATTTTCTTTCACAGCATCCCTGTAGCCATGGCTTATGGTTATCGGATCCAAATTGCAAGCACCAGATCTTCAGCTTGCCAGGGAGTGTGGTATTGTCAATGGTCTCCAGGCCGCAGGCAGCATCCTTCCTGTACCTCCTCCTCAATGTCCTTGAGGGATGCCCTACCCCAATGAACTAGGCTCTCATACACCTACTCAAACTAAAGCTGAAATATTTCGTATGTGCGTGCGTGTGTGTGTGTCCTGTCTTTCTGCAGCGAGTGTGCTTGCAGTATTAAACTAATTTACCCCATGAGGAATATATTTGCTTAGAGAGCAGAAACGTAGGGGAGTGCTCTCGTCCTAGGGATGGTCCTTATAGTTTAATGAATGCTGATTGATTGGCAAACTCTCCGTTTTAATGTACCATTACTGTGTTTAGTGCAACTCAGTTCTCACAGGAACTCCACTTGAAAGTCTTCTCAACCCTTCCCTCTGCATCTCACTTATTTTAAGTGTTAGTCATTAGTAGTTATTTTTAACTTTGGTTATATTTTCATCACTGAGTTTAATTCTGAGACGCAAAGCTTGTAGTTGGGTTTCTAGCGAGATTGTTTTACCTTCTATGTGTGTGTATGCATTACACCGTGCGTGCCCCCTCAAAGTGTGTGTAAATGTGAGATTTATCAAATGGATCTCTCACTGTGGGCCGAACATCTGCAGCTGTACGCCTAGACGGAGCCTGATAGAGTTATGAATCCAAAATGAAAAGAATGCTTTCTGTCCCATTCATCATCCTACCTGTCATTGATATGCTAATCAAGGCCTACGCAAACACACACACACACACACACAGACCTAATTACATAAACAATTATACAGGTGCATATTGAACTATGTACACATACATGCTGAAGTTACCCTCACAGCTTGCTGCTGTGTGTTGCAGATAGGCATGTTTTGCAGTTCACCCGGAGTCTACTCTGTATGACAGGCAGCGTATGACTGTCACTTTGACTGACGAGCGGTCAGAGTCCTACAACTGCCGCATTCGGTTTGATTTATAAGCCGGACAGGGTTTAATATCGAGGCCCAGGAAGAGTGTTTCTACCCTCCCCACAGCACTTTCATAGAGGATAGATTTACAGACATAACAGAGTCCTCTCCTCCTAACATGGCTCTAAGACACTTAATCATTTCAGTTATATTCTATTAGTAATGAATGGCATACTTTAAGTGGCATTTTGTAATCTCTGAGCATTTGCACCCTCTCTCTGTCTCCTCTGCCCTGGTAAACAGTAGCAGCCAGCCAGTGATGACATATCCAGTCTCCCCCTCAGAGGCCATTTGCTTTTTCTGCGTTCAATAACCCACTGGAGCACAGCTCTGCTCTGAACTCCTGTAGGAATCCACGGCTTAGATTGGCAGCAATCACACGGCCATGGGCCGATGGAGGGAGGGAGATAGAAGAATGGAGAAAAAAAAAGAGAGTGAAACAGAGGAAAAAGTTAAGGCAGTTGGAAATAGAACCAAGTAGTATAAAGGATGCAGCCTGCATGATACATGGTCTATTGAAACACACTGCTATCTAACAATGGGAAAGGAAATTGTTGAGGTTGATCTTCCCTTAGTTTTTACACACATGATTTGTATGTTATCTAGAATATTGTGCAATGAAAATCCAGCTTGAGCTAGCATAAAAAATCATGACAATATAAAACACAAACTCCACATTCAATATAATCTGAGTGTGTTTTGCTGTATCTGACCCTGCAGGCTCCAACACTGATTCATTAGGCTTCATACTGTGATTCTGTAATGGCTCCCAGTGTGTCGGCCCCGTCCCTCAATCGTCTCCTGACTCATCTGCCCCCCCAAGTGAGCGCTGTCCTTCCCCCGCCCTCACTTATTCCCACCCCCCTCATCTAGAGACTCCAAGACGAATCGGGAATGCCAATTAATTGTAATTAGAGCCACTGTAAGCGTAACTATTGCTGTTATGCTCTGCTAATGAAGAAGGGCTGGCTTGGCCCCTGTGTATTTACCCTAGTGTAATCTATAGTATTGATGCACAGAGGAAGGCTCTGAGCAGGCAGGGGATGCTAGGCTCAGCCTGATGTTGCTGTGGTACAAGAATGACACCTTGTGGTCATACTGGGTACTGCGCCTCGAAATTGTAATCGGCCTACGTTGAGACAGTTTTAAAAACACCTTTACAACTTTGCATTATCTGGGATTATAAAGTTATATTTACACCTGTAGTATAACTAGGCTTCCCTTTATGAAGCCTGGTTCACAATCAGTTCTCATTATTCATATAATGTGCACAGCGAAACAGAATGGCACTTAAGTCTATTTATACAAGTAATAAAGCAGATATAAACATGAAATATAATGTAATGTACTTGAAGCACGTTGACTACATGTTTCTCAAAAGCATAGAGGATGAAGCATTATATTGTAATGCGTATAATTTGTAAGATGATCTAAAGTTAGAGACTCTAACGAGGCTCTAATATGAGCAATGTGTGAATTGATTTGTTTCTGTGTCCAAAATATGCTAGTGTAAAGCTGCTAGTATGTGAACAGTATACATCACACTCAACAATACAGAAGCATAATATTTCATACACTAACTCTTCTATTTTGTATCATGCAGGCCTCAGGGTGCTGTTATTTGTTTGGTTGATTCATAAAGGTCAGATTTAGTTTCATCTTTGTTGTAACATTATGCTTTTCTGTCACAGATAACACCTGTATAACAAAACCATTGTAGGCAAGATTATGGAAATGTCAAATCAGATCTCTTTGATCGGATTTGAGAAGTTTTCTTTCGAACTAAAAACTAGATAAAACTAGATATGTATTTGTCACAGACTATTTTGGCCTCTTCTAATGTTTTTTCAGTATATAAATTCTATGTACTAGATGTGAGGGGGCTTCTCATCAAATTTAAATGTAAAAGACAATTTGTATCTTCCATTATTGGCAGTTGTCTTCGCTGACCACCACATTTTTCAAACCAACCAACCATCCAACAAACAGATAGGCAGGGCTGAAAATATCTTATAGCAGTTCATACTGAGAAGAAGTCTTAAGTTTAGGATAGTGGGTTTTATTAGGGCATATAAGAGAGAACATCATATCCAACACAAATACAAAATGTCAAGGGGAACACAATAAAAATCAATATTTATTTCCGTTGTATTCCTTAATGTAGAAATTACAAAATACTGGTGAATCTGTATCATACTCTCACCAAACCAACACAGAAAACAGCCATAAAATCCCT
Source organism: Pleuronectes platessa (assembly GCF_947347685.1). Taxonomy (NCBI): domain Eukaryota; kingdom Metazoa; phylum Chordata; class Actinopteri; order Pleuronectiformes; family Pleuronectidae; genus Pleuronectes; species Pleuronectes platessa. The sequence continues at coordinate 25,601,727 of NC_070635.1, read as the reverse complement.
CCTCCTGGCAGGTCACTACTCTGCCTGAGGGTGGTGTTAGTTTGTCAGTTGTGTCTTTTTTCAGAAAGGTCAGATTAAAATATTGGTCTTCCATCCATTAGCTACACATATTATCCCTTGAGGATGCTGGTGGAGCTGGAGCCAATCCCAGCAGACATTGGGTGAGAGGACTATGCTGACAGACTCCCAGTCAGCATGGTCCTATTGATGTATTAGTCCTTCCCGGCTTACATATTTAAAGAGTTCAACAATATTTGTTTTCATACTGATTATTGGTTTTACTGATGATAATAAAAGCCTGGAGCTGCAATCATGTACAATAATTGTACTATAGATACTCATGACCTTATTTTTAATGAATAATAATTTCAACCATTTCGAACCTGGGTGCAATGATAGAAGATTTGATTATACATTAAGTTCGTAGTCGAGCCTCTTGTAATAGTCCATGTTTAAATGTTCTCTGTTCATTATAATAGTTGGCAGAAGCTTGTGTAATAGTTCGTGTTTTGTGTGTGAGCAGGCTCTCAGGTAACAGAGGCCCTGCATATGAAATGAGATGGTAATGAGGAGGAGGAGGGGAGCCTTATCACTTCAGGTCCAAATTCCGACAGTGAATTGCGCAGTTGTAACAAAAGTAACAGAGCGTCCATTCAGCCTGCACTAATCCAGATGGGAAAGTCAAACAGCAGAAAGTCCACGGCACAAACTCATTTCATCACTTTATTAATTTAGATATTGCCTCCTCGCTCCTGTGGGGAGGAAAAAAAAGAGCCCCTCTGAAATGACCAACATCGGTGAGGCGTTTTGCTCTACATGGTTCCCCCACCTCGTCTCCTCCCGTTATCTGTTTAATTCATCCCGCCAATCTTGGCTGTCTTTACCCACTAAATTTCCCTTTGACACGCATGCCTTGCTTCGCATAATCCTCACTCCGGGGCAGAATTAAAAATGGAAAAAAAAGCGGAGGGAGTAGGACAGGTGGCTGGAGAATCCTTGAAATAATGTTCAATGCCAGACCCAGGAATGATTTGACCAGATTCAAACTTGGGGGGCTGATAGAGAGAGGGTTTTTTCCCCTTTATTTTTGGAATCCAGGGGTGAGAAAAAGGGTGACAGGTGGAAAATGTGCAGAGACTGAGAAGTCCCTAAAGAGGCAGGTCAGAGAGTCGATTCTAAATTGTGGTGCCAGAATGACTTCAGGGGGAAATTGTGGCAAGGAAGATGAAAATGTCAAAATGTCACTCTCTGGAGGTCTGATTTGAAATATTTTCTCTGTGCTGAAGACAGAATTAGAACGGTCGACATGTTTCTTTCCCCTCTCTGCCTATATCCATTATTGACCTGTAAGGACTGTTTGTCGTACCGTGAATATGGCAGATATGTTATCGCGCACAGCCATTTGTTGCAGCTGAAGAACCATTCTCTGCTGTTTCTATCAGCTTTATCTGACCAATCATTGCTGACATGCTTTGGCGGAGCACAGCTTGATATTTCAAGCCACAGTTCTTTGGTTAGTGACACTTCATATCGACTACGGTTGAAATGGGTTATTTTACACATGAAAAGTGTATGTTTGTGATATAGGTTTGCTATCAGCACTGTAATGGCAGTGAAGCAGGTCTGAATGCTGCCTGTTGTAAAATGCAGTTTACTGTTGGAAATACTTCATGTTTGAACTGTGACTGAAGATACTGATACTCATATGAATAGGTTTTAGTGCTCGTGCACGTTGTCAATTAACTGAGTTGTTGATTGAGAGACCAAATCTATCTTTATGTAGGCAGATTGGTGCTTTGATCCAAATGTTACCATCACCATGGCAAAATGTATAACATGCTGATTTGTAGCAAGCAATGTCAACCATTTCAATCATGTGGGTTAAACTATGGCTGGACGACATGGCCAAAAATTAGATCAATATAAAAAGGTTCATATCAGTAGATATTGAAAAATTATCACAAAAAATATATTAGACTAACCTTTTTTAAATTTTTCAAGCACAATAAAAATGTATTAAAAATTTAAATATTTTACAAAAATCCCTTCAAAAGCTCTTGAGGCATTTCACAAGAACCCACAAATGTTCCACTCATGGTGGCCCTCGAAGGACAACCAGGGGATCCCGTTCAGTTTGTTTGATTTATCATCTGAGGACCATGACAGCCGGAATGAGATTTTGTGCCAATGCATTTTTAGTAGAAGTTGAGTTATTTAGCTTGCACCAAAGTGGTGGTCGTATTAATGGATTGGCATTGATATCCATGGACCCAGACCACAAGCATGGTTAAATAATTCTGAACAAGCCTCTGAAGTGGGGATTTCCCTGTTGTTCTTTTTTAAATGATTGAAAATGGGTTATTTGTAGATTTCTTTTTTTTTTGTTGTCATTTTGACAAGACAGACAATTTGAAGACATCGCCTTGGGCTCTGAAAATGTCCTATAGGCATTTGTCACACTGACTAATGTTATAATTTTACATATGAAACAATTGATCAGATATTCGGTTAAATAATCAACCAATTAATCAACAAAACTTTACATGAATAGGGCTGTAGTTTACAAGCTGACGCAGTAAAAAGGTGATTCATATTTATTGATGAGGTGCGGAAGTTTCCTGAAGGATTGAACATAGCAGAGAGGAGCTGCTAGGACACAGGAGCACAGTGCTATTAGTATGGACCAAACCAGGAGTCATACTAAAACAGAGAGGAGCGTCTCCTGGTGCGCGGGGGCTGATCTGCAGTGTGTTGGCTGAATGTAGGGGCAGGCTTCGCGGCACGGCGACAGCGACAGCAGGCACACGGTACTATTGATTGGGCTCCACAGGCTGAGACCAACCAATTCAGGGCATCAGTGAGCCGAGACCGATTGGGCCTCCTGAGTTACAAAATCCCACTGCTCTTCGTCTTACATCTGCCAAAAAAAAGGAAAAAAGAAAGATTTCTCATTCCCCAGGCAAATGTTTTCGAAAGAGAAAGTTTGAGGTGTTGGGTTGAAAAAGCAAATATCACGTCGGTCTGAACTGGAATATCTATTGTTATCATGATTTCAACCTTGTTGTTTTGATCCAGAGCTTAAATATGTTGATAAGCTACAAAAGCAAAACCAGTGATAGAGACTCACTTATATTAGAGGTTAATTAGATTTACTATTAAAACGCTGGTACTTTTAGCCCCACAGAAAATTATAATATAACTCTGCTGCCTGCCCTAGGTCCTTGGTCCTTTTAAAACCTTTTACCACACTGTTTAGGATTTAAGGTCCACAAACAGTAGCAGGTGAACGTAAAGCTCTGCAACAGTGATGGTAAGTTATTGTTCGGTAGACATACTGTGTCAAGAATATAGGGTATTTAGAAGTCAATTAAGATAAATGTTCTCCATTAATGGTTACTCCGTATAGTCTGGATTTTATATCTAAATGAATTTGTTGAATCATAAGCTGGAACCCCTAACACCATAATGTCAGTGCTGTGATTTGAGCTTGTTGTACTGCCCACACACGGTCAAAATATCAAGTAGTACATCTTTTCAAACCAGAGTTTCAGATCCTTAAACTTCAGTCTGTCTCCTGCTTCAGTTCTGCGTGTGTATCTGTGTGTTTTTTCAGGTATGGTAAGCTGCTGCCGTCGTTCCAAACCAGACAGTTCTCAGCAGCTACAGGGCTGAGCCGCATCCTGCTTATCCTGGGGGCTATTGAACCGACTGTCGGAGGTAAAAATGTCTCAGAGGAGGTCATCCAGCGCCAGGTCAGGCAAAGGCACACACACACACACACAAATACACACACACACACACACACACACACACACACAAGCACAGGCACACGCACTCATTGGTTGTGATGTTGGTTTCTAAAAAAGTGTGATGCTGCAGGTTAAGCAGGTAAAGAGTAATTCAGAGGTGATTTATATATGACAAGATTTCAGTGTGGAAAGGTGCTATCATACTATAAATGTTGATATTTATATAATCAGAAGATAAGACTTTGGCTTGATTCCTCCGCACAGGCCTTCTTTAACATAATTAAAACTATGAAAGAAAAGTAATATTTTACTCAGGCATTTTAATTGCACACCCCTCATGTTCCCTCTACAGCCACAGGGTGGTGCTAGTGCAAGGATAATTGTGCTTCCTCCTCAGCAGAGATAGGAGTGGATTATGATTGCAGGAGCGTTTGTCTTCATATTGTCAGAGGCTATGAATTTGCCATGATATGACACCAGACATCATTTTTAAATAAATGAAAATTGAACCCATTCCCGGGGCTGACATGACGCCGCGAACACACTGTATCTGTGGATGCCTTCTATATTGTAAAACTCAGCCTTTTGACAGGTCATACAGTTTGTGAGGAAACGGCTGTTAATATAAGCTACAAGCTTTTCGCTGTGTATTGCAGATGAGCTTTTTTTTCCTACAGGGGTTTTGCACGTCTCAGATCTGCTGTGAATCTATTTAAAAGGAACATTCAGTCGTGGCACTTCTGTCTGTCTTAAAGGCCTGTAGTCATTTTTTACCTGCAATGGAAACGTTCCAGGCAGAGAAGGAGTAATGGATTCTGCTGATGAACAACAGCCAATATCTTGGGTAACACGGGAAAGTGCTCTCACCTTATTTTAGGGTTGAAGTGAACCTTCAAAAAATTCATGTAGGGCCCATTAGGGACAGAGACAAAGAGAGATTATTGCCGGAAAACTAATTCTGTAACCATTTGTTACATTTAAAGCATACAGTCCTACTTCTCCATTCAGAGAAACAACTTACACTTTAGTGGCCCTCTGTGAACGCTCAGCGACATTTCTAAAATCTGTTCAGCATTAAATGTTTTTCAGCAGCTGTCCTCATGATGCAATGACGCCTGCGTCTGGATGAATGTGAACAGTTCGTTAAGATGCCTTGTTCTCTTCTGCCAGCCACCCACGATTTGATGGCAGTAGTGATGAGGGACCTATTTCAGCTTTTCAAGTATTACAGTTGTTGCCAAGGAGATAAGAACATCATTGTGCTTGAATTCTCCAAGGACGGAGAAAGGTTTTGTAGACAGGCTAGTGAAGGTTATAATGTTCACACACGCACACAGACACAGGCACACACACACAGACATACAGTCACACGCACACAAACACAGACAGAAAGACACACGCACACATACACAGACATGCACACAGACAGACACGCACAAGCTCGGCGAACTCAATAGAGCATGCAGTCCATTTCTCAAGGGCATGTTCTGTAACCACTGCTTAATTGAACTGGAGCAGAATTGTTTGCTGCTATGTTAACAGCACCAAAGCTATTTGGTCTCATCACATGTGGGTGATTGATACAGTTAAAGGGGAATTCTGCTCAGTTTTAGTATACACATCTATTCTGGCAGCGTGGTGACCTTTCCCCGCCCTGAGCCAAAGAATCAGAGAGCTAAGATTGAGATTTCAGATGTGGTATCGGTGTTCTGGAGAATGAACTGGTCACCGACTTCACTGCATTCATATAGTCTTGCTAAAGCAATCGCTAATGTTTATTTCCCCAAGAATGTTTTATATGAGTTTAATTTAGGAGTTTGAAGAATTCTACCTTTCTTTGCATTATAAGACGTGTTGCAGTTCTATGTCCCTGCTGTATGTCTTGTAAAGATTTTGATGAAACACTTACTCCCTTCTGTAAATCTTAATCTAGTGTCAGTGCAAAACAGACCTTTAAATGCTATGCAGGGTATTGGGGGGTTGTTAAAATGACCATAAAACTGTCAGTATGTGGTGATATGTACTGGGAGCTGTAAGAAGTGGGGAAAAAGGCTGACCTGCTATGACTGAGGAAAAGTTTAATTAACCTGCCAGTAGAGCTACTTAGCAAATCCTTTATTAGGATTGCTCAAATCAGTTGGCAAGGAGTTATTCTCTGAATTTGGGTTACAGTGTACATTGAGAAATATAGTGTCAGTTGCTTTAAGTCTGCTATTTCGAAATCCTACAAAATTACAAAAATAACCAGGAGAAATATTAAACCAACCATGGACATAAAATAAGGTTTTATTGGTAAAGTTTATGTTTGATATAATGTGTTATACAGACATATTAAAAACCATCTATTAGCTTGCTTTGTTTTTTATTTGTCTTACCTCTGAAACTAATATAAGTAGTATCTTTTATATATAAGACGCTTTATTTTAGTTTCTATTTAGTGACTGATTTTCTGTTTCTCTGTCCCTTACAGAAATACCTGCTAAGTAACCCTGCCCATCAAAGCAGTGCTGTGGATGAGCATTACTTTATTAATGAAAGTGCAGCTCAAGTTAGGTGTGGAAAAGATTTACCTTCATCATTTTGAACAGTGCTGCTGTTTTCCTGTTGACTTTTCAAACCTATTTGTTGTTGTTTTTAAAGGGACATCACAAAGTTTAAGCCCCTCTCCAGCAGGGTGTCAGTGAGTGTGATCACTGGAGATTCATATGACGAGCAAATACCAGAACACCTCAACCAGGTGAGCCTGTTTACTCGAGCTGCACAGCTCCAGCCTTGCACAGTGACTGAACAATATGGTAATATCTGTTGTGTAAAGCCCATAGTAAATCATCTCTTCCCTGCACCAGATGGTAGCTAAGCTTCAAAAGAAGTTTCTGGAGGAGTCCTACCCATCAGCCAATCAGATTCACATAAAAGGAGCAGACCGACGAATGATCTACAAGAAGCCATCTGCCATCAGCCAGCACCTGCGAAGGCTCGTCAACCAGCGACAAGCCAAGCAGCAGAGCGAGTGACCCATGGCCAAAATGTAACCGTACCCCAGACCTGGACAGAATAATAGTTGAATATGTTTTAAATATTCAATAAAATATTCAAGTTATCTTTTTACCTTTCCCTGAAGCAATCTGTAGAGATTGTCTACATGTCTGCTGAGGTTCATCAAGGAGGCCATTTTAGAGCACAGCTCTACCTTATTGGAAGCGTTTTAATTGAAGATAACTGGAGGGTATTCAGTGAGATGGAGAATTTGCTGTCTTCAGAAATTATTATCTTTTAAGTTGTTATTTCAGTCTCTTTACCTGATTGGTCAGTGCCAAAAATTAATACATAACTCCATATCAATGTAAAGGCCACACATTTCACTGCTCAACCTAATACTTTTTATCTCATCCGCTTCTGTCTCAATATTCTGCCATGTTGTAGCCGCAGGTAAAGGTATATTGAGTTCCTCTGCCTCTGTCGCATCAGTTTCGGTCATCTGTAATGTGCACATAATTGACTTAAACCACTATCACTCTATTTATGGACTTGATTGGATTAATCCTATAAATTGCAACAGATGAATCTGGCTGGCAGCCCAATTTTGTATTTTTCTAAACAGATCTTAATGTACTTTTGTCTATTTTTAATTATAGCAAACATGAACTGTTGAAATAAAGACCAGACAGTATTGGTTTATCCTGAGGATTTAAGTTTAATTATGACACCACATCAAAATAAAAATTTCCAACAGATCTGGAATTTAATTCCATCCATATACATGCATAGCAACAACGTTTTAAGAAACATTTTCTCCCATAATCAGGACATTGGAATGATCATTTTACATCAGTATCCCCACTGACCTCCCACCCATCTTGTTCTTCAGCAATAAACGTAATTCTTGTACAACTTCTTTTTTTCCCGATGGGGTTACAAATATTATATGCACAGTCCCCATTTCATAATACTGCTTTCAGTAATGTTCCCCCATTTACAAAGTATTGCATTGAGAGCAAATTGCAAAAAAAGGGAGACCAAAGTGTATCATCAAACAGAAATACGAGTACTATACAAGAATGCTGCCATCCTCATGAAAACATCCACATCGGAGTTGAAGAAAAGAGACAGGGACAAACAGCCACATATGTATGCAAAGCCATGTGTATATGCCAAAATGTGAGTTGCAGGGATGGGCCTGGTCATCACACCCAAATGGTGATAATTAACCCTAACAAGTCATTAGTAGCAATCTGCAAGGGACATTTTGGGCATATACAGAAACTGGTACAGCAAATAAGAATACACAAGTGCCTCAGTAGCTATTTTTGTGTCTAAAATGCATCTCATTTTTGTATTGTCTATTGTTTCATTGAGCCTACATTACAGTGTAAACAATATGTGTGCTACACAAGAATGACTATACAATAACATTACAAACAACTCTGATATAAATTTCATTTTGAATTTAAATTAAGATCACTACTCCTATTAATACTGATTGTAAAATAAATTAATATGAAAGTGGCACCCATATTATTCATGATTCATTTTTCTTTTCATTTTCTTTTTTAACCAATGGTTTTGCATTTTTAAGTGTTAAAATGATGAAAGAAGAAGCTTCTCTTGATTGTCCACAAGCAGCATTTAGCACTGCGTGATGCACTATTCCAGACACAACAGCGTACCAAAACAAAGGAGAAAAAGAGTTCAAAGTTGGGGGAAGGTGTGGGAAGCAGGAGAAGAACATGTCTTATTCTTCGTACTTATTTGACATGCTCCGCAGCATGTGATGAACAGTAAAACTTCTTATGGGTAATAAAGTTTGACAGGTTGTTGAACTGAATATCACAGAGGCGGCAGTACTTGCCACTTCCAGAGCCGTTCACGCCTTTAGTGGCTGTGGGGGCCGCCTCCTCATTTGGGGACTTGGAGGAAGGTGACATGTTCTCATTGGAATCGGCCTGGTTCTCAGTGGCCCACGTGGGTGAGGGATTGGGGGGTTGGCCGTCTGACTGTGGCTGGTTCTCCTGCTGCGGGGGAGCTGTGCCTGAACGCTCCTCTGGCTTGTGCCCACCATTGACAATGACCATGCTCCGGTTTTTGGGCAGTAGTGGAAGGGGCTCCTTGCCGGGGTGGGGGCAGCCATTAGCAGCATGCTGCTGGACCTGCTCTCTGGTTGTTCCTGTCTCTCCTCCTCCGCCACCTGCTCCTCCTCCCCCATTAATGCTCTGGTCTTGTTCGCTGGCCTCTCCCTGCATCACTGGTCCACCAGTCACATAATCGGTTGGCTTTATCCCAAAATACGGCGATATTTGCTCAGGACCTTTCATCTTCTTTATTGCTCCAGGATAAAGGCAGTGGGTCAGAAACATATTCTTGTTCTCATCTTTTGATGGGATGAGCTGGGGCTCAGCAAAAGGCTTGAGTGCCGGCAAAGGCCCCAGGTGAGGGGGGAACATTCCTCCATTCTGCACCATAACCTTCCCATTGCCATTCTTCTCACATTTGCCTGGGCTCTTATCGTAGACATCATCAGGGTTGTTATTGCCTTCACTTTTCACATCTGGGAACACGGCGGGCTCCAGGCTGCCAGTCTCATTGTGTTGTTGCTGCTGTTGTGGCTGTTGTTGTTGCTGAGCAGCAGCAGCAGCGGCAGTTGCAGGGCAAAAGTTCTGTTTGTGTGCCAGGTAGTTCTCCACTTTGTTAAAACTTATCTTGCACACTGCACATTCATGATAATCCAACAGTCTTTTAGGAGAGCTACATGTCTTGTCAGAGACTGGCGAACACTTTTTGCTGAGATCAATGGGTGCGTCCAGCTCCTGCTGCTCCACAGCATTGCATTTGGGAGCCAGAACTGGTTTAGTGACGGTCAGAGAGGCCTCCAGGTGTTTGGGTACCATACCTGGGAAGATGTCACAGCGGGGGTGGAAGCGGTCCACTAGGCTCTCTACAGCCTCCTGCGACGTACAAGGGTTCATAGAAGGAACTCCAAGAAAACCTGGCTGACCCATAGGAGGCCTCTGGTGGTCCTGGTCAGGGAGACACATCTCGTACATCTTCCTGCGCTTGCGGGTCCTCATGGTTCTCTGCATGGATGGCACCTTGTTGGTGGACATGCGTTTCATGGGGGGGTCATGACGAGTGGCACAGTAGTACTGCTTGTGGACCATGAAGGTCTCATGTCGACTGAAGGTGATATTGCAGGCTTCGCAGGTTGTTTTGTTTGGATCATTGTCACTTTCCACCAAGCCTGTACTGGGGCTTTTACCCTCCATCTGCTTTCCATTCATCCTCTCCTCGGCCCCAGTTGGGGTAGAGACCTTCTTCACCTGTCCTGGTAGATCCTTATCAGGCCCTTTTGCCCCAGCATTGATCATGTCCAACACATTGGAGTTCAGACAGGCAGACTGCATGAGGTGGCTGTCCGCCTCTGTGGGGTGGCAGCTGGCCAACATGCTAACAGAACTGTGACCACTGTTCGGGCTCACCGCCTCAGGGACCTTATCTGAGAGGGCAGAGAAGTCAGGAGACTTTGCCATGTGTTGCCAGCGACTGTTACAGTAGTGCTTTTTGTGGACCAAATAGTTGTCCAGGTTGCTGAAGGTGATATTGCATTCAAAACAGGTGGCCCCTTTGGGCATAAGAGGGCTGTAGATGACAGGTGGGTAGCTGTTCCCTCCATGGCGCAGCCTCCGGTGAACTAGCTCTGACATTTTAGCCAGAATCTCAGAAGCCTGGGGGACTACTGAAATGTCTTGGGAGAAAGCAAACTGAGACAAGAAGGGGCCCATGGGAAATGTAGGCATGTTATGCTGCACAGGGGAGGAGGCCAGTCGGGGGCTGGAGGGCTCAGACTTGATCCTGGTGTAAGAAAAACTGGCTTTACTGCCTGGGTGCGCCTCTCCCTTCTGAACAGACAGCATAGGCTTCTTCTCAGCCTTGTCAGCCTCTCCGTCTGGGCTGGTCTCCTTGTTGAGGGCCCCTTTGGGACTTCCCAGCAGAGCATCCTTCCTGTTGGCCAGCTCAGCGCGGGCCTGCTGCTGCTGCTGCTGGAGGTTTTCCTCAGGCCCCCTGGGGGAATGCTCACTGCCGTCGCCTTCCCTGTGAAGTTTGCTGCCGTGCCCATGTAAGTCCTGATGCTGTAAGAGTTCCCTGTGGCTCTGGAAGCTGATATGGCAGTGATTGCATCTGAAGGCCGCCTGTGACAGGTGAGACATGATGTGATGCTGGAATGTAATAAGAGAATCTGCCGTGTAGTTACAGATTGTGCATTTCAAGCTGGTGCCAGGAGGGAGGCTCTCTTCCATTTTGACACCTGTGAAGGAGATAAAAGGGAGAAATGCTCAGAATCTCGCCTCCCACTTCTCCTTTAGAGTTAACTGTGGAACCCATCAAAGGCTCATGCATTATGCTAAGCTTATTCCCATCCACAAGGTTGTTTTTTTTTGCTCAAGGATGCAAAAAAAGCTATGATAGCTGACAGTAGGTTATGTATATTTGAAAAGAAATGACAATCATTCTTCCAAACCTATGTCATTTTTTTCCCAAAACTGTTTTTCTGTAAAACTGATTGAATGTGGCTGTCTAATAGAGCTATAATATTAAAACAATATTAAAATCCTGGCAGTCTTAAATACATGATATTGTCACTCACCGCTGTGTGAGGTGCTCAAGTGCATTTCCAGGGCTCTTGCTCCAGAGAAGCTCTTGGTGCATTGTGGGAAGGGGCAGATACTGGGTGTCTGATGGGGTCCGGTGTCGTTCTCCTCCACTACTGTCTCTGGCTCCCTCTGTCGCCCACTGCAATAGTACATGAGGTGGGCCTGCAGGTTCCGCTCGCTCCGAAACCAGATTCCACATGCCTTACAGGGGAAGATGTCCTCTGGAGAGAGATGGAAAGAAACATGTCAGGATACCAAAAGTCATTTCACATTCATACACAAGTATAAAAAGAGTTTGCCCACATTGATACACACATGCTCCTCTTCTCTACTTCTACAGCCCTGACTCTCAAAGCCTGTGTTAAAAGGCTTTCCCACCAAATCCTCAGCTGCTGCATATCGCTGCTGCTACCACTGGGTTGGTGCCCTTTCTCAAGGGCAAACAAGAACACTGGACCATCTGCTTACAGAAGCCTCCCTGTCGAGCTGAACCCAGATAGCCCTCGCTAAGTAAACAAACACATTATTTGCATGAGGCATCTATTTTGCAATTAACACGTTAGTTTGAGCCTCAGTGTGTTTATGTGAACCCAAAACTTGAAGGTCGATGGCTCTTATCTCCAGTGCGGAGACTCATCTGGGTTAATCTACGCCCGGCGGAGACGACGTTCCTTGTTAAGCAGGTGACTGAGTGCAGGCTGTGGACTAATGTGTGTGCGTGGTTGTGTGTGTGTGAGAAAGAGGGAGAAAGGACAAGAACATGTGTGTGCTCTTGTGCATGTCTGAACAAAGATATGTCTCCATCCAGCTCCTGTGTGTTGGCGTGTGTTTGTCTGTTTGTGTGTGTTTGTGTGAGGACACTTACTATTGACGATGGCAGTGGGCAGGATGGAGGCCATTGCAGCCTGCTGTGGCAGGAGCTGGATGCTGTCCAGTAGCCTGGCTGGATACATGCCCTCACTCAGAGACATGTGGTTCACTGCTTGCAGACGTGAGTCAAAGTCCACTGCAAACGCCACTAGCTCCTCGCCCTCCATCATGTTCTTGGTAGTGGTGCACCACAGTTGGCCGCCTGGATGAAACAGAGATAATAAAGACATTTAAAAGGTTGCTCAAGAGAGGAGAAAGCTGTAGTCCTAATGCTGCAAGTCATTTGTATGCGACTCAATGGTGCACACAAATGGTGTGTTGCATTACACTATGCAGTCCTGGGCTAGACATTAAGTGAAAAAAAATATTGATCCAAAACTGAGATGCTACATGCTACATACTGCATTGCCAGAGGAGTTTAATAAAGAAGACTTACTAGCACCTTTTTACATGTAAAATTTGTGTTATTTTATCACTTAGTGTATTTCTCCACTCTGATACAATGAAGGTGAATGGAAATGTGTTTGCGCTTCTTTCCATGATCCGTGCCCACATTCCTCTAAATAATCAATAGATTAATTTGGACGATTTTTTGTGTAGTTCCAAAGAAGGCTTCTCAGAGTGACATCTGTTGGTTGCACAATGTGTTTCTGTGTTTTGGGTGAACCTCTAAAAGGTCATTTCTTTCTTTATGCTGCCAATAGAATGTCTTTTTGGGGCTACTGACGTTCATATCTAAAGGCAAAGCCAACCTCAGCCAGGGTAAACTGTAGCCTACAGTGCTGTTGTCGGCTAGAACACTGAGATAGGTCCTCCATATTATTAGATTGTTGTGTTTTGGGATTAAGCATTCCTGTGAAATCTTCTGAACATATTCATTAAGTCAGAGAAAGGGGGAGGGGGCAGGAGGAGGGAAGGGGGGTAGAAGGAGAGAGTGACGGTTTTAGCTTAGATAATATTTATCTCAGCACATGACAGGCTTTTCAGCTACACTTCATTTTCCATTGAAGAGATTAAAGTTTTTTAATATGACTATTTACAGAAATCTGGCTGGGGAGATAACAACAAACTATGATACACTCCCGCTAAATGGCAGAATTAGGACATTGTTTCTGAGGAAAGCTGGACAATTAATTAAAGCACACTGTTAGCTTTCAAAGATGTGCAAACATACTGACGGAGCGTCAGGCTGAGAGGGGACATGTGATTTGAGCCCTGGCTGATGTGGAATAAAGAGAGTCCTCAGGAGAGGTGCGGGGACTCGGGGATGAGGCGAGAAAGCGCCCTGCACATGTGGAACACCGATTACTCATGTTTACACAATACCTATGAATCACCGGGATTAAAATGCGCCCTGCAGACGCAGTGGAGGTGCTCATGTGAAGCTCTGTAAGAAAACAATTCACTTTTCTGTGGATTCATTGGAAATGGAAAACCAAGGTGCAGTGGAAACAGTGTCGCAATGTCTTTACGCCACCATGACATGTATTATGTATTAATCATTGTTACATTTCTAATATGAGTTAACCATTATTTAATTCAAAATAAAGTGTTTCAGATTTCACATCACATGTTTGATTAAAACCTTTCTAGCTCTTCCTATCTGCTGGAGACGCACTAAAAATTAGACCGGTTTGAACGTGTCGAAGGAGTGAAATAGTATTAAAATATGCTATCTTTCAACTGCACTTGCTTCCTCTCCTTGAATGTGTGTGTGTGTGTGTGTGTGTGTGTGTGTGTGTCTGTGTGTGTGTGTGTGTGTGTGTGTGTGTGTGTGTGTGTGTGTGTGTGTGTGTGTGTGTCTGTGTGTGTGTGTGTGTGTGTGTGTGTGTGTGTGTGTGTGCGCGCGCCTGCCCGAGAGTGTGCATGTCAGCGCCACTTTAAAGAGCAGTGCCTATCTGTCGGCCAATCTGCTGTGACGAGACACACACTTCAGGCCGCTCCACTTCATCGTTTTGATTCTGTCATACCACACACTGCCTGGAGAGGCCCTTTGAATTTTTATCTCCTAATTAAAATAACAAAACTCCCCTCCACTGTCTGCCCAAGTTACCATCAAGGTAGATACAAACTGCCACTGACAATGGCAGGGAATATATCGCAGTCATAGCCACAAAAGTTTCTCTCCTCTGTATGGATCTCTTAGTTCAGACACGCTCAGCTTACAAAGAGAATGATGAAGTGGGCTCTGACGCTGAGATACAAATCAGTGTTTTTTGGATCAATCCAAATCAAAGATACTGTATGCGCTCCGCATCTGAAATGAAGCAGATTATGTGGAGCCTGATGAAAATGTTTTACTGCATTTTGACAGCAGAATATGCACTCAGATTGCAGCCCTTCAGCCAAGAATGCTACAGATCCATCTGTTGTCTGTGAGAATGCTGGAAGTGAGTTTTAGGACTGCATGTCCCAGTTTTACTGAGCCACACAAAACACTGAGGCAGCACTCTGCTTGTTGCAGTCACTCAACCAAGACAGAGTAGCATGTGCTCTGGCTGCAGGAACCTGGTTTAAACTACACTTTATTATTGTCATCGGAATTCAAAGTCGCTGCTCTTTCTGATTTGTTAAATTTTTTTCTTTCACCAGTTCGAAGTAGTATATGTATTTCGTTTGAAACTCTTCACTGAAACAATCAATTTGATCACGTTTCAGATGTCGATCAAGAATCTAAAACTGAAATTTACAAAAAGAAGTGATTTTGGATTCAGCACATTTGCACACAAATAAATAGCAACAACTAGACACCTATATTACCCCAACCCTCAGTACATCTGTGTCCGGAGACATGCGTTTAAAATGCAAGGCAGAGAGAAGTAAGCGCACAGGGGCATCAGGTGGGCAACAGACAGAAACAATATTCCATGAAGGAGCTCTCTGGAAAGATTTGTCACGGCTGTTTCCCCCTGACAGCCTTTTTTTCATGACAGGTGATTTAAGTCACGGAGACACCGGTGATCCACCTCTGACAGAGGCATGACCTGCATAAATGAGGAATGGTGTTGCTGGGGGGGGGGGGGGGGGGGGGGGGGGTCACGAGTAACAGCTAAAAACCAAAACTGTAAGTCGAGAAAACTGAGGAAAAGGCCGGGGAAAAAGTGGAGCTTGTGATTTGCACTTGTTTGCCTGCTAACTGTCTGCAGTGAGCCGCCTTTGTGCACTGGCCAATGCAGTTGGAATGAAGGCTATTGTCTAAATCCTCCTGCAGAGCACCTGATAAAAGAATAAAGAACTATGACATATTCTAAAAACAATGGAGGAATTAAGGGGAGACAATAGGCCAGCTGCCTCATTAAAACAATCAAAAACGGCATCCTGTACGTAGTCCAGATAATTAAAAACCACTGCTTCCTCCAGTCTCTCAAAACCATATCCACCCGCTCATTGAGACCCGGAGACTGTGGCTCTGCTGGCGGAATGCCCTCTTCCCTCTCTTCCTTTTGATTAATGCTTTATTTGAACATGCAGTTGAAGATGAACATATGAAGGAATTCATGAAACAAAATTACAATGCAAACACCCCCCCCCTCCTCTGCATAAGTACTTATAAACTAATCAAACCTCTCAGGATGAATTGCTGGGACTCGGGGCGTGTGTCCCCTCCCCTTTTGCCTAAAGCCCCGAGAGATTTCAAAGGCCAGGCATCACAGGGCATTTTTTTAATTTGCTCACTTTAAATGACTTTATAAGAAAATGGGTGTGTACAGTATCTGTGTATTTATGGGGGAGGCTGGGAGAATAGAGTATGAGATACTTGAGCAGGAATATGTTTTTTTTTGCTCCCTGCAAACCACCACCAGCACCATATCTTAATGAAGCCGCAAACAAATCTCTCATGCCTCGTGCAAAAGCTGAGAGACAACAAAGCAGCAGAAATAACAGAAGGGCCCGGATAATTAAACTGGCCTGAAGACAGGTATTCAAATGGTGGTGTGTAAACAGCACAACTCTTTAATAGTTACGCTGTAAAATGCGTAGTTAAGCACATCAGCACTTGCCTCTCCCATCTGTACAAACACATAACCGTTGCAGAGGCCATTACAGCACTGAAGTACAGTCCCACTGCACCATAGCCACATATTCTAGGAGGGGTTGAATAGGGGTTGGCGTGGAAACTCACACAGGCCCATTGGCAATATCTCAATGCATCGTGGGGCTGTGTATTATAGAGCATCGCGGTGCACTTTGAGAAATAAGAGGCTGATGCGGAAAATTCCTTTCTTCCTTTGCCATTTAAAGTTGCCGTCCCCGTTGATTGGCTCGGCTCTAACCGCTGGTCTTAATTGTGAAGTGAGGCCAGTGGTGCCGGAAGCCAGAGGAGAGGCTTGTTATTAAATAGCTCTCCTCGTCTTGTCTTCAAATCAGCTCCGACTCCTCGTGGTCAAACAGGAGCGAGCTCCTCACACCCACGAATATCAAGCAGCTGCATCTTGTTAACCAGCGCATATTTATTTCTTTATTTACTTTTAACAAAGCTGTATCACAGGAGGAGTAGATGACAACAAGGCACACAAAACAACTTCCCGGTCAACCTCCCCTGGATCTTGTGAAAATATTAATCACAAATCGCGGATGAATAATATCTGTATCTGCACCTGACAGCAGACGGTGGCGGCGACAAACACTAAACAAATCCTCCTCATGAATACTGGTAAATATTTGGAAGGTTTCTGGATCATCAGAGTTGAACACATTATTATGACTCATGGCTGTCAAGCCCGCCTTCACTATCCCGAGCTGGAGCAAGCGAGCAGCAGAAAGGAAAACGCTGAGTTAGACACAAGCGGGATCATCACTCACAGGGTCAAACAAGCTTACTCTTATTGACGGTACACTAAACTAGAATTAGCTGACTCTACTATTATTTCACCAAGGCTGTGACAAAGATTGACTCTCTCCTCTATCCCCTCTCGACTCTCCTCTTCGCACGGCCTCCTCCTTCTCTCCCAGCCACTAGGAGGCACTCTTCTCATGCTCAAGCTGCGGCCAGTGGATGTGTTTTTGCTGTGATGATGCAGAGACATCTCAGACATGGCCGAGGAGCATAGACGCCAGTCTGCACATACGTCCTCGCAGGTAGGTGTTCGAGATCTTACTCTCAAGAGAAATGTGTTTGGATCAAAAGGCCCTCGTCTAACCTTCGTTTCCCTCCATCTTTACCTGGAAATCATGTTGTGTACGCTTCAATGTTCGGGACGGAAGGGATTTTACATTTGAATGATTAACAATCTTTTGTCTGCTGATGCTGCTTTCCTGTAGTGACAGTAATCAGGAAAGCTGGGATGCTTTTGTCAGTTGTTAACACGTTTCCTTTATACTATGTCTGATTTTTTTCTGAATTGTTTACAGGGAAAACTGATTAACAGGATATTAAATCATTTTCTGTAAATATGTGTTTACACAGCCCTGACTCGCCTTGTCTCGCCTGACACCCCCAAAGCCCCCCCCCCCCCCCCCGGTTTCTCTCCTTTAGCACTAGTGTCCGGACTAATTTTAGCGTCAAGTGTTTTTGCAGATATAGCCAGTTCCGAGAGCTCATGGATGGCCTTGAGCAAATGGCAGGCGGGTCAGAATCCACAAATTAAAAAGTCCTCCCAGGGGAGCCTCACACACACGCCGCTCGCTCTACGATATACATTCACAGGCAACAAAGACATTAAAGCAACACAGCACACGGAACAATGTCATTCACACACACATTTATGAAATGTTTGAAGAAAAAAAGAAAAAAAACATGACAATGATGTGATTCAGCAAATGTTATACTGGGTAAAAATTAAACGTGTCACTTTGAAATTAAAAGATGTTTCCGCTCTCAGTCTCTGGAGATTTGTTTTTCAATACAGTGAGAATGACACTGGCAGGGGGATGTTTGCCTGGTAATAGTGTTGTAATGATTTTCAGGGAGGTGAAAAAAAAATTGAAATGTGAATTACCAGCTGTTTCTGCTCTGTTGAAGTGCAGCAATAGAACTTGACTATTTCGATTTCACCTTCAAATGCAATCTATATTCTAATGAAATGTATTCAATTAAAGGTGGTGTAATAAACACACCAAATATTTTATTGAGAATTTTAAGAAATATCAGAGATTTTTCTTTTTGACATTTTCCTTCTGCCCAAACAAATCCAATGTTCTCCCACAAACAGTAACTGACTCTTATTCTCTCATTATGCACTTTCTATGTTGCAGGTAACACACATGAGTTCTGAGCTGTCAGTCTGAGACAATACCAGCTACAAATTCCGACAGTACAAAGCTGTTCTCCCTCATTAGCTGCCACACAGAGTCCGCTCCTCCCTGTGCACAGTAAAGTGGAGTAGACTATTAAAGGAAAGCTCTGACTGGCTCCTCTCCTCTCCGCTCTGCTCTGCTTTATTCTTTATTTGGACAGGTTTGTCCCATTGAGCTCTCTATTAGCTCTCCTTCTCTGCGGGTTGTGCTGCCTGTGTCCTGGTTGTGGCCAGTCGACATGTGTTTACTGCGGCCCCCGCTGCGGCGGCAGGCTGGTTTGGGGCCCATTCTGACCAAGCCCTGCTAATGGGGCCAGGAGACCCCTCGTGACAGGACTCCGCTGTGTTGAGCACCGCAGCAGACCCTACCCCTCCCTCCCCTCCAGCTGCGGCCCCATGGCCCATGTCCCCCTACCCATCATGCCTCGGTGGGAGCAGGTGAACGGCGGAGGGCCAACGGCAGCGAGCTCGGTTTTCCTTGGAGAGCAGTGCGCCATCGCCACGCGCCTCAGTGGTTCCTCCAACATGGCTCCAGCCCTGCACCACATGGGCTGGCTGGCCAGTGTGTGCGTGCGTGAATGTGGGGGTGTATGGTGGATGCCAGCCCTAATGCAAATGCTTGCCGTTTAAAAAATGGGAGCCTCTCTCCTCCTCTGTCTCTCCTCTTTGGAAAGGTCCATTCTGGCCTTCTGGTGCTGGCAGTTATATGTCTTTCTTTTCCACAAGGACAGAGAGCCAGTGAGACGCACCTGTCATCCATTTTGGAATTCAACATTATTGATCTCGTCAGGAGGAATGGAAATTATTAAGTTATGTGTTTCTCTCTATGAATACTTGTGATTTGTGCCTTAAAACATTAATTTTTTTAATTTGCAAAGTGTTTTCTACCCCTTATTTATGGTCATGCACGTTTGGTATTCACAGCACAGCAATACACGGAAATAAAATATACATACACATACTCTCTGACACACACACACACACAAACACACACACACACACACACACACACACACACACACACACACACACACACACACACACACACACACACACACATTAACTCACCAATCACCTGTGCAACATCACAGCATGCCCTCTGTCTCTGCACCCCTGTAATTCTACATATTGCTTTAAGTATGGGCTAATTAAATTTTCTGTCGGTTTGCACGAGAAATAAATAATCTGCAGCTAAAAGGCCTAATTGCGTTTGTCACATTGTGTCTCGGTGGCTGGTGCATCGGGTGCACAGCCGCTGCCCTTGCTCATTGCCATTCTGTCGTCCTGGCAAGCCCCTAGCGCTGCCCCAGGTATCACCACGCGGCCATCTGGAGCCGACATCTGTCTCTCTATTGATCACAAGGGTTTAGCACTTGATCAAACAGACTGCGACAGGAAATTGCTCTTTTCCCCACAGAAAAGGCCAGTCGCCTGCGTGAGGGTAATAGAGTGGAACTGCGCTGCAGCAGCAGCGTGGTGGGCAGGCGGGCACGGGAACAGCCAGCTAGGCAGGCAGTGGCACTACAGTGTCGGCCGCTGTGGAGGTGGCGGGGATGGCACTTTCCCCGCTGCACTGACTCTAAGACCACTCTTCTAACCTTTGTGATAACACAGCATTCATGCTTTTGCATTAAAAAAAATATGAATTTGTTGTGTTTTTCCATCCTGAGCACATCTGAGAGAAACCATGTGTTTGTGTGTGTGTGTGTGTGTGTGTGTGTATGCAGAAGGTGCAAGCATAACCTATGATTAAAAAAAAACTGTCATTGAAAGAGCAGAATTTATCTTTCAAGTCATTCAAATAACTGTCTAAGCCAACAGCTGTCTGAAAGTGTTAGAAAAGCTGGATTCAAGTGGAACATGCTACATGATAAGTACACCAGATGGTGGAAATTAATGTATTTCTTTAAAAAAAAGAAACTTATGCATTAACACCATGGCTGCATTCTGGTAATTCAGAAGGAGTTTCTGTCAGTTTTTCTTGAATTCAAAATACGTGACAGAGGGAGGAGTCAAGAAGTTAGTGCATGTATTTTTTTTCACTATATGTTTTTTAAATATATAGCTGAGCAGCTGGGTGTGATGTTCCAAAAGTGGGAAATCCCAGACGAGACAGCACTGGTCTGGAGCTCACTTGCAACCCCTGTGGAGTTCAACGCATTATTAGATCCTGAAGTGAGCAGCTCCTGAAAGATGTGTGTTACAGTTGTAGCTGAGGCTGAGGTCCACATCTAAAATACTGGTTTGCTCGGGCGTGCTTTCAAGGCACTCGCTGTAACATCATGTTTAGCAAGTATGGACAATTTGATACTGAAGGTGACATTTATTCTGCATTGTAGAAAAATATTTAATTGTTCCTGCAGAGAGCGAGATATGTGTTCCCCTTGCCTACAGTGCTGGGATTGTCCTTTGGAATATGATGCAAATTTGGGATGAAGCAACTAATTTCATCCTTGCACCCTTGCGCACCCCGTCCGCCCCCTCCCTCAATCCTCCGCCAGCCTCCACCTCCCCAGACACGAGGATTCTGATTAATCGTGTGACCGCCCCTCGTTTTTGCATTTTTACACAATCTCACGGCGCCACGGTGAGATGTGTGAGGTGTTGTGCCACTTTTGGCAAGCTGAAAAGATGTAGCCCAAGGAAGAACAAGTCGAAAGTATGAGGGGAAAAAAATATGACCAGGGGACGTGATAAAAAATTATCAGCCAGTGTGTTTTCCTGTTTGGTTTTAATCTACATTTAATTAAATTCTTATCTGCTGTGTGCTTATGGCTGCATTTGAATGGCGAGGCTGCATTCATTATGAATGGTAAAATTGAACTCAGTACATTGTGTGTGGCCCAATAAAGAAACAAGACTCTTATTGCAGCGCATGCACAAGCTCCGACAGACATGCGGAAAAAATAAGTCAATTAAGATCGGTCTTTAAATTACTGCTGTATCAAAACAAGGGGCGGGAGCATGCTCCATAATAGAATCCTGACAGGGGAATGAGCACAGTTGACTGTTGTTAATATACATCCCGTTTGATACAGCCAATTGTATTGGCCTGTTTATGGAATGCCCACAGATGATGCAAAGTAGATTTACTGTTCTGTCATGATAGTTCATAATCAACAGAGCTCGGGGAAAAAAGTTGACTTCTATGAATATAGAGGTCAAATGAAAAATGGCTGCAGCAATATAATAGGAGTTCCTCATAAAGATTCTGCTGGTTTATCTGAATGTTAGAGGTCAACAGCAAAGGTCAATGACAGAATATACATACAATATGTGGGCTGGAGCCGATACCGAAGAGTTAAATCCAACGGAGCACAGAATGGGAAGAAAAAGGAGATTCCGCTCATAAATTGTAATACTATTGACAAAAGACACACAGCTTATAAAGGGGCAGGCGGTACTTCATAAGCTAAGAACAATATCCCATAGGCAGCACCCCGGAAAACGTCGAAAAAGACCCTGAGCCGATACTACAAAGTTGGGCCCCGGCAAAATCCCTAAATCTTCCCGTTTGCTTATTCCGAGCAGCATGGAGGGGGAGAGGGAAGCTCCCTGCTGCCTGCCCATGTTTACAGAGCTGTTCTCATCTCTAGGCCTTGCTCATCCACGGCACTGACACACGGTGTCGACATGATTAGGGGTCTGTCTTTGCATAGGGCTGTGTGTGCGCGCGGGGGGCGGAGGATCGGCAGATGAATGACTTTGGCGCATCGGAGAGGGATCACAGCAGATAATCGCTCCCGACTGCTGCGCCGGAGCTCTCAGATCTGGTCTTTAAAATAATGTTCGGAGTCAAGTCTCTCCAAAGCTTTTTTTTTCCCTCACAGGTTATCTTCTGCATTTTATGTTTGCTGTTTAAATCTTAACAGGACACAAGCAGCAAGGGAGAGCAAATATGTCTGGAGTCGGAGGAAGCGGAGTGGAAATGTTATTGCGAGGGGTTAAGATTAGCTGTGGCAGGGGCTGACGAGATGAAACTCCCCTCTATTCCAATGGCTTTCATTCCTCGACAAGAACTTGGAATGTTGAATTTAACCTTGGGAGGCCGGATTCCTGTGAGAAGTATGGTGGGGATAAATTAATCTGACCTCTCGCTAATGCTGACAGTATTCAAAGACTCAAACACAAGACAAACAGCAAATCTACTTAAGGACATTTAAATACAGACCACAAGCAGCACACAGACAGTGTGAATACAGTACAACATAAATTCCACTATCATAAATACTGCTATCACACAAACAGAGGAGCCATAAAGTACGGCTGCTTGTGTCTGGGACTATAAACCTCTGGCGTTACTCATAGGGAATAAACACACGTGCACAATTTACTGCAGTAGATCCCCCCTTTGTTTATCTTTTAAATAAGCACACTTTATCACTCTCCTGCATAAGCAAATTGCATGCAATGTGTGTTGTTTTAACATTTGATATGCTGTCCAGAAGATTCATTTCTCCCTACGAATTCAATTGTCTTTGCAATATCCTGCTGCCATAGGCATCAGGCCCCATCACCTGTTCGTTATCACTGGCCGTCCTGTTTGGGAGCTCTTGAAATGGTGCCATGGCATTGACTCTGCGTTAACAGCAGGTCTCTGAACTTCTCACGGTTGATGGCGGCGGCTGGAAAATTACGCTAACAACTAATTAGCATCATAAAGAGCGCTTAAATGGACTGACGACACCTGCAACCTCCATTTGCACACGCTAACGCAGAATTACCTGTGTTTTTATTTTTGCAGATAACGCATGCATTTTTTAACACCTTTTAGAATATTCATTTCCACGGCTGGCTTTAGAATTGGCACCACTGTCGTTTTTACTGTGCACTGTAAAAAAAAAAAAGGAAAGACAAAAAGCAACCTAGCCAAAATAATAATAGTCAAACAGAGCTCTGGCAGAATTCCCGAAGCTGTTATTTTTGAGTTTGTGTTCACCTTTAAAAAAGTGCAATGCCATATTTTGTGCCTGAAATAACACATTCCATTTCTAATTTCTATTTGAATGTAAAATATTTCGAGGCGACAGACATGGACCTCCAGTTACTGCTCCGAATAACAAAGTGCCGCCTGTCAGTCTGAGACACTTTGCTGGCTGGCTGAACTAAGCTGGTTTAGACTGACAAGTCTTCAACAGTGGCAGCCTCAGCTTCCTCTGGCAGCCCTCTGGACTCCTCTCTCTCTCACAAATCTTTCACTGGAGATGACCACTATACAGTCAAGTGTCCCTCGCTCTCCCTCTCTCGCTCACTCTGTGTGTGTCTTTCCTTTAAAGGTCTGAAACAGCGGCTAACTTCCACAGGACGGTAATGCACTCACACCTCATTACAGAGCCACATTATGGACTACAGCAGTAATACGGCTTTAATCTTCTCCAAATCGTTATAAATGTCAAGCTGGGGCCAGGGACTTCCCAGCCTACTGCACCAATGGCTTAGCCTGCTATCCCTCTTTTCCGTATTAGCTATAGCCAGAGAATTACACTCACTGCCAGATCCCCTGGAACTTTCAACCCCTTTGTTCCAACATTCAATGCACCATTAACATAGCCTTTGAAATTGCCTCTCCCCCCCTTTCCCAAAAAAGCCCCAAACAGCTAAATATGAAAACAGTTGATACCCATACCCTGCCACATACACTGCCTGTACCTCCCCCTTCTTTTCCTCAGCCTCTCCTAATGAGACGCAACATCCCTGTCTCTCCACTGAAGGATCCAGACTTTCTGTGTGATAGAGAGACTGCGGCTGTTTATTAATAATGAATTTGGATGTTTGCGTGTGGAATGTTATCAGCGCGCACACAATCCCACCAATAGTTTGCCCTGATGGGGTAGCTGGGTTCCTCATTAGCAGAACATATTTAATCCAGAAGTTTCTTATCAAATGTCACACCTGCATCTCTAAATGGCATTTTCACATTCATTCCCCTGTATTTGGGAGATGAGGCTCCAAGGTGCTTTGCAGAGATTAAGAAGGAGAGAGAGTGCAAGCTTATTTTATCATTTAGCGGGTCTGGAAGGAATCCAAGGAGTTTTTGTCTTGTTGTTGTAATTAGAAAGCCTTTTAAGTGATAACGCCTGCATAGGAATATGAATATGTAGCGATCAGACCAGCCCCCCCCCACCTCTCCCTCTCTCTCTCTCCATCTCTCTCTTCCCTTCTCTCCCTCTCTCCCTCAGCTTTTTTAAATTGTTGAATGCTGAGTTTTTGTTCGTGTACAGCAAGGATTAACTCCACAGCTTCAAAAGTTTAATGAAAGACTTGAAAGTACACACTTTTTCTTGTTTCTGACTGCGACTTTTTTTTCCTGCATGAGAGCAGACATGAGTGCATTTTTATTTTTATAACGAAAGCCTAAAGGATGGACTTTGCTTTTCCTGAGGACCCATTCCAACAATTGCAAAACCCAATGTACGAATGCTATATACAATTTAAAAGATTGTTAAATAAAAAAATTCAACTGACCAATTAGTCTACTTTTTTCTTACAGCGCTACAATCAGTTGTCATTTCATGGAGGTTAAAGTTTTCACTTTTTGTTGAATTAACTGTATGATCATTTTGGATGATGTCGTTTGAGATGATGTAGTGTGTTGCCTGGTGCACCTTTTATTCAATCATGAGGTCAGGCTAAACAACAGACACCTCTTTGTATAATGCACCACAACTGAATAGGCTCCATGAAGGGAGGATTTATTGCAGGGCTGCTGTATTACACTGCATTAGTTCTAGCTGAGTGTTCCTAATAAACAAAAGACACTTAAATGTACAGCGCTGTTCTATTTTTCTATTGATTCATGAGGGAAATAGCACTAGAGAGCTTTCCAGCCTACACTGAGCACAGGAACCCATTAAAAATGAGACAAGAATTGAGCCTTTCCTCTTAAAAAAAGAAAGAAAAGTACAAATATTGAACATTTCCTCTTACAATGCTGCTCTTTTGTAGAAAATGGAGCAGGTATGCAGTCTCCCTTTTAGTAGTGGCATTTAGACTCTGTGTATATCCAGAGAAGCTGCTGCTAACCATCGGGCCAGAGATAAGTGCAAAACTGAGAAGTATTGATCCAGTAATAGTGGTTTGCGCTTTGACTCTGACACCGTAACCCTGCAGACATAATGTCATAGCCTCTTATCCTTTCCTCTTAACACAACCTGCCTATCTGCCACAAGCTGTCACCGCTAGTAATACGCTTCTCAAAACCTCTCGCTAAATCACTGAAATCATTGCACTTTCAGACATTATTTATTTTCCCGCCTCTTAAAAGTGAAGCGTGATTTACAGTTCGGTAAAAGGTTGCCCCACCATCCCACCACACCCCTCCCTCAGCACCTCCATTTCGCAGCAGACGTACTAGCGCATCCTGTCAAGGTAATTCCATTTATACCATTGTAAGAGCTGCTACGTAGCAATTACTATGTTAGGCCTGTGTAATTGTGTTGGCTTACAGCGCATGACAAATACAGTCGAGCTAGACCCTGCATAGTGATCCCAGATGTATGCTGGTTTAGACGTTTTCATTAATTGAAAGCGTCACTGTGTAACAGTGCAGTACTACACGCTGGCAGGTATGAATGAAGTTTAATACAGCTTAATTACTGTGCAGCTAAATATGCATTGTGGGGAACCCTTATGTGGGGCGTTTTATCTGTTACAAATCACAAGTATAAACCACTGGAGGGTGGGAGTGATAATTAGTCTGGATTTAAGCATCCAGAATTCTAATGGAAAAAATGCTTGAATGAATGCAAACCTCTCTCTCACATACAAATGACTGTAAATGATCAGACGCTCCTGCCCAACCATTTTTGATCGATGTGTTTGAAAAGGCTGCCATGAGAGCGGTTAGGCCATCGCTGAAGGATGCCAGACGTTGACATTATATGCAAATTCTGTTTATTATCTTGCAGGCAGCATAGATCCTGCCTTGGTTGAGGCTGGTAGCAGCCCACAGCAACTTCTAAGCAAGGTTTATGCACAAGGGTTTCTAATTAGCTCTCTGAGGGCCGCAGTTAGTGCAGCACTTTTCACAACAGCCGTTGGGAAGTTGAACACTAACTTGGAGCGCTCCATATGTTGCCCAGGAGGCCTGAGAGACAGACTGATCCTGCGTGTTTCACATTAGGAGACACTGTGTTCACTCCTTAGAGCCGCTTTTCATTCTTCTGTAGATGGAGAGAGAATCTGTGGAATACCGTCATTTAAAAATATAGCCTTTTTAAATACGAGGCCCTTGATGCATAAGAAATCTGTTTAAAATGAAATAATGATGCACCTAGAAACACAGGACATGGAAATGTGATTTCTGAATTCCAACTTTGTCCCTGGTTGCAAGCTTTAACAATTTGAACATTTATCTGCACTTGTTCATGCATAGTTCAACAGGTCACGAGGGAGGGTTAAGGTGAACAGTGACTTTAGGGAGAGATTGAAGATTCTCTTAAAAGTTAACAAAGTAAAACCTCTTGTTCTTCAAGAAGTAATGTATACAGATTATTTCCAAGAGACATTGCAGGTACATTTGCAACATTTATTGATGAGTGAAGTCACTAAGGCCACTGAATAAAAAGTAATGCTGTTCAAGCACAGGCTTCGAAAAAAATCTCAAGCCAAATAAGTCAATTTGAACATACCTCAGTAACTCTTGCTTTTATGCTACCGGCTCAGTCCGAACAGTAACACTGATTCACTACTGCCTGTTTGAATGTGCAGCAACCTGAGCTGAGACATCAGCAATATCCATGTGGAGTCAGTGTCTCCCTAACAGCCCTCAGCTCACCCTCATCTCCAGGTACTCAATAAGCTTCCATTACAAAGTTCTGATGATCTTTACTGAAGGAAGCCTGACTCCACCCTCCCTCTCTGCTCTTTATCTATCAGTTTTTCTCCCTTCACGTGCAATCAGTGTCGATCTGCTTTTGACCTCAGCAGCGCACAAAAATATATAAATAAATAATAAAACAATGTGCCTCATTAAATGAGGCATCACACTGGGTTTCTCAACTTATTGTCTCTCACACCTTATCCAGTCCTTCATCTTAAAACTTGGAATAAATTAGAACGATAACGATCGTGTGTGTGCCATTAGTCACAAATGAAGTGGTTAACGCAAAAAGAGGGGGAAGATAAGGCTAAGATCTATTGCTGATTCATAAAAGGGAAGGCAGATTGTTGTAAAATGGCAGATAGACCATGCAAATTGGGTGGCGACATCATGGGGCAATGTTATTATCAAATTAGCTTGCGCTTTATTCCCGCCCATCCTGATCAAAACCCCGGGAGGAATGGCAGAGAAAGGACACGATTGTGTGGCACTCACTGACAAGTACTTCGAATTACACAGGAGGCTCTGACACTGCGTTTACCTCTAAGATGTATTTGCTTTTAATTCATACATTCGATTGTGACAATTTAAACAATTATTCTATTGAGACTAAAGGAATTATGGGCCAAATGGCAGTCCTGACTAAATAGAAAATGGGAGGGGATGGGGCCTAGATAAGAGAATACAGTGTTTGTCCAAGTTAAATCTGCTGCTACTGTTGGCTAAGGAATGTCTTTTGTTCTCAGGTAAAGCTTGGTCTCTATCTAATATTTAGTCATGGCCTTACGGCTTAATACTGCTAATATTTGGGATATGATTTGTGCAAAAAGAGATTTTCAGAGAAGAATCTTTTAGCTTAACTTGGAAAGGAGAATGATGCCAACAGCCCAATGCAGTGCAGAGGACAATTATCATCTAAAAAAGCAAAGCAAGTGACACATCACAGGCCGAGGTAGTATCACTTCTTTCTGAAGAAGACAAACTGGTAGATTGAAGGTCTCTTGAATCCGGGCTGTCGCTGGGGGTAGGGGAGCTCTTGTAATTTGCAGAACTGAATCCATGGAGCGGGCATAAGGGAATAAGTTGGAAAGGGAAGAAGACAGAGAACAAACCTGGCAGGCACATTGAGGCCATGCCAGTCCTGCCTGCGCCACGCGGTGTGGCAGGGGGGCAGTGCCAGGAAATGTGGCAAGAGGAGGAAAGATCAAACAACAAGGGCTGCAGATCTCCACCAATCTGCTCTGTATTAATGTCAGAGCCAAGGAGCAGCTGAACCAGACGTGATCCACAATGTGTGACAGCGATGGATGTGTGTGTGTCTATATGACCATTCAAACTGGACCAAATTCATAATGGCCTGGTGGTGTGAGAGACAACTCAAATCTGTCAAACAGTGGGAAACACTTTTCCAACTTGACTTCAGAAACTTGCGACATGAGAGTTTAGCTTTACTGTGACACTTTTAAAGTTAACGGCATCCGAGGCGTCGCTCTGAGATATTTTGCGTGTGTCTCCGGATGTCAGACACACCGTAGCCCACGATGGAGTGGTGGGAACCTGGTTCCTGTATCGACACGCCTCTCTGCTCCAGTGGGCTGCACACCCAGGCCTGCATCCTGCTCCAAAAACTTGTTCTGTATAGCTGCAATAAAGCAAGCAGACGGCAAATGAGCTCCACGCTGCCATTGCTCCCTCCCGGACAGATGGCAAAATTAGACAATATGCTTTCCAAAATTACACTGAAATCACATGGCTGGGTGTCTGTCTGCCTGCCTGCCTGTCTGTCCATAGTTTCGCCTGCCTGTCCTGCGTGGTATTCTGTCCATCTTTGCTGGGTGTGGTGCCTGGGCAGGGTGCAGCGCTGCGTTGTTTGGGATGATGAGGACGACAGAGCCAGCCTCGTTGCTGTTGATTGATATCGGCGCGCTGCGATGGGATGTAGGGCCAGCAGGAACATCAGTGGATGCGGGGATGAGAATGGGGGTGTTGGTGGTGGTAGGGGGGAGTAGTAGCCTCTATGACAATGCGTGATGAACAGCCTGCTATTTGGAGTGCATCTGCGGGACCCAGTTTGTAGCGCTGGGTCCTTGGAGAGATGTAGGAGGAGAGCAAATGTTTGAGGAGCAGGACTCTGCAAGCGCTCAAACTCCCAGAGCTCCATGTTGGGAGCTACACAGAGCGTCTAATATGACAATAATGACAATATTAGCCTCTATCCCTCCCTGCCTTTTTGAATAGAATCTTTAACTGGGGACTGATAATGGTATCTTCAACTGATAGCGGAGTCTCTGCTGCGAACTGGGAAGGGTCTGCTGTTTTCACAGAATCTCTGTTGAAAATCTTGTCTGGGGGAAATTACGTTATTCCTCTGCTGTACGCAGCGCGAGATAGAATTGCAGAAGTTGGCAGCTTGACTATCTTGACATGTAAATAATTCACAAGAGTGGTCTTCCTCCTGTCCTCAAAAACCCAAATAAAAAAATAAAACCCTTTATCGCTACTGTATAAACAGATCAGTTACAGTATATCCTTGACAACAATGAATCAATCTGACCCCAAAATATGAAATATAATGATTTAAATGAATATCAAAATTTTAAATACATTCAAAAGCTTTGATATAAGCCCGGTTGAGATGATTAAAGTATCGATTTGAAAGATTCAGAGAAATTAAATCCTCTAATTATCTAAATACACATAAAAACAGCCATTGCGGATGAAAGCGGAGCTGCAGATGGCAGGACAGTCTGATTCTGGATTGACTCATCAGTATAGTAGCCAGACAAAGTGAGTTAACGTTAGGAAGTTACACAGAGTTGGGACTTTCTGAAGACTAATGGTATATATTCAGTGGAATGATCACAACCACAGACTGCTCATTGCCGGCTTTGATTGGATTCTCGGTCTGTCGCTTGGGAGAAACCTCAGTCCCTTCGGTGACGGCTCTGTCTCCATCTTTGTGCCCCGTTCAAGCAATTACGCCCAGCTACATGTTTTCATATGGGAGTGGATGAGGAAGGGGGAGGGTGGCGGTGGAGAGGGAGGGGGGTGTCATGTGAAAAAGTCATTTTGGCGCTGCTCTCTTCAGTTCCGGTCATGCTCTATACCGACGCAAATTAAAACCTCCCCCAGTAGCCTATGTAAATATGCTGCCTACTGCGCTGCGCTTTAATGAGCCATGATATGAAAGACACCTAAAACCAATGGAAAATCACCGGCCACTTAAAGTTGCGGTGCGTCTGACAGGTGACAGGTAGAGCTGGGTTTAAGACAGGGTTGGGCGGTGGGTGTGGGTGGGTGTGGGTGGGTGTGGGGCTTCTGATGATGATGGGGGCAGACCAGCTCTGGCATTCAGGAATAATCTGGAACTGTGAGCTGCAAGCCAGGGGAGAGTAACCAGCTTTCTAGCCCCAGGCATTTCAAAGAATTCTGGGTGGTGGAGAGGGAGAGGGGGGAGCAAGTGGGGATTGTGCGTGTGTGTCAGTGTGTGTTTGTGTGTACCTGGTGTCTGCTCATTTTTAAGGGGGTGGGATGTTGTTCGGTGAAAAGTGAAAGGAGACAGTTACCATGTCTCCCGCCTTGAGACACAGCTCATTGTCACCAACTTAAAAAATGTACATAATTTCCCTCCGCGCGCACGCACACACACAGATACACACACACACACACGCACACACACACACACACACACACACACACACACACACACACACACACACACACACACACACACACACACACACACACACACACACACACACACACACACACACACACACACACACCCCCCTCAATCCTCTAATAACCTGTCTTCTAAAAACCTTACAAGGATTACATATCTGTAAATCTGCTTTGTATGCAGAATGGGATGGCGGAATGGAAATGAGCAACTGTTCAAGATGGCGCCTATACCTAAAAAGGGGACCACATCTGCACAAACCGATTAATCCGAAACATTCAGAGGAATCTCAAGTCATTTACAATATCACAGAATCCATAATCAAGATTCACTGCCAGAGACTGGGTCTGCAGGCACAGAGTCAATGCCCAGTTCAATGAGGGCTGATGGGATGTATAATTTCATGACAGATGCACACATTCACAGGGGAGCGCTGGGTAATTTCAACATTCACAGGCAAAAAAATACAACAACTTACCCTAGAAAAGGAAACGCACACCCAATTATTGACGGGCGAAAGGAGGGAACAGCAAATGAAATATGCAAAATGTTTGTTCACTGATAGCAAAGTATTCATAAAATGCAAATTCATCATTACATACAAATATGTGTGTTGCCCTTAATAGAACATGTCTATGTACTGTGGCTATTTAGGAACACAGCATCCTATGGATATAAGTATGCGTCTCTAATTGGACAAATCCCTGTGTATGCATAACATTAATTAGGACGATCATGTTTATTGTAAAGATTATGGGCTTATTTGTTCTAACAGGTGTCTCACTGTGAAGACACATTAGACACAAACCACTGCAGTCTTGGACTCATCGTGGGATGAGATCAATTCGGTGCGTGGCAACTTCAACGCAATGCATTTCAAATGGAAAATGGGGCAAACACATATGTAGATTTTGTGGATTTTTTTTTTTTTAATCTGTGGCATGGTTTGTTGGAATGAACCGTGCCAAGCCATGCTAAATCTAGTCTTTAAAGCCATGCAGCAAGCTTTAAAGGTAGAAGCCGGCTGATAGGCTGGTGAGATCCATTGTTGTTTGGCAATCTGACAGCCTAACTTGTGAGGAAGCAGGGAAACAGGGGAGCAAGGCAGTGGGGTGCCTTATGAATTTAGACTAAGTTGAGATTCAACATTTTGCCAAAACACACACTCTCCTGTGAACTGTCAATGAATGCAAACCCAACCACCAGTGTCTCTTTATATTCGTGCCTGTGGTTTTACATCGGGACCGCTTTGGCAACACCTGCCGGAAAGGATTCTCTGGGGTGAATGGAAATAACAATGTGCAAAAAATGTTTAATAATAAAATCGGTATATCGTTTGTTCATTCATATTCAGCCCAAAAGTTATAAACAAAAAATACATTTTTAAAGCTGCTCTAATTTAGACATTCTCAGTCCCAATGGAAAACATGAATCAGTGTAATCTGAGGCCGCTCATTGCGATGAGACCCCAGAGAACAACCATCCCCTTCTAACACCCCCAAACAAAAGTTTAGAGTAGCCGCGGCTGGATGTGAACACGCTGAATCTATCGGACCAGTTTGGGTTTCTCTCCACCACCCTGATTGCAGAAAGGCTTTACAAGGAGCCATCTCTCGCCCCGGCAACTTTGTGTGACCTTGTGTGGCTGAATAAGACTGTAAAATTGATTCAGCTCCTGTAATAAAAGAGCACACACATTATCAGCATTCTAATTATAATTAATACAGGCAGCAGAGGCAGACCCATTATTTACGATGGGGGCCCATGGTAAGCAAACACAATAATAATCTGCTCCATATTTTTATTGATATGTTGATGAATGGCTCTCTTTCACAAAAAACACCAATGGAATGTCTCAGTGGCCGATCATACAAGTGCTGATTATTTCACTGCCACTTTCCTTCACCCCCATCCGCCTCCCGCCTCGCCTTTTCTTCAGCCGCTCCTCGCTCTATCATTAGCCCTTTGTTTGTATCAACTCAAGTCCCTGACTCCAAACCTCATTACTGAGAGCTGGGTCAGGTGATATAGTCAACTAACCTCCACAAGGTGAATTAACTGTCAGAAATAAACAGTCCAATGGCGACATCGCACAAATGTCCACCTATCCCTTCTGAGAGATATCTAGCACATTGTCCGTGCAGAGGCTGAGGTCTGGAGGGAAGCAACCAGAGTCTTTTCAATAAGATGTCCAATGTTATATTCTGCATCTTTAATATTTTGACCCTAAATTCCGAACTGTAAAAGTCAAACCACAGTCAGTTTATGGCTGATTTAAATCGTACAAAGAAATAATCTTAAGGATCCTTTGGCAAGACCCACTTTCTGTGCGTTTTTGTGCTTTCTGATTCCAGAAAGATATTATAAATAATTATATTTATACATTTGATTTCATTGTTTGTTTTTGTTGAGTTTATCTGAGACCCCCGTAATCATCTGGTCCTTACACTGATACAGTAAATAAAAAAAGCTTTCATGCAAAGTTATAATCCCCCCTTTTCTCAATGGATTGTAAACTCATCACAGATATCTGCGGGCAAATAATAACAGAATACTACTATATTAAACAGTATGTGAATATTCTATCCAATGAATATCTGGTCTAAAGACCCCAGTGCTTCACAGTCAAAGTGTGTAAAATAAAAGACAGCAACCTTCCTATCTAGGTTATCCTTTATAATTAGGTGTCTATGTAGCTTATGCCATTTCCCCTGTTTGATAATTGTTGCCCATCCATCCTAATTTTGCAGAGAGTCAGAAAAAAATGCTTATTTGTGCCTATCTTTCTTATTAATTCTCCTCACAAATCCTTGATTATTTTCCAATCCTTTTCTCTGATATCTCTGGCTCTGTTTGTCTATTTCACTCACTCCTCCACTGAGCAGTCTGCCTTCCTTCTCAATCGCCTGTTTTGTTTCCCGTTTTAATGAACAGTTGGATTCTTTTATTTCTCTACAAGTGCTGGATTTGCCTTATCACCCCCGTCCCTTTGAGGGTTGCCAATTGGTTTTATCCATGGATGTATCATTTCTTAGGCTTCCTCTTTTTTTCTCCACAAAGAGAAAGAACCACTCCGTCAACAAGCCTCTCCGGAGCCAGAGATTAAAAACCTCAACATCACCTACCTTCCAGCGCTACTCCCAACTGGTTTGTGTAAAACTCAATTAAACTTGTCCCCACTGAATTTCACATTACAGTACATTAAAAGGAAATTGTTCAAGCGTGATGACAAAGCTCAAACCTGGCTTCAGAGCTGCTATTTAGGAGCTTTCCTAAACGTTGTAGTCTTCGGGGTTTTAGCCTCATGTTGATGCAAAAGGCGTCGAACACAAAGACAAAGAAAAGGTTTTCTTTGACTCTGCGAGGAAAACAAACTTTACGATTTATTTATTTACAGACTCGCTGAAAGTCACAGCATCTGCTCGGTACTCTGCATACTAATGACAAGGTCTGAGTCTATCAATTAGCCCACAACAAAAGGTAAATCGCAGCCTTTTGATGATTAAAGGTAAATGCTTTCAAAAGTAAGCAGGACATAATGATGGGTGTCAACTGTGTGACATTAGCCGTCTTTGTAAAATACAGATGTTAATCTTTGGGGAGTTTGTAGATTTTTGATCTCAATTTCAGAGCCCCGGTGAGTCGATAACAAATTATTCCACCGCCTTCATACAATCTGTCTGGGTGAAAAGGGAGTGATCAGTCAAGCATAGCACTGAGGCAAAGAAACATTGCAGGTCGATGTGCGTGTTAACTTCATTCACGTGAGATAATGCGCTTTCAACTACATGAGAGTGAACCTGCGATTCAAGCCGAGGGGGGGGGGGAGATCCTTAACATGTCGCCCATTAATAAGAAGCGTCTACTCTTTTGTAGTTTGTGTTTTCCTACTGAGTGGGAGTGAACGAGCACGGACAGAAGATGTGGAGGGATTTTCTACAAAGCAGAACAGGGGGGAGAAAGGGGAGGCTTGGCTTGGCTTCAGCCAGGTCGGCTTTACAAGAAGAGAATCTGGAGATGCACTCCTCTTCCCCTCCCCTTCACTCTCTCTCTTGTTCTTCCCCCTGTGCAGCCATCCCTCTCCACAGCCCAAGAATTTAAGGGCAGCTTTGAACCCTCTCAGTGTTGTTCGACACTATGCAACGTGCGCACACTCGTCTCTGCTGTCAGCCACCCAAAGGTGTTTTCGTGCTGAGATTAGTGGACGAGTTGCAGTCTATGTTTTGGGCCAAACATGCCCATCCTTTGACATGAGGGCGGACTCTGACTCTGACTGGGCTTCTGACCAAGATCACTCCCTCTTGTCTCCTTTGCTCCCCTCGTCCTCAATCCTCACATGACATGTGTCGGTGCCACAGATCTGCACTGGAAGATACGAGCAGTTCAAGGTCAGGGTGAATCCCCGAAGCAAATGGGAGAGAGAAAGAAACCTCTTGGACTCTCCCACTGACTGTTTAAAAAGTTAATTTTTTTTAAATACTTAGCATATTTCATGGTGCTATAATGTGAGTGCTATAATGTGAAATCTCCTTTAGCCAAAGATGGGTGCTGCAGTAATGCAATGGATGTCAATTTTCTTGTTCTGTGAAAAAATGAAATTTTTTGTAGGGATTTAAAAATCCATGTAATATTCATATTTTCTATTTCACAGCACAATAGCGAGAGAGGAACTAAAGTGATTATACATAGCCAGAGTCTAATTCCGGGGCTGTTATCTAAATAGTTTAATAAATCTGTAACCACGGCGGAGCTACTTCCGGAGCCAAATATGTTTGATGAGATGAAAATGTGGGATAAGAAATATTTAAACTGAGGATTTAAAACGGAATGTGCATATACACAGATTCAATAGGACGTCTGTGGATCTTGTATTTTCATGTGTCTATTTTTTAGGCAGGTCCCGAGCAACAACACTTCAATTAACTTTTAAGTTTCACCAATGACAAAATATGATTCAGGCCAAATCATTTCTGAGGCCAGGGTAACTCAGACAGGGGAGAAAAGGGGCCACCGTGTAATTATTTGGCACTTACAATGTCCTACACTTCAGATTTGTGAGGATGGTGAGCAGAAAATCTGTTTACCATGGAGCCGAGTTCCTCACGCTCCTCTGTGCGGATGAAGCCTCTGAATAATTCATAGTGAGAGCCATAGGCATATGCAATGGAAAAGTGTTGGAGACTATCACAGCAAAGATGGCATCCTCCATTATGTGCACTGTGCCCGGTGTGCCCACAAACCTCACATAATGTAATTGGATAAAAGTCAGATGCTGCATATTGAGAAGCTACATAAGGCAGCGACATGCCTCAGACTCTCTGAAATGTGCTAATTGACTCAAAGGCAGCTACAGGAAACAAATTGCATGGCTTATTGTCTTCATATATTTATCTCCAACACCTCATTACTTTTTTGTGCAGTTACAAGAAATAAGAGGAATACATTACTTACTACAACTTGTGTTCAGAAAGCATAACCTTGCCCAAATAAAGCAAGGGGGTGGCAAGTCTTAAATTAGAATGTCATTATTCTGATTTAGTCCAGCAAAGTTGTTTTTGTTGTCACTTTACTTCCGTTGACAACATGTCCCATCAGGATGTTACTGACTCAAACAATGTGACATGTGTTTTACATATCAAAACTGCCAGGCCTTTCATTTCACGGCTCTTCATCTCGGCTGACAACATTTTTATTGACAGGTAAAGCCTCGGAGATTAGACACACTGTCTAATTAGTCTCTTCCTCCACTGTGGTATTTACACACCTGAAGCCCCGCGACAGGAAGGTGATCCAGACAAAGACAACCGCTGGTGACAGAAGTATTCAGATCCTCTGCTCAAGTACATGTGGCACTACTGTAAAACTACTCATTTGCAAATAAAAAATACTGCACTAATGACATGAAAGTAGAAGTGCTTGAGTATAATCTCAAAGCTAAATCATACTTGTTGCAGCCTCTTTACTTAAAAAATGCTTATCTGATGAATAATCAATTCTTAGCAATCGGTTTCAAAAAAATATTCAGTTTAAAAATGCATCAAATTTTAAAAGTTGTTTATATTTAAATAATTATTTATGTATTTATTTTATCTTCAAGTAAAATCTAGATTTGTAAAGTACAGAGTGTCAGATAAATTTAAAGGAAAAAAGATGTAACAATGCAGTTGTAGTAGAAGTACAACTTGTAAATGTACCTATTGTTACATTCCACCACAGAAGGCAACAAGCTGAAGAGGGGACGATGATGGATGTGGTTGCCGTCTAACTGTGGAAAGCAGGTAGGGGGTAGTCTTGCTAAATTCATGACATGAAATATTACCTGCGGCTCTCGACAGAGCAGACCTGCGTGGATGGCGGGAGAGATAGCATCCATCCTTTCAGCATGAGAAACAAACAAACAAACAAAAGCTCCAAGACCCCTGACCCAACAAAAGGAACTACAACTGATAAGTTCCTATTTCCTTCTCCTCTCCCGCTTCTCTCTCTTTTCTTTGAATAGCATTTCTCTGCCTTTGGCCCCAGTTTCACCTTGCTACGCTGGTGCCCTTCTATTAAAGGTGGTAATGGCTGTCAACTTCCCTCAGGCCTTCTTTTTAATATTTGTCACTCATGAAAGAAAGGGGGGAAGGGTGGTAGGAAGATGACAAATCTTACTTTTGCCAGCTAAGGGCTTCTATCTCCCAAACAGAATAAAATCCAGTCCAAAACACTGCTGTGCGCATTAGGAAGCTGTGGGTTTAAGCCTTGTCCACCATGATCAAACCAGGATTTATGAAGCATCATAACTCCCGACAACATCCAGCGGCTTATTAATTTTATAGATTTCTGTCCATTCCCTGATATTCCCAGCCTTGACAGTCACTCAAGATAAGCCAAAAGCGTTCTGACAGGATGGAGTGTGTATGTATTTTTCACTGTTCTGCTGCTCCCCTCCAGTTGAATAGGTTTAGCAGAAACCTTGAGACTGCCATGGTGTGATTTGTCTCTGGCTTTTGTCTTCACTCGCAACTTTCCCATTTGTAAGGGCCCTTAAATCAGCCGTGCTCTCTGCTGAGCCATAAGAACAGGCCAGTAAGAGACTGGGCGGCAGGAAGAGGAGGAATTTCCTGTGTATGTGTGTGTTTGTGTGGTGTGTAAATATGTGTGTGCATGTTATAATGTATGTTTAAGCACAGAGAGACACAGGCCGAAGGAGGGAGAGAAGGAGGCGATTGGCTCTACTGGAGTATCACACATGTGATTGAATTTTAATCAAAACACTGACTAATCACCATTTACAGGCCATCTATATAAAGGCCTGTTTTCTGATATGACAGGGCAACATGCTGATAGGGTTTAATTTAACTAGAGTCTGGGTCGGAGGCTTGATTTAATGTGGCCCACAGGAAAAGTGAGCAATGTGAGAGAGGGAGCGACAGAGGGAGAGAGAGAGGGAGAGATGGTGGTACTTTATGCAATAATCACATACGTTCACATCACTAAAGCCCTAACCCATTAACAGAAACACTACAAGAAAGAGGAGGGGCCCTCTGTGAGCACTGCTCCTCAGCATAACGACAGAACCCGCTTCGCCTCTCCTGGCTGCTGCTTCACTGCGCTGACATGCTACACAGAAGCAGAACAGGGTCCTGACAGGCTGTTTCCAGATAACTCCCTTTACCTCGTGAACCCCTGATTTCCTCTTAATTTTCCCCTGAAGTTGCTTTTGTTTGGGGGAAGCAAGTTCTGAACCGAACGGAAATATCTATATATGCACTTTGTATTTTAATATTAAACTTAGCCCGATGGGTTAAAGGATACTTTAATATTTATTCAATAAAACAAAATACTCTTACGCAAAACTGACCATAATTTAGTTTATAATATTTGGTATTTTGAATTTTTAAATAAAGTACATAATTTCAATTATCCCACATTTCAGCTTAACTTCAATATAACATTAGCAAGAAATGTCATATTTTGAAATTTTGACGAACTTTTTTGCCCAGAAACCGAGCTATGTGATGTCACTGTCACCCTTTGGCCAAACATTTATCTTTCTTGAAACTTAAGATGAGAATGGTGAAAAACAGAGAGCAGGTCTAAAATACTCTGATTATATTATTATAAAAAAAGTCCATTTAAGGGACGCATGTAATATCATCTATATATCCACCTTTAATGTTTATCAATGGTAGATGTTTCTTTTTTTCATGTCCCAATGACTTGTAAATGTTATTATTTTTATATCAGTGAAATGCACTGATGTCCATGAGTTTTAGAGAAAAAGAGTAGCTAAAAACAATGGCTAAAAACAATAGCTAAAAATAAATATTACACCAAACATATTATTTTTGCAGCGATCGCTTATTTCTATGGTTCACATTCCAATACAGCATCAGGTTTATCAAGAATCTGCAGCTCAAATAACATCCCTAAATTCTTCATTCTCCCCGTCTCTCTTTCTAACACACTGATGCTGCCATGCACATATAGGAGAGGTGTTACAGACAGTGACTGGGCTGTTGCAGTCAGAACGATGGGCTTCTGAAGATTAGCTGCTACATTGAAATAGTCATTCTATTAATTTTCCATTCATTAATTACTCAACTGTCTGTTTCTTTTCACTAAAACCAACCCAACTCTCCTGAAGTCTCCACTGCGTCTCCTGAGGGCCTAAGGCTCAGATACATCCTCTGATTTTCTGCACTCCACATCTTCTTCCACCTCCACTTCTCTTCCAGTCGCCTGCACTCTGGCTACGGCCACGACAGAGCTACGCTAGCCACAGTGGCTATCACACCCAGCAGTGTCTGACTAAGACCCTGGCATGCACTGGCCGGCTCCAGCCCCAGTGACTGAAGCACGCAGCAGTGAGGAGGCAGGCAGGATGTAATCTCCACGAGCTGTTGATACAGGGAAACACACAGGGTTTGGGTCAAAGGGATTAAAATGGTGGAGGTGCTGGTTGTAAGAAGGAGAGGGGCTGTGAAATAGTGGTGGGAGCAGCGGGCGAGCCACCCCACAACAGAGAGGAGTGGGAGATTACAGGGAAAATGGCGCAAGGGGGATTCCTGTGGAAGAGGGGAAGACGTGACTCTAAATGGCATTGGAACATAGCATTAGCAGACTCTATTCAACAGTATGCAGGCTTAGTGAGCTCAGGGCATCAGGAGAGGTGGTCATGTTTTCTGGGCTGGTCAGGTGATGCTCGGTTTCCATAGGTGACAGGTGTAAGATAGATGGAGAGGAGGGGGAGGAAGGATGGGATCTGAACAGCTCCACTTGAAGACTTCTCTGCTACACCCTCACCTCTTTGTGACTGTCTCAATATTGTCAATGCCAGAAAGAAAAAAACAAATCCAATCTTAGACAAAGGAGGCCAACTCTGTAGGGTAACATCAAGCTAGGAGGTTCTAACAGAGCCCTTCATGCTTATGCAAACCTCACATGGTTGGGATAGAGTTCCATCAACAAAACATGTCACCTCCCTGTGAAAAAAAGGGGCCCAGATACGAGACTGAAACCTATCTCACACGGACCAAAATACTGTACTCACAGCTTCCATTTCACAGTCTGTGGGAGAGCGGGGTTCAAAAATCTTACATCAAAATTTTTTTTTTCAATCCAGCTATCCAAGGGGCTCAGATTCCAGTTACATTTCACATTGAATAGACTTGTGTTTCCAGCAGTCTAGCCCCTCTTCTAGTATGCTGGCTAGTGGAGCGATGACAGATTGGTTTCCACTCACTGCACGGGGGAGCACAATGGAGTGGCTTTGACAGAGTTAAGAGAAACAGTGCATCAGTGCACCCCCCCACCCCCCAATCTCTCCTTTTCCTCACACACACACACACACACACACACACTTCTCTCTTTCTCTCTCTCCTTCTCCCCTGGGGCTTAGAGAATGGATGGCCCTGTCTGACCCACGACACTGATGTCTAGTCCTCTACACTACTGTACCTACAGCACGCCTGTCTGCTCGTACACCGCTCTGTTCACTTTCATTCTCTCTCTCTCTCTCTCTCTCTCTCTCTCTCTCTCTCTCTCTCTCTCTCTCTCTCCTCCTCACACACATGCACACACAATATGCACACACACTGGAAGAGGGGCACCCATCTCTGTCACTCAGCGCCGACAGGCAGAGGTCAGCAGAGCTCAAGCACTAAAGCAACGTATCGAGCTCACAAGCAGCCAATATCGCTGTCATGAGGACAGACACAAGGCTTAACAAACTT
This sequence comes from Pleuronectes platessa, assembly GCF_947347685.1. NCBI lineage: Eukaryota > Metazoa > Chordata > Actinopteri > Pleuronectiformes > Pleuronectidae > Pleuronectes > Pleuronectes platessa. The sequence goes on along the minus strand of NC_070635.1, from coordinate 25,560,506 downwards.
AACAATGTAAAACTAGTGTCTTGAGGTGGCAAAGTAACATTTACTTTATCACTGTCCTAAAGTATTACATTTCATTCATCAGTACTTTATTTAAACAGATTTATTATCTGGTACTTTCCTCTTTTACTTCACTAAATATACCAACAAATATCTGTACTTTCTACTTCTCTACATTTTTACAATGCATTCAGTGACATGTTCAGATTGTTTTTTTTAAACATTTTTAAAAGTAATCAGTAATGACAGGGGAGTTGATTCACTGGTCCAATCAGAGTGGGCAGGAAACATGAGAACCCGCCTCCTGCAGCAGTACCATCCCTGGTGAAGAAGAAACAACCTGAAATGTTGTCCATTGCCAATGTGAGGTGACCCATGCAGGAAGTAGTTTGTCCTACATGTAGTGTAATAAAAAACAATGGTGTTGTATGTTTTCATCACATTAGGCAATAAACATTTTGTCATTTTTACTCTCACCTAACTAAGTATTCTAGTTGCCTGTGAGGGTGGTTGTGGTTTTTTGAAGCAAAATTGTCTCTACATCAATTCCATTATCTCAGCTCAGGGTAACTGACAGAACAGATTTAGTACCGCACTCTCTTTTTCTTAAGTTTAAAACCTGGACACTTCACTGCCCAGTACACAGTATTGTGTAAGGTAACATGAGGCCAGGACACCTCTGCCTTTACTGAATTAATGAAAGTGAAAACAGAAACACTGGTTGTAATAATGATATTGACACAACATTTAACTTGGATCAGATGTGAGCAACAATGTAAGCGACACATCCTTCATAGGCATATACTGTAAACTTAGTGCTTCTTAGTAAAGTTAGAAGAAGAATCAATGTCATGGAATCAATTGTATGAGTCTGCACCCAATCTTCCACATCTGCCAATTCCCTTGCAGTTAGTTTCGTTCACAAGCTCGTGCTGCGACAGTCTCAATCCAATCCTGCTTTTGACTTCTCTCACATCCAAATCGGTCGTATTGAACCTAACTGGACTATCATAAAACAACCTTGATTTCAGCTATTCAAGATTATCTCCACATGATTTCAACGCAAGATTATGATACAGGATTATTCAGCTCAGCCCACCTCACATTTTCAAATTGCTGCAACTTCACCTTTTAAGCTCATTGCTGAACCCACCTTGTTCATCCCCGTGTCCTTACCCATGGCATTGGACTTTAAGAGGGGTAGAATGGCTAAGATCCCTTGACCAGATTGCATGATAAAACAACCCACAGATAAGACACTGGTGCTAGAGGTGGATGTTCCTCCTATGCGTTCCAATGAGAAAAGAAAAAGTGTGATATCACACTGATACGGCGCTCTAAAGACTATAGGGCTGTGGGTTTTTCTTTCCATCCTGGTGGATGTACAATCAATAAAATGGATTAGCTGCAAACGTATGTATAAAGGTTATCGCCGAGCTCTCCTGCATGAACACAGTGGCGACCCCACAAAACAATTTTCCAATGTGTCGAGCTATTTCTTCAGAGAAAATCTGATTATGTTTTGCCCAACCTAAAAATTGATTTGCAGGGGTAAACATTATCAAAGGAAAAAATGGAACCTGCGCAATCAGACCCTATATGACATGAATTGTTCTAACTCTATTCTCTAAGCTGGTGGTATCATCGTAACAGTGTTGTGTGTTTTCTTTTACAGGTGCATCAGTGTTTCTCTTCTTCTGTCATGTTCTTTTTCCCCCTCTTCTCTGTGAGCTTTTTTTTACCAGTCAGTATGATCATCTCCTTTCTCCCTCAGTGCATCACAGTTTCACCTGGACTCACTTTCACTTGTTTAGTTCCACTCTCTGCAGAGTCCTGTGTCAACCCTCAGAGAGACTTTAACCGTGTGGTTTTCCATCACGCTGAGTGACGATCTAAACACCCCTCCACCCCAGTGATTCCTCTATCTCTATCTCTCCATCTATTTTCACTCACTCTCTCCCTCACACACACACTGTGCCCCCCCAAGCCTGATAAAAAGGCACCCCCCCTCCAAAAAAATAACTGTGTGCGGATGTGTAGAAAGGCCCCTCTCTCCAGCTCTCAGCTTTTGTCTCCGATTACCCCCCCCCACACACACTCACACACATACACACACACACCAACACCCACGCACGACCTCTTATATCCTCTCCGTCCACACACTCATGCACTCACACACATTTCTTCTCAACCTGCTCCTGAATCTTGTGTGTGCTTGTGTGTGTGTGTGTGTGTGTGTGTGTGTGTGTGTGTGTGTGTGTGTGTATGAGTGTGTGGCGGGGGTGTTGTAGGGGGGTTCGACTCTGACCAATGGCATCCAACAGCAGAGCTTTATCCCGAAGCACACTGACAATGCTTTTCACACCTACTTACCACAGCAGAGATGGGGGCGGTGGGCTGGATCATACCCAGGCCTAAAAGCAGGCTAAGGGTTTTTAGAAGACACACACAGAATGGACTCTTTAATTACTGACTCAAGATCCTGCAGTAGATTAAAAAACCTCGCGGAGGCTTATTTTCATATCCGCAGAATTTTTCAATGAATATAAAAATGGTCATTGATTATGCCGTTACGGGAGGGAAGCTAAGAAGGGAAATATAAAGTACATATAATCACATTAACTTGCAGTGATTAATGTAATAAAATGTGATCTTTTTTCCCCATCTGTATTGAACACATTCAATACTGAGGGGACATGCTCCAAATATTAAGAAGCCGCTCCTAAAAATCCACTTAACCGGTTCTGTGTGAAAAGACATCTGAGAGAGCGGTGCAGACAACTCATATAACATGCTTATACAGTGTAGATAGAGCGGGTGCATGTGCATGGATGGAAAAGTGAGAAAAATAATAAAAAAAAACGACTCGGATGTGCCTCTGCAGCCTGTGCACGTGCAGCATTTCAAGTCCAAGCAACTGTATGGTCCTCGCCTATCAGACTTACTTCCAGCCGTCCTGCATGATCAATACCGAAGCATTTCTCATTATTGATTTTACCATTATAGAGAAGTTAAATCTGCAACACGCTCTCATGTAGAATCCTGTGGAGATGGAGATGGAGAGAAGAAGCTTCCTCTTCACTCGCTGTTTTTGCCCCCCTTTTTTTTCTTTTTTTTTTAAAATGTGGTGCTTAAAGCAAGCTCAGTGTAGTCCAGGTACTTCACTCAGATGATTATAATGCCACGAGGGTGCAATACATCACTCTTATTAGGCACACTGGAGCACAATGGTATCATAATTAATGGTCGCAGCAGGATTGAACGCTGCCCTGACATGGAAAAGTGGGCCTACTTAAGCTCTACAAGGCATTTAAATATGCAGAGTGAATGGCACAACCCAAACCCTCCTGCTCTAAGGACAGCCCACGCTCATTAGCCTGACACCCTCCGTGGCATTGATACAAGGACGACGGGCTATACTTTCACACACACAGACACACATACACACATATAACACAAATCACAAGCACATACGCAAAAAAAAAAAACTGCATCCAGACCACAGCTAAAAGAGGTGACATGAAAAGAACGGTCTTGTCCCTCATCAGTGCCCATCACTTCTTTTACATTTTCTCTCTGTATTGTTGTTTTTGTCCCAAGGCTTAGTCTACACACAATGCAGATGGACATATGTGTGTCAGCAGCCATTATGCGAATTTTCGGTAATGGCGTGTTGGTCTGTGTGTGTGTGTGTGTCTGTGTGTGCGTGTGTGTGTGCGTGTGTGTGTGCTGGCAGTTAATATGGGTGCTGTGGCAGAGTGTGGTATCTGGTGCCTGTGCTATACTGTCTCGCAGGGGGAAACTGCTGTGGCTGTGCGTCGGGAGAACAATGCACATAAAAGGCTGTCGTAGGAAGCGTCTGGAGCTGACGTCTTTTACGTGGCTCTGAATGGAGCAGCGGCAAAGTGTGTGTGTGTTTGTGTGTGTGTGTGTGTGTGTGTCTGTGTGCATGTCGTTTATATGCTTACAAGTGAGACTGAACGGAAAAAAGCGAAACACCCCCTTGAATATGTTTGTAGAGAGAAACAGAAGAAAATAATGTGTGTTCCCGACTTAGTCATGTGTGCTGAAATGCGTGCGCCTGCATGTGCATGAATGCCGCCTAAACAAACGCGTGGGATTGTTAAGTCCTCTCAGATCGCCGTATGATTTGGATTTTGCTGTCCTTAACCCACCACACACCCCTCCCCCTCCCCCTCCTCTCCATAAAGCCAGCTTTACAACTTCTTCTCAATTGCTAATAGGGAAGCTTCAGCTAAAAGACATGCTTTCTCAACAGCTGCCAAATGCCTAAACCAGCCTCTCCTCTCCACCCTGACCGTGCTGAGTTATCGCGTGGCTCAGTGCAATCAATTATTGTTGCAGTGGAATCATTAATAATTTCCTAATGAAAATGATTCTGTTGATCTCTGTTGTCTTTTAATTAAACATAATTAGTCGGCTGCTCAGAGCTGTGGCGGGGACTCCTTTAGGGTACAATTTTGTTTTAATACACTGATAATGAAATTTTTACATTGTGTCAGTTGTTTAGTTATTATTCAGTCACACTATTTCGCTATGTTCCCAGATAACAGATAATAACCCTCGCACCTCCTATTCGCCGCAGTCAGTTTAAAAAAAGGAGGGTTGAAATGAACAATTACATTTTTGAACAGTAAGAGTCCTTTCCCTTTCGTCGTTTCATGCTGCCACTGAGCACTGAAGGAAGGACGGCAGTTTTAAGATTCATTTATGATGAGAAAACAAAACAAAAAACAACCTCATAATGTCTCAGTACAGTGAGTGTCTGGTTTTATAAAAAAAAAAAAAATGGTCAAATATATACTACATCTGTCTAGACACTAGTTCATCCTATGCCTCAGAGGTCTACAGCTATGGAGCAGTGGAAAGAGCAAATGATGGCAGAAAAAAGGATCTGATTGTGAGGATTTAGAGAATATGAAATAATACAAAGACACAGAGAGTTAGCTAATTCTGCACTGTCTGGGCTTATGTAAAACGGCCTAGTTACATTGGTCAATTTCTCCACTAACAATGGGCTAAGTTGCTCTGGAGACTTATTGGACATGCTGTATCTGAATGTGGTCTGGCCTAAGAGGCTTACAGTTGAAAGTTTAGGTGACCTCTGAATAATGCCACATAATGTGGTCACACTGAGTGTCTATAGTTTCACTGGGCTTCGATATCAGGTAACAATAAGGGACTAACAATGGGGCTCAAATTGAGAATGAATTGAGTCATATATTTTGCTATAGGTCTAAAAAAATGAATTGAACTACTACGTTTTAAAAACCAAATAATTACAATGGGTGACATTCCTTCATGGCACTGAACATGGGAACTGTACTTTATTTTCTTAGGACCAGGTACACTGTTTTACACTGGATTCTTCCACAAAAGGAAAAATAGAGACTAACATCTGCCTTAACACAGTTTGACTACAATGTACCTAAACAACCCAAGTATTAGTCCTCACCCTCAGATACACACACAAAGAAACATCTCCTGAAATAGGGAGTCATCATCGTCATGGTTACAATAATAGAAATGAGGTCAAAATTAGTGGTAGTGTGTAGCAATGTTGAGGAAAAGATTTGTGTTAAAATAAGTACTAAATTAAGGTTTAATGGCCCTTTGTTGACATGGTTACAGTAATGAATGTGGTACGGTTTGGGCTAAAAGAAACAATGTTGGCAGTCTCTAACACAAAACAGACTGCAGACTCTTGTGTGGAACTTTTCTTTTTTGTCAAATCCATCCACCCACCATCGTCCTAACACGTCCTCGCCACACTACGTCACCTGACTTCCTCCTTTGCTCCCATCATAATTGCTACAACCGTTAGACGAGACGTAACAATCAAACCTAACTCTGGATCGTTATAAGCTGCTGGCACAGGCGACCCATAGTTTTTGTTTTTTTACATGACCACTGTCCCCACTACAACAGTTGCTACAATCCTCCCAATCAGGCAAGTTTTCTGTGTCTGAACTTGGTCTCAGCTGGGAACATATTCAACCAGGAGATGTGATATGAAAGAATCAAAATGGGGCTCAGTTTCTCTCGGTGTTGAATCTCTCCTACTCTCCAGCTGTATTGTTTATCAATCTGTTGTTTATCTGTGGAGAAAACTCTCCACTGGTTTCTGTCTCTCTATGTCCCTGTCTGTCATTCTCTCTCTGCCTCTCTCCCCCCCGCTCCCCTGCATTACTGTAACATATAATTACTCTGCAGACTTGCTGCCTGTTTCTATAACTTCAGCGCTTCAAAGAAACTGTCGGAGTGTGGAGGAGAGCATTGTGGGAGTTCCAGGTGGATTTCTCGATAATGAGTTAGCGCAGTGGTAGAGTTGAGAGTTTTAGTAATGGCTGGCTGCTAAGACTCTTCCTGGGAGTTTAATGTAAAACAAACAGGGCCATGCTGACAGCCTGGGAAAAACAGATATTGCAAATTTCCTGCTTCCACTTCAGGGCTCTTGCTGCCACTCATTTTAAGAAAAGAAATTCAAAGAAGAATTTGTATTCATGAAATGACTCTGAAATGTGAATCATAATTTGAGACATTTAAGTGCCTCGAACATTACTCGTGCTCTTTGTATTCTCATTTTTTTAACGTTCCTGTCTTTCTGCTCATCGGGATGAAATGATAAAGACAGGAAAATAGAATACAAGTTGTCAGGGAAACATAGTTTTGCTGGCATTATTATTATTAGAATTAAAGGATCCAAACATGAGGCAAAAAAAGTCTATACTTGACACTACAGTTAGCCTGTCTAGGTGCTGATGTCCAAGGGCACCCCGCGGGGGACCGGACTACACCATCCTGCTGCTTGTTACACATTGCCTCTGCATGTATTATACATAACACACTGCAGGAATACAACTCTCCGGGGAATTATTTAGCTGAATCCTGTCCTCTCTCCCACAGCACACATTTCCCCGACTTCCTGAATGACAAGTTTCGGGGAGAGAGGATGAGCACTTGTGAAAAATATGAGGCAGAAATCCTAGTACATAACGCCCAACAGCTAAGGCCACTCAAACCAATCACCAGTCTTTACTTAAAGATATACTCCCCCATAGATTCACACTGGCAAGCATCCAGAGTAAACTGCTACTATCTTTTCAGGCAGCCATAAAGAAAGCCGAGACCACTGAAACGTGAGCCAAAGCATACTCTGCAAGCATACTGTGTATTGAGATATTCGCTGTTTTCCATAAGTAACGCATCTCAGGGAGCAATGAAGCAGCCAACAGAGGCGAAACAGTACAGTAGTGAAGATATAAACAATCTGGGCCTCAGCTTTCAAGGTGGGAAGAAAGTTCCCTGTTGGAACGAGGACCCTTTTTCCCGTTAGTCCACGCTGGTGTCGACACGATAAACACACTCTCAGAGCTGCTTCAGAAACCGCAGCGGAAAAAGACCAAACTCAATATTGAATTTGACAAAGATTTGATATTTTCAGCACGCGGACATTCAATTTCAATGTCACCTCCAGAGGGTGCATACACACACACACACACACGCAGATTGGAATATTTAACAGAGGGCGATGAAGAAGAATGTGCAGCCTAAATCGAGTCGAGACGCAAGAGTTAAACGGCTGAATGGCATCAAACACTTCGCCACTTTCCGAACTAAGTCCAAGTCCACCTAAAAAAAGAAAAAAACGACGCTAGGAGCAAAATGTTGAACTATTTTGGTTGGAGAGCTTGGAAAAAATGGACACCCAACAAATTTATCCAAAGCTCTGTGGCAAAGTTGCTACAAAGCTGTTTGAGTCAAGTATGGGCTTACACAGCATGAATATTTCTCTACCTCTTGGAGTCATAGTAGTGCTAAGTTTTCAAAATTGTGACATTATTAAAAGAAATCAATAATTCCCAAACTAAACATGGTAAAGCTTTTAGAATAATGAAATGCTGTCTGTCTATTTGATACTGTTGTTTTCAGCTCAGTGATCATCTCACAGCTACTATGAAGTGACAAGATAATTTACGTCTACTCTAAGATTTAAATTAATTCTTTGTATTCAACGTCCCCCTCTGTTATCATGTTTCATCAGTTGGCAAGTGTGTGCTGCTGCTTGCGGAGGATTTAGAGAAAAGAATTGATGCAGTACAGCACAGAGCAACTCTCACAAGGGAACAGCTAGAGATGTTATTGTGTTTAATTTAATAAGGTCAAAGTAGAAGTGACAAACAAAGCAAATGGCAGTGGTACACAGCTGAGGTGATGCTGCTGCATGTGATGTTATCTCTGCACACGCATGAGTGAAATTCTCCAGACGTTACAAAAAAAAGAGAGAAATCCTGTTATTGCCCTTTTTTTTGTCTCATACAGTCAGTTGCCGAGCAAAAAGATTAGAAGATTTTAAAGAAGTGCATAATCTTCTTTAACAGCTTATCAAAACTTTAATGATTTGGTGATAAAGAGCACAAAGTTAAGTAGCCGGTTAAGAGGATAACTCCCCAGTGCAGCCTAGTGATTAGTAGATGAGAATTGGGAGACCGAAAATCCGGGTTGCAAATCCCACTCCTGCCACTTATACACTTTGAGGGAGAGGAAGCTCCATTTCAGCTTTGGGGGTATTGTCACGGGGTAATCATTTTTGAAAAGTGATAAATGGAGCTCCCTTTCCCTCACTCTTTGGAATCCAAAACACATCTTTATTTACGTATTTATTTTTGCTCTGTCTCCCTGGTTAACACCCGTCAAGACCCAATTATAGGCTGTAGAAGTCTGGTGCTTTCATCAGAAGTGAAGCTATACTGGCTGCAGTGTCAGGGCTGTACACAGTTTAAGCCCCCCCCCCCCATTCAACGTGCAACAAAGTGAGCTCTACACATCCATGTTAGGCTGTTTTAATGAGGGTCTCCTCTGGACATAATGCAGCAGATTGAGGAATTTATCGAAATGTCCGTGGGTTATTTGTGTTTTTGCCACTTTTAGGGTCAATTCTGAATAAACAACATGGATTCCATGACACATATCCCCCCTACATATTTACATAAATCCATTTCTAGTGGGGCTTGTATGAATATCTGATTTATTAAAGATATACAGCTAAAGCTTTGCAGAATTAGTGAGAGAACAAATGAAGCAAAATGGCAAACCCATCTCCACTCGTGCTTTGCCTGCTATCTACTCTGAGATAGGGATTCACTTAATATAAAAGAGGGAAAAAAATGGGGGCATTAATTACCTGTGAAATCAAAAGACCATTAACTCTGTGTGTCAAGTGATGTTTCTCAGTTCCTAATCAGAGTTATAGCGATATAAATTACTCTTTGGATGAGAAAAACAGATATGGTGTGAGAGCTGTGTGCACGTATGTCTTTTTGTGCGTCCTTGCAGCTGTGCACTCACAATTGTTTTGTGTGTGTTTGTGACTTTGAGAAGCAAGGAGAGCGGGAAAGAGAAGAGAAAAAGTAGGAGAGAAGGAGAGAGAAAGGGAGGGAGGGAGGAGAGAGGCAAAGAGAGAGAGAGACAGGCGCGAGAGGAGGGGATGGAGAATTGTCAGTGTCTTTGCAGCGGTGCCGTGGTGTGTTGCGCTGCGGAGAGATAACAGGATGCCGGCGCTGCTTGCTTACCTTTGCTGTACACCACACAGTTGTTTTTGTTGTCTTCCGCTCCCTGCCAAGTCACATCCAGCAGCCACCTGGGGCCGGCGCTCAGCACCACCGGGACCGTGCTCTTCGTCTTCTGGACAGGAACAGATAACAAATACTAATCATTTGCTTATTTAGCTGATTAAAGAAACATTAATAACCACTGAGCTGTGCTCCACCGCTGCTCTGAATGGCCATAAACAGACAATTTCACAAACTATGAAGCACGTAACTTAAGTCCACCCAATCCCCCTTTTTTGCAATGCTGAGAAGATTTGGGGCAGGTTGTGTGCATGTGTGTGTGTGTGATCTGCAGCCGTAGTTGGAGTGGTGACAAATCGGTGCGAGAGCCTGCATTGTATAAAAAAAGAAGGAATTCTCATGCAGGATTGAACCCAATGATTCAGCCTCAGATCTTTTGGTTTAACACGAACATCTCAGGTGTCTGGGAATTATTTACAAAAAAAAGGAAAAAGGCTGGTGACTCTCCGAGAAGAGGAAGCAAGTGTTCTGCAGTGAACTTTGGGCACATTGTGCTTCGCTATCACTGTGATCTCACTATTTCCTGAAACATGCAGCGAAGAATTTAAAGAATCAGTATCCATTTCAAAGGGCGATTGAGGTTAGCGTTTTTATAATATGCTGGAAAATTATTCTGAATGTGTAAGGTCATTTTTCTTCCTGGTCAGAGGTCAAAAGTGGAGTTCTAGTTCTCAGAAAGGAAAAAAATAAAACAGAGTACACCATCCACCATAATAGATTCACATGCGGCACTGTCACCGGATTCACTAGCTCTATTTATACTCGTATGATTTGTTCTATTTTATTTCATTTTGTTGCTCTTTTTCTTTTTACGTCTTTCAAAATGTTGTGTTGATGGTGTTGTGTGTGTTTTTTTAATATGAGTGGGGTTGGGGGTGGGGGATATTGGTAGCAACATCTCAGGCAGCTGGGTACAGTAGGCTTTTACTCAAAGGCAAAATGTCAGTATTTCAAGGCCATTACTTGTGAACCCCGGGGCCCTCCTTCATTAGGATGTTACAGAAATAGTTTAGCAAAGAGAAAATGGGTTGGGGTGCAATCTCGACACTTCATTTCTTTTTCCATCTGAGGCAGGCGGCGACAGGACACTGTCCATCTGCCTAATGCAACAGAAAAACACTAGTCCTCTCCCGTGCTTTTCACTTATTTCTTCCCCGCAAAAGGCAACAACCTTCAAGGATAAATGCAAATGTCACTTGAGCATGTTAAAGGTCTGAATTGGCACAGATATGCACAAGAGATGAGCACTGTGCTCCGGCAGTGCGCCTGCATGCCCCCTCCTCCTCCTCCTCCTCCTCCTTCTCCACCTCCACCACTCGCCCATTTCTCTTTCCATGAACTCTATCTAGTCGGAGGCTGGAGGACATACAGCTTTTTTAGAGAGAGAATTATTCACCAGCACCGAATACATCTCAAAGAGACGATAAGATCGGTTTGGATTTTGTCTGCAAAATTAGGAAGACAAATGCACACGCTAAAAAAAGGCAGTTTTCTAAATAGTGCTCATATGTATAGCTCTGCACATTGGCAAACTACAGTGCCAAACTGATCAAACACAGACAGTAAATTGTGTCTATTGATATTCGTATTCCTTCTTCTGGCATCTTCTTATCCCGTCCTGGCAGCAGATGAGAGAGGACCTCTGTAATTTAAGCCATCCGCGATTTCACATTTCAAATTAGCCTCACAATAAAGTCTTCTATCTGGCTAACCTGAAAATCTCACACCCCTGTCAAAGGAGCAGAGCAGACCGGCCGATTGTTGCTACGGCGACTATCTGAAATGGGAATCAGATTAACCCTTTCTTAGATCTCCAGACTGGAGCCATCTCTTATTCAGCAGCGAAAGGCCCCTCCGCCGTCCCTCTGAGACTCTGGGAATTCATGATATTCCAGCTGCTCTCAATGTAGCCAACAGGGACAAAATTCCACATTAACCAGACACCTTCCCACTGTTACAAATCTGAAGAAATAATCTCACTAATCACACATGTTCCTTTAGTTATCATTTTAAGTTAGAAATTCGGATGATGGCTATATAGTCTATTATTTTGATTTGACTGTCAATTGTTTCTTTCTGTTTTCTTTTCTTTCCTTTTCTTTTGCCCGCTGGAAACTGAGCAGCAACAACCCGTGGCAGCCTCGGAGCAAATTTACATAACGCATCTATAGTGACAATGGTGGCCAATGTTATCTGCGAGCATGCTGCATGTAGCAGCCGTCACAAAGACAAAGACATGCAGGGGAGCGACTGCACACACAACATATTAAGGATTAAGACGGAGTGGCGTCACTGCGTGGAGGAGGTCTGCAAATGCAAATGAAAACATTTGTACAACCGGATCAGCTGGTCTGAGTGTCCGAGGCCAGAAGAAATGCAGATTGACAGCCAGAAAATTACAATTTCCCTGCAGCGCGGGAGTATATGATGAAATGCTTTTATGGAAACAAACTCACTTTTCTCCTCAATACATAACAGCTCTTCCCTGTCCAAAGCTACAATCTGAGTGGAGTCTGTAAAATATGCTGACCCACAATGGATACATTAATGTCAGTTGCATAAAATCTAAAAAAGAACTAAAAATAAACAAAACGAAAATGATGCATTTTTCTGTTTACAAATTTTGAATGAAATATCCATGATGTCAAAAATGCAAAAAAAACTGTATATAATATTATTTTCAGAGTTACATTTATTGTTTAATCATTGTATATATTTGTAATAGATAATAGATAATAGTACACAAGTAAATTGTATACATATATATGTGACATTTTTTTTCATAGAGATACAGTGTTTAATATCAGTTTACAGTCTATTATCACTGTCAGAGCCTGTAAAATCCCCTCTGGCCTGCGTCTCTGTGTAGTGTGTTATGGTTTATCCACCCACTGCCTTCACTCCAGTGGTTTCAATACTCTCTCCGTAATTTTTTTTTCCTGAGCTCTGTTAACGTTCCTCGTGTAAGAGATACAGCGACCAAAACAGTGTAGTCAGCGAGGAAGTGATTACAAACTGATGCTCCAAATTCGCTATAAAATGAAAATCAATATTTCCACAAGTTGCTGCAACATAAAAGATAACCTTCATTGATTTTTCTAGACTTAGGCCTCTGTGATAAAATCTAATATAAATTTTCAGCCACACGGATTTGGATCAGAGCGGAGCAGGGGCTGAACGATAAGTTCCGTGCACATCTCTCAGACTCAAATTTTTTCCCCTTCCCCTTCTCCCTCTTCCAAGGCAGGGCTGTTCTATTTGTGATTGGCCCTGTGTGAGCAAAAGCTTCTATCAGGAATCTGTTCTAATTTTTATTACTGAGAAGCTAAAGCCTGTTCCAGATAATTTGGAAATTTCAGGGGAATTGTGATAGAGCTGATGGCACAGCCGGACTGGCTCCAGAAAGGAGCTAACCTGTAATAGCCTCTGTGGCTGCGCTGATTAAATGTTGCCATAGATGAAAGACCTGCCATCACCGCAATAAATTAACCAATCACACAAATCCCAAGTCGCTGCTAATCCCTCCTTGATACCATGATCCTCTGATCAGCTGAAGGAGGTGAAGAAGAAAGTGGCTTGTGACACTCAGCCTTCTTCTAACTCCCTGCTTCCCTGTGTAAACAACAAGCTAATGATATCACCGCTGACCATTTCACATCCACTGGCTACTCTTAACCCGCTTCATGGTCAGGGCAGGTGAAATCAATACAAACCTGGGTGAGAATGATTATTTTCCTCATCGCAACACTTTTTTTTCTTCCCCCCTCCCTCCGCCAAGGTCACTGACTGGCACTGTATCTTGTCTTGATCCCACAGCTGCGGGATTTAGACAACTGAGAGATCAGAACCACTCTGTCTGAATATCTCAAGACATTCACTGGCTTTATATCCTGCTTTCAACACCCACTCGCTATGGAGTAGTGCCATTTTGAAACAAAAACACCAGTTGAAATATTTCAGTGGATAATAGTATACACATATATTTTTAAATATTGTCTTTCTTTCTTCAATAAACAACTACTTTTTTCTCTTGACTTATTAAGTATTTTTTTTAACCCTACATTACATTTAACCTTGCGTTAACGTGCTGCAGCGATATAACCATTTTAAAGTGTCGCATTCTGTTCAGACAACACCAGCAGGAGTATAAATATAACCAAGCTTATGGTTATGGGTTATGTCAAGTTTATATGTTCTCTGTTTCTAACATGGGAGTGAGGATAAAGGATTTGTACCTGTTTTACCAGTCAGTTTACAGCAGACAGCACACTCACACCTTGATAACGTCCATTGCAATTAGTTGTTCACTGCGATGAAACAAATTGCATGTGGTCAACTGGAAATTTCATTAAGGGAGATTTTCCTCCAGCTCTCGTTATCGCTCTGCGTATTAATATTTTCTTAGCCTCAAGGATGGCTGAGTTGCAAGGGTCTTTTTTTGTTGAATAAAATGGCCAAAGCCAAGCTCACCGTCTGTGTTCTCCCTCTACTATATCCACGCGGAGGGAAACTGTGTATGTGCTTAGTTAGGAGCTGCATATTTTTCATTGTGCCCTGAAATAACACTCTGTGTCAACATCCTACATAAAGTGGGAAATACCTCCATTTCTCAAGTCTGCTTTTGTGTCATTTTCTCCTCTTCTACATAGCCACGGTAACATCTGCTGAAATGAAAAGATACCTACATACTGCTTTCATTCCTTCTTCACCCCCCCTATCTCCTTCTCTCTGAGGCTATAGCATCTGCTATTGGGAGACTAAATAACAGAAATATGCAGGAATTGCACACTAATTCCCTTTAGAGATAGATCTTGGCTGGTGCTCTGTCATAAATCAGAGAATTTCGATATGAAATGAGGCAAGCTGCTCTAATCATTTCTGCATTTCAAATTGGATCACTGGCTCAATCGCTTGGCTTTTAAACTGCTTGCCTAAGAGCAAATGTGAGGTGGGAGATAATTCAGCTGAAATCTCTGCCTGCTCTGTGCGGCGGTTAGTTTACTGCTTGAGTGCAAGAGAATGCTTTTTTTTCTTCTTCCCTTAGCCCATCTTTCTCTTTTCAACTTTGTTAAATTGACTTTTCATTTTAAAATCGATTAAAATGAGAGAGAGAGTCACTGCTGTTCCCGGAATCTTTAAAGGGACACCCATCACTGTGCGCATGTCCCTTTATTTGGCTGCTGCTATCATGGCGGCGCTATGGGGAATAAATATTTTCTCATTTAAATCACCTTTTATCCTGCTGACTGGACTGTACGCATCAAAGTTCATGTGCTGCATTAGCTATTGCTTATTTCACTCCATTTAAAAGCTCGCAGTGGCTGTATTCATGTTGACTATGGGTGGTATTGCATGATTACTGTATGTTCAGTGACTTTTCTAAGACATAAAAGATTGGTAATAGGGCAGATTAATCATTGACTGCTCTGGGTTTTGATTAAGGGAAAATGTAGAATTATCAGTAGAATATTTTGTAATATTTTTAAGCATAATAAATAATATAAAAAAATAGCATATGCTTCTTTCTAAATCAGGGAGAAGAGGAGTGTAGAATATAGATTTATAGGAAGAGGAGACTCAATCAAACCTTCAAAACCTTCAGGCACACTGAGGTGCTCCAACTCTAAAGCCAAACAGTTTAGTGTAAGCTGTTACCTGCCCTGAAGACAAGCAACCCCCTTTCTCCACCCCTGCCTTCCTTCCTTTCCTTTCTTTTTCTTCCTTCCTCTCCTGTCCTTTACATTATTTTTTTGTACCTTTTATTTCCTTTCCTTTTTCATTTCCTAGCCTTATCTCACCACTTCTGTCCTTCCTTTTTCGTTTCCTTCGTTTTACCTCCCCCCTCTCATCTTCTCTATGCCATCTCTCCTTTCCTTTTATATTTATACATCACCTGCACCATTCTCTACTCATCCAGGAGGAACTTTTATTTGAATCGTCTTTATTTCCAGCCATCTCTAGCCCTTCAGCGTCAAATTACAATGTCGCCAACTGTCTTTGTAGTGGAGGGTGTTAAATTCAGTGCCGTAACTCTGGAATGTGTATGTCCTGAGATTCATTTAAAGTTGTAAACAAGAGAAGGTTGACTTTGTAATGTGTGTGCTCCAGGACTTAATCACGTCTTGGCGGTAGAGTCATGTACTTTTTGTGTTTGGCTTTGGTCAGAGGACAGAACAGTCCTGTCGCTTCACTGCTCACCATTTGAATTATTCGAAATTTCCCATTTGAATTCAATTGGGGAAGGACTTGTTTGATCTTTTGCATGTAAGTTGGGGCTGACTCCCGGAGCAGCGAGAAGCTCTGCAAGGGAACATAATAGGGAACCTGGAGCCGGTAATGTTCACCTGTATGGATATTACCATGGCCCCTGGGGGTCACGGCGGCAGGTGGCGTATTCTCTGGACAGAACTACTCTTTCTCTGTTGGGAATAAACATGCGGATGGGGGGATTTTTTTCAAAGAGGAAGAAAAAGGAAGTCAGGAGTCAATCAGTCAATGGGGTCACAACAAATTCCTGCTCTCATAGCCACACATGGAAGACTTGGATCAGTCACAGGCAGCGAATAAAGACAACAATAAAATAGAAGGCATGATGCTTGAATAAAGCCCCTGACTTTAGATAAACCTCAGTGCTCCTTAGGTATTGGATTTTAATATTCTTTGAACTCTCCTCTCTTCTCCGGCGGAGTTATAAATTGTGTGCTATATAATGTATTTGATTTTGAATTTCAGGGGACCCTCTCAGTTAGTGCAGCCAATCGCGGCTCGTAATAATTAAAAGAAAACCCAAGCTCTTTCCAAATCAGTGTTATTATAAACATGATGGAAAGTATAATTAATTAAAAGAAACACTCGAGGCAAAGAACAGGCAGAAATACATGAAACGCATCTCAGACGTAACTTTGTGCTAATGATGAACAAACTGAACAAAGGTATGTGTGTTTTGCATACCACCTGATCGACTACATTATTCTGCAGTGCTCCATAATTTGATCTCTGAGTGCACTTCTGAGAAATGGGGTCTCACTAAATCCACCGTCAAAGACCAACAATATTTACACCAAGTTAAGTAAATAAGATAAAGATGGTGAACTTGCCCCTCGCTAAATGCATTAGACGTGAACTCTCTTATCTCAGTCACAGCACATGCACTGTTAAAAGATGGGTTTCCCGAGCTGGAAGTGGTCTTTGTTACCCAATTAGTTTGCTGACGACCCCGTGGTATAATATTCCTGCTTCGACAGCTTCATACACATCCATCTAATGAGGCGCTGCTGGACCACCACGGAGTGAATGGACACTGTCCAGACCTTCATCTCCTCCAGCACCTATCAGCTTTCTTATCTTCAATTCTAACCCTTTTTTTGGGGTTCAGAAGGCTTCTATTTTTCTGCCTGGTTTGTTCATTCTTCCAGAGTCATATAAACAGGGGTTTTGTCTTTTGGAGGCCGAGAGCCAACTAGGCTGAGGGCTAAGGCCAGGGCAGGGGACAGTGAGGACTTATCAAGGTCTACCGGCAGGGGTCTGCCTCCCTGCAGGGCGGCTGTCCTTCTCTCTCTGAGAGAGGTAATTCACTGCCTCTGTGCCTCTCCACTTCCTTCACCAAGAGGATTCTCATAACACACAGCATGATTTGAATTTCGATTTTAAGATCACAACTTGATTGATTTTTAATGTAAACAGTATTTTTTTTGTAGCCATTGTTAGATAATCAAGTCTTGATTTGTAAAAATTGTGGATGATATTAAATAATTAAAATTCTTTGAAAGGATAGGCAACCTGTTATATAGTGTGATATAAGTAGGATTGGGATATATTTTGGGCGTATAATCCTTTTTTGATGAGACGGTAACGATAGGACGAATTAGGAGAGACAGTGAGGATATGCAGGACGCACGCAGTATCATTGGCGCCCTGCATATGGAGGCCTGAGCCCTCCACCATAACCACCATTTTTGTTTGGAATGTGCCAGATTGAGGCCATATGGTCCAAATTATAACATGTATTTAAAATGTAAAAATAAACACAAAAAACTAAATAAGTCGTTTTGTGACTAACTGCAGTGTGCACTCTTCACATCGAGCAAGAGCTGGTGGCATTGAAAATAAATCTTATGATTATAATTAACATCTTACAACATCAAGAACATCTGACGTAGACACCTGCTTGCTACGTCTACAGTCACAGCAGGGGCACTGGTCAATCTTCTGTTCAACTTTCACCAAACCCTGCTCTGTACTCACTTTGTCCTGGAATACAAAGACAACGAGGGGATTGCAAATGGAAACAATGGAGGATTATCTGCACCACTTTTCAAGAAAGTTGTTTCAACATATCATAAGTTACAGCCATGACAGTGACAGATGGCAAAGCAGCTGGCATCACTCAACTTTGTTTCACTTTTCTTTCGTTTTGCATCTTTTTCTTCTTCTGCCTCATGTGCCTCGCCTGCAATAGAGGTCTGCTGTGTATTGAAGTGTTGGATAGTCATTCATTTGGGAAGACATATTGCAAACTGTAATACAGGGCAATATGTGTGAAGCCAGAGACTTGTGAGCTTGACTATTGTTGCCTGTCAGACTAACGTGTAAAAACTGAAACCTGGCTTTGCTGAGGTATGTCACAGCTACGGCATCATCTCCACAAATCTGTTTCATGTAGAAATTCCTTTTATAAAATTCTGAGATAAGCATGTTAGTGATAGCGTGTGACTTGTTAAAGTGTTTAGCTATCCCAAATGGAACAGTTGTTCATGAATGTTAATGCCCATACTAAGCTGTTTGTGTGCTTACGACATACAGATACCATAAGCACACAGATACTACATCTCTCCAGTGTGACAGTTTGTTATTGGGACTGCGTGATGGGCCACTGGCTGACAGTTAACACCCAGAGAGTTGTGAAGGGGTCAGGGACATCCAGCTCACCACTCAGCCCCGTGGACTTCAGAACTTCACTGCTGCTGCTCTGATGTTGCTGAATGCTTGTATACATATTACAGTTACAGCAGAGCTTATAGTTATAGTAGCATGGCCACATCTGCAGCATATGTGCGGACTGAACCATGTTTAAATGTGAACTCTGTAGGATAATCTTAATCTCTTTTAGGTTTATGTAGAAGGACATGACTAGGGGAAAAAGCATAGTTGTGCTTTTAATTGTAGAGGCTGGAAATTAAATTCTAAACGTGGATGTTTTCAAACTTTGTTGTGTTTGGACAGAAATCTGTTGCATATCTGTGCAGCACAAGATAATACTTTGTTGTATTTAAAAAATACTAGTGTTAAAAATCTTAGTTATGTCAAGTATTAGCAATCATACTATATCAGCTAAATGTAGCCCACATAAAGTATCAAAGTAGAGGTAGATGTTTTGCTGGCCCTACTTGTCAAATATAATTACATATTATATCCTCTTCATTGATGGAAATTATTAATAACCACTTCAATTACTTGGTGGATTGTAATACGGATTACTTTATTTTTGCAGGTGGAGATATTTTAACTACTCCATATAGTATAGTTTAGAGTTAGGGTTGATAACTATATACATATTTTATTTTAAAATGCTATTATTTCAGGCGTTAGAAACTACAATTGTAATAAATGTGGTTGAGTAAGAAGTGTAGCATTATAACAGTGTTGGTGTGACCAGAGCTGAAATGATACAAAAGACTGACAGTGGTTGATTTGTTTGATAAAGACAAGATCGTAGATCCATGTGATACAACAACAGGATTTACAAGAAGTTTGGTCTTAATTTCAAGAAATACTGTTCCTGTTATTAACTGTGGTTTATGTTTCATAATTATTAACTGTAACAATGGTGTATTCATGAATAGAAATGCTATGCAATGTATGCAAATAAAGTTCATATTTGAAATTAAAATAGTCTGATTGTATGCTACAACTACAATGAATTACGCTGCAAATGATCTCTGTGTTTGTTTTGATCTCGTCACTGTACCCTGGGCATGTCTGAGGAAACCATGCAGCCATTACAGTGAGCACAAAGCAAATCAGTGAGTCCTGCTCTGCTTATCAGGGGACCTGCCATATCAGTTTGGGTAGTTGTGTTGTGATGTAAGGACAGCAAAATGTCAGGTTCACTTGTAGATCAAGTCAACCATGCATTATCTCTCAAACAGCGGCGCTTGGCTGTGGCTGTAATAGCTCTGACTAGCTGACTGACTGGGTGCGTCAGATCTAATACATGGAGCTGTGGGCAGCAATGAGTTCCAGCCATGCACACAGAAACTTTGAAAGTGCAGGCTAAGGAAAATAGAAATAGCACTAAAACGATGGTTGTGTCTTTGTTATGCCACAGCGTTACACTCTTTCCCCATCAAAGTCATAAACAAACAACAGTGTTATGTTGATCTGTGCTAAAAAATATTTAAACATTTAAAGGGCTATATTTAATGAAATGAGCTTGGCTGTTCCTCCCTTTTAATATATTTTCAATATAAGTACATGAAAGCAATCGATAAAACCATTGATAAATCTATATGGATGACATTGAGCGAGGGAGAGCAGGCCAGATAATTACCATTTTACCCATCTGAAGAGACCCTGGCCCCGATATTGGTTTAAACCCAAGAAATAATTGATGCATGCAATCACAAATTGGTTCTCCGCCTAAAATTTGGGCCCATTATTTCATTAGATGAAGCCACATTCTTTGTGCCAAAATTATTTGTGTGTCCAACACAGAAATTCAAATCCTGTTAGTCCTGATAATGTGCAGTGTTTTCAAACCATATCCAAGACAGAGTAACTTTCAGATGGAATGCACAGGCCACCTTTATATGCAAACATAAAACAGAATATTTGCACTTCCAATTGTTGATATTTTTGGTTTAATGGTTAGTTTGTATATATGTATGTGAATGCATATTTGATTGTCTGTGTGTGTGTGTCATTTAGCAACTATGCTACAGAGAGGTCCTATCCTGGGGTGCCTTCTTGCATATGTAATTGGATGTTACTGTAAATAATTGCCTGGGCATGTGCCAGTGTGATGATGGTGATGATTTGTGTGTTTGTGTTTGTGTGTATGTCGGCTAATGTGTGACTGTATGTGTGCAGAACATGTGTGCATCATTCTGTATGCATGTGTGTGTGTATGTGTGTGTGTGTGTGTGCGAGTGCATCTGCCCCATCCGTACTCCACTCTCAAGTCCCACTGATTCTCCTTTCCAGCCATGTTGAATCCTCTTTTCCTTATCAGGCGAGCCCAGGCCTGCATCAGGCTCTCCTTGCTATGACAGAGGCTACAACAATAGGCCTGCGATACCGCTGCTTAGCGCTGCGTTTCGGAGGGGAAACCTGCCACGGGCGCAGATTAACTACAACACACACACACACAAAATAGATTGCAGCCTCCAAAACAAAACATTTTTCAGAATGCCTCCTCTTGATTAATGAAGCAATGACAAGAAGAAAAATATAATTTCTGAAACAGAAAAATCCGCCACCACTTGTTAAAGTTTAGGGCTAGCTAACAATAAACATATTGGAGGGAGAGGGTGGGCAAAAGCAGTTAGATAAATGGCTTGAGTGATGTGCTGAATAATTTCTGGAGCATGTTTTGGTCGCACAGGCCCATATTCCTACCCTTGTACTAAATTACACAATAATCACACTCCATCGGTTGACAGCCTCTGTTCTCTCTCTGTCCCAGGTTAAAATTAGGACAGTATCTTGACATTTTCGCTCTTCAGTAGCCTACAAACTAAAGCTCTCTGTTCACAGCCGAAATCGGCACACAGTCTGCACACGCACCCATGGTGCGCTTATGCCCTCCCACACACGTGCACAGACAGACACTGTGGTATAACCCAAACCTCACACTTACGTGCACGTACACTCAAATTTGGGGACACACCCTGTTTAGGCACAAATACATTTAGCAGCTTGTTCTCATGGACAAATCAGCAAAATAAAATGTCCACTTAAAATTTATACAATGATAGAGCTAAAAACAAAAACACGTTATTTATCTCGAAAATCTTGAAGAGAAGATGCTTTGATATTGTAAAAATATATATGAATATTTATTATATAATAATTATTGTGTATTATGTAATGATACTTTTTCAATACTGTGTTAAGAATAAATTGGTTATTATACTTAATTGGCCTATAGCACTTACTGACTTTTATTTTGTCCTTGTAACCTGTTTCCTAGCCTTTGTATCAGGGCCCCTGTGTGGAAAACAGATTACTGTTTTTATCAAAGACCGATGCTCACAGCAAATATACAACAAGTGTATTAAGATGGCAGAGAAGATAAAGAAACTGAAAGACTTACGTATTTCAATTACTATGTAATTTGCACCGAAAGGCCCTCAAAACATATAAAGACCAGAATTCTATTGAATCCAGACTCATTACAGTGCACCTTGACTAAGCCCTAGTAATTAGCATTGGTAAGGCATTGTACAAGAGGCGGCAACACTCTCATCAACACACATACAACAGAGCTCTAAATCTGCTCCTCATTAATAGCTTGCCTCCCAATCAATTATTAACACCTACAATAGGAGCCAGGCTCACGAGGGCCAGGCCTCTTACTCCAGGCAAACCGTGGGCCACCTTCTCCTCCCAGTTCTGTCCAGCATAGGTAATTACCGCTTTTAAAGACACCTGCTACTCAATAGCTTCGACCCAGACTGTTAATTTAGCTCCCCGATTGCAGACATTTATGTCTGAGTGTCACTATTAATTTGTGTTAATTTGGAGAGCGTGAGGAAGCCGGGCAGAGGCGTTGTCGGCAGCCGGCTGAATGTGCTCGTCGCTCACCTGCGCCGGGGCTGCGGCTGTAATTGGAGTCTAATGGTCTGATTGATCAGTGAGAGAAGTGAGGGATGAGACGGCGCTCTGGCAGCTCCATCAGTCAGACAGGGTGAAGAGAGAAGAGGAGGAGGAAGAGGAGCAGAGCAGGGAAAGCGGCTGACAGCAACAGCAAAAGGCTGGGTCCTGGGTGTTTTATTCACTTATGATTTTCTTTTCTCTCTTGCTTTTTGTCTCTCTGTCTGTTACTTGATTTGAGAGCTCCCTCTTCTGCTTTCCTTAGTCTCTACAAAGGACTCTAACCCGGGCCAATTACTATGTTTTCAGTTTAGACTGTTCCTCTCTTTCAATATGCATAAGAGCATTTTCTTTCCCTGATTAAACTGGTTTTGCTTTACCTAAGCAACACCCTGTTATTGTCTTAGCATCTTAAAAAATATTACACGTGAAAACTACTTCTGTATTGGGATAAACATGTTTAATCTTTTCGATAAAGAGCACAAAAAGATGGCAGAGTAAGACGAGACATATTAGCTGTCCAATACAGTGCAGTGTGATTGTGCTAACAGGTCTTCCAACAGCAATAACTATAACTCCAGTACCTCATGCCAAGCTGAGCCCCTGGGGTCTACAGACCTGCCACGGCCGACCCATCAGCTGTGAAATCTGCTTTACTCTTTGATAAACGGTCGAGATGTGACCCTATCTCTGTCCTGCAGATGCCCAGATTTCCTGTCATGCTTTTTCTCCCCCGCTTCCTCTCTCTCCAACACTCTCGCTTTTCATTCTTTCTTTTTCAAGCTTTATACAGTGCCTCTCTTTCCAGGGCTGCCCGGACAACTGCACGAAACGCTCCACTCACCGCTCTTTCTCAGCATCATCCATCACTCCGCTCGGCTACCAAGGCCTGTCGTCCACAGGCAGCCAGAGCCACATCGGCTCCCAGGCCACAGCGCATGTAGCTAGGCCAGCTCCTATTTGCTGCCTCTGGGGACTGGTAACTACCCTCCCCTTGTCTTCTTTCCTCCCATCCTTCCCTCAACAGAACTACTCTCCAGACGCAAGTCGGACTTAGAATACTTTCATCCTAAATGGCTCTGCATGTGATTAAGTCCTGCTCCTGTCCAGTTAATGCAAAAGTCTGCACAAATTGACTGTATTTATTGTAAATCATTTTAAAGAGTCATGACACTTAAGTCCCTCTGCGGGCATGATGCCAAGAATTGAGAAACAGACCTATGAACCATACGAAGCTGCTTGCCAAAAATAGCTTGACCTCAAAAAAGCCCTATCTTAAATGACATGTCTATATGTAGGGATGAAACATGTTTGATTTCAGAGAGGTCGAATCAATATCTCACTAGCGGGCCCTGTGTTTTCAAGCAAGAGAGAGGTGTCACTCTTGCAATATACCTGGGTGTCTTGGGGTAATTCATTCACCTATTCACATCTAAGGGTTGAACTAAATCTGAGAGAGTAAAAGGAGATTGAATAGTCTGTGGAGGTCGCACATCATAAGAATAACTGGGACAGCCTCCTAGCAGAGTTACAGACCCATGAAGCAATGAGCTTTTATTTCTATATCAAACCCTTGGTGCTGCCTTTTGAACCCAGCACTGCTGCACTGGCCACGCTGACATGCATCAAAACTATCTACTTTTTTTTTCCCCCTCCACCCTCCTGTCTCTTTCCTCCCTTTCCTCATCTCACATTTGTTATTTCAAACCCCCCCCCCCCCCCCCTTTCCATCTCCAGGTGAGGCATTCAAGTTTGTTCCTGTCTTGATGTATCTGTGTTTGAAGATCGGCACAACTCCCTCGCCTCCCACTGAAATAACTGAGATATTAGGGATGTTGTCAACGGCTGCATGTTTAACAAGGCAACAGCTCAATGTCTCGAAAAGAAAGAAAAATAAAGAAATAAACCTGTTCAACTGTGAATGAGATGATTCCCTATGGATGTGCAAAAACACAAAAATTGACTGATTCTGGCACACCCAGTATTCAAGAAACAACTAACACTGTGTAAAAACTTGCACTGAACCAAGAAAGGAGGCTCAGTAACAACACATGCCAGTTGAATTGACCTGGCCCTTAATGAGCGATAGTGAGAAGCTGCTAACAGGCAGTGCCCCATTTGAGAGATGAAACTTGGGAGAGGAGGAGGGCAAGAAGCAAAGCATTGAAAGTGCCCCCATGAGAATAGACACACATGAGATCCTTAAGCAATATGCCAGAGCTTCTCCCTCTGCTTTTAATTGCGAAGGAGGTTCGGCATATTCTATAACCCCTCCACAGCCTATTACAGGTGATGACCAGCACCTGCTCACTTCAAGAAAAAAGAAAACCTGAGGAAAGTAGCAACGAATTCCTCAGAGGGCACTTAGTTAAGAACTTATCACTCTTGCCAAGAGCAACACCAGTATATGCATGTAGCTCAATGGGGAGTGTGAACAATTTGTAAAGTTAGAATCTACCGAAAAATAAAAGAACACCAAAGCAACAAGCAATTCAAAAAGATGTTTAAATGGCATCACTTGGTAAGTGTGAGGGTCACTTGAGGGACAGCTGAAGGTTAGTCCTGGATGCCTTTCAGGGAAAATCATGCAGAGATTGCTGGGGAAATACAGTGAGTGTGTTACTTTGGAAGGCAACTTGAGGTGTTGCTCTGTCAAATCACTTTTCCGCCCAAGGATAACTGGCTTTACCCTGAGAGAAGCCACATTTCATGGCTATAAAGCGGCCTGAGTTATTTAAAGCCACTGATGACTTCAAAACCACGAGGGGAGCTTAGAAAACAGTCAAAAGCGCTCTGAAATGATTTAATAAAGTTTTGTGTTTAAGGAATCTGGGAAAATGGGGGTGAGGGCATTTGAGACCAAAGTCCTCATTGACTTGTCCTTATGTTTCTTAACAGGATGAATGGGTCTCGTCACAAATTTAATAGGAATTAACTTAATTAATCCAAATGCAGAATGGAGTATCAAAACCTTGGAGGAGTTGTCACTCCAACAGAGCAGCAGGTCAACACGAGCCTCTGCTGGGACCCTTGAAACAAGAGATAGGAAGCGGCTGCGTGCACATCAAAAATAATGGAGCATGAAGAAAGAACGAGCATTCAGTTGAAGCCTGCTTTGAGCTCAAAATCCACCAATTAAAGTGTTTTGTCATAGAATATGCAGATAAAATGGTTAAAATAGATGCACTTCAAAGGATTTTATTGGAGGCCAGTGAGATCCCAGAAGAGTCACCTCAACAGCTTTGAATGTCACAGGAATTACCATTAATACAGGCTTCACACGTAGGACTAGTAATCACATTGCCATGGCTGCTAAGACAAAGTTTGACCAAATAAATTCATTTCACTTCAGGTTTTAATGATCCTGACAGTTCGGGAACAGCTTTTAGTATGAAGCAACAAACAATTTTTAATGAGGCATACTGCATATAATGGTAAGAAGCTGTAACTAATAATAATGGTTGATAAATAATGTATTAATTCATTAGTCCCAGATCATTGATTGGTGTTTAAGAATATGAAATATAAAGCATAAAAAAGGTTGATTTATCATTTATCGCATTTTAAATGTCCAACTCCAGCTCAGTTTTGCTTTTGGACCTAATATTTGACAAATGCTCAGTTTTAAAAACACTGCGACAGTCATTCATATCTTCTTTTGATCACGTCGTGATTATTACAATGTTCTTTTTACCTGCTGTGACCAGCTATGTACAGACTATACAAGATTTGGCCACCAGACTTTTAACTGATGGGATCACATGCTGGAACGTCTTCATATTAAAGTATATTATACTTTAATATGTTTCATATTATACTTATGTATTTCATTGCATAGTTGGCCAAAACCAGGACATACCATTGCAGGGCTGTCAGTGTTCATCTCGATCTTTCCCTCGAAGGGTCCCCATGTGGTCCCCACTGGGAGCTGCTGCCGGGTGTGGATCCGACGCTCGCCATCTTTATGGAAGCCATCCAACTCTCCTAGAAACACAAGGGAACCCAAAGCAGTCAGCCATAGTGTTTTGTGTAGCAAGCAAGCTCCACATCAAATCTCAGTGACGTTCACTCATTGTCCTGTCCTCTCAAACCTCCATGTGCGATGACATTACTAACAAAACCCCTGCAGTAAACAGTGAAGGTTAAAGCTGAGCAGTTTCAGAGTGGATAAGCAAATCAAGTGAGCATCCATCTGATGTGGTTGCTCAGACACACGGCGCGCTAACCTTACTTGAAAGGTGTCTTGTGTTGAGATAATCTCTGTGAGACAGTGCAGGCCCGCTGCTACTAAGAGGAGAAGCGTATTCCTGCTGTTCCAGGAAGGTGGGGCCCTTGTTAGTGCTGTGCAGAGCTCCATCTAATTAACAGTGAGACCGGATGGTGCTGTTAGTTCTTCTGCTGCTCACCTCCCTGACAACCCCTGCTATCATATCGCAGAGATTCACTGCACTTGTTCAGGATGGTGATTAATCAAATAGTTATGATAAACCCCATGGCAGGCTATGACATAGTTTATGGAGAAGGCTGTTTTCTTGTTTATGAGTTTGAGTGTGTGTGTGTGTGTGTGTGTGTGAGTGAGTGTGTGCCTGTGTCTGTTTATGTCACAGAAGGTAAGTGAGGAAAGGAAGCAGCTCTCACCTATATATTTCCAAGTGGTTGCCTTGATGACACTAAGAGGTCTTGCTGTTGATGATTAAGACATCACTAAGTACAAGGTCTATTTAGAAACACTTCTGGATGCACAAAGTTCAACCAAATCAGACAAAGAGCATTTTCATAAGTTCTGAACAATGTCTAAGACTCTTTATTAAATGTGACCGTCTCAATCATTCAGTTGAATCATTGAGGTCAGAGATCAGGGTCTGCTACAAAACACGCTCATTGGTTTGACACACAACAGCCGGCTATATTTTACAGCACATACCCAGGCTTATAGTTATAATGTATTCTGATTCAAACAAACTCTACACGAGTTGTTAACATTGCATCTTTTTAACCTATTTGTTGACCGGTGGCTAATAGGTACTCAGGGCACTCGGTTCAAGCTGAATGGGATGAAGTGATCACTGAACTTTCTGACGCCTATGTGGTATAATGACCTATTCAGCCCCGCTCTACTCTGTAAATATCAGCCGTGTATCTTCAGCACGCTGTTCTGTCCGTCTGTTGTGCTCGTATGGAAATGTGCGCTTATGTGATCCTTCCCATGCATAAACATCGACCCTGTGTTATTTCCTGCGACAAATTATGCCTTGCTGATCATATACTCATCAGTGAGAACAATAAAAAGGTAAATGTCACCCATAATAAAATTCACTAGATTGCCTTTTGCTTCAGTTCGATACAAATTTCTTAGAAAAAAACCAATGAGACAGATTTTTGGTAATACTGCTGAGAAAATGCACGATTATTTTTGGAATAGACCCACAAACAAGAGAGTTGGGGCAGCTTCTCTTTTCCCCTGCTCTGAGTCCTCTCTCCATGTTCCTGCTGTTGCATGCTGTCTTCCCCGGTGCTGCAGTGGAAGGTGGGTAAGCTCATTACAGAGAAATAATTAAACATTGGTGCACAGCTGGTCGTCATCACTGAGAGCAACAGCCACCGCTTGACGCATTCTGTTTGTCCTCAGATAAGACCCACGGCCTTTAACCGCTTGGATGCAAGTTCCTGTTTAGCCCCGCTTGACACACACAGCTACAGTCGTCCCCAGCCAACAATTTTGATTCCTCTCCCCATTTCTTTCTCTTTTTTGGGGGGTGGGATGCTTTGAGTAAAAAGGGGGGTAACGGCTAGTGTAGGTGCGAGAAGAAGCGGGGGGGGGGGGGGGGGGGGGGGGGGATTCAATTTGTGCAGTTTGTGGTCCACCATGTCTAGGTGCCAGTTGTGTGCATCTCACACCAAATGTTGCCTGAGGACCTTGGCTCACAGATGGATTGTCACATCTGTTGCTGATCCTGGTGGAAGATCTCCACAAAAACACCCGTGGATGAATAATGACATCCCCTCGTAGACTGTCTGTATCCTCTCCGTATGAACACTAACAGGTTCGACTAAACATACAGATGCTTTTCTATTCTTTTCCGGACTAGTGACCATTATCATGAAGCCATTGTGAATTCAAATCTTTACAAAGTCTAAAATCCAAATTCGTATTACCTGCACTCATCACATGAACGTAGGGTAAAGACAGAAGTCGTGGAGTTTAACCCGTCAGGCTGCAAACAACAAACACAACCTGGTGGAAAGCTCCTGGTGGGCAATAAGGAGATTTAACAAAGCCAGCACCAGCGTTCTTCTCCTCATCCAGTTCTCAAATGCCACACACTTGGCAAAACATGAGCGCATGATGTGGCGTGAGAGCTCCTACCCCCTCCTGTGAATCCTAACTCTCCACCACCTTCACCCTTTACACCCCCCTCCCAATCACCACCCCCACACCCCTCCCTCGATAAGATCATCATCTGTCGCTAGACTCTAGGGTCTGTTCCTGCACTCCACAGATACTTGGCAGACCAAAGAATGTCCCTTTGTGTGGAGAGATCCTCCTCAGATAGCACCCAAGATGCTCCACGCTGGCATCTGTTTGTTTTTTTTCCTTCTCTTTTTAATGTGCGTATGTGTCTCCTGTCTCTCTTTTCTGTTATGGTGCGGAGGATCCTCATCTCTCCATTCAGTGGCATACGACTGAATGGTAATGAGTTTCTTCGTGGCACAGTGCCAGCCTGAAATAACTTCAAGAATAGGTGGGTCTATGGACTATTGACAGAGAGGGACCCTGAAAGAGGGGACCACTTTCTACTTACAAAAACATATATTGTAGAGTGAAACACTTTTCATCAATCTCCTTAGCAGGCGATTTTGCCTAATATGTCCTGTTTCGATTGGAAAATTTTTTCATATTCCACATTGTCTGACATCACACCAAAATATTCTATATAAGCTTGTTCAAGCTTTTCATTTAAACTAAATGATGTTTGCACTGATTACATGCTAAGGCTGCACCATACATTAAACGGGACAATTGTATTTAGATGATTCTTGTACATAAGTTAAACACATTTCTCTAGATCTTTGGTCTCATAGGTTGGTCATGTTTGCAATCTTTTAAAAAACTGCAGATCTCTACTGGAAATTTAAAAAAAAAATTGTCTTTACCTTATCATAACCCCACCCAACCTTTGTTGTATGTGGCACATTTCACAACAAATTACAAGTTACAAAATTAAATGATAAAATAAACACACCTTACAGAGATATAATGATGTGCACTAAATAGCACTTGATAAAAGTATTTATTTTTTATATAAATAAGTTTTTATAATTTAATATAATAATTATATAATACAGTATAATAATTGAAACAGACTTTGGTTATTTTAGGGCTGTCACATGTATTTCTTTCCCTTGATTATTCAGATTCATTCATCTTTCACTGAGAATGTTTCTATTAATGCACATGAAATGCAAGGCTTAATGCTCTTAATATAATTTCTTGTCCAGAATAAGATCTCTGCTAATTGTCAGAGATGACAAATGACATCATCAACTCACTGCTGCAGATTAACAATTGTTAAAGCAATGGCTGTGCTCCAGCTATTTTCACCATGAATTAGACAACTTCCAGTAAAATAAATTGCCTGCTGCACCAAAACACACGCTGATTATTGGCCCGGCTTATGGTTTACTTCACCTTTTATCACAAGTATATTAACAGTTAGGACACGTGATAAAGGAAACAAAGAATGCTGGAATAGAGACAAGTGGGAAAATATGCTGGAGCTTCACACAGCAGACAATCCCTGTTGATATCAAGCAGTACCTTTGAATCAAAGCAAATAAATGAGTGTTGTTCAAAGTTCAATAACCTGTGTGTGGCAGTTCAATGATGTCCTCCTGAAACCCAGTCATCTCCACAGATAGGCCGTGTTATAGAGCCAGCAAATGGGCTATAAATTAATATACTATGAGCGAGGCATATGGGGTGAAATGGAATGCACTGTATCAGTTCAACAAAAGGTGCCACATCTTTAAAGATAGATATGTGATATGGAATTTTCCAGCTGAAGGAGAAATGTCATAGAGCTTTGATAAGAGAGCAATGAACTTCTCCCCCTCCTCAAACTGCTATTATCAGGTCCCAGTGAGCAAAATGCATCATTTATAACCCACACCCCACAATATCATCTCAGAGAAAGGCGCTTGTTTTAAGACAGCTAAGAACCACCTCTCCTCCTCCCCCTCCCCTCCTCCCCCTCCAACCTCCTCACCCACCTCCTGCGCCTCGACCCATCGTAGCACGGCTCGACTGGGTGCTCATGGTCATAGACAGTGCGGAGAAAGTTGATTGTCCAAGTCTCCAGGCAACCACATGAGTTTGGCCACATGAGGTGGGGGCAGTGTGGGGTGATGGAGGGAGGGGTGATTCGGTGGCAGGATTCACCCCTTCAGATCAGGCTTGTTTTCAGGCAATGGACAGCTTGGGGGGAAAGAGTTAAACAAGTCTAGGGGATTAGGGCATTTCAGCTGTGACACTCCACACAGGCTGTGCAGGGGGTCGTTGGGGGGGGGGGGTTGTTGGGGGGGACCCTCTGAGGGAAGATTCCAACCTCCTTGTGGTATAGAGACCCAGCAATGCATATAAGTATTACTTTCAAAGATGCATCTAGAAATGCACAGGTTTCAACCCCAGGTGAGATAGTTGATATTCGATTCCTCCAACAAAACAAACTATATGTGAAATATTGAGCTTTAGAGGTGCTGGTGGATGGATTTTGAGGCTAGCTGTTTCCATCTGTTTCCAGTCTTAAACCTAAGAAGCTACCTGGCTGCTGGCTGTAGCCTAATGGGCAGGTATGAAAATGGTGTCCATCGTTTCATCTATCCCTCCAGGGAGAGATAACCACAACTTAAAAATTATAATAATAAAATAAAAAGGGAAAATCTTAATTCCAGCCCTGTAACAGGACTGTGACCACCTCCACATTCTTTCTTTCTGTCTGCAATGACATTGGAAAAAGGACTGAGGGTCCAAACATAACCCATGATTATGCTCAGACCATAATAAAGAAATGGGAAAGTTTAGAATACGACATTACACACACACACTCACACACAACTTGGTGCTGCAGTACATTATCAACAAGCAGACTGTTGTTTGGTGTCACTGAATGAATTGAAATATACCAGCTGTCAAGCACTCCATTCCATCAAGAGCCCGGCAAAGTTAGCAGCACGCCCGCTGACAACCATCTCTGAGACATCCATCTTTAGGGAGGCACTGCTATTTCTATTGATAGCATGTAAAGAGAGACAGCAAAACTTAAAGAATGACTGTCCTCAAGCCGAGATACCACCGTATCGCAGACAACATCTAGAGGACACACACCACTCCTGCTGGAATCTGATTACTTTAAATGCCTTTCTTTAAAATTTCACAACCATAAAAGGACATTACTGCACCTGAGTGTGTCAGGATGAATGAGTAATTGATGGCTTGTTCAGAGGGAATACATGTATCTGAGACAAAGTGCTGCAAGCTGCAGAAGCAGGGTGCAGTTCTGTCTGTTCAGCTCACCACTAAAACACAGCAATGCCGTGATATATTTATCAATAAGAAAATTAGGACTTCACTATAAAATATCAACACAAACAAGATTTTAGCAAGAAACACAAGTTAACATTGCTACCTTTGAGTCTTCATATTCTGTTGTTAATTCAGGAGGAGACTATTTTTAAAGTACTCCTGAATCTCCTCCCAAGTCAATTACCAGACTGCAACTTCCCCTGGGTAACGGGGAATTCTGTTTTTTCCTGGGTGACCTAGTTGTCTTTTGTGAGTAGGTTTTAGCCGGAGCAGTTTGACAGTCAACAGATAAGATGGATTAAGCTTTTTTTTTCATCCAGTTTTGATGTGAACAGCGTAAAAGCGGGTTAAATCATTGAGTTTCAGGAGTATTTTTAAATGCCTGGAGATACTGCGATAAAGGAGCTAAACCTAAGACTTGGGCTGGGAAGGTCAAGGTCGTGGCTTTGGAGAGCAGCTACCCAGTGACGGGGGCCAGCTCTCTCCTCTCTGGGAGCGAGCAGAGAGCCGCAGCCGAGCCCACCTCTCATCACTCCCAGAAAAGATACACGGAAGGAGTGAAACAAAATCCAGCGAGCTTGACGGGCGGCATCAAAGAGCAGCGCACCCTTGCTATGTGTGGGTGCCTCTGTGTGTGTGAGTGTGTGTGTGCGTAAGTGAGCATGTGTGTGAGGGTGGAGGGGTGTTGTTTGGTTCCTGCTTGCATTTGCATGCATGCATGAATGAGATGAGTGTGTATGTGCCTGCCTGTGTGTAAACACACTGTAAATTCTGGTTCCTCCATGAGCAACTAGCTCCATAATTATGTTTTGATTATTTGCGAGTACTAAAATAAAACAGCAATTAATCTGTTGATGTAAGACAGAAAATAGAAGTGCGACGTACATATTAAACAAGCATGTTTACAGAGTGATGCAACATTAAAACAAAATCACATTTTGAGGGTATAATTTGTACAACTCCCCACCACCGCCTCCCCCTGCCGCCCCCCTGAAACATGATCTGACGCATGCTTTACACACACACAGGAGTTGACAGCCGTACAATCACATGATGCAGCTCAGCCAATCCTCGATTCATTAGAATTCTTAAGCTTCGTGGTGACGATGCCACTTGAGCATATGAAAAGGTGAAGAGGCGACTGAAATAACAAACAAGTCAGTGCAATGCGCCGGGGTCAAACGCTGCGTGTAACATGTTTGTTTATCACATGTCACATCTGGTCAACACACGAGAGGTTTTTGGTCCGAAACATTTCTGAGGGGACATATTTAGACACATTTTTTGCGGACATCTATTCCCCCACTGCTCCTCATGTCGGTGACAGGGGAGAGTAATCCTATACACAGGCTGCTATTGTGAAATGAGAAACTAGCCTCCTTCACTGCCAGAGACCAGATGCACCTCTCTCCCTCTCCCTCTCTCTCTCTCTCTCTGTCCTAATCTGTAAACGACTTAAAGGAGCCTTATCTCCGGGCTCTTCTGCTTCATTTCATGCTTGATTTACTTTAATTTGTCTGATAGGGCACAAGGATTTGGAAATGGCCCATCTTTCGGTGGAAAATGTTCTGATTTTTCTCTGGCATTGTTATGTGGAGGTTTTTGACTTTTCTCTCCCCCTCTCTCCCTCTGTCACTCCTCCTCCTCCCTTTTCTCCATCTCCATCTCTCACACTCTCCTCTACCTCTCTCGCTCTTCCTCCCTCTCTCTTTCTTTCTCCATCATCTCTCTTTTTTTCTTTAGAAGGGGGGGGGGGGTTCTTCCTCCAGTGCAACAGTCTGTTTGAGTGCATTTATATTCAAGCTAACACAGCAGAAACAAGTTTTCCATGAGGTGTGATTTTGTGATGGGCGACAGCAACACTGGAGTCGTGTTTGCCTTTCAGATCCACATTGGGCACAGAGCAGCCGAGTGCTTCAAACCACAAAGATCTTATGTTTAAGTTAAGAGGCGACTGGCCCTACAGTTTTGCAAGTGGGTGAGCGGTTTGTGCTGATAAAGTTGCTCCACAATGAAGGACAGGGACAAGCGACATGTCTACAGATGCCTCGAGTTATTTTTCTGCCGGCAGCACTCAAGTGCTTGCATGACTGTCTGGCTGCCCCCATCACCAAGCCATTTTCCCCACTTCTATTTAGTGACTGAATGACAGCAGAGGCAGTGAGCTATGATTAGAGAGAAGCTCATATCTTACCAGATCCTGAATAATCTCCATCCCCTCCCACCAATGAGGAAGGCGCGGAGGCGGCAAGAAGTAGAATGGGCAGAGGTGTCCTGATGTAAAGAGATGTCATATACTGAGGCTGAGGAGGTTCTATTTTGTCTGATTCATCTGAACACTGGTCTTAATCAATGAGAAGTTTACATTCAAATCTGTGCAAGGAAAAGAGGATAAAAAACTGAAAACCTGCCTTGTGATAAAGAGATCTACTTATGTTCAACAGTTTAAGTCATTGTCAGCTGCTGGTTACATGATGGCATTTAGAAAAAAATTTAGATTTCAATTTCCCATACCCAGTGACATCAAACGTCAGCGACCCCACCTCCAAACACAATGTGCATAAATAAATGGTTAACTACACACACATACAAGAGCACAGAGGAAGAAACAGGGAGGCGATTGAAATTCATCTCACAGCCTGAATTTACTTAACTGCGGGTCTGTGCACGGTGATAAACGGAGTGATGATCCGGCAACACGTCTTTATCCATGCTTTGCTTTAATTAACAGCGGCTTGTTTGTTGAAAAGATGATTAATATGCCAATGAAAATTGCATAATTGAATACCACAACACTCGCACAATCAGGGAGGTACATGCCATTTTTTATTAACTTTTTATTATCATTATTATTGCTATTATTTGGTATTTTAATTCACTTGACAAGTGGGCCCCACCCTCCCCCCACCACATCTAAACAGGAAAAAAAAAAAAGCAGAAGGAGGTAGAATTGGCGTGACCAGCGGGCCAAGCTGGGCCCAGCTGTTCATCTCCAATGGGAGGCCTTCACATGCAGGGGCACTGTTCGGATATCAATACCTATCAGTGTGAAGGCTACACATGCGTGTGTGTGTGAGAGTGTGTTTGTGTGTGTGACTGTGTGTGTGTGTGTGTGTGTGCGAGACAGAGAGAGAGAAAGGGCTAAGAGAGAGTAGGGGTTCGGGTTTTGAGAGAGATGTGGTTTGGATGGGACTGAGTGCATTCTTATGGCCGAATAAGAATGTAAAGAAAATTGAACGAATGTCATGCATACGAAACGAAGCACTATCTGAAGCTCTTGCATCCAGATTTTACAGAAAGCTTGGCAAATTCATGCATGAAAAAAAAAACTACAAACCAAAGTCACCCAATCACACTTTGTATTGTTTTATTTAAAAAAAGGCCAAAAGAAAAATTAAGTAAGTTTCAGTTGAGCAATCCAGAGTTTACCCAGTATTATATCCCCTATAGCACAGCCTGCACGAGCGTCTCCATGTTAATGTTGAATACACACATCAAAAATTCAACCAATTACAATGATACCTCTTAGAAAAACGTGTGCAGCTACAGCCCCTGGGAGGCGGGATGCAGAACAAACATATTCAGAGAGCTAAAGAAAGACGCAATGGGTGTCAAGTCCCCGGGGGCAGAAGCACCACCAGCAGCCGCGCTTTAACTCAGCCTCAGATTTAGCAACAGCTCTCATTTTCCTCAGAATTCTTTCGACTTCCTTGTGTTAAAATAGTAATCGCAGTAAAAAGATAGTATTCTAAATGGACACAAATTGGCCTGAAATGCAGACAAAGTGGCTGGGAGTGAATTATCTTATTAAGGGAATTCTCAGTGTGCTGTACATCCCATGTATCCACACAAAACAAGAACTGAATATAGTGACATCTCCCTCGGATGATAAGAACAGTGATTGCATTTTACCCTATTTTAGATTATATAACTAACAACCATGAAGCTCCTTCATAAAGCCTCTTAGTATAGCGGATCAGTGACTGAATTTGCATCAAGGCGATGCAGCAAAGGAGTACAGTAATTTGTCTAATCTCTTGTTGCGTATTTCATCATTATAATCACACATTTGTGAGTTTGTGAGTGTGCCATGTGTGTGATGTTGAGGCACAGTGTTTTCTCTGCACACAGGTGATCCATACAGTAAAAAAGAAGCCTTCATCAACCTATCCTAGGAAATAAAATTATTTGGAAAAAGACAGACAATGTTTGCACATGGCACTTGGATTGCAATTTAATTTTACATCACTCAAGGCCCAGAACTTACAGGGAGGCTGATGATGGACTTTCATCATCAGTATCAGCAATCTGAGTGTCATTCATGTTTTGTGAGACTTGTCAGAAAACTTTGAATAAACCACTGGAGCAGCGAGATAAAAACCTTCCTTTTCTGAAAGGAGAATTGCCATGATGCACGTCCAAATTTCTTGATTACAAGACGGAGGGGGAGAAAAAAAACACATAAAACCTCGAATGAAAGCCTGCGCTGAAGGTTTTCAGTTTGCTGATATAACAGTCAAGTGTGTCTATAAGTCTACTTAAAACGCTTAGGTATCAGTGGAGACAGCTGCGACACCCTCGTCTTATGATT
The DNA here is from genome assembly GCF_947347685.1 of Pleuronectes platessa. Taxonomy (NCBI): domain Eukaryota; kingdom Metazoa; phylum Chordata; class Actinopteri; order Pleuronectiformes; family Pleuronectidae; genus Pleuronectes; species Pleuronectes platessa. The sequence goes on along the minus strand of NC_070635.1, from coordinate 25,523,869 downwards.
CTGTCGAGACAGTACACTATCAAACCTTTCATACCGTTCCCAAGCTACATTTCCGGTGACAAAAGCTTTGCGAAAGCCTCCTGAAGGATTCATCTATATCCTAATATTTCCAATCCAATTTAACTGGAGCAGCCGGAGTGGTCTGAGCACCAGTTTACGAATCTTTGCTTTCCAAGACTCTGTGTGCTGAAGGCTTGAGGGGTTCAATCAATGGTGCTTTGATCTCGGCTGGAACCATAATTATTTAACATTGTTACAAGGATTTCTCTAATCCATCCTACCATTAAATCCCTTTACACCCTCATCTTCCGCAGCCTAATCTGCATCTGGGTGCTCCGTTTGTCTCTCTCCCTCATTTCAGCTCGCCCCTCCTTTCTTGACGACACCCTGACTTTATAATGGACTTAGGCACCGAGTTAGAAAATGCCTTATTTACTGAGAGCAACCTGACAGACCTGTCCTCAAATGGAATGTCGTTACTCAAGAACTTCAAAGTTTTCCTCTGTGGTTGAGTTTTGGTCAATTCACTCTCAGTTCATTTGGGGCCAAATGTTGAAACTTAACTGCTTATTGCAGTTTGAGGAGCTGTATTAATCAGACCCTGTAACCGTCTTGTACGACCTTCATTTTTAGTATTTTCCCGTTTTCCACTAAGTTTAGTTAGATGGACTGAGGGAATTTCAAAGTTCAGGTGACTGATGCCCAAAGGTTTAATCCCATCTGTTTATTTCGCTGATCACTTTGACTTCCAACAAAAAACAGCCCACTGTCCTTTTGCAAATATTTGCATGTCTGTGTTTCACCACGATATAAATAGCAGCATGGGCAACCGCAAACATTTGTTGAGGCACCTGCCACACTATCGTGGCCATCTGGTCCTCCAGTTCTCCTACTATGACATATGTGCATTAAACCCGAAACGGTTATTGTTTTTTTCTTCCTTTTCTTTTTTTTGGGAGACTGGAAGAAGATGGATTGGTCACAGACCCTTTTGGGTTGGCTGGAGTCAAAAATGAAATTCAAGAGTTTTTACATCTGAGTGAAGCTGCGTTTTCAGCTTGTGCCTGTTTGATGTCTTGAAAGGGGAAGGAAGGGGGTCCATAGAAGCTTTTCAGGGTGGTGTGTGTGTGTGTGTGTGTTTCGGGGGGGCGAGTTCTTTTTGCTTGTGCTCCGTCTGTGTCTGACCGTCAGGTAGATTCTCAGATGGCCGCTCCTTCAGCTGACCCCTGTCTTGCCCTGGCTGCTGCCCAGCTGGCACCGGGAGCTGAGCAAGCCGGGCCAGGCCAGCCATCAGGGAAAGCCAAGAGAGGAGATTTGTGGACAAGGTGATCATATCGCTTCACTTACCGCTCTGTCACACTCATCTCCTCCTACTGCATCTTCTCCTTAACTGTGTGCAGTATTTTCAGCGAGCTTGCTGCAATATCTCAGATCCTAATGTCATCGTGTACGATGCCAAGGCAGCAATGCGCAATTATTTATTATGTGAAGTTACAAAATAGATTTTACCCATCAAGGATGGGGGATTTAGAGTTTTAACACCTCAGCAGCCAACGGGCAGATATGGTCACATAAGCCCCTCTGCAAAGTAATGTTTTCTGTTGTGCTTTTACTCTTACAGATAGTATTGGTGGAAAGCAACCCATGCTTTCTGTGAATGATATTTGTTGAAGAAGATAGAGATCGCTTGAATTCAATATCAAATTCAATAATAATAATAATTGTAGTTTGAAATGTTGTCTCTAATGTGCTATGCATTAGCATGTCAGTATAAGTCATTAGAATGGTCGAGCTGATTTCACTGACTGAGTAATACACTGTGTGACAAATAAACTAAAACATTAGGTGGGAAATCAGTGGAAGGCCCTTTAAAAAATGTAATAACTGGAATTTCCACTACATTGGATAATAAAGTTGTATTGCATTGTACTGCTGATAAGACAGAAACTCTGGCTAATGCTGCTACAAATAAATATATTACTTGCACAATATATTCATCTGTGCATGCTGCAGATAAATAGGTTGACTGCCCCTTTAATAACGCTTTAATTTTGCAAAGATAATTTCCCGCTGGGGCTGACAGTAAAGTTCTATTGTGTTGTCCTGTAGTGAGAGATAGTTGTAAAGTCTTGATGAGCCTGAAGCCCTGAATAAAACCGCTGTTGATAAATACCTCCCATGCAGAATTGTCGTCATTTGTACATGTTGCATTACAATGAATTCTTTCTGAACTGTGCAGCGTCCATCAGGTATATCTTAAATCTGAACAGTGGTGGTAAAATACTTCATGGACAATATCAACTTGTTATCTTGTTTCTTTGTCAACTAGCTGAGATCGTAGACAGACTAATGCATGAATAAATACCGCACGAAACTAAATTCTGCTTAACAGAATAGAAGAAATGGCAATGATCGTAATAACAGGGCTCTTAACAAACCCTGGCTTTCCATGACTTTTATGAGGGGGTGTGGTTTACATGAGCAAGCATTGAGATAAGGCTGAGAACAAGTTCATTAGCAGAGTTAGCTAGCTAACGCACGCCATTCCCAATTAGCCTAGAGGAGAGCGAGTGTGAGAGAATGAGAGACTCAGATTCGTATCATCGCTGCTCCATGAAAATGAATAGAATAGCACGACGCACTATCTCCCAAATCAGCGGCTGATTGCGGAACATCCGTGACGAGAAATGAGCACGAGACAGAAGATCAGTGTGCAGATTTGCTTAAGGACATAGTCGCAGAGACGAGCGGAGAGAAAGGGAAACTCACTGGGTGTTCCACATCAGAGACCCGGCGCTCTGAACAACAGAGAAGAGCCAGCTATCAGATTAATAGTGAGTCATTCAGTGCGGTTCTCTGCTGTACCACAGAGAAAGACAATCACAGAACAGGGGGCAATCGCGGACAGCACTTGACATGAGCTACTAAAGTGGAGATGAAATGCAGGGACAAAAAAAAGTTCAATTACAGGATGTAGATTGTAAAGGCTTTTGTTGTTACTCAGCAAAAGGGAAATGGTATGGAGGTGCTTCAATAGAATCACCAAAGCAGGTGGGCATGTTCCGAGTTAACCCACCTCATTAAAAGGCTTCACTCTCTTTTTATGTTAACGGCCATTACACATCCTATTCAGATGCACACACGCGCAGTGATTAAAAATTATCTGTTGGTGATCATAATCACACCTGCTTAAACTTAAGCCAAAGAATAACAAAGAACTTTTGAATGCCGAACTATCAGAACATTTACAAAGAGATTAAAGGGTAGACAGTCTCTAACTAAATAAATTTGCTTTTAATCGCTATGAACAGGAAGTCATGTCATTTCCAGCGTCCCTATCTGATTGTCTGATTCCGCTCTTTATTCAAATTATAACATGCCCATCTGACTTTTGCAGCACAATGGGAAAAATTAAAAAGGGAAATGACCTTTCGTGGCAGCCATGATGGGAGAGTGAATGGCATTATTATGCGCCAAGATTAATTTCTGCCCACTCTATGCTGCCCATTGAGAAAACAGAAGAGAGGCGCGAATGCCTCAGTGTAAGTCACTCACTAATTGGTTGGTATATCATAGCGATGTCGAGAAATGTACATAAGAGGTAACAAGTTGATTAGGAACATGTTTTCCTATGGTAATCCTGACTGCAGAGATCAAGCCTGTGCACATCCACCACAGAGTGTATCAAAGCACGTCTCTTAAAGTTGGATGCACACCAGACTTGAGGACTCAGTGCTGAAGTCCTGCGATTGGATGTCACTTGATAACTTGGAAGGCTGTGGTTTAGTAAAAACATGAAAATGGACATCATGTCTCACACCGCCTCCTCTGCAGTTCAGCCATCCTCACCGTGAGCAAGATACACTTCACTCCCAGGAAATCCAAGTCTCCCTCCTCTCTCTGCCTCCGCTGCCTGTCCAGCAGCGAGTTCCTGAGCCTCTAATTCTCATTCTGATGGCTAAGTAGAAGAGGGACGTATAATTACAGTCAGTAATACATCTACTCATGCTACAGCCATCCCTTCTTTTCAAAGGAGTATTTTTAAGCTCAGCATTTTCTTGCCCAAAAGGGGCCTTTTCCCGCATGTGATGCCTTCTTTTTGTCACGGCCCCCATAGTTCTGAGCTGACCCCCTCAGCCCTGTCTCCTGACTGATCACAGTGATGGTTTATTACTGTCGTCCCAGCACTCTTATCTTTAGCCAGCAATGCTCATTTCCTTCCCCAGATTTAAATGCAAATGTGAAATTTAATGATAAATGCATTATCTGATAGGTGCGATAACACTGATTCACTGTCAGTATAAAATACACACCCCGGGGGGCTTCAAGCTAGCGAGCATAACTTGCCCAAATCCACTTTTTTCTCCCTTTTTCTCTCTCTCTCTCTTCCCTTTTCAAATCTCTTCTTTCTCTCCTTTTTTTCTTTTACAAATGCATATACCTGCAACAAAATCTCGAGGTCATTTTCTGCATTAAAAATGACTCATATTTTGTGTGGTCAGCAGTGTGTGTGCTTGCTGTTGCTGAGCAGTAATTGCTGAGCAACACTCTTGTTCAATGTATTATCCATCACGTTGATGAAGTTGCGTTTAGTAAGAGACCAAAACAAGATGAAAAAAAAAAACCTGTTGTAAACTGCAGTGAAAAACAGTGTCTGTTTTATATTACCGGATTCCTTAAAAAAGAAACCTGCTTCTTTGATCCAGCAGATATTTGCAATATGGTGCTGTTAATGGAAAAGTGTGTATGTATACATTTAAGTAGCATTCTATATTGAATGTAGACATCTACCTCATTTCTCCCCAAGACTTAGAAATCTCCTGTTGCTCATTTTGTATATGCAAAGCCAAAATCAACATCTTACCTCCCCCTATGCAACATGCATTACAGTTAAGTTATATTAACTTTGCCTGGTGGCCCCTGGAGGATGTCTAGGAAAGTGACAAGATTTGTTCTTACTTGGACCATCCCATTCGTCCGGGCCCACTGCAGCATGTCGGGTCTTCTCCCCCTGTGTGTCCATCTCCGACTCGCCTGCTTGTCGGTTGTCATCTTCCTCTCCTGCAAGACAGAAAATAAAATAAAGGTCCGTCAAGCACAGATGACACAAAGTGAATCGCACTCAAGCCAAATTTAATGTTTGAGATACCTAATTTAATTAACCACAGCAATGTGCTGTCTGATGGACTTTTGATATTATCCCAGCAAAAATTTAGAGCTCTTTCCTGTAATATTAGAGTGTGCCTTTATCAAATGTTGTGTGGCTATTGTGAATGTACTGTTGGGCTTTGTGTGTATATGTAGTTCTATTTGTGTACGTTTGCTGTGAGCTCACCAGGCCCAGCTGCACACTTTTATGTGAGACAAGCTCCTGTGAGTACTTGCAGGAACAGGAGGAAGCCCGATGGAACAGGAAGGAAAGCAATGTGTGGGAGAGAGGTGGCTATTTATTACCTTTTGATCTATTGTGGAGCAAGCTAGAGTGTGTGTTATAGGATGTAGGGCTGATTTACAGTCTCGGGGCTCACACAGACCAGGCTAAGGGATATTTGGGTATCTCTCTCCTGGATGTAAGTGTGTAAAGACCTTACTTAACACACTCTGCCTCTTAGTGTGCAGCCGTATCACTGACAGCAGAGCCTGTTGAGCATTCGTAGATGCACTTAATGGAAAGAAATTATAATTAAAAATGTTTTAGCAAGTCTACAGTAAGCACAGTATGTACTCAAAGTTTACAAGCACATAAATCAGTGCTTCGTAGGTGTCCCTAGCGTGGTGCTCTAAATAAATCTGTTGTGGCCGACACAGTGGTTGAGCGGAGTGTGTCTCGGAGCTGGGACAAACCTGCTTGGGGGGGTGTGGTGGTAGTTTGTGGAGGAACATTTCTTTCACTTTTGTCACCATATCATTTTCAGCCCTTTGATGTTTTAAACCCAATCATGAACTTTCAAGGACAGGCCTGGATTACCACAATGGATTACTACACTTCATACACTACAAAAGTGCTGGGAATGTGCAGTTATTATATGTAGAGATTTAGGGAAGACAATATAATTTTAAGATGTGCTTTAGATGGGACTTATTTAAAAAGACATCAGACCTAAGAGACACATACACGCTGTTACCACACGGCTGTTTACCACACGGCTGTTTACCACATCTGAGAGTGATAGCATTTCAGAATAGTAGGTCATCACATTTCCAGTGACAACTGTCAGTAGTACATTCCTGCATCCTATGTCCTCAGGTTAATCTCCAGATCAAGCACACACACACACTTGTTTAGCTTTTTTTATTTATTTATTTTTTGACAGGGCTCACTTCAAAGAAAGCAGAAAAATGTTGCCAACAGGAGGTCAGCTTTCTGCCTCGCTCTAAAAGAAGAGGTGTGTACGAAGAAAAAAAGTAATACTGCCAGAGAAGTCTGCAGAAATGTCCTACTTACAGTACATGAGGTCATTATGACCCAGTTTTGCTTATGCAAGTGTCTGCTTGGGCTGGCGATTTCTCCCCCAACTCCTCCTCTCTCCCAGTATATTATCAGGGAGCCCACTCAACTAAATTCCTCCACTATTTATTGCTGGGCCTGGAGAACCTCTTTAGCATACTAGGCTCGTATTATGACGAGGATAACAAAGGCGTATATCAACAGTTCCTTCCAATGGAGCGGAGTTTAAAAAAGCTGGCGAGATAACATTAAAGGCACTACCTTGATCTCAGGCGAACATGTTAAGCCCTCTAACGAAACGTATTGGAAGTGTTTAATTACAGCCCGGGAAATGAAGCTACAAGATGATTCCTTAATTAAGCAGTGATTAAGGATTTTCTGCCGTCTATGTAACACAGTTTGCAATGCATTTTAAACACAATCGCCCCGGCAACCTCACAAGGGAACAATGTCACAGGGCTTTGATGAAGTTTCCTGCACAAATGTCACAAGGAAAAAACAGAGCAGAGGAAGAAGTGCTGGAGCAGCACTTGTTTGCTTACAGAACAGTTTGATAAAACCCAGAATACAAAGAATATGGAGACCTATTATTACGTTTTCATATGAATTTTCACCTTTCTGATTTAAAAATAAATTGATCTAAGTGCTACATTTAACACACACAGGTCTACTATAGGAAATAGAGACTTTTTTATCGTTTGAATTGAAACCCTCTGCAGTCTTATCAAGGGAGACAGATTGTCAGAGATCATCCTCAACATTATCGCCTAGATCATAATTTACATCTGGCTGAGATTCCTTTTCCTCCGCAATCAAACGGAGATACTTAAGGTTGAGCGAAGGAAGGCTGAGGAGAACAGAATGGACGGGGAGGGCTGGGGAGGCGAGATGGCCTGCTGGGTGCAAGGTTGGCGGGCATGCAAGAGGAGCCAGTGAGCTGTTAAAATCAGCCCTATCGCTGCTCTATCAAAGGACAGCTCTCTAGCCAAATCGCAGTCGCACGCAGCGTGCCACACATTCAGGTCAATAAGCTTATAGGCGATTTACACAAACAGTTCCTCGAGCAAGGTAGCAACAATGTCATATTGGCTTTTTCTCTCCCTTTTAGCATTGTATCTGCCAAAGAAGCCCTTGAAAATGTCAATCTCCGGCATGTGACTTTAAGGAGCCCTGAGAGCTCTAATCCTGACCACTGAGTCTAGAGACAGGTCGCACTTTCTGCAAAATAGAGTATAAGTGGTTTTAAATCTTCGTATGGGATTGCACAGTTCTATGTGTTACTGCGTTCTAGACTCAGTGACTTGAACCCACTGCCACTTTTTTACATTACATTTCATTTCATTACTTTTCTGAAACCCATACCAATCTTGCTACTGTTGGAGCTCAGAATGTAATTTTATGTGTGTGTGTGTGTGTGGGGGGGGGGGGTTCCCCCAGCAGTGGTAGTGTTAGTCAGTTGATATTGCATATTTGGTTGTTGATGCAGATTATGCTGCAACAGATAAAGTAAATTCCAGGAAGCAACCTTTTTCACCAAAGTCAAGCATAGCTGTGAGACTTCTCTGCTATCTGAAAAATAGGTTTGAATTGCTTGCAATTTGTGGCAGGCAGAGCACTCCAATGGAGGGAGGCTATTAGTGAAATGCTTTGCCACTGTCTCTTTAAATGCCAATAAATTCCCATCATTACAAATCTGGCAGTTTTCCTCCCTGTCTGCAGCCTGGGTCTTTATCTCGCTCTGCCTCAGTCTCTGAGCATGTAGATCTGGCCCAGTTAGATTGTCATACTTAACAAACATTAATGATTAATTTCCTCCACTGAGTCAAATGGGGCTAAAGGGATGACTCGATTCATCTTATCGCACCACAAATTAGCATTTCCCCATATTCTCCAGCATCAACTGTGCATTAAAATTCCACATTTACCATTCTAGGCACTGGCAGCAGTGGCAAAAGAGCCAAGGAGATATTCCTCCTCTGTTGCTGGAGATTCTGATTACTTCCTTGTTACACAAAGAGTGGCATAATTAATTCTGCACTTTCTGTTTGTTACTGTAAGGCTCTGCCTGCTGTGGTTCAAATTACCCACTGAGAGGTTATTTGAAGGGTCAAGGTGGGTTTGTTCGTCAAAATGTTGACTGCGGAGTCCTGAGCTCTCACTTGTCCCTTCTGCTGTGATAAAATGTTTGTCACTACACTGTAGCTCTGTAATTTAACATGAGCGGTGCAGAAGAGTGCACATTTTTACATTTAGCTGCCCTTGATGTATCCTGACACTCACTCAATAGACACTCACTATAGCAACAAAATCGAGCAGTTTGAGCTTAAAATGTTCATGTTATCTATCTCAACAAAAATATGTTTTACATCTAGAATCTGACACACATTAAATGACATGTAAATTTACTGTCAGAGCTAACTAAGGAAGTCATTTGTCATCAGACAACACTTGGAACGCAGAGAGGGAACAGCTTGTGGCAACACCCTGTGCTGAACTTCACAGATAGCCAACAATAAAAGAGGGGGTAAAACTGCAAGGTGAAATTTCACAATTTCAGTAAAAAAAAAAAGATGCCACACATAGTATATAAACCCAGTGTATATTTCCAACAATTATGGAGTCAGGTGTGTATAAATCTTTGCTGTGGAATGTGGGCTCTTCACAAGCAGAGCCCCATAAATGCGGGGGTGACTGAGCAGGAGTTTTTTAGTTGTTGTTTGAGGTTTGAAGACTCTGTTTTAATCACAAAGGAAAGTCAAGGTTATTTCTTATGATAAGAGCCTTTTTTTTCTCACAATGCTCTCGCTATGTCGGCAGACCCCCTCTGAGTGTAGGTGTGTTAAATCTGTGTTCCTTCTCTGTTCAAGCAAGCTGCTTCATTTCACCCCCATATGGTGTTTCAGATGCATTATGTTTCGCGTCCCTGACAAAGGACTCCTCATACATTGAATGGTAGATTAGTGCCACAATTCTAATTGTAATAGTTTAGGTGTGCACTATTTGGTGGTGGCTATTATGGATAATATTGACCAGTGGTTCTCACACTTCAGAAGCCCTCTAAGGCATCACAAAATAAATCTCAAGGTCGGTGTTGGAAGAAATTCAAAAGTAGTAAAACCGGAGCAGAAAAAATATTATGATATCATTAAATCGCCAAATAAGTCTTGCTTAGCAATAGTAAAAGCACTAATTGTGCAGAATGGACTGTTTCAGAGTTCCACTGTATTCTTCTACTAATTATATTATTATTACCTTGCCTAGAGCATCGTTTGCTAATTTTAAGCTACCAGGCTCCTGTATGTGATAGCACTTCACAAACCACATCCATGTAAGAACACCAAAAACCCACTAGAGCCGTGACACCATTAACTGAACAGGTTATAGAGCCAACCATCAACCAGTTTAAAGGTTCCCAAGCCCGAGACCAAGATGGGACATGAAGGTGCTCCATGCACTTATCTGGGGAGTCCCTTTTCTGCAAGGGTAAGGCAAATGACTGAGTCTTTGGTGGCATTCAACTTCTTGACCTTTGCGCCTTTAAGCGGCTTTACTACTTCACCGCACTCTGATCAAAGTTAATAAGTGCTTCATATGTTAATGAAAATTGGTACTCCTCTTTGTGTTTCTACAGCTTTTTAATACCTATTATAGACTGAAACTTTTAATGGAGGTTTTAGGTCCCCCTGACAAGCCCATTTCAGAGAGTGACTACACAGATACAAGGCTAAGCTAAGACCAGAGAGTCACTGCTCAGTGGAGGAACCTTACACGGGAGACCGTATTCTCCGGGAAGCAGCCGAAGATAAAGGCCATGGGATGAGTGGCTGCTTTAAAATCCACGTTCAAGTCCGCACAGGGCTAATTACAGCACGCCATCACATTTGAGAGGGTTTAGTTAATCAAGGGGCTCTCTTTTTCCTCCTATAGTCGAGGAATAACACACTTAAACCATTTAATGCCGCCAGGATTGCGTCCTGTTTAATTCACGGCACTTTCACAGAAGTGGGGTAAATTTAAGCCACTCCGACATTAGTTTTAAATAGATCTAATTGAGCAAGGGATCATGGGGAAAATGACTACACCTGATGATTGCGCACAACGTGGCATGAGGAAAAGGGACATTTGGATAGTACATCATTCGGGTCTTAGGAGGCAATAGGAGACTTAGCTACTGTAAGCTTAGATAGCAGAGTCATAATAAAAATCTGACTTGGCTGGTGTATGAAAAAGAACAGATTACTAGTGTCCCATAAAAGTAGTATTTGACATTTGGGATTACTATTTAGTGTTGACTTTATTCATAAACACGGGGAACAGACAGGAGATTTGCAGCCCAGTTCCTCATAAGGTTTCATCCAAGACAATGGGAATTTTTCAAACGTCTCTGACAAGGCTCTTTGAAAATTTCCAGAAGTTGTACTTTTTTTTCTCCTTGCTGTAACCACCAATATGTACTGTGCCCCCTATTTCGTAGCTTCTGGGTTATTACAAGACCATACATTGTACTTTGAAGTTTGAGTAAGGACACATTACGAAGGAGACAAAGGGTAGAGCAAACGAGGCGTCGCTGGTAATTGCAATTTCCGAACAATTGTGCCGTTCAACTTTCTCAAAAGAACAAAAGGAAAACATTATTGATACGATTACTGGGGCATAGCCCACCTGAAACATGAAAGATTCCCCCCCCCCGCAATAATGTAATCCCACGAGGCACATCAGTTTAGAAGTGTGAAGAAATAATTCTAAACAAATTTCCCTTTGAAAGGAGAAAGAGGAGGCAGACATTCAAAGCATAGGTTCTTCATTAAAAAGTCAAATTTATGGCATCCGCGAGCCTGTAAGAGTGGGGACACCTGGGGTAGCGAAAGCCACGCAACCGGGGGGTAGGAGGAGAGGGGGACTTAGGGGGAGGGGAGGAGGGACAATTCTGTCATCTTCACACTGTAACCTGGAGCAGACCACAAATTAGCTCCTGTGATGGCAAGGTGTGACCGAAATGAAACAAACATACAAAGAAGCAATCTAATTGAATTGGAGTTCAAAGAGGACTCAGGGCGCATTTGGCTGTGCTTTATAGTGCTGGACCTCCGAGCAGAGTGTTCACAGAGCTTCAGCGCTGGCTCAAAGGGAAGCGCTACGCTCTCCAGTGCATTGGTGTACCGTAGCACACCTTCACAGCACTATCACAGAGGGAGAGCCGGTGTTGCCGATGCCATCTCCCACTTTCAGATCAAACCACTGCTCTTGAGTGGATTGCTGGGATCAAATATCAAAATGGATAGTTTCAACTCAAGGGGGTGATGCGGGAGGAATTCGCATTCGGACACAAATTCTGCCAGGTCTGATTTGAGCATGTTGACGGATTTTATTAGACACCATTGGCAGGAGTGAAACTTATTTTTGATGCTTGGCACCAGGGTTGCTCAACATATTGTGTCATATTAGACATTAAAAAGAAAACCACACACTGTTTGCGTAGACCGGTTTCTGGAATTATGGAGTGTAGAACAAGTACGGGATCATCACCTTTGTTGCAGAAGTACTCCATATCTTCGCAGCTCATGTTCTCAGTCTCAAACTCGCCAGTGAAGTTCTCCTCCGCCGAGAACTCGTCTTTGGCCAAGAGCTCATTCTCTTCAGAGACGCACTCCTCCTCCTCCTCCTCCAGGCCATCCTCTAGAGGACCTGAGGGAACACACACACACAAACACACATACATACACAGACACACACACATGCATACACACATAAGGGAGATGTTCAGCAGTTGCATCACATCCTTTAGGCTTTCATTAAAAAAATAACTTCTGCCTCTCTTTGTTTCTTTTGTTGCGATACTGCATAGTTATTCAAAGTGCAGCGCTGCACTGTATTCTATGTTCACACATCCAGTATAGCCAAATATAAAGCCATGTCAATAAAGAATATTATTTTACCTTAATATTTCATTCCAATTTTATTTTCATTCCATTACAGCATATTGAAAAAGCCCTTTGAGACTGTGTGCTCTCTGAAAAACAAGCTGACATGCAGCCAAGGTGAGCTGTGATGTTAATCCTGCTTCCTGCAAAACAAAACCTCACACAGATGGAGGGAAGGAGGAAAAAAAAAAAAGTTCCTTTCCAGACTTTCATACAGGCATCAGCATGGGAGGAGGAAAGAAAAATACTTTTATTAATTTGTTAGCCTTATCACAGGGTACAATGTTGATTTTCCATTTACATTCCATGCCTCCGGGTAATACACCAGTGCAATCTTAAAGGAGACACTTTTCCGTGTGATTAATTTTTCCCCTCTCTGTGCAATATTATTTCTTTAAATCTAAATGATTTCGGCGTTTTGCTTGTAGCTGTACATCTCTTTTGGTATTTGCATATTACCATTTTGCTTCAATCAAGGGCGTTGATGGAATTACTGTACTGCTACCTGAATTGTATTAGCTGTGAAAAACATCTCACCCGGCTTTTGAATGTTATTAAGATAATGTGCATCTTGCACACCTCTCCTTCCCACAAAACACGTCTACAATGTCAGCACATGAATTACCATAGCAAAGAAGCGACGGAACACTTCAAGTTTAAGGCTAGTTTATATTTGAAAGAACTCACTCCGAGCAAAAACTAAAAAAAGTGTCGATAAAAGTCACAAAGCTTGTCCTCCAAGTATTATGAGCCGTGATTAAACTGAATAATCATATCAAAAGTGCTGCCACTGCTGCCTGCTAGATGTGGATGCTGTCTCCGTCTCTGCCTGTCACACATGAGCTATGTTGCAGCCTCCTGTGCATCATCCTGGAGCTCAAACAGAGTGCACTGATATCCTCTTGACACCTTTCAGCATGTTTGTTCTATTGTAGAGGGAGTGAGCCCCTCAGCTTTAATAAAGCAATAATTTCAGTTCACAAAATGGGGCTGGTGTGCCTCTCCTGTTTCTCTTTCTTCCCACACCGAGCCTCATAAAAGACCCCCCCTGATGTCCACAAACTGCCTGCTCTTTTCATTAGTCTTATAAATTACTCCTTTGTAGAAGCCTACATCTGCAGGAGCCCAGGACATGAAAAGAATTAGCACACAGATCTCTAATAGACACTGTGGAGCCAGAGTGCTGCTTTTAAATTAGGATACAGTTTTATGATCTTATCTGATGCCTTCTGCTGATTCGCTGAGGAGTGAAGTGAAGCGTGAAGTGACTCGATGAGTCTACCATCGCTTAAGATGATACCGGGAGATAAATATCGCAGTATCAAGGGGAGATTGTATGACTGCCGTTAAAAGCTCCTGCCAAGCCAATTGAAGACAGTGTGAAAGAAAGCGGGGAAATACATTTCTATACGCACGCTCTGTACACATTCCATTACACAGCTGAATAAGAACTGTGTGTACAACTAAACGATTCTTCCTCTGTTGCCGGCAAATACAGCAGCGCCATTGCACCATGGAAAATAGACCTACAGTGTTGTGTGATAATAAGGGTAAAGGGAGATTAAAGATAAACTTCATGGTCAATAAGACACAAAGATTAGGGAGATAAGATGAGATAGAGCTGAGGTTTAATAGACTCAGAATAAGGGCATCTCACTTCCCCACTCCAACAGATAGTAACTAAATGGAGCATTTTCAAACTGATAGAGATCCTGGAGGCCATGCTGAATATGGAAAAAATGAAATGCTCCACCCAGTTGGAGACTCTAAAGGGGGTCCGATGGCTACTTCTTGGGGAACCGCATAGATTACCAAAGTTTGTTCGCATTCTCACGTGTTTAGCTTATTATACAGTATTCATTGCATGGAGAGACCTGAAATTATTTCAGAGACAGCAATGATAAGAATAATGACTTTCTAAACGACCAGCACCACACTCCTAACTCATTTTCTGATAGTGGCGTTCCTGCTATATTTAGTTGTGTACTGTTTAAAATCCTGTCACATTCACTGTGTGACCCGCGCTTGTTGGTGCATTTCTATAGGGTCTGCTGACGAATTGGGCCAGAGGAATGTCTGCCGCTTCACCCTCTTATCAGGCCTCCTCTGGAGTTTAGATGGCCAATGGCACCGTGGGGAGGGCGTCCGCATTGCACTTCACCACCGAGCAGCCCACTTTTAATAGGCGCGCTCGTCACAACAGACGCACAAATTTGTAAAACCAAGGAATTTTGAATGGGAGGTGACAGCACAGCATAAACACTGTTTTTGGAAAGCCACAAATCCCCTGGGAATCTGTGGGGTGTTTTTTTTTTCTCGTTTTCAACCGACTGCATCTGTTTTGTTCTGTCAGTGTAATCAGAGAAGACTGCTCTGCTCCGAGTGGGCGTCTCAAACTTCCACAGTGTTTACAGAAGAAATAGAGACGCCACCATCTCCTAATGATTTTTCAGTTTTTTAAATGTTGTTATATTATGATTTGAATATAACCCCTGTCTAGTACAAAATAATTTTGTCTTGTGTTGAGGTGAAAATTATGGGCCATGATTTTAATTGACTGATTTAATTTATCAAGCAAACAATGCAGTCAATTGCTCCAGTCTCTCACATATCTTTTATAGTTTAAAACTGAACTCCTTTGGGTTTTGAACAGACAAAACATGCAGAGGACCATGTATCCTCATGTTTGAATGGACTGTTCACACCCTGGAGGCAGGGTTACAAGATAATTACGGGTGCTCCAATAAAATGAGATATAAACAAAATAATGACAATAAATACATAAAAAAAAATATCACAAATAATGTTTTATCTTTGATTTTTGCCGTGTTTCTGGTGAAATCCTGGATACTTTTACACATTCCAGCCTCTAAAAGACCTTGAGCTGAAACAATCCCTCTTTGATTTAATTGCTCATTTTCTTCATTAAAGCATTAATCTGTGATGAGGGTTCACGAGGACACTTCACTTCACTTCTCTGAGGTCACAAGCCAAAATGGTCTGAACTTGACTAAATAATGAATCAGTTAACCGTGAAAAATAATCATTAGATTATAAGAGAATAGTTGCACCTATAATAACTATCTGTAACCTTGAGCCCAGCAGCTGTTCTGTTCAGTCGTGTGCTAATCCACAAGGTTTACTTTATAGATGCGCTAGAATCATCCCAGCACAATGACACTATCCACTCAACTTCATAAGGACGTTTTGTGAAACTGCAACCTGTCTGAACTTCTTCTCAATCTGGGTCAGTGTCCAGATATCCCTACACCCCCACAGCCATGTCACCCGCTCCCTCCACTCTGAACTGTCTCATCCACAATCATCACACTCTTCCTCTGCTGAGCAGCGCGAGACATCTCAGCCCTGTTCAAACAGTCATGCACCAGGAGCAGCAGGCAGGAGCAGCCAATGCTAATAGAGACATTGGTAGCTGAATACAAGCTTGATCACAGTGGCTCTTTTGTTCATGGCATGGCCTCTGTCTGATAGGGATCGGCCATGTGGAGTGGAGCTCCAGAGAGGGATATAGTAATGCCCCAACTGAGTCTATAAAATGGGGTGATACTCTGAGACCATACGATGGACAGAGGATTAATGAGTCACAGAGGAAGGGGAGCAGGGAAAATAGGAGTATACGGACAGAGGTGGTGGAGTGAGCATCTTTCAGGAAAACACACAAGTCTGTGCCTGAGTCTAATAAAACAGAACATGGGGGGAAAAAACACAAAGATGTGCCAACCTTGTCTCGGAAACTCAAACTTTTTAACCAAACCAGAGCTCTAAACAAACGTGCGTATGAGCAAGACTGTATAACTGACTGCTAATTTTCATGGCGTGCCTTGTCAGCCGTCCGCAATGTGGTGAGCTTGTGGTCGGACTGTGATAGCGATACCTCGCATTATCAGCAGGCTCCACAGTGTGATGTGTGGATCACAAACCCAGCCTCCTCTATAGCTCCCTAATTAGAGGTGAGGTAATTGAATCTGACAGAACAAAGCGGCAGATCTCTATAAGCATGGAAATCATTTTTGCTCCCACCTATACAGTTTCTCATCCAAAAGGCTCATTGAAAATGTGTCCAAGCTGGCCTGGGGATAAAACGTAGCACCTGAGACTAAACATGAATGCATAATGCAGCCCTAAAATCCAACAGGGCCACGACGTTCAATCCCTGCCAGCTCTGCTCCGTGTGACTGGCCCTTTGTGCCAACACTGATACATGGCTTTCCTCAATTCCAGGTGAGCACACACGCCTACTTTGCAGGACTTTTAAAACTTCTGCGTGGGAGGAATTATAGAAACATAGACTTTGAGTCAAGTCGCAAGTGGCTCTACGCTGTGAGCTAGGTAGGCTTATGTTTACCCCCACAGCTGGAGAAAAAAAAGGATAAACATTTGCTCTCTGACAAAAAAATATGAAACAGAGAGAAAAAAAAACTGTCTCCTTGCAGGATGGGTTGGGAAGTGTGAGACAGAAGAGAAAGCGAGGGAGGAGAAAGTGGAGGGAGGCGAGGTGAGACTGGGGGCCATACTCTCTCCTTAGCTCTAATGACCTTTGGGAAGCAGAGGGCTCCCTCAGCCATAGAGGAGACAGAGTGTATATGTTACAGGGCTCAAGCCTCTAATTTAATCCTTGATCACTGTAATGAAATAGATACCATTTACGCAACTCTTAATAGCTTAATATGCTACAGGAAACCTCAAAGGAATTTCTCATTTCAATCATCTTTTTTCATATTGCGTCAATGTTTCAGAAACAGGAGCCTTTTTCATCGATGTACACTGTGATCAAACTAAATGTGGAGCTAATGCTGTAACACAAGTCAAAAGTAAATTACCATTTGTATATTTCTTTCTGTGAAGGGCTGTTTGTGTGTAAATGTGTGCGTGTGTGTTTGTGTGATTGTGTGTGTGCTGGGAGGAGCGTGGAGCAGCTTCAGTGGAGACTGATGTGTTCTCAGAGCCGCAGTCTGTGACCAAGTATAAGCAATGGTATTGTTTAACTTGATTTTCCGGTTGCTAAGCAATGTAATTCTGGTGATTAGAAATGGCTGCCTTCCTAAATTTGGGCACTTACAATCAACAGTCAACAAACTGCTTGAAAACTCAGCACCAATGCTCGTCTGGAAATTGTGGTGAAAAAAAAAAGAAGGGGGACGGAGGGCGGGTTCATCGGGGGTGGATGGATAAATGTATTCACATCCTTGTAGAACGCACACGCACATGGGAAACACACACTCTCCTCTGTGAGGCTGCAGCACGAGAGATGGCATCTGATGACATCATGCATTTAGATGACCCACTAACTGTATGTTTCTGCTTGGTGCAGTAAGAAGTAGACACGCCTGACGACTGGGAAACGGTATCACTAGCACTTTCTGCGGAGCTGCGGAAAATGCTACCCAGATGCAGAATAATGTTCTGATTTACTTCTGTTCACATTTTCAAATGCTTTACCATAATTCGGTGGAGTATCTTACTCCAATCAGACACAACGTTGGATCCCAACATGTTTGCAGACTTGCTAAGTTCTGTGTTGTTGCGCCCAGTGTTTCTGTCTGGACTGTTGAAGGGGAATAACACACGCTTACTTCTGTATCCAATGAATTTGAATTGGAATGGCATGAAAACATGCTGGCATTTGACTATGCCATTAAAATGCTGGAGGCACCTCTGAGCGTGCCCGAGGGCTTCAGCAGATGCCAGCCAGTTTCTCTGTGGAGTTAGCTGGGTCCTGCTTCACTCTACTGCCTCTACTTGTCTCTCTGGAGATTACAGACACACACACACACACACACACACACACACACACATACACACACACACGCATCCAAGTGGACACTGGTACAACGTCTGGTCCATAAAAGTCACAAAGCTTGTCCTCCAAGTAATATGGGCTTAGTTAATGCCTCTCTTGCATGGTAACATTTGCTTTGCAGGGGCATCGGACATATTCAAATGCTGTTGAAATTGTTAGTATGCTGCCTTTCCTGTTACAGACTTGCTTCTCCTCTTTTGAGTGATTTATTAGTGTCATTCTGTTACTTCTAAGGAAATAAAATTTAACCATGTGCCTGTACACCGGACGTGACAGCTGAAACAAAGCGGGTAAAATATGTGTGGTCTTAATTACTGGTTTATAAGCGAGCTTTTCACTAGAACGTTCACTTTTAATGAAGCCATTGAGTGAGGCTCCTCCAGGGAGCTATCATGGTTAAGTGGGGGCATCCATCTTCAGCCATTGGCTTGTCTGCAGACGAGTGGAGGCTCTGTCTACAGCACGCTCACCTCATATTGGCTCACTTTATCTCCACTAAGTAAAAAGTCTGCTGGAAGGTGCTAACAGTGGCGAGAAAAGACTTTTCTCCAGCAGCTCTGATGAGGCTGAGGGAGTTTTCATCCTGCAGAGGCAGTGAGCATTTCACTGTGTCTAAGTCAGAGCTTAATAAGACGCTGCTGTTTAACCTGAAAAGCGTTGCATTCATCACATTCAGCGGCCTCACTGTGGTGGTTGGAAGAGCAGTGCCGGAAATGCTAGAACTGCTTCTGCAACAAATCGCTTTTAGTCGAGCATCAGTTCAAAGAATTTAATGGGGAGCCTTCAGTAAAAGAAAAATGATTACTGTATCAAATAATGTAGATAAAACAATATTTTCCCATCAAGGAATTTCTATGAAATGGATATATCTAAGATGTCAATTTCATTCCAGTATTGTGAGGGATGGAGGGTTCCTTTTGCAATAAATTCTTCATTAATTCAATTCTAATTTGCCGCTGGTTCATATTTCTACTATTGATAGTTCCACTTCTTAATACCTCGGATAAGGGGGAGAAAATCATTGCAGTAACTCAGTGGAGACTGTGAGCAGCAGATATGATCTAAATATTACCAATGCCAAAAGAAGTGTGAAGTCTGATGAACATTTCAAAAGAACAATTCTTTATGGATCAGCTAAATCTTTTCCACTTTTTAATTAAAAGTAAAGAAAATAGAAGTTAATTATCCTGTAAAGATTAGCTGGTGGGCATCTTTCTGTAAATTAGTTCTAATTAAAAGGAAATTGTCAAATGACATTCAAAGCACTGTCCTTTAAAACACAGACTGAGATGGGCTTTTTTCCCTCCCCCCGTGCTCCTCCTTCCCCCCTCAGCCTCGCTCCTAATTCTTGATCTGGCCAAGTGAAGCTTCTTGCTGGAAGATTAGGATTCTGCCAGTGCTTCAGACACACGCACACACACACGCACGTACACGTACACACACACACACACACACACACACACACACACACACACACACACACACACACACACTCCGTGCTCCCTGGATAGCGGGCCTCTAGCACACAGTGAAATACTGCTGCATCAATGGGGAGCTCGTGGCTGCCGGAGATAAATACTCCTCATTGATAAATGATTGCTAAGATTAGTTGCAGTAGTTGGGCTTTAACTTTTGTATCAGACTGATATTGGCTTTTTAATGAAATATCAGATCTTGGTCATTTGCTCCATTTCAGTCTAAAAACTTGGAAAAGCTATTACGGACATCTTGTGTTAAATTACAGGTGTGGTGCTGCTGGAATGCACAGGAATGATGCTCCAGAGTTTTTTGTCTACAAGTGAGGAAAGACAATAATTGCAGTTAACACAATCCTGTTTAAATTCATGTAAGTATGTATGTTTTTTAAACATTGGAAGATCCAAGTGTCTGTAATGCAAAAAAGGGCAAATAAATGGAACAAATGGAATGGTCAAATTTTTCAAATTATTTTTAAAAGCATCTGCTGGTAAGCTTTGAGCTGCAAAATGAATGACATGACTTTTCCTGCCGAGCTAACATTAACTAGTGAAGCTGAAAAGAATATCTGTTCTTCCATCACTCACTCTGATGACATTACAAACTCTGCTTCTTAAGTTTGTGCTGCCACCACAGCATCTGCTGGAAATGAAAGTTAACTTGGCTATACGTTTTCATAGCCTCCACTATTAGATGAGCTTGACCTCAGTGCTGCACTGCTACTTTTCATCGGATTGATGTTTCCACTGCTACCACTTAATTTCTACGACACAGATAAGTAAACAAAATCATTTTCATCTGAAACCACTGGTGTTCATTCACCTGTGTTGCTTAATGCCACATTTTCACAACATCCACAGTATGTGATATTATCTAGTACTGCTCAGCTAGATGTTCTGCTGACTACCGTGTAATATTGTTGTGATATCAATATGATAAAACTATTCACAAAGTCAGTAAAACATTTGATTGTGTCCTCAGTTATAGTCTACAGTATATCTTATAATTAATGTATGCAAACTTGACAATTTGATTATCTTCATAGACTATATATATATAGAAAAAATGTGAGGGAACAGTAAAAACTGGATACTCTGGTTTATATTTAATGATATTACACACAAAGTTTTAACTATAATAATAATATCGTATATATATATTAGGCTGCAGGTAATGATTGGGCACATTTTCATCATTGAGTAATGTGCGTATTATTTTCAATATATCATCAGAAAATAGTGAAATAGGTCAATCACAATTTTCCAGAGCTCATGATGACACATCTTCTCATTCTCCCTGGCCAACTGCCAATTGACTGTGAAGTAAGACATTTGATATTTTTTGCTTGCAAATTAGCTAAAACCATAAATTGACTATTACGACGTCACACTTTGCCTTTAAAGACAATAATAGTGACAACCGTTTGCCTGCTGCCTCTTTCCCACTGAAACAAAAGAGCACAAACATACAGTGTGAACCCGCACAACTCTTAATCAACATCCACCCTCACCACTTCACTAATAAATGATGAATCAGACTGTCTTTATGTGTGTGTGTCTCTGTGTGTGTGCCTGTGTGTGTGTGTGTGTGTGTGTGTGTGTGTGTGTGTGTGTGTGTGTTCTGCAGCTTTCATCTGATTACATGTGGATTTCATCACTCATTGTCTGGTCTTGGGCTGTTGCTCCCATCCACCCGCGTTGTATCAAACTAGATTCCAGCAGTATAGTCTGACAGAAGAGAGAGGAAAACATTGCTGAAGCCCCTCCATCTGCTCCGGCTAATGATGATGCTCTCCCTGGCCTGGAGCAGAACTGTGTGAGGGAGATTTACACCCATAATACCCCTGGGGCTCTGGAGCTGCACCGCGCTCCAAAAACACCGTTGCTCCATCACTTTCTATATGATAGCTGGCAGAGCAGGTAACAATGGACCAGCAACAATGTCTTTTTGTACTACTGACAAGTGCCTTATTTGGTTGACACAACCTGCCTCGGTGTCTGAGGAGTGGCACTGAGCACACAGGAAAATGGATGACAGCTACACCATTGAAACATTGTGCTGTTGCAACAATCATACCGGAGTGTGTTTTTGAAAAATACCCAGCAGTGTGTGATATGAGGTAAAGGAGGACAGCAGTGACTGAGGGAAAGGTGCCGGGTCTTATTGATACACTAATTAGAATCATGGGGGGGGGGTTGAATCAGGCATCACAGTGAATTAAACTGAACGGAGCTGCTTCTTTCCGTTCACCCTCTTATAAAGGTTTATAAATTGTAATTGTACTTCAATTTGGAGGCTTTAGACCCATTCTAAGGCGTGTGTGGGACGCGCCTTGACATATATCTCCTAAAACAAGTAAGTTAAATGGTGAGAGGCAGAAAGCAAGACTGTTTACGTATGTAAACAGTCTTGTGTGTGTGTGAGCGAGAGAGAGAGAGAGAGAGAGAGAGAGAGAGAGAGAGAGAGAGAGAGAGAGAGAGACAGAGAGAGGGGTGGAGGCATATGGGGGGGGGGGGGGGGGGGGGGTTGTAGAGAAATCCACTCCTCAGGGATTGAGTGTTCACACACAGTAAATGGAAGTGGCACAGCTCTGACCTTTGAGCTGCAGCATACGAGTAAAGTGAAGGCGCTGTCAAAATATTGCTTCAGAAATGACAATCCACCTCGCCAGTCCCAAGTCTTGACATGGCAGGCAAGTGGAGAGCCGTAACCTGCTGATCCCGACATTACAAATGAGGGGGATTATCATGACAACAAACCGCAGCTTGACACGCTGCATACCCTAAAGATATTCTGGCATTGCCCCTTATTATCAGCAAAGTCCCACACAGATAGCCAGCGATGACACTCGGAGCAGGCGCCCAAAGTCGAGAAGGAATGGGGAGTGGCCATGTGTCACAATCTCGAATGAAATATTCAAATCAGGTTTGTAAAGTTCCTTCTTCCCATCAGCATTAACTTTGGCAGATGAGCAGCTTCCTCGAGTCTTCATTTACGTACACCCACGTAATGCTCAGGTCCACAGAGAATAACTCAATCGTAAAGAATACCAAAATATCACAGGCAAATTACTAGTGCTCCGAGAGGAAGCTTTGGAGGAACAAAGACAGGCAGCCATAATTATATCTTGGCGTGTATAGCATGTCAATCGGCCACCTTCGTTCTGGAGGGCATTCCCCTGGGCCCCTCCGGCATCAAAATGATGTCCAAATTATTTTGTGCTCTATTGCAGCATGAAGCGATTATCATATTTACTGGTGGTGCATTATGACAAACATTGATGTTTACACCTGTCTCTGGGAGAAGGCAAGGTTTACACTCTGTAATTTAGCAAATGTACAGTATGCATATGAGCTTGTTGGCAGGGATTTAAATTAGGTCAGAAATGGAATATATCAATAGCAACCCATATGTGCATCTTTCTTTTCCTTCTTCCCCCCTTCCCCTCCCCAGCCCTCTTTGCTCAGAAGCTTGGCGATGAAGCAGCTTGACGACTGCAAAAGTGTGATATGTGCAAATCACATTTGCAGATGAGCTTGAAACTCCTTTTAATATTCAGATATCAGACATTCCGCACTGAGAAGCCCGCTAAGACGCGATTCGGGGGAGAAAAGCAAGATCGGCGTCATTAGAAGAATCGTTAGAGGCTCGGTTTACATTTTACATATTTCACAAAAATGTACAACCAAGTAAAAACATCACCAGTTATCTGTGATAACAATGCAAATTTTTGTCAGAGAGCGCATGAAGATTCTGTCAAAATCCAAAGTCGCTCAGGTCTTTCTTTTCCCTTTTTTTCCCTCCCTGGCTTAACACCCTCAGCTTATTGGCGCTTTGATTTCTTTCATATTTTTTCCCTGAGAAGACACACAGGCTTGTGGAGTCAAAGGCGGTGAAAGGTATGTTTGCCACGAGGCACGGGAACACGTGTCCCCATAGCCTGCCAATAGCTCATCAAACACACAGGCCCGTGGATGGATGCAAGCCCGGCTGGCGTTTAGGACGTCTGCACAGCATCCGCTCTGCCACCATCCCTGACTCCTGTTTACCTGCTTCAGTCAGAGCCACAAAGAACAGCCCCATTTCACGACCGTTTTCTGCACGTAAATGCAGCACGGCGACAAAAACGTCCCCACAAGGCAGCATTTTTCTCCCTCTTATACCTGCTCCTTTATGGCATACAGTCATGCTCTGACAATAATTCTGCTGCTTTACAGCCTCAACTTTTTCATTGGATGACAGAACATAGCCCCTGCAATTTCCCCCTACCTCCTTCATTTCCCCGTGTCTTAGCCCTGCACCAAATTTGTCTCTGTGCCATTTTAATTACAGCCAAGGCAATCTTTATGGTGGTATTCTGCGAGAACACCAATCTGCAAAAAAGGTGATAAGTAGAGCCGCCACCCAGCTTTGGTATCAGTAATAAACAGACACTTAATTGAATAATTTGACCTAAGAGCCTGATCCTGGGAAATAGCATGCTGGAAAAATTATTTTGAATATTGAAGACAGTTCAGTGTTTTGCATGACGCCTGCAGTAGGAGAACACACAGTGGATTTGGCTGGTTGCCCGCCAACTCGCCAATGTGGGCCATGGTGAGTCTTTACAGAACAGATAAGTGAGCCTTTGGTATCCTGGAAGCACTCAGTTGTGCATGTGTGTGTGTGTGTGTGTGTGTGTGTCTGTGTGTGTCTATGAGTGTGTGTGTCCGAGAAGGGGGTAGACATATGTATGCATGAGTCTGTGTGCAGGCGTGTGCATGCATGTGTCCGATATGTACGAGGGGGGAGGAGTGTGAAGTGTGCCCACTCGAGGTCCATTTCCAGCTAGCAGCCACATGGGCACATCCCCCTACGTCCCTGTACCCCAAACATACACACGCACACAGAGAAGCTTTCCACAGAGCCTCAGAGACAATGACTCGCGGCCCCTTCCTGTTTAAGGATAGCTGTCAGAGGATGATGGCTCCGATTCAACACTGCAGCAGGTTTGCACAGAGCTCCCTGATAAAACTGAAAAAAGCAAAAGCCTCCACTCGCCCCTCTTTCTCTTACTCGCTCCATCACTCTCGCTCTCCCTCCACAGTTCAACACTGATTTGACTGCTAGCATAATTTTGCAGAGGAGACTATTTGCAGATGCAGCAGAGTTATCAATCCGAACAGACACACAATCCGGGTCCAATGTCACTTCTACTCATTATGTTAATGGTTAATACATGCAAATGAAAACATTCCGGCAATTTGATTTCTTTGAAGATAGTTTGCATATTGTCTTAGCCATAATGATGGTACACTTTCTCCCCAGCTTCGATTTATGCAAGGCTAGTTAGTTCATTTTTATCAGCTCTGGGTTCATTTCTAGGGCTACTGGAATGTGTTTTCCCCTTCCCCTCACTATTTAACTAATTAGGATTCAGGTACCATAAGCAGATTTTTCATGCTATTGGTGTTTTTCTTAATTAAGAAACAAATGAATTCTCCCCAGCAAAATAGATGGAACAACGGGATAGGGTGCCAGGGGCCAGATGCGGCGCTTCTTAATTAGAAGTCACTCCATTGTCTGAGGTTTTTTAATGAAGCTCCAATCTAAATGGATATCAAAAAAGCTTCTAGTGAAGAAAACACACACACACACACACACACACACCGGCCATTTAAAATAATAAGGAAATAAAGATAATGAAAGAGAAAAGATATGTACTGGCAGCCCCGGCTCACACCTCCAGTTCAGCGCATGCAGTGCTCGCGTCACCTCTGGATGAGCCCTATTTAAGCAGCTCGATCCCTCGCCTGCCCCTGCCTGCCTGCAGCCATGTCTAATGTTCTGCCAAGCCAACAGTGAACCACTCTCTTTTCAACTTCTCATCAAAGGTGGAAGTTTCATTACCCCGTGGATGGTTATCAACTAACTATTTCTGAAAGCTGCTGCAGCTGTCAACTTCCTGTTTTGGTCTTGAACAGTGAAGGCTATAGCAGAACCCATGCTCAACATATCAATGTCATTTGTGATAGGCCGACGTTTTGGTGCAGGGGAAATTTGCAATTAGCTGGAGCAAATTGTCACCTGAACACAATATGGAAGATAGAAAGGTTGGTGTGCAATTAAATGTAAACACCTGGTATGTATATATGTGCTGTAAAAAGAACTGTGCAGGGGGAACAAAGGAAAGTTTTTGTTTTGAAGTTAATTAGGGCCCGAGCACCGAATGGTGAGAGGCCCTATTGAATCTGTAAGGATTTTTATTATTATTATTATTATTATTATTTCCCTTTGGGGGGCTTTTTCAGGGTCTAGACATGCTCAAAAAGTTATGAAACTTTGCAGGAAATTCAAGGTCTGCGGATATTTTAGTATTCTGGAGTAATTGCAATTGGGCGTGGCAAAATGGCTCTACAGCGCCCCCTGGAACCAGCCCCTAGGTTTCCACATAACGGATTTTCATCAAAATCTGGATATAGGTGTATCGTGACCAGTCATGAAAAAAAGTCTCATGGAGCATTATGAAAAACGCAACAGGAAGTCCGCCATTTTGCTTTTAGTGGCCATTTTGGCAATATCCCACATTTTTACTTTTACGTACTTGTCCCAGGGCTTTCATCAGATCAACTTCAAATTCAGATGAGTGTCATCACAACAAGATGGAGATAAAAAATGATTGAGGGATTTTTTTTTTATCACACCGTGTGACCGTGGCATGGCGTTAAAAATTGGTTACACGCCATCAAAACACGGGCATCTGTATCTCGGACATACATGTTCCAATCAAGTCCAAACTAGACATGTAAGACAATAGTCCCCGCCTGATGACATCTATGCATAAATGATGACTTAAAACCGCAGCGCCCCCTGGTGGCAACAGGAAATGTCTTGTTTTTTGCTTGTCTTACACTTGGATGAATTTCTCCTCATCCACTGACCTCAACCATGTCAAACTGTATCAAATGGGTCCCAAGACATTGACAATGAAGACATAAGATTACCGTGACTTTTCGTCAAACGCCATATGAATGGCGTGGCATTAAAGTTCATCAACTCGCCGTGAAACACGAAATTGCTGTAACTTCAGTGTTCATGATTCTATCTCTCTCAAACTACATGTGTGTAACAACAGCCCCCCCCCTGAAGATATTCATATGGTTTTAAGAAATGGGCGTGGCAAAAAAACTGACCAGCGCCCCCTATAGGGCAACCCTGGCACTACGATGGCCGACATTTATACAAATCTATCGGGACATGTGTCGTTTCATAACAAACAAAAAAATATCTTGGATAGGTATGCTTGACCAAACAGGGAGGCCGCCATTTTGGATTAAGTGGCCATTTTTTTTCCATATTCCACATTTTTACTTGATGCACTTGTCCCAGGGCTTTCATCAGATTAACTTCAAATTAAGATCAGTGCCATCACAACAAGATGGAGATAAAAAGTGATTAAGAGATTGACCTTTCGTCACACCGTGTGACCGTGGCGTGGCGTCTTGAGTTTGATTAAACGCCATCAAAACACGAGGTTCTGTATCTCGGACATACATTGTCCAATCGAGTCCAAACTAGACATGTAAGACAAGGGTGCCATCCTGATGACATCTACACAGAAATTATGACTTGAAATTACAGCGCCCCCTGGTGGCTACAGGAAGTGACATGTTTTATACTTTGATGAACTGCTCCTGGCTGCTTTAAGATATACAGCTCAAATGAGCTCAGTCAAGTCATTGAATCAAGGTCAGAATTGTGACATTTCCTCAAACCATGTAAACATTGATGTTTGGCGAAGGATCATCCTTCGCCAAAGGACACGATGTTTTCATAAGTCCACTGTGCATTGTCCTATCACTACCAAACTTCTGTCACATGATAAGAGTACAAGCCTGAACAGCTCTATTTAGGGCCCGAGCACCGAATGGTGAGAGGCCCTATTGAAATTGTAGGCATTATTAGGGCCCGAGCACCGAAATCGGTGGGAGGCCCTATTGAAATTGAAATGATTATTATTATTATTATTATTATTATTTTTCTTAGCTTAAATGAATTGGCTTTTTGAGGGCTTTAATGTGCTCAAAAAGTTGTAGGAGTTTGCAGTAAATTCGAAGGCGGCGAAAATTTACGTATTCTGGAGTATTTTGAAAAGGGCGTGGCAAAATGGCTCAAGAGCGCCACCTACGGAAAAGCCCCTCATTTAGCATTCACCGATCTTCAAAAAAAACAAAGACTATTTTGTATCATGACTAGATGCACAAAAAAGTCCATCAGTGCATTATGAATAACGCAACAGGAAGCCCGCCAGTTTGACTTTAGTGGCCATTTTGGTCATATTCCATATTTTTTCTTTGATGTACTTGTCGTACAGCTTTCATCAGATCAACTTCAAATTTAGACGATCGTCATCACAACAAATTGGAGATCTAAAGTTATTGAAGGATTACGTTTTAGCAAAACCGTCTGACCGTGGTGTGGCGTTAAAGTTTGATGAAACGCCATCAAAACACAAGCTTCCATATTTCAGACATAGTTTGTCCAATTGAGTCCAAACTAGACACATACGACAAGAGTCGCGACCAGAAGACATCACTGCAGAAATTGTGACTTACAATCACAGCGCCCCCTGGTGGCAACAGGAAATGTCTTGTTTTTAAGACGTGTTATGTTTTTATGTACTACTCGGAGAGCTTTCATCAGATCAACTTAAAAATTAGATGAGACTCTACAAAACAAGATGAAGATCTAAAGTTATCAAAATTTAAACTTTTCATCAATCCGTGTGACCGTGGTGAGGCTTAAAATCTTGATGTGCAAAATGAAAAGACCTGTTTTCATTTCAACCATGTATGTGTTTCATGGTCTTATACTGACCTCTAGTGGCTTTATATTGCCGGCACAAC
The DNA here is from genome assembly GCF_947347685.1 of Pleuronectes platessa. Classification (NCBI taxonomy): domain Eukaryota; kingdom Metazoa; phylum Chordata; class Actinopteri; order Pleuronectiformes; family Pleuronectidae; genus Pleuronectes; species Pleuronectes platessa. Next base: position 25,495,318 of record NC_070635.1, on the reverse strand, counting down.
CTACTTGTACCGCAATATTAAGTCACTAGAGGGCAGTGTAGGATCATGGTTTGACCAAGGCACAAATTGTGTCACCTAAGGCAGGGGTAGGCAACCTTTACTATTTCCTCCACTCTTCCCCCAATTTAAAGCTGTCTGTTGCCGCACAACATATTTGATAACACAGGTTATAAAGTTATATATATATATATATATATAGTCATGCAATATATATAAAAACTATAGTTTGTTGCATTTATTAAATAATAGAACGACAATAAAGACAACTGTTGACATTTAACTGCTATTTTTACCTGTTACAAAATAGGAAAACACCAAACTCTGACCATGGCGTGGAGTCAAAGTCTGATCACACGCCATCAAAACACGAGTGTCTGTATCTTGGACATATTTGGTCCAATCAACTCCAAACTAGACATGTAAGACAAGGGTCGCGACCTGATGACATCTACAAAGACATCATGACTTAAAATCCTAGCGCCACTGGCTACAGGAAGTGAAGCGTTTATTGTTGCTGCAGAGCTTACAACGCACGCAAGGCAGAGACATGCGCTTGGTCATCGATCGTTCTCTCTCCCCCGACCGCAACAGACTTGAAATTGCCTGTGCTCGACCACTCTTCCCCCAATTTAAAGCTGTCTGGTGCCACACAACATATTTGATAACACAGGTTATAAAGTTATATATATATATATATATATAGTCATACAATATATATAAAAACTATAGTTTGTTGCATTTATTAAATAATAGAACGACAATAAAGACAACTGTTGACATTTAACTGCTATTTTTACCTGTTACAAAATAGGAAAACACCAAACTCTGACCATGGCGTGGAGTCAAAGTCTGATCACACGCCATCAAAACACGAGTGTCTGTATCTTGGACATATTTGGTCCAATCAACTCCAAACTAGACATGTAAGACAAGGGTCGCGACCTGATGACATCTACAAAGACATCATGACTTAAAATCCTAGCGCCACTGGCTACAGGAAGTGAAGCGTTTATTGTTGCTGCAGAGCTTACAACGCACGCAAGGCAGAGACATGCGCTTGGTCATCGATCGTTCTCTCTCCCCCGACCGCAACAGACTTGAAATTGCCTGTGCTCGACCACTCTTCCCCCAATTTAAAGCTGTCTGGTGCCACACAACATATTTGATAACACAGGTTATAAAGTTATATATATATATATATATATAGTCATACAATATATATAAAAACTATAGTTTGTTGCATTTATTAAATAATAGAACGACAATAAAGACAACTGTTGACATTTAACTGCTATTTTTACCTGTTACAAAATAGGAAAACACCAAACTCTAACCATGGCGTGGAGTCAAAGTCTGATCACACGCCATCAAAACACGAGTGTCTGTATCTTGGACATATTTGGTCCAATCAACTCCAAACTAGACATGTAAGACAAGGGTCGCGACCTGATGACATCTACAAAGACATCATGACTTAAAATCCTAGCGCCACCTGCTGGCTACAGGAAGTGAAGCGTTTATTGTTGCTGCAGAGCTTAAAACGCACGCAAGGCAGAGACATGCGCTTGGTCATCGATCGTTCTCTCTTCCCCGACCGCAACAGACTTGAAATTGCCTGTGCTTGACCACTCTTCCCCCAATTTAAAGCTGTCTGGTGCCGCACAACATTATTGATAACACAGGTTATAAAGTTATATATATATATATATAAAAACTATAGTTTGTTGCATTTATTAAATAATAGAACGACAATAAAGACAACTGTTGACATTTAACTGCTATTTTTACCTGTTACAAAATAGGAAAACACCAAACTCTGACCATGGCGTGGAGTCAAAGTCTGATCACACGCCATCAAAACACGAGTGTCTGTATCTTGGACATATTTGGTCCAATCAACTCCAAACTAGACATGTAAGACAAGGGTCGCGACCTGATGACATCTACACAGACATCATGACTTAAAATCCTAGCGCCACTGGCTACAGGAAGTGAAGCGTTCATTGTTGCTGCAGAGCTTAAAACGCACGCAAGGCAGAGACATGCGCTTGGTCATCGATCGTTCTCTCTCCCCCGACCGCAACAGACTTGAAATTGCCTGTGCTCGACCACTCTTCCCCCAATTTAAAGCTGTCTGGTGCCGCACAACATATTTGATAACACAGGTTATAAAGTTATATATATATATATAGACATACAATATATATAAAAACTATAGTTTGTTGCATTTATTAAATAATAGAACGACAATAAAGACAACTGTTGACATTTAACTGCTATTTTTACCTGTTACAAAATAGGAAAACACTAAACTCTTACCATGGCGTGGAGTCAAAGTCTGATCACACGCCATCAAAACACGAGCGTCTGTATCTTGGACATATTTGGTCCAATCAACTCCAAACTAGACATGTAAGACAAGAGTCGCGACCTGATGACATCTACAAAGACACCATGACTTAAAATCCTAGCGCCACCTGCTGGCTACAGGAAGTGAAGCGTTTATTCTTGCTGCAGAGCTTAAAACGCAAGCAAGGCAGAGACGTGCGCTTGGTCATCGATCGCTCTCTCTTCCCCGACCGCAACAGACTTGAAATTGCCTGTGCTCGGGCCCGTTAGTGCTACAACGTAGCCCTAGTTCTTATTATTATTCTTATTATTCTCCGAACAATGAATTGGCTTTTTGAGGGCTTCAACGTGCTCAAAAAGTTTTTAAACTTTCCAGTAAATTAGAGAGTGGTGAAAATTTACGTATTCTGGAGTATTTGGAAATGGGCGTGGCAAAATGGCTCAACAGCGCCCCCTGGAACCAGCCCCTAGGTTTCCACATAAGCGATTTTCACCAAAATCTAGACACTGGTGTAACGTGACTAATCATAGAAAAAAGTCTATTGGAGCATTATGAAAAATGCAACAGGAAGCCCGCCATTTTGGATTTAGTGGCCATTTTGGCCAAATTCCACATTTTTACTTTAATGTACTTGTCGTAGAGCTTTCATCAGATCAACTTAAAAATTAGATGGGTGTCATCACAACAAGATTGAGAAAAAAAATTATCAACGGAATTTTTTTCCGTCACTTCGTGTGACCGTGGCGTGAAGTCAAAATTTGGTTCCACGCCATCAAAACACGAGCATCTGTATCTCGAACATACATGGTCCAATCAAGTCCAAACTAGACATGTAGGACAAGAGTCCCGGCCTGAGGACATCTACACAGAAATAATGACTCAAAATCAGAGCGCCCCCTGGTGGAACCAGGAAATGTCTTGTTTTTTGCTTGTCTTACACTTGGCCAAATTCCACATTTTTACTTTAATGTACTTGTCGTAGAGCTTTCATCAGATCAACTTAAAAATTAGATGGGTGTCATCACAACAAGATTGAGAAAAAAAATGATCAACGGAATTTTTTTCCGTCACTTCGTGTGACCGTGGCGTGAAGTCAAAATTTGGTTCCACGCCATCAAAACACGAGCATCTGTATCTCGAACATACATGGTCCAATCAAGTCCAAACTAGACATGTAGGACAAGAGTCCCGGCCTGAGGACATCTACACAGAAATAATGACTCAAAATCACAGCGCCCCCTGGTGGAACCAGGAAATGTCTTGTTTTTTGCTTGTCTTACACTTGGATGTATTCCTCCTCATCCACTGACCTCAACCATGTCAAACTGTCCCAAATGGGTCTCAAGACATTGATAATGAAGGCATAAGATAACTGTGACTTTTCGTCAAACGCCATATTAATGGCGTGGCATCAAAGTTCATCACCTCGCCGTGAAACACGAAATTGCTGTAACTTCAGTGTTCATGGTTCTATCTCTCTCAAACTACATGTGTGTAACAACAGCCCCCCCCTGAAGATATTCATATGGTTTTAAGAAATGGGCGTGGCAAAAAAACTGACCAGCGCCCCCTATAGGGCAACCCCGGCACTACGATGGCCGACATTTATACAAATCTATCGGGACATGTGTCGTTTCATAACAAACAAAAAAATATCTTGGATAGGTATGCTTGACCAAACAGGGAGGCCGCCATTTTGGATTAAGTGGCCATTTTTTTTCCATATTCCACATTTTTACTTGATGCACTTGTCCCAGGGCTTTCATCAGATTAACTTCAAATTAAGATCAGTGCCATCACAACAAGATGGAGATAAAAAGTGATTAAGAGATTGACCTTTCGTCACACCGTGTGACCGTGGCGTGGCGTCTTGAGTTTGATTAAACGCCATCAAAACACGAGGTTCTGTATCTCGGACATACATTGTCCAATCGAGTCCAAACTAGACATGTAAGACAAGGGTGCCATCCTGATGACATCTACACAGAAATTATGACTTGAAATTACAGCGCCCCCTGGTGGCTACAGGAAGTGACATGTTTTATACTTTGATGAACTGCTCCTGGCTGATTTACAATATACAGCTCAAATCAGATCAGTCAAGTCATTAGATCATGGTCAGAATTGTGACGTTTCCTCAAACCGTGTAAACATTGATGTGCGGCGAAGGATTTTCCTTCGCCAAAGGACACGATGTTATCATAACTCCACTGTGCATTGTCCTATCACTACAAAACTTCTGTCACATGGTCAGAGTCCAAGCCTGAACAGCTCTATGTGTCAATATTTCCTCAGTGTCATAGCGCCACCTACTGATTCGCCAGGAAACAGGAAGTACTTTGTTAATCCACTCTGCATTATCCAACCGGCTCCAAACTACTGACCTATGATCACAATCCTGAATAGAACAGCTCCATATATGAATATTAGTTCAGGGTCAGAGCGCCACCTACTGATCAGTGTGAAAATTAAGTTGTGTTAACATTGTCCGATTGACACAAAATTGCTCACGCTACATCAGAGCGCCTACATGAACAGATATATATGTCTGTGCGTAATAATAGTGATGGCGCCACCTACTGGCAAACCTACTGCCGCAGAGCGCAAAACGCATTTAACGTGGAGAAGTGCATGCTCGATCGATGATGTGCGCTTGGTCATCGATCGCTCTCTCCACCGACCGCAACAGGCTTCAACGTGCGGGTGCTCGGGCCCGCAAGTGCTACAACGTAGCCCTAGTTTTGTTTTTGTTTTTTTGCTGTGAAGCCCAATCATCTCGGTCAGCCTTGGTGATGCTGCTGTGCTGGTGACTGAAGGCGATAACATCGGGGGTGTTTTTGACTGAAATAAAACCCGTGGCATGCCCATATGTGCTGCCAACCCCATCAGTTCTTCTTCAGACGGCATGGCTTAGGAGCTCCCAGAGGATGGGCCAGTGCCCACTGATACGGGCCCAGCAACCGTCTTGTCCAGGCCAAGTATCCCTGTGCCCAGGGGCTGTGCCATCAATGCCATGACTTGAGCCAGACTGGATCCCACCCAGCAATTCATTTCAAAGGCTTTTTTATGGATCAGGTATGCAGTGTGATTTTCCTTTCCCTTTGTAATGTGCCATGTCAAAGGGGAGCTAGGCTGACTTTAAAGTCATATACTAGTTTTTTCAGCCTTTCATTTGCGAAGAAGACATAATTGATTTCTGACTTTCCAAATGTCAAGTTGGAAGAGATTAGAAAAAAAAGACCAATGTACTAAAAATCAATCAGCAATATAGGCATGCTGATTTGGATGTTATTGGGCTAACTTATTAATACAAATTGAGCAAATACTAATATATATATATATTCCTTCTGAGTTTGAAGGTTCATCAACTAAAAAAATCTGCTAAATGCTAATATTTGTTGTCTGAAAATGCAAAAAAGGGAAAATAAGACAAAAAACATTAAAAGATCCTAACTTCATCCGGTAGGATATTTGAGAAAGTACTGATTCATCTCTAAAGGTTCATGAAGTCAAAAAACGATTTTTAAAGAAGTAACTTTCTTAATAAAAAGTCACATTTTTGAACACCTCCATTTATCCACAAATTACCATAATCCCCTGGATGTTCACTCATGTGCTCTCTCACTCTCATTTAGAGCATTACTTGTTTATTTATATCTGTGAATGAGATTAGAGGGGAAGATTACTTAGCGCAGACACATGAATAGTGATCAAAGACTGGAGGATAATGTAAGTCTTTCAGTGATTGCTCAGCTCTTTTCAAATCTACCGGCGGTGTATTAGAACAATGCGAGGAGTTGTGCTCCATATAGTGTGACAACATGATACAAAATCCTCAGGGAGTGAACCGCATGTAAACACTCCAGATCAACACACAGTGCACTGGCACAAAGTGTCCCTTAATGCAGCAAAAAATGTTCCTGTGATCCTGATGACGGCAATCGGTTCAGTGGAATGACATCAGTTGTGCACAGGCGTGAGTGTAGTTTGAGAAAAGTCTGATTCTCTATCTGCACAATGCAAAATCTTATACAGCCCACACTGGTCACCCGCGGAACACCAGGCACAGGTAAACAAGCAACATTATGTCCTTGTGATTATTCTAAACAAAGAGGTTGACACAAATATGACACTCTCTCATCCAGATGATTTATGAAGAATGTTATGATCGCTGAATTCTCTCTGCGTGAGCCGCTCATATTTGGGGGAAGCACTGCTCCGGCCAATTATTGGTGGCAGGAGAGAGAAACTACTTGTTTAAACATAACAAATAAAGAGGAGACGGGACAGTAAAACACCAATAAATGAATCCAAAAACCACACACACGTATGCAATCAAAACAACAACAAAAAGAGCCAACAGCGTCAGCTTGCAGATTTGACAAACAAACTTTCCGAGCAGAATGTATTTGTAGCTGCAAATGAAGGGACGGATCTGAGGATCAGTTGGCTAATTATTTATCCTGCTGGCTTTTATGGCTCTCATTAATTTCCCCCTTCTCTCTCTTTACCTTCCATTGAAAGTCTGAAGTCAACCTGCATCTGGTGCTGATAACGGCGGGGTCTCAGCAGCCTCCCAGCCTCCCCTCTAACCCGCCCACACGCACCTCCATGAGAGAAAAGGAGCAGCTTTAATAATAATGCCATGAGAATTAGCATTCCATGTTCCAAATCCACAAAGATGTGCTCACTCGAGAAGGAAAACACACAGTACAGGGTTTTGGAGAAGGGTTAAGTTGCATCTCTTAATTCAGTGGCTTAATGGCAGCAAAGAAGGAGTACGAGATGTGGGGATTGGAAGGAGAAACTGAAATATTTGAACTGAGCTTCCAATTTTGTCATCAAAAGTTGTCACTGAATCTGTGGTCCAATTCTCACACCCTGTCTATACTGCGGATATTTTCCCCTCTGTTTAAAAAATAATTTCTTTCCAAAAGAGAAGACAAAAACAACTGCAAATACTCAAACTAGCATACCATGCCTGTAGGGGGCGATAAAGAAAATCAACAATCTGTCAAATACGAGAGAAGATCATGTGGTCCAAGTAGTACTTGGTGAAGCAGATGCGGGTAATGGGGTGCAGTGATGATACATTTAGCTGCAAACCTGTAATTAGACCTAATACTAACCAGAGAGGTTGGTACATAGTCGCTATTGTTTACCTGTTGACACGAATACACGGAAACAAGCCTTTTGGAAAATGGACAGGATATTTGTATTGCCTACTTTTCCCTATGTCAGATTTTCACCTTTTTAATCAATTATACAATTCTAAAAAGGCTAACTCCTTTAAATCTTGCATTTAAAAGTTTTGACTTATTTTGGTAAACAATTGTTTTCATAATTTATATACTACTCAAAGTGTATCTGTACAGCATAGAACACTAACCTGACCCTTTAAGAAAAATGTATGATATTAAGAGGTATATACTGAGGGGAGTTGGTGAATTGTCTTGCCAGAAAGTGTCTGGCACTGATTACACCTTCCCCCCTCTTCTTTCTCTCCCCCTCTTCTTTCTGATGGTCTCCCTCTCCTTCACCCTCTGTCACTCTTTTAAACTTGGGCGGGGGTTCACTGAGATTGGCCCAGTCTTGATGCTTTGGTGAGATCACACCCCGGCAGGTCTGAGCTCAGGCTATCTGCCTCTCCCTAATGGTCCAATCTGGCTTGGTGTACCCTTCCATCCCTCTCCGTCCAACTTCCCCCTAATCCTTGCCCACTTCCTGCTCCTCCTGCTTTTCCTCCTCCTTCAACTGTCAGTCACGTTCATCACCACGGTGGCGATGAACGGCAGCCCCTCGCATGCAAGGACTTCATTGTTAATCCGCATACAGACCAAACCCCCAATTTGAGCCATTCCATTCCAGGAGTGAACTGATAGAGATTGTACACTGGTCCCTCTTTCAAACGCCACGGCGAGACACAGTGGGCGAGATTTGCTGGAAAGCTAATATTGGCGACTTCTGCTGACTTCAAACATCAGTCAGGTGGCAGAGACTACCTAGGCAGCTATAGAAGCTGCATTACACACAACACAAGAGAAAGGGCCTAAAGAACTCTTGGTGATTCCTTTCATGTTTGTCTTTTCAGGGAACCCAGGGCATTTCCCTTCTTATATGCAAAGGAAAGTAAACATGGCAACCCTCTGCAGGCTCACCAAATTGAACAGTAATGGCCAGTCTTTTCTTTCTTGTGTTTTATAGTTAGATGTGCTAGCTCTACAGAAGCTTTAGGAAATTCTATATTCTTTAAAAAAGTGCCTCAAAGATGAATTTGCATTTAATTCATGTTACGTATTTCACTATTCATGTGCCAGTCCGGTAAACCCTGTTTGAAGTTTCCAGACTGAACTTTTGCTCAAAGAGTTGAGCGGACACATGTGCGGGTCAGTGAATCAATGAACACACACACACACACGTGCAAACTCAAGCGCACAAACTTAATGGGAGAGAAAACTTAACCCAGTTAAGTTTGGTTTCAGTCTCCGCAGTGACCCGGTGATGCTCTCTCGCAGGCTTATTGGACTATCAGTGCTCGGGGTCATGGGCCTGGCCAGTCAAGATAAAAGAAACCCTGATGAAATGAACCATGTGGGAGCAGAGAGGGCTGCTCTCTACTGATGGAGGAAACCCATTCACTCTGAGAGGTGAGACTGTAACAGTGTCGTATTGACCTGAGTGACCTGGTTGACTGACTCAACTCCACAACACTCTCTTTAGAGAGCAGAGGGCCGACAGTAGGGTTTCTACTGGTGTGTTTGGCAGCCACAACTATCAATCATTTGTGACTGTAGATGTACTGGATTTCCTCTTTAGATCAAGTCTATAAACGCTTAAACAATTACTTTTTGCACACTAGAAACTATTTAAATCTAATCTAAATGAAAATATATATTGATAAAAAAATAATAATTTCGAGTTTAGCCCACATCAATGTCTAAGTAAGCTACATATACCTCAATGGTGCATTTAGTTACTTTACCTGCTGTTATTATTATTATTTATTATTATTATTATTATTATTATTATTTCATGACTATTTCCATTCTTTTCTATTTTATACACATGGGAAATATTATAAATTCAAGTAATGTTTCATATGTACATATACTGTATATAAGTTATAATATTGTGAAGGATAAGTTAGCATGCTATTTATATTCAATCCCATGATATCATGTAAGGAAATGTTGAAAGCAAGACGTAATTGAGTGTAATTCATATTATTATGTTGCTATTTTAAATCAGGATTTGCCAATATTTGTTCTACTCTGAATGAAGACAAAAACATGAAATTTGCTGCCAAAGATAAGAGAGTTACACCCACAGTGTGAGTCTGAAAGCTCCTCACAAGTTTGTATTATAGGTGATCTGACTGAATGATTGATGATCTTACTGACTGGCAAATTCATCCAGCCCTTCATGTATTTAGCATTCAACAGCCACTTCACTCACTCACTTCTCCCGTCTCTGCCAGTGACATTTTAAATATTCAGACTGTGACAAAGTTGGAGACTGACTAAGGACATTTTTCAATGTTCCTCGCCATTTGATTGAGCCGATGACACAAATCGTTATTTACCACTTTCAGATCGGAGACATGCACAGTATCGCTACATTGAGCTGGTCAATATACATCACTTCGCCCCAAAGGATTACACCGCTTATCTGAAATGATATTCAATAAAGTATGACCGCAGAAATACAGAGTGGAGTGGTCTTGCTCGGATCTGGCTTATGCTGTGAAAAAAACAACACTTTATTGGAATTAAGATCCCAGTCAAGATTACCTGAGGAAACAGCAGTTAGATTTCTGTTCCAGTGCCATGTCCTGCACTTTATTCTCTGCTGTTTGGGGACTAGACCACTGTGTACTGTTCCCCATAAGCAATGGGGGTGTAATAGGATGCCTTTGTGAAATATATAAAGACGCCCCAGCACCTTCCACAGATCATAGCATGGGCTAGGTTTGGTGAGCCTAGCTGGAATTTCTGTGTGTGTGTGTGTGTGTGTGCGTGTGTGTGTGTGTGTGTGTGTGTGTGTGTGTGTGTGTGTGTGTGAGGAAGAGACCGGGAAACTGCTGTGTGTGCCTGACTAATGTGTTCTTGCTGAAATGCCCTCGCAATCCAAAAAGTCAGGGAGGCAACAGCAAAACTTTCCCCTGTTCCCTCTCTGATGCTCCACAACCGTAATATCATCAAGGTGCATGGGATGATATCACTTACTCATTTGTGCTGCCTAATTAGTTGCTGCAACTTCACTCCCCACTGCTGCTCCATCCATTCGGGGCTTCTACCAACGCAACCCTCATTAACTATAGTGGGGTGAGAGTGAACTCCACTGCTGCCGCCACTGTGTGGATCTTTGCTGCACGAGGTCTGGAACAGTAGCTGGGAGGTATCTTCTCAAACAAAGTCATCTGTTTATAGTTACAACTTGACAGCTGCCATTAGATTTTCCCTGTATGCGTTGTTTAAGAAGTGGGTTTCAAGGTCAAATGTTAACCCAAAGACAGAAATAACTCCTGTCGTTATATATTCTCTATTCGTTCATTTGTTTAATTCCCCCCCCCCCCCCCCCCCCCCCCCCCCCCCTCACGCAGACACACACACTCACGACCCCCACCCATTCACCCTAGCCCCCAGCCCTGCACTGTAGCTTTTCTTTCCTTGTCGGGAATTTGATAAAGCCTTTAGTGAATGTGGTTAGAGCACTTGGGCTGAGGATCTGATGAGAAGTGTGGGGTCTCTCACACACAAATACACACGCTGTAAGTACATTCTAATTAGTTGATGTATGCAGGACCTCATCCATGTTGGAGGGGTATCAAAAAGTAATCAACGCCCCATCCCTGATGAGCTCAGAGAGACACAGAGATTCACATTGTCTACGGAAAGATGATGCGTGGCTGGACCTCGACGCTGCTTTCCAAACCACCATAATGCCATGCAATCAAAAGACATTATGCACAGATCTGAACCCTGAAAGCCACAGGATAGAAAGAAGAAAAAAAAACAGTTCAGGGAATATTGAGTTCATAATTCAAAAGCCTGATTATGATGGTCGCTCTCTTGAAAAGCTGCTGTGGAGAGCCAGAAGTGGGAGAATTGGCCTGCGAGGGCCACAAAATCAGGTTCTAAATGCGGAGGAGAAACATGTCTAAAAAACTGTCATGATCAAGAGCAATGCAGTGCAGATAGCAGGGAAATCAGCAAGAGCTAAGATGACAACTCGTTGCCATGGAAAAGTGAAAAAAATGTCAGCAGCTAGTGTATGAGGAGAATTCATGAAAGTGATTCTACTCAGTGGAGGGAAATCAAATAGACATACAATATCAACCACGGCAGAACTCTGCGTTATCAGCATGAAATGGTAAAAAAAAAAATGGAACGTCCTAAACATATGATCTCGGATTTTGTCACCCATTCATAATCTAATTTGACCTGTGGCCATACAGCCGATTGGTTTCAGTGAGGACCATAGGTGTTTTCGCTGCAGGCTCCAACAGAGAGAGAGGCATGTGTGTCACACAAAGACCATCGGTTAGCGACGTACCGAAAGGGACTCTGTATCACCATCTTATCTTCAAAGGACTGGGCAGGGGCTCAGGGGAGCTGTGCCACCGCCTCGCCTCCACACAGACACACACAGAGGGGGGATTTGGACCTGCAAGCAGGAACCGGAGATCTCTCGGCCGGCACCCAGGCCTGGACCCTCCTCCAACTCGCCCGCGGAGAACAGGCAGGGTTCCTGCACACGCGGCACGACATCAGTGAGCTGATCCCCCCATCACCAACACCACCGCCGCAACCGCCACCACCCTCCTCCTCCTCCTCGCTCTCTCCTCCCCTTCTAAACCCTCTCCGCCGACTGCCTGCCCATTCGCTTCCTGGCCCCAGCTTGACGGAGGGGATGGGATCTGAACTCAACTTAGACACAGAGTTTCCACATTTCACAGATGGCTGGGAGAGGCTTTGCATGGAGGTGAGGAAACAGAGAGAGAGAGAGAAAAGAGAGAGAGAGGGAGAGAGAAAGGGAGAGAGACTCATTGCCGCCGCCGAAGCGGGGCCGATTTCACACCGCGGCAGAGTGCGCTAAAGCAGGCCGCCGTTAATCCACTCACTGAGGGGAAGGCCTGGAGCTATTCCGCCGCCCGACCACCATCTCCCTTCACAAAGCCATAAATGGTGCATTATACAACTGGGCTTCAGAGACACTGCTGATATGCTGATAGGTGGCGGACAAAGACCAAAGCAACCACAGGAGCGGAGCCACATACAGGACTGAGGGCCTTAGCGCAGCAGCAGCACACATGTATTCAGGCATGATCTCTCAAACGCTGAACGTGCTGAGGTGTGGACTGTTAGAGTGCTATATCTGCACTCTCCATCTGAGTTAGTTCAACCTCTGGATTCGGCCCCAAGACACAGATGGACATGCACTAACACTCCCTCTTCTCCTGCTCTACAACAAAATAGTTTCGCCCCCACTCTTCTCCCAACTGTGAATTCATATCTATAAAGTTACCAAAAGTCTTGGAGATGAGTCTTTGAACTCATGAAAGGCAATCATTTTGAATGAAAGGAGACAGGAAATATATAAACATGGGGGAATTTAAATAAATTGCCACAAAGAAAATCACGGGAAAGGGCAGTGAATTATATATTGATAAGACAGCCACCAGCCTAAGCCCCAAAATGGGATGTTTTACATGAAACGAACAGCGGTCTAGATTAGAGAGCCATCCTGTTTAGACATGAAGCCAATTGAGTTGATATCACATGTGGAGAAAATTTGAAAGATAAATGGGGACTATGAGAATTGTTATAATCCAACAGTAACAAAAAGCTGGAGTATATTGGCTTTTCCCCTAAGAAGCACAGCACGATAAACATCTTTGATGAAAGAAGTTCATTACTTGTGCTCTGCGTAATGTAACATGCTGTATTATGAGGCCATGCCAACCTACAGCGAGGAAGACTCTAAATGAAGCCTCAGGCATTTAATGGACATCATTAGGTGAAAACATATAAGAGATAATTATGGTAATTACAAATCCCTTTTATTCGCCCTGAGTCTTTGACAAGAAGGTTGTCATATCAACCACTTCAAACAAACAAAGAGTTGTTGTCTCTTCCCCTAAATGATGTCCGGTTTCATTTGGATGGGAATTGTCTTCGGATTATCCTTTTTTTATTGTTTGGTTCGTGGCTCTGAAACGAGGCTACATTTCTTTCAATGAAAACTTGATTAAAACAAGTGATTCACAATAGTAGAATTTGACTTGCATTTGCATAGCCACTTCATTACAAGTGAGACCTTGATCTTGAAAGCAGCCCCACACAAAGCTAATGGACATGTCTGTTATGTCTATTAGAGATGGACTCTGAGAGGAGCCAGGGCCTTTAATATCATCACTATGGGCACCCAAGGCCGATCTTATTAAATTGCAGCTACACAACAATAACCAAGGGAACAAAATGGCAAACTCTGGCAATATTACAGCCGGTTCTGACCGTAAAAAATATTTAGAGAGACTGTTTTTGGTTAACCCTCATCCAAGTGTTGCTGTTTTTTGCCACACAGGGTCAAACCCAGAACAACCCATGTCACTTAATCTCGGTGATGCACGATCTAAGCAGCAGGGAGGAGATAAAATGTTGCATGGCATATCTTTATGGAGAGACTGAGAGCAAGAGGCAACTCGCGAAAGACTTGGGTGTTTATTTACAATATGCAACCAATCATCCTTTGTCACAGTTCCATGTTCGTCTTTTTCCGAAACCACAGAGAGACACTCGCTGGAGATTCCATTTTTGGCCTCTTTGCTACACAAACTCATAATATGGTGCCGTCTTATCAGATCCTGCTTACAATAACAGATTCACTGCGAGTCAAAGCTGTTGTTTAACTTATTCAATCCCATGGGAAAATTCAGTTCAAACAAGTCAGGAGACATCTGCCAGTCCACAGCAGTTGATGATGTCAACGGTTCCCTGCTCGTACCAGATTCCTCCAGCACTTTCAATCATTCCTTGTGAGATTACTGCAATAGGATATTACTGAACAAACTATGACCATGTGTCCTGCTGCCACAAAGCTTAGCAACATATTACAGTTTGTCAAAGCAAGCTATTGCGAGGGAGAGATAGATACAGAGAGGAGGAGAGAAGCCATTGACCTTTGTGTCCTTCATATTTGCCTAGCTTCCCCTCGACCCCAATCTTAAGAGTGAAATCATCTGATCCCAAACTAACTGTCAACTGGCATTTGATGGTGGCAAAGCCAGCAGACATCAATCAATCAGATTTTTCTCCTCGTCTATCAGAGGAGGCTTTTTTTCCCTGTTTAGCTTGAGCTTATCATCTGACCCAGTTGTTATCCTGTTTCTGAAGCTTAGAAAACTTGATTATGGTCAAATGTATTTCTCAGGGATTCACAGACACTTCCTGGAGTCAACCAGCAGGGAAAAAAAATAAAAAAAAATAATAATATATATATATATATATATATACGATCAGTATTTCACCATAGAAATGAATGCAGGATGGAATGATTGTAGTTTTGCCAAATGAGCCTCTTAATTCCACACTCACGCTGGAAATAAGGGGTTTGAGGCAGTTATCTTTGGTTTTCAGGAATGCATGATTGCGTGAACCTTAGATAAAAATCCAATCTGATATCATAAGACAAAAAGGCATTTTAGTTGGCTACAGCACTTGCTCAATGTCAACAGTTTTTAGTAATTACTAGATAAGCATTCTCTGAAATACACAGAGAGAGAAAATTGGCTGATTCTGAAATAATAGCGGCTGCATTTCTCTCTGGATGTTTATGCTGTCACTTCACAAAGCCTGCTTTCTGATAATAAGAAGCAGGAGTCGGGTTCTTCGCAACACGTCACCCCCTGACGTCACGGCCCGATATTGCACACACTCCGTCTAATCTGATTTGCATAATTTCCTTGAACATAATCGATCATCGTCAACCTTTTTTCCAATTGGAATATGGCTCCATCACGGCTATTTCTGTAGCCGTGCTCCCTGCTAATCACATGCAGGCAGATATGGCCTCTGATCACATGGTGTGTAAGCTGTGCTGTCAACAGCTTTACCAGCTTTGCAATGGTGCAAATCAAAACACAGCCTCTTTAAAGTATTAACATGTTTTGAAGTTTGTTTTATATTTTCAGCATATTTGACATAAATTGTTTATCTATTTACAAAGCTTTGTCATTAGTGATTTTCCACTGAACCTGTAAGATGCTATGTGTTCTGTGCCTTTCGTCTGGCGGAAAATGCTGATGTACAAATTGAACTGAAAGGCTTGTTACTTAATCCCCTGATGCCACCTATCCTTTAACTATAGAGTCTGGTGCATTTCATCCCAATGCAGAGTTCTGCATCACTCTGCAACCCCCCCACCCCCAGACACAGCCTTAGTAATTCCTGCCAAGCCACAGATTTAGTCTAAACAGCTATTAGGACATCACTTTCTGGTGTGCCAGCTTCTTTCCGTCTCTGGAAATGGTGTGCACCACTTTGTTTCATTTTATTAGCATCTTTATATATTTATTTATTTTAATTACCCTTTCAAATTTTCAGGGGAATTACTGACACAATTGTTGCTCAATATGGTTGAAGTCAAACTTAAGGCTTGGCCAGTAATGTTCCTGTATTTTTAAGACGATGCCTGCTGCAAAATGTGAGTCATATTTCCAAGGAGTCCCTTTCCTTCCTCTCATCCAAGATTCAGTCAAAAGCCTAATAACAATTGTGACATATTCCATGAAAATGTTTTGATTAACTGTGGCTAATTAAATTGAAATAAACAAAAAGAATCTTAAAACACACATAGAAGTTATTCATGTCCCGTGCAACGGAAGACTGGCAGATTTCCACCCCTGGACTTCCTTTCTTCAATATGTCAAGCTCCTGTTGCAGGCAACTGTTTCTCTTCTGCGCTATGGAAATGTCAAATCATCATACAAATGTGATGAACCCAATATCCATATCCATGATACATCAAAACCTCGGTGTGGCACAAAAATAACTGCAATACCTCAGGAGCAACCTCAGAAATCTCCTTAATTGAGCAATATCTTCATTCCTGATCCATGTGCATCAGCAAGGTGAAAAGGGACTGTGCAAGTTAAATGAAAGAAGAATTCATGATGTGTGGCGGCCTCCCTTACTCACCCTGGCTATTTCCCCTCTTGGCAGGGGCCAAATAGAGAATGTTAAATGAGGCAATTGTGTCCCGGAGGCAAAAAGAGGAAGAAAAAAAAACGCAGGCAGTGCCCCTGCTCTCTGCTCCAACCCTGAGGAGCATTCTGCTGCATGATGAGGTACATCCAAGCACCTAGGCATGCCGCTGACCAAATATCTCACACCAGACCCAACTTCCCACGAGAGCAAGCTGTATGTGCACAATGCACATACAGAATGAGTGCTCATGAGTCAAACTCCTAATCACGCTGGTGTTTCATTGCAAACTGCAGAAAAGCAAAGAATTGCAGGTAAAAGAGAATGTGAAATGTCTAGGAAAAAAATTTGAATTTCAGGAGGCTCAGAAAAAACCCAGCCCAACCGTGAATCATTTTGTAATTTGCAGTAGAGGAAACTACAACTAACTGCCTACATTTTCTCAAGAACTATATTCACCATAGCCTTTAGAAAATTTTTATATATTTTATTTTAGTATTCAAATGTAATGCTACGTCATTTTGGTGAATGGATATTGAACAACTTCAGGGGTAAACAAACTAAATTAAATAAAAATAAAAGCTATTTACTTTACTAGAACAATTTTGAACTTAGGACTTTTACTTCAAATTGAATAATTTATCATTATGGCTCCACTGATGCTTTTAAGATCTGAATAGTATGAGTAGGACCTAAAATTAGTTTCTTCTACATTTGCCTGGATTTGTCGAAACAAGAGTACAGAACCAAAATATATCCAGTAAAATATCAGAGAGGAAGCTCGGACCATGCATGGAATTTCCAGTAAAAAATTAAAAAGAAGAATTAATCGTTTATAACTGAGTTTCCAGCACTGCAGGCCTTTGTAAAATCCCGACATGAAGAACTCCATAAACAGTAAGTTTGAGTGTAGGCTGAGGCCTGTAGAACGACCAGGATGTGAGCTCTGTTAATATTCTATGACGGTGGCTGCAGGAAACTGATCTCCCCTGCAGTCCCACACAGTCAGCTATACAGACATACTCCACGGTGACACCTCTGATAATCAAAGCTTTGTCTGGGTCTTAAAAGGACGTACTTGAACAAAAGCGAGACCAGAGGCCCTCTTTGCTGTAAGGGCCTTTGGACATCAATATTTAAATCTTACATCTCTGTTGTGATTAGAATGCTGTCTTTCTCGTTTTTTTCTTCACCCCCTCTCTCCTGAAACAACAAGGTGGGGGTGAAAAAAGACTTAAATCGATGATCTTTGAGTCTAAACTAGATTCCTAAGCAGTTTGCCACTCTCAGCAGCAAGATAAGATAAACTCTCTTTGACCTAAGAGATGAAGTTGCCATGACGATCAGGGAGTCCACTTTCTCTATTGATATTTTGCTGATGTAACAACAAATGGAACCAGATCCTGCTCTTGATAATGGTGATTAATTAATACCAATATTGATCCCTACAAGCAAGAGACAAGGCTATTAACTTAAAGCAGACTGAAAGTCAATTGTTACCCGGGGCTCAGTGGGCATCATTGATATAAAATCTAAATAAACAGAGAGCAATACAGCCACAGACAGAGATGTAAAATTACAGAGGTAAATGCATGTAAACACAGTTAGCAACTTTGTAAAAATGTGTATTTGATCCACACATATTTCTAAAATTAACATTTCATTCAGAGTGGTGACAGTTACAGTGCCTGGGTACAAAAAAAACACAATGGTGACAGCTAGAGCCAGCGGCTGTTGGAATAATAGCAGTGGAATTCAGGAAAGAGGAAGATAAAGAGGAAACTGCATGAGGAAGTGACCTCCACCTTTGCAGCCACCCTGCCCACATTGCACACTGCTGTCCAGGCCCTGTGAGCTTCAGTGACAGAGAGGGCAGGATTAGGCACCGTCAGTCCATCGGCTGCCAACCCCTGCTCATCCAACACATCACACAGCGCAATTTTCAACAAAGGAAACAGCAGCTGCTATACATTCCACTCCCTATAGCTGTTGAGCTCGTGACATAAGCAGTAATAGCAGTGCTGTGAGTACAAAGCTTTATACAAAGAACATTTTTACTTGAGACACAACAGAAAAAAACATTACAAGGAGATGACATTCATCTGCATTGTTGTTTTGTGTCAAAAGTGAGGAGGCAATTGGGGATCCTTCAGCTAAGACGAGGCAACGGCGCAAGCTGTTATTGGCAGGGAACAGATGTTTGAGGGAAAGTTGGCATTCAACAACCATTCTTCTTCTGACAGAAATCAACAAGAGACACACTAGAGACACGGCGTGATTGTCACCCAATGAAAAGAGAGACCCTTAAATATACAGAGAAGCTGGCATGCAACATTTTTTGATTTTACACCCCCAAAACATCTGACTGCTGAAGTTGCCAGCGTGTGCGGGCCAAGGGTGAAATCCAGTGAATACGACTCCACCAGCATCAGAACGCCTTCCGTGAAGAAAAGCAGAGCTGAGCTGAGTTGTAGGAAGTATGGGTGAAGAGTCGGTTCACAGAGCAAGAAAGAAATGCATAGAATACAAGCTAACAGCTCTGATCCTTCTGCTGGAAACACATAACCACATGCTCATCGCACGTACTGTAGACCCACCAACGTACACGCAAACAAACATACACACAAATTCAGATAGAGGATTTTGGCAGTCAATTCAGTAAACACTCCCCTTATCCCTTACGACTGTAATCTGCCTCTGATAAATGCCCCTCAAAGATAGAAATGTCACCTGATATGATAAACAGTGTTCTGACGTTACATAAAGTGGCCTTATGCTAAGGAGCTGGAGAGATTAACTGCAGAGCGGAGATGGAAAAATGGTGGCTTGGATAAAAGGCAGACATTTAGCTCCACCTAAGAATCGTGTTTGGCTGCAGTTCAGTTACAAACTGAGGAGTTCAGAAGAGCACGCACCTTATTATAATAATCCAAGGGTTGTATGCAAAATACATTTGATTTGAGTTACCTTAAAGGTCGGCGCATTCTGTAGCAGTAAACAATTACAACCAGACAGTTGCATAAAGAATGTTTTTCCCTAGGATCATGTTCCACAAAGGCCAGAATACGACGTGTATCAGTAACACAATGCATCTAAGAAAATGAGATATGAGATGAGAAACGGCAACGTTTACCACATCACTTGCCCCACAAGGTATTCTGGGTAAACATAAAAGATAGCCAAATAAGAAAAAAAGGCATTACTGTACAATGCATTGGAGCAGCTTTACAGATGTGAGATCACTATCACATGAGTAGATTAGGCATTTTGACAGTGTGACACTGTGGTAAGCTCTGGGGAGTTGTGCACTTGCCGCTTGTGTGCTGCACAAACTTACAGTAAAAGAGCAGCATAATCACAACAGCATGGGGCTTGATTCCGATTGGACGGTGTCGAGGACAAGAGTCAAAGGAAGCACCATGAATTCTCAGACGGTCCATATGGTGAAGACAACAATAACGGGGAGAGCACTAAGTCAGTTTAATAAGCACATTTGACATTAGATGTCCGCGCATGGCCTCAGAGGGCCGCTTCGGTATGTTCCCATAAACACTGGCAGAGGAACGCTCCCTACATCATCCAGATTCCTCTCTATGCCGTGAAACTTTGGGGGGCAATTTTATAGAAAAATTACTCTGAGGGGGCTGGTTTCAATTCAGCCTGTTCATATCTTTCCTTCCTATTAAGCATCAAAATGTTCTCCTCTCAGCACGAATAGAGGTATGGACACCACCAGCAGCCGGGGTGAGGCAAAGGGGGGGTTTGGGGGGTTGCAGAGGAGAAATGGGAGGGAGGGAGGGAGGAAGAGAGAAGAGAGGATAGAGGGAGCGCTTGGTGGAATTCACACGTCATATTACAGCAGCTAATCGCAATCCGCAGAGCATCAGCGATATTTTCATCATTCCTGTCAAATTCTACTGACCCGCCTCTGAACAGCTAACAATCTGGGCAATTTATTGGCATATTGGCACAAGGTGATAAGGCTAAAAACAACAGCAGCTAGCAGCTGGCCCTGGGAGATGAGCTGATAACATTGATATGTGCTCCCACACAAAACACCTCCACCGCTATCTCCTCTATCTATCAAACTCTTATTACAATAAAATTGTATAGGGTTTTTTCGCTTTCTTAGAAAAGCAAACCGGGGAGGGGGATAGAGGAAGCGGGGCACGGAATATATATTTATATATAAAAAAAATCAGATGTAACGTTTCA